>NC_044556.1:96238905-96923277 GCF_007565055.1 Rhinopithecus roxellana | reverse complement strand
TAGCATCCCAAAGGCATCATTCGTGAAGCTGGACAGGTTTGAAAAGAGCAAGGGAAGTTACTCACTTTTTTTCCAGTGAACTCTATGGGCAGTGGAACTTGATGGTGATTGTCAACCATTGTGGAAAGCAAAATTTTCATTTGGTTAACATACTTGGATCCATTCGATCCTCTGTATTAGCATTAGAAACATGATTTCCATCTGTTCCTAATGAAAATAGGTTTTATTTCTTTGAAACATTTAAAGGAATAAAAGCTTAAATTCCAAATCGTCGTAAAACCCTAAAAAGGGTTTCCTTTTCGAATGAGCATTGGAAGAAAATGCTCATTCGTAGCACAGACTCTACCTAAACATAGTCCAGCATTCCCTCCCAGTTGAAAGTTAGACAGTTCATATGAAAGTCAGGAATCTGAAATCCTCTTTTGTGGGGGGAGCATGAAAGATGACTTTTGCAGACCCAGAGCAGAGTCTGAGCTGGGTGGAATGAGATTAGTGTGCCAGGGAGAATGTCCGAACCCCTGGCCTTCTCTCCTTTGTGAGGAATGTGACAGCTGAGAGGAGTCAGAAGCCGCCCGGTGCAGTGGTGGCAGCCCAGCACAAAGGGTGGTGTGCTTTCCGACCTTCGGCTGCCCTTTGCTAGACCTTCAATTGTAGTTTGGGGCCCAGGCTTTGCATTTTTCTCTTTTATGGCTTAATTTAATTTTATTTCTAGCCAGTTTATTAGAGTGAAGGCCTTCTTCATTGCCCCGCGGCTTTGTGCCCATTGGACTGGAAATTAGATGAGCTGGGGGGTAAGTATTCTTTGTATGCACGAGAGGGTTGGTGACTGGGAAGACACGGAGGGCCAGACCTCACTAGCCAGTGGACCAATGATTACAGCCTAGCAAGATCACTTATTACTAAGGGAAGGGGCAGTTGAAAGTGGTAAGCAAGGTAGTGCCTGTGAAGGGCAGAGTAAGTCCTCACTAGCAACTAGCCATGGTTGTGTAGCTGTTCCTGTTTCTCGGAATGGGCACCTTGGCTGTGTTTCTTTTGTGCCTTCTCAAACTTGGCTCCATATTGGAATCACTGGGAGCATTGGAAACAACAACAACAACAACAACAACAACAACAGATGCCTGGGCCCCTGCAGAGCTTCTGGTTTAATTGGAATGGGTGCAGCCTGGGTGTGGGCACTGCAGATCTTCAGGTGATGGTACGGTGTAGCCTCAGTGGAACACCACTGGCCTGCCTGAGACCTGAGATGCTTGGGCATTACCTGCAGGCTTTACAAAAATGTTAAATGGTGTTAGAGTATTTCAGGAGAGGTTCTGATTAGATCTAAGAATGAGCATATTAAATTTAGGAGACTAGGACCTTTTAGGGTTGTTGAACTGGAAAAACTTTAGTGGGAACAATGGAGCTTATTGATTTTTTAAAAAAATCCTTAAAAAGGATAGCTAGAAAGAGGCTGGGTAAAGGGGCATTGAACTTGACTCCCTTAAGCAGTGGTCCCAAGGTGTTTGTTTTTCCCAGAAGGAGAGTGAGGATGGAAACTAAAGAAATAAAAGTTGTCTGGCCATAGTTACTCCAGACGGAGCGATGGCTGTGGGTGATCGTGAGCGTAAAATGAGGCGAGGGGCAGGAGTCCCCGCCTAGGCTCCGCTCAGTGTTCACTCACGTCTCTCCTGTGTGCTCATCTTTGACACCAGCTCCTCTGACTCAACTTTTCCCTTTGTTTTTACTCTCTCCTTAGCACCAGCTGCTGATTTTTATTCCTTGCTTTCTCGCCACACCAGCTCTGCCCATAGCAGCTCTACCACCATCTCCTTTCGCCTCTGGTGGCAACGCTCTCCTTCGTTCATGTTTTCCCTTCACTTTCTATGTTATCAGTTCTATGGAATCAGTAGGAGTCACGCTCCACAAGCCTGTTCTAGTCGGACTGGGCAGATGGAGTGAGGTCATCAGAAGACTGGAGGGGAGTGCTGAGGATGCTGCCAGGGTGGGGTTTTGAGAATTAATAGCGGGCTGAGGTCAGCCTTGTTGGAGACAGGAGGTTAGAGATTACTAGAGGGTCAGAGGTCCCACTGCTTGGGCAGGAGGGCAGGAGCCAGCTGAGCAGGGCTGACTGAGGGGCCTGAGCTTGCCCTTGTGTCTTTGAGGCTGGGTGGTTTAGACTGTGCCTGCCCAAGCAGGGTCTGCCCTGGATGTCTATGGAATATAAAGAGGCCCCGTTAGGTGAGGGCAGTGCAGTCATTTGCTGAAAGGTGACTTTTCTAAGGACCCATTCCTACTTTGAATATTGCTTATTTGACACGATTTCTTAAGTGGGATGTTTCTATTTTTTTTGTCTTTTTTGTGTTACTGAGAATTTGTATCTTTTCTTTTAATTTCCACAGCTTATTGGAAAATGCTGGCCACTCTGACTTCTAAGATACTTAGTGACATTTTATAGATAGTTCGGAATTTTTTTTTTTTTTTTTTGAGATGGAGTCTTGCTTTGTCACCCAGGTTGGAGTTCAGTGGTATAATCTCGGCTCACTGCAACCTCTGTCTCCTCAGTTCATGCAATTCTCTTGCCTCAGCCTCCCAAGTAGCTGGGATTACAGGCATGCACCACCACGCCTGGCTAATTTTTGTATTTTTAGTAGAGAGAGGGTTTCACCATATTGGTCAGGCTGGTCTTGAACTCCTGACCTCAAGCGAACCACGCACCTCAGCCTCCCAAAGTGCTGGGATTACAGGCTTGAGCCACTGCACCTGGCCCGATAGTTTGGATTGTTTCTGTGTAATCATTTGAACAAAACCATAACAAATCATTTTATGAAAAGCACCCTAGAGATGGTAAATCCAAGATAAGTTTCAGAATTCTTACTCTGCGAACTACATTTAAAAAATTGTAATGTAGTCTCCAGGTTAGGCCTTAAAATGAAGCACCCCCATTAATATCCTGCTTATGTTCAGGAATATCTAGGAAAAGGTATTAGCACAGAAGCTGAAAGCACACAGCCGGGTGCGTGCTGAGCTGATTCCTCACCCCAGCCTTTCTCCCAGGCTGCAGAAAGGACTCAGGAAATGTGGCCCATCATTATTACTCATGCTTGTTAAACAGGAATTGACCAGATACCTCATTTTAACATTTTAAAGATATGTCTGTGAGAGAGTTGAATATTTGACTTAGGACTTTCAGAAAAAAAAAATATATTGTTTTTCTTAAATGTAATGTTTTGTGTTTGTTGTAAACGTGTGATACAATATGTAATAATTTATGCAGCCTCTGAACACGTTGTCTTCAGAGTCATTTTGCAGCTGCTGTCTGAGTTTCCTAAGTCATTTGGATTTAGTGGGTGTGTTCAGCCCAGGTGAAAATTTGGATTTACCTGAATGTGTCCAGCACCTGCACTGCTATTAAAACCAAGAATCTCCTGAGATCAGGAATTACAGGGAACTGATTCTCTTCATTACTTTGGACTAATTTGCCCCTTCTTCCATTTTTCTAGTTGTGCACCTGAAGACCATGAAATAGAGGATTTAAGAAGAGAAGAAAAGGGCATTTTCACCTTTTTTTTTTTTCCTGTGAACATTTGGAGAGGATAAACTGATAAACTGAAACTTGAAATATTAGTGCTCATTTTAATTTTATATTAAATTAGTTCGTTAAGTTTCCTAAGGTTCTTTATGGAAAGGTTATAAAAAAGGTTTGTTGTTGTTGTTGTTTAGTTCTAGAAAACCTAGCAGTTTACAAAGTTTTTAGGTAACAGTAAACATTCCTTTCTTTGATTCAGTAAGTTTTTCAATACCTGAGGCCCAGGAGTGTATAGACTACATGATAAATCAGTTTTTATTTTATTTTCACAGAGTTAATTTGATTTAAGATCAACAGACTTGATTTATGAAAGAATACTTGTATTTTTAGATCTGAACATTTTAGGTGGCTACAATTTTACCCCAAATTAAGAACCTTTGCAAACCAAGTGGCGGTGGTCTCATTCAGCTATACCAGTTCAGATGTGTTTACCTCTGGAGATGGAGTGAAAGTAATTGTATCTGGCAGATAGCAGAGGAAAATTGTCTTCACGGCTTTTTCAGTGACTTCTATCTATGCAGCTTCCCATTTTAATTCTGATGGTAAGTGTCTGCAAATGTCTGTGCTAAATATTCCTCTTGCTATCAGACAGGCTCTAAGTAAGAGTGTGTGTGTGTGTGTGTGTGTGTGTGTGTGTGTGTGTGTGTAAGAATTGATAACTTTATATTTTTTTCCTCCCTTTTCTCTGGTAGTTTATTTTTAGTAGTAAAATAGTGGCAATGGATAATGCAGTAATGTTTTCCTTCTTTTTCTTCTTCTGGTAACCCCTTCCCAAGAGTGATTAGTGGAAAAAGGGGACACAAGGGCTTAGCCCCACTAGAAGCACCCATAGAAGTGGCCCTTTATGATGGCAGGTGGCACTTACAGGCTTGGGCTGTTGCTGTTTCAACTGTCTTCTTATTTCTTTAAGCAAGAGTCTCAACCAGTTCTAGTAAATTAAAAATTAAAACGTAAGAAGTGACTCTTGTTCCTCTTGGGCCAGGATAGGCTGGATTTTGTAGTAGAGCGACCTTGGTTCCCTGACTGCTTGCTCAGGAGTTTATTGGTACAAGGGCTCGGAAGCATTTTTCCCTCTGCTTGTCATAAGGTACCGCATCTTTTTGATTTTCTTAGACTCTGCTCTAACATGGCCTCGCTAAGGAGACTAGAAGACTGAGAGAAAACCACGCCAGTCAGTAAACTGCATCACCAGGCCTAAAGAGAGAGCTTAAAGGCAAACACACAATAAAAGGCAGAGGTGCCAGACGGCGTACCATTCTGGGTTATAGGTTAAGCCTCCTCCTGTCCTCCATGGAGACCAGCCAGAGGCAGCCACATTCCTGGCCCTGGTGGGGGCTGCTGGCCTGAGGGCTCCACTGCCCACCCCAGGGAGACCCAGGGAGGAGCCGGGTTTGGTGTAGAACAAGTAATGGGCAGCACAGTCCTCATGAGGAGCAAACCTTACAGGACTGATTCTAATCCCGTCATGATCAATATGGAAATTTCAGTACTCGAGTATGTGTTTGTGTTGATCTTCTCTCTGAAATATAAACAGCTAAATTATTTTCCAATTTGATCAAGGAAATAGGGAATCACATGTGAGCTATTTTCGTAATAGGCTGAGTTACTAATTTTTGTTTAACTCTTTCCATTTAAATGCTTTTGGCTGTTTTGTCATTGTTCCCATGTGGGCTGCTATTTTCAGATAGGGTACTGGAGGTCAGTAAGGCCCAGAGACGGTGAGCACTCCTCAGTGCCCCCCCGTGTGGGCTGCACTCCGGACAATGGACACACACCTTGAACAACCGTATTCTGATTTACCAGGCTTTCCTTTAACCAGCCCTTTAACTTGATCAAGGTTTAATCCTTTTTGTTTGTTGTAAACTATGTTGAGGAAACCCTTACAAAGCAGTCTTTCCTGTTTGTATTGTCTGCATTTTAGGTTGATGGGGTGGGTTTCATTTCTCTCTTAGAGTCACTTCTCTAATCCAGTTTCTTTTGTCTAACGCATGGTAAAGAATTCACTCTTTGATACTGTGACTGACTTTGGTCTGTTGTTAGTTGGAAGATCTCATATTCTTTCACTGCAGGACCATTTTTTTTCCTTTTTTTTTTTTTTTTTTTTTTTTTTGTGGTGGTAGCGATATTAGGAGGAAGGCAGGGATGGAACTAATTTGTGTGTGGCTGGTTCCATGGGCGAGGCCCAATGCCATGTTCTTCTCTAAGCCACGTTCCCCTTCAGGAAGTAGGTAGGGCCCGAGAGCTGGGGTCTCAATCAGCATGTGACATCAGGTCCACCATGTTTCTCCTCCATACCCTCTGCTTTCCAGAAAACAGTGTGTATGAACTGCAGCTCACTTTCTTCCGGAAATGTTAAATATTGTTAAAATGCTGGTGCTATCACTGAGTTAAATTTCTTTTTTCTCCTTCAACTTTATTAAGTTTTGGTTTAATTTGTTTGCTTTCTTCAGACTCAAGTTGTATACAAAAATAAATGGAGCTTTATTGAATCTCACTGCTCAATTGGTGACACACACCTTTTAGAGAAATCAAGTCAAGAATCATTTTTATGGGGCGTCTTGAGATAAACTCTTGAGGGGTTTTGAGTAGCCTGCGTGGGAGGGCCCTGGAGGTGGAAGTGAGAGACTGTGGGAATGAGGAGCTGAGGACTGTCTGTTCCATGTGCTCCAGCAAGGTGTCTTGACTTCCCCTCTGGGGAAGAGGGTAGGAGAGATGGAATTCTTGGCTTGCGTTGCTGGATTGCAGGCACACTCCAGTGGGCTCTGGAAGCCCTCAGAGGAACCCTTGACTTGAGATAGAGCGATGACTTCCTGTTCTGCTGTGATTCGTCCTCCTTGGGTGGATGGTTTCTGAACTGCTGCAGGAAGTGTCTGTTTAGCTGTGTAAGTATTGTTTCAGGAATTAGAAACTGCATTTCCTTTCCTGAAATGCATCTGCCTTTCTATAGAGAAGGAGATTCTTTTTTTTTTTTTTTTGTAGTTCTTATACCTTAAGCATGCCATTTTCCCAAACAGGAGACTATACGTGAATGCACTTAGCAGTTTTCCCCTGGGTTCAGTAAAAATGGATTTGTCTTAGATTCTTGTAGGAAAATTGTTGACAGAGAGTTGAGGGAAGATCAGGTAAAAAGTATCCAAGTGTGGAATCCAGTGGAGAACAGAGCTTTGCCCATTTAAGTGTCTGACAACTGAGTTATTTGTAAGTTATGCCAAGGATATTTTTAGAACTCAGTATCTTATCCTTAGGTTTCCAATTATTTTGATTCCCCAGCAGACTCCAAAGGGTACAAGAGAAGTGAGATTGGAAAAATTTCTGCGAAGAGAAGCTCAACTGAATCTTAACTGTGGTAATTAATTGGCAGAAAATCAATAATTCAGTGAGAAGTCTCTCAGCCAGTGGTGGCAAAAGACAATGTAGTGAATGTGAGTGGATTTGGGAGAGTATACAAGTACCAGTGAACTAATTGGGTGAATTTACATACTGTGTTACTGTAGTGTTACACAAGACTAGTCATTTGGGAAATTGATAGAAGATTAATGGAAATCCAAATGTTTAAATAGTTTAATCATTGTCTGACCCTAAAGAGAAACCTCAATGAATATGTATTTGGCTTAATGAATTGAAATGAAACTGTGTTTTGTCACCTGATGTTGAGGAAATTTTACCTCACCTGCTTTATGTCTCAAATTCTTTTCCATAAACCTGCCCCAGTGTTTCCTTGTGGGAACTGCCACCTAAATGTTTCTTTCAGATAGTGCTTCTGATTTATTTTAGTCTCATGCCTTTTTTCTACACTCTGGAAAATAATTGAGGACTCCAAAGAGCTTTTGTTTATGTGAGTTCTATCAATCACATAATCTGTCATATTAGAAATAAAAAAGGGATTTTAGAAATCATTACTGAATTTAAAATAACAATATACCCAACTATATGTTAACATAAATAATAAGATGCTTAATGAGAAGTATACTTCGTTATTTTTTGCAAATGTCTTTAATATCTGGCTTATTAGAAGACAGCTGGTTTCTTGCCTTGCATCTGCATTCAATCTGTTGTGATATGTTGCTCTGGTTGCCATCCAACCAAAGAAAACCTAGCCTCACACAGGTTTGTAGTTGGAAAAGGCAGTGTTTGAATTTCCTTTCAGATAATAGTGGATCTTCTTGGATGTTACACTAGAAAAGTGGTATCTCAAAGTTTGGTTGAGATATGTGTAGATCCTGAAACCATATCTATGAACTTTAAAAACTCTGTTTTATGTTTTTGAATATCATGTATTGGCCACTTGGAAAATCTCCCAAATGTTTATACATTTCACTTGTAATATCAAAAATTCTTGTCATGAATTAGAAAATTCTTAAGTGTAGGGAAATTGTCAAGATCACAGTGGATATTCAAGTTTTCAGAAAGTCTAAAATTTTCATAAAAGCTGAATCTTAGTGTTTTCCTCGAAAACGGACCCATTTTGTTCCTTTTCTTTAAAATGCCTGCCGGATAGCCTTGTCTAAATAGCCATTGTTTATATATCGCTCTGTCAAGTATAAGGTTGGGTTCAATGAAGAAAAGTGGCTCATCACCTCATAGGTCCACCCCACATGTGCTGACCCTTGCGACAGCCATCAATATACGCTGCATCGGGGCTTTCCCTTCCATCACACAGAGTCATAGAGTGTGTGTGCTCAAGAGTCAAGATGTAATAAAATCAGTTTTTTACTTCTCCATGGTATTAGTCTGTTTTCATGCTGCTGATAAAGACATACCCAAGACTGGGCAGTTTACAAAGGAAAGAGGTTTAATGGACCCACAGTTCCACATGGCTGGGGAGGCCTCACAATCATGGTGGAAGGTGAAAGGCACATTTCACATGGTGGCAGACAAGAGAAGAGTGAGAGCCAAGTGGAAGGGGTTTCCCCTTATAAAACCGTCAAATCTTGTGAAATTTATTCACTGCCACAAGAACAGTATGGGGAAAACGCCACCATGATTCAGTTATCTCCCACTGGGTCCCACCCACAACATGAGGGAATTATGTGAGGTACAGTTCGAGATGAGATTTGGATGGGGACGCAGTCAAACCGTCTCATCCATCAAGGACAGTAAGTGAGGTGACGGACCTCTTCATTTATTTTAACTGCAGTTATGTGGTGAGATGACAGCTAGTAAGTACAGTTTGGGGCCACTGACTTGCTGTGTGGTAAGGTACACACATTTTTACATGCTGTTGCTCTTGTACTGTTGATGCAGTACAAAAAGGCAAATAATAGCTTTAGAATTCTAGTTTGACCTCACAGATCCAGTTGTAGAGCCTTGGGGATCCTAAGGGGCCCATGGTTCATGCTTTTTGAGAACCACGGCTTTAAGACATTTGGGAAAGGTGCTAAATGGGATAGAACTAGACTTAATTCGTTATGAACTTAGTATTACAGAAATGGGTCAGATACCTAATATGTGTGTGATAGACGTGTGGGGCCACGTGGGAGGGATGCGTAAGAGAGTTCCTGGAGTGTGGCACTTTCACTGGGGCTGTTGACTCCTGTGTCCTGAACATCTAAATCTGTACCTGGTGTATCAGTTTATACTCTCTGTGGCAGTTTGAATAATTAGGGCAAATGTAATGACTGCGTAAATTCATTGGTTTTTAGAAAGTCAAGTGGGTTTTGTGTTCGTAACAAAGATTAGTCAAGGTAATCTTTTTGTATTATAAAAGTAATAAAGTTGTGAAATATAGCTGCACAGACCCTCCCATCCCACCTTCCTGTGATACCATCATCCTCAGTCTCCCTAGCCCTTGTATATCTGTTTCCTATTACCATCAAGGCCCACAACACCAACTGTGTAGACATACTCCAAAAATAATAGATGCAGCCTTTATCATTATTCGCTTAAAAAGCCAACTAGTGTTCTTTCCCCTTATTGCGAATGTGCCCAGTATGAAGGGACAGCATCAGATTGGTTATGTAATTGATGCTGTTTGTGACAAAGACTCCTGCTTCACTCATGTGTTCCCAGCGATTTCCCATTGTAACTAGGTAATGATGACGTTTGCTTGTTTTCTGTGTATGAAGAATCACAAGTGTGTTCTTGGGTGGCTCTTGAAGAGAAAGCTTTCACGCCTACAAGAATACCTTGCTATTTCTTTTTTTTTTAATTCTTCCTTAAAAGAAATTTTAAGTCATTGAGAGTAGCTGTTTTTGTGTGTCGATATTTCGGCCCATTTTATTTTTCTCTTCAGTTTTCTGATTTGTGTGATTACATGAGGAGCTCTTCCTGTGAATCTCAAGCACTCAGGTTGGAGTCGTTCGGTCTTTGGAGCCTGTTGGGAGGAAGCCAGGTGCCCTTCAACTGTCCTTTGCATTAGGACTCCCTGGTAATAACGGTGGTGTTGACGGACTTGTCTTGATAAAATGGCATCTGATAAAATATTAATAAATACATTATAGTGGACACCTGCTTCTGACGATGTGGATGTGCGAAACCTAGACATTCTATTTATGAATGTCTTTTTAATTGAGTCCCCTGGACACAGAGAGAGGACCCGCATGATCACCGAGAAAATACCAGAGTACAGGTGGCAGAGCCATGGCAGAATCCCCTGCTCAAACTGTATCACTGTGCGGAGACAGAGCTAACAAACAGGATCTCAAGGAGAAACCGAGTCTTGTGCTTTGCTTTCATGCGGGGTTTTTCTGAGTTAGCTGCTGAAACCAAGCTAAGTAAATATTATCTTGTTTTTGTGTTGGCCTTTTGTTTTGAAATATTCCGCCTTTATTTCCTGCATAGTTTTCTCTTTATTGCTGTTACTATTTTTACAGATTAGAAGTACCCCCTTTTCCAGTCTTGCTCATCGTGGTTTTTCCTACTTCAGCCTGTGAACTATTTAATTCAGTTCAGCAAGCATTTTTAGAGTGTTTGCAAGTCAGTAGCTGTGTTATTACCAAACCTGCCATCTTTACTTTCTACTGTTGCTATAAACCCTTTGATTTGCATGTTCTGTATCAGCACTCTTAGCAGCTTCTTCTCTGTGTTTGCCTCCCTTGGTAGGTTTGTAGATTAAGGGGACCTTGTAATGGAGAATGAGGCTTCCAGGATTGGCCTTCTTCCCGCTTTGTTCTCTTTGTATGGTTTCATCGTTCTACTTTACTCTTTTACATGTGCACAGAGCTTCCAGTATCAAGCTGTCTTTTGGAGTAGGAAGAAGTAGTTTTGGAGATGAGAAACACAGGAAGAGAGAGGAGGGAGAATATTAGAGAAGAAAATTATTCTCTTTTGATCAGTTTCCATTATGCATTAACCATTGGCCTGTCCCTTTCCCCACTGTCGCCTTAGGCAGACACTGTACGTCTTCATCTATGCTTATATAATAAGGTCTGAATAGTTCTGTGGTGATCCTATGACCATTTCCGTAGCTGAGATTGTAAATATCTTCTTTTACTGTAGGGAGAACGGCACTCAGCTAGAAAATAAGCGTAAGCCTCCAAAAGAGTATATTCTGCTATGTTTATAGAATTGTCGTCTTTGGTTCTAATATATTGCTGCTGAGAAATTGACACAAGTTGTGTTTACTTGAATACAGCAAATTACCTAAATAGATAGGTAAAGATTATTCACTTTTATTACATTTCAAATGGTTTCATTGTATTTGTATTTCTCCAAATTGTACATTTGTTACAGAAGTTAGCTTCGTGTTTCTACTCTTAGGTGTATAAAATCAAGATCTCTAGCCCAGTTGAGGAGATGTATAATGGTTCGGATCTGAACACTGTGAGGTAACAGGGCTTAAATGAAATATCCCCTTACTACTTAGTTACAGAAGTTAGCTTCGTGTTTCTACTCTTAGGTGTATAAAATCAAGATCTCTAGCCCAGTTGAGGAGATGTATAATGGTTCGGATCTGAACACTGTGAGGTAACAGGGCTTAAATGAAATATCCCCTTACTACTTAGTTACAGAAGTTAGCTTCGTGTTTCTACTCTTAGGTGTATAAAATCAAGATCTCTAGCCCAGTTGAGGAGATGTATAATGGTTCGGATCTGAACACTGTGAGGTAACAGGGCTTAAATGAAATACCCCCTTACTACTTAGTGAATGTTTGAGACAAATCAGCCGCAGTACTTCCTTTCTCCCCCATATATGGCAGCATAGTTATATAACCTTCTAATGATGGATTTATTTCTTCTCTTCCAGAGGTGCTCAAGCCTATTGCAGACAAATCTCTACAAATTTAGTTTTCTTTTTTATTTTTCTTCTGTCTCGTTGACCTAGCTCATCACAGCTTTCCATCTAGCG
The DNA here is from genome assembly GCF_007565055.1 of Rhinopithecus roxellana. Lineage (NCBI taxonomy): Eukaryota > Metazoa > Chordata > Mammalia > Primates > Cercopithecidae > Rhinopithecus > Rhinopithecus roxellana. The sequence goes on along the minus strand of NC_044556.1, from coordinate 96,911,426 downwards.
TTTTGTATAAGTAGTCATTTAAGTATGATTTAAGAGGCTCATCTGATAATGGGTACTTTCTCTTTGTAGGGGCCAAGGGAAAACTTCCTTGTCACCTTCTGACGGTTCACTGAAAATCACTCACAAGAGGTAGATTAATGGGAGGAGAGGCATACTAATTTATTTGGTCACAGTTGTATATCACATGGCAGCCTTCAGAATGAAAGGCCCAAAGATACAGGATAAACTGTCCATCTTTATTTATGCTTAGGTTCAACAAAGTATGGACAGCTGTGCAGAAATATGATTGGACTAGGCCAAGATGGGCAGATCACAAGGTCAAGAGATTGAGACCATCCTGGCCAACATGGTGAAACCCCATCTCTACTAAAAATGCAAAAATTAGCTGGGCGTGGTGGCGCACACCTGTAGTCCCAGCTACTTGGGAGGCTGGGGCAGGAGAATCGCTTGAACCTGGGAGGCGGAGGTTGCAGTGAGCAGAGATCACGCCACTGTACTCCAGTCTGCTGATAGAGTGAAACTCTGTCTCAAAAAAAGAAAAAAAAATGACTGGACTAAAAGGATATGATTGAATGCTAACCGACTGAAGGGGAAGCCCAGCAAGGCCTGTCTGTCTAGGTTCTTCCTGGCCTCTCTGAGCATGTACTCCTTCCTTCTGGGCATGGTGCAGGACTCTCTGGAATGGGCATCTTACGATCTACAATCAGACATGTGGGTCAGACAATTTCTTTATGGCCAGTTTTTATACAGAGAGCAGGAGATAGTATGTTTAGGTTTTATGGGTAGCTTTGGGCAAAAGGGATTCTAGTTTCTGTGAGCTGACTTGGGGAAGAGGGATTCTAGTTTTGTGGCTTGCTTCGAGGGAGAATGAGAGACCAGAGACAGGAGGGCAGAGAGAGCACCTTTTGAGGCCTTTATTTTGTTATGTCATTTTCTGAGCCCCAGCATCTGTCAGTGTCGGAAAACAGAGATAGTACTATTAGCAGAGTTACCATTTGAGACGTATTTGCCTTTCATGGACACCTGTAGTCATTTGAGTGAATTTAGACTTCCTTAATTTATTACAGTTGCTTTTAGTAGCTGTCCTTAAAATAGAGAATATTCTTGAATTTAACACGTACAATTTATTCTCTCCTCTCTTTATTGATTTAATGAGTACTATTTCAGGTTTATAATAGAATTCCCCAGTCTTAAAATGCTTATGGCATTGAAACATTGTTAAGTTAGAGCTTTATTCATTCTCCACAGAGAATGGAGGACACCGTGGTTTTCATTGTGCTCCGTTTGACCATGGATGGTCTTAGGGCTGTATCACTATTCAACTCTTAAGATAACAAATATAAGCTACTACTTTAATGAGTGACATTTTCTTATTTTTAGTGTTTTGCTTGTCTACAAGCAGATGGTAAAAGCAAACTAGTTAATGATGGAAAAACCTGTATCAGCTACATATGCTAAATTTTATGCCCTGTTTTTTTCCTAGATAGGCATGCCTGTGGCGATGCATATTACTTCCTTACTTCTATCTTTTCTGCTAATAAAATTGTCTCTGCTTCCCATACTAAAATGATAGCATTGTTTGTAATGTTTTACAAATTGGGTGGAAGAGGTGTGTGTTCACCAAGCAACATCATGACTTTTCACTGCTCCACTCTGTACCCAGGCAAGTTGGAAGAACAACTATTTGAGTGTGAGAACGAGAGCACCAGGACAAGAAGCTGGAAAAATAATAAATGGGAGATACTGCTAGTGGCCCGGTTGCCTTGACTGGAAATTTGCACTTTGTGTTCATTGTGGGGTAAAGCTTTTTAGCTTGAATTTAGCAGGGATGTATTGGTTTCCAACGAGTCTTCCTTATATATCTTGTTTGTGGGAAATACTGAAAGAGTCACAGAATTTTCAACACCACATGGAGGCTATCCCAATAATCACAATAACTTAATTATTTATTCTTACAAGCTCAGAGAAGAATTAATGTAAAAAATTATGGGAACCGTTATACACTGTTGAGGGGAATGCAGATTAGTTCACCCACCATGGGAAGCAGTTTGGAGATTTCTCAAAGAACTTAGAACTACCATTTGACCCAGCGATTCCATTACTGGGTATATAACCAAAGGAAAATAGATCATATACCAAAAAGACACATGCACTCATGTGTGTATCACTATGCTGTTCACAATAGCAAAGACATGGAATCAACCTAGGTGCCCATCAGTGGTGGATTAAATAAAGAAAATGTGGTATGTATACACCATGGAATACTGTGCAGCCATAAAAAGAATGAAATCATGTCCTTTATAGCAACATGAATGGAGCTGGAAACCATAATCCTAAGCAAACCAGTGCGGGTGTAGAAAACTAAATATTACGTGTTCTCATTCATAAGTGGGAGCTAAATATTGAGCACCTATGGACGTAAACATGGGAACAATAGATACTGCAGACTACTAGAGAGAGGAAGGGAGGGAGGGAAGGAAGGAGGGGAGGGGGTAAAACACTATCTCTTGGGTACTGTGCTCACTGCCTGGGTGCAATATACCCATGTAACAAACCTGCACATGTACCCCCCGTATCTAAAATAAAAGTTGAAAGAAAATTGCGGAAAAAGCATAGACAGTGAATTGTGACATCATCATCAGCAAATGTTTCTTGAATGCAAGAAGCTTGCCTGCTTATTCATTTCACCAGCCATTTATTATTATGCATAAGGCTTCTGCCCATTTAGGATTCACAGTTGAAGGTACAGACATGTCCATCAAGAAGTCACATAAGAGACTGACTAAAAAAACCTTCCAGCGAAAGGTACACATAGTATTCTAAGTGAGTACTAGAGAGGAAGAGACACTGTCTGTCTAGGAAGTTTTTCTTCAACAGTTTTTTCCCTTGGAGATGTCTGAGAAAGTTTTGTGGGGAACGAGGGGCTTTTAGGCGCAAAGGATGCTGTTTATTTTGGGTAATGGGCACGTCTTGATAGAACGGACAGAGGCAGGAGCCTTTAGGGCATATTCTTTTGGGAAAGGTTATTTAATGTGTATTCTGACTGTCAGGTAGGGAAGTCAAGTTAGGAAGGTACTTGGGCCATAGTATGGAATTATTTGAAGGTTATTTTGAGATTTAAGTTGTGCATAGTATAGTTTTGAGTAGATGTGTCTGTGTGAGCTGTTACCAGTGAAAGAAACCCAACTTAAAGTAACTTAAGCAAAAAAAGAAAGGCATAGCTCAAGGAACTGGGATGTCTAGGGGTGGCATACTGCAGGCATTGTTGGATTCAGGGGCTCAAGCATTGTCAGAAGGCCTCTTTTTTCCCTCTCTCTCTCTCTGTCCTGGCTCTGCCTTCCCTGTGTTGAGCTCTGCATAACAGCCCTTTCTCTGTGATCTATGAGACAGTGGCCAGCAGCTGCAGCCCACACCCTCCTAGCTTAGTTCCTTTGGCAGAACTGAACTTCTTAAGATCCCGACATCATCCCAGAGAAGACTGTAGATGACCTTGCCATGGCCTGCACATGGCCTGCACATATCCTTGAGCTAGTCACTGACCTAAGGGAATGGTGTGCCCAGAGCAACCCAGGGGACGACGGCATGACATCAAGGGCAGGGACGGTTCCTTCCAAGAACCAGAAGGGAATGTGGGAAAAGGGCACGAGACAGATAGAAGCTTTAACTGCCATGGTCGCAGCACAAGAGGGAGGGTAAGAGAAGACTGGAGCTGTTAGCCCAGGTTGGGAACATGGGTGGAGGAGGAGATTTGTCAGGAAGGATGTAGACTCCATCTTCTGCATGTTGAGCTATAGGTGCTGTGGGTCATTCATGTGGCAGTTGGCTGTGAGGGCACAAAGGAGAGGGATAAAGTTCGTGTTGTAGCAGAATAAGGGATTGATGATAAAGATAATGAAGGGAACCAAAATATTTTATCCTGAAATATACTTTGACATATTTCAAGATGGCTATTCACTGGGCTTGAAATACAAGAATAGCTGAAAGCTGTCTTTTGTAGGGGGGATTTGCATCTGTAGGGAATCTGCATTAATGCAGCCAGGCTTTCTCTAAGGCCCTCCCTTGTCCTGATGTAGGCAAGATTAACTGAGAGTCTGACACCTATAAAGGTCTGAAAAAAAAATTATCATCTATTCTGTCTGAGGGCTGCTACCTGTGTGAGGTTTCAGATGCATAACGAGGCCACCTTTGCTAGCCAGGATTCCTCCCCTTCCCATAACTGTCCTATCATCGTAAGTTGAGGCACCATCATAACCTGTTTTTGGCCGTGTTCCTGTCAGACATTTTACCCAGAGTGATTCCTTCTTGAACAGGGGCTGAGTACAATGAGGCTGACACCTACCGGGCTGCATTTCCAGGAGATTAGACATTCTTAGTCACAGGGTGAGACAGGAGGGTCGGCACAAGATACAGGTCACAAAGACCTTGCTGATAAAACAGGTTGTGGTAAGAAGCTGCCAAAACCCACCAAAACCAAGATGGTGACAAAAGTGACCTCTGGTCATTCTCATTGCTCATTACATGCTAATTATAATGCATCAACATGCTAACAGACACTCCCACCAGCGCCATGACAGTTTACAAATGCCATGGCAACCCCATGAACTTACTAGACAGTCTAAAAAGGGGAGGAACTATGACTTCTTGGGTTGCTTGCCCCTTTCCTGGAAAACCCATGAATAATCTACCCCTTATTTAGCATATAATTAAGAAATAACTGTAAGTATACTCAGTTGAGCAGCCCATGCCCCTGCTCTGCCTGTGGAGTAGCCACTTTTTAATTCTTTACTTCCTTAATAAACTTGCTTTCCCTTTACGAATTCACCTGGAATTCTTTCTTGTGTGAGATCCAAGAACCCTCTCCTGGGGTCTGGATCAGGATCCCTTTTCAGTAACACTCCAAGCCCCCATTCTTTCTGTAACCTCAGAAAAAGCTTCGCCCATGTGGCCATTTCTTTGAGTTCTTTTATTTTGTGAGACTTCTGTTCAGATTAATATATTTGCCTTTTCTCCTATTGATCTGCCTTTAGTTGAATTTTCATTGAGCTTTGGAGAGTGAAGAGGAGGTTTTCCCATGGCTCCTACAATAGCATGGAATAGGGAAGCTCATTGAGGAGGATCAGAGGTTAGATTGGATTGCATGAAATTGCTGCTTTTTTAGGTCGAAAATAGAGAACCATTGGTGGTTTCATATGGTTCAACCTGTTCTATGGATTCCCTTATGGGAATGGCTGTGTTCTTTCCGTCACTTGCTTATCCTGTAGGAAATGCCCTGCCTCTCTCCTTCTTTAGTCATCTCTTTTGGAAATATATACTGGGTGCTTTTTAAGTACAGAGCATGTGCTTAGTCCTGGATATGTGGTCATGAACTGGACCTTGCTGGCGTCTAGAGTCTAGACCGGAGTGTTTTGGGGCTAATAGAAGACTCTGAGGTGCAGTGGTATGGGGCTGCAAAACAAACACAAACAGAAACAAAAAGTAGCCTTTTTTTGATGCTGGCTTTCCCCAGATACTAGCAAATCCATCCTAACAGTAAGTAGAGAAACAGAGCTTGATAGAATATTTGTGTTCATTTCAGTGGAAAGAAAATGTTTGCCTTCACTTTCTCAGAACTTTCTTTTGCTGGAAAAACAGCTGATGAACCTGCAGGTAAGAACAAAGAGCCAGACCTCTGTTTGTCTGCAAATCTGGTTTTCAGACAGAGCTTCCTGTTGAAGTGTGAGGAGTCTCCTCTCAGTGATAGACTAGGGAATAGGGGAGAACCTTCCCCCTTCACACTTGGCATCACAGCACCTGGCCCCAAGCTCTGTTGCTTGAGAAGACTGTGCGCTGAAAGTTCATTTCTTTTTTTCCTGTCTCAAGGCAAAACAAGGTAAAATACAATAGCCAATTGCCTCATATAAACCACCTGCTCAGTAGGAAATGAAGTAAAACTCTTGCAGTCCCTATTGCTACTTGAAGAATTTGTGGTTTCCTTTCCTGTCAGTAAACAAAAGCAGTCAGTTAAAAGAGTGGAACATTAATTGTTTACAGGATGTTTGCTGTATCAAAGGAAGGAAAAGTGCCTTTTACAGACGGTTCATTGTGTTGGGATATTACAACATCGAGTGTCTCCGAGAGAAGAGACATTAAGCATAAGAGCATAAGATATTCAGTCACAAAACACAGACTGTTTCATTAGCAGGCCTTTAAAAGACTTATTTTGTAAACTCAAGTTGAGGGCTTCATGATGTATCAGGATAAAGAATATAGATGAGAATAGAAAGCTTCCTTAGAGAAAAAATGGGATCCCAAAATTTTGAAAAATATTGATGCTTCAGAGGCTTTGAGGTTTTTTGCAAGAAACATTTATCTTTTATAGTTCAGTAATGTATTTTACCTAGGCTTCCCCACGTTGCTTTTCAGTACCGGCATACTTCGGAGGTTTGCTTATTTCCAGACAACTGCAATGAAACAAATGTTGCAGTATAGCAAGTCACACAATTTTTTGTTTTTTCCAGTGCATTTAAAAGTTACAGTTCACTATACTGGAGTTTATTAGGTATGTAGTAGCATTATGTCTAAAAAAATGTGCAAACCTTAATTTAAAAATATTTTTTGCTAAAAAATGCAAATGATTATCTGAGCCTTCAGCAAGTCAGTCTTTTTGCCAGTGGAGAATCTTGCCTCAGTGTTGATGCCTGTTGACCGATCAGGGTGGTGGTGGCTGAAGGTTGGGCTGGCTATGGCAATTTCTTAAAATAAGGCAACAATGAAGTTTGCCACATCAGTCGGCTCTTCATTTCATGAAAGACTTCATGCTGTTTCATAGCATTTGACCCACAGGTAGAACTTCTCTCAAGACTGGAGTCTCTCCTCAAACCCTGCCAATGTATGTAATATCCCAAATCCTTTGCAACAATGTTCATGTCATCTTCACCAAGAGCAGATTCCATCTTCAGAAACTAGTTTCTTTGCTCCTCTGCAAAAAGCAACTCCTCATCCATTCAAGTTTGATCATGAGTTTGTAGCAATTCAGTTAGATCTTTAGGCGCCAATTCTAATTCTAGCTTTTTGCTATTTCTTCCTCTACTGAAATGTTGAGCCCCCGCCCTCAAGTCGTCCTTGAAGGTTGTAGTCAACTTCTTCCAAACTCCTATTAATTGTTGATATTTTAACCTCCATGCATGAATCATGAATGTTCTTGATGGCATCTTGAATGGTGATTTTAAAAGGGTTTCGGTTTATTTTGCCCAGATCCACCAGAGGAATTGCTATCTGTGATAGCTATAACATTATGAAAATTACCTCATACGTAATAAAACTTAAAAGTCAGAATTGCTTTTTAATCTGTGGGCTGCGGAATGGATGTTGTTAGCAGGCAAGAAACAACATTCATCTCCTTGTACACCTCCGTCAGAGCGCTTGGGTAGCCAGCTGCATTGTCAATGAGCAGGAACGTTTTGAAAGGAATCTTTTTTTCTGAGCACTAGGTTTCAATGTGGACTTAAAATATTTAGTAAACGATGCTGTCAACAGATGTGCTGTCATGCAGGCTTTGTTGTTCCAATGACAGAGCACAGGCAGAGTAGATTTAGCATCATTCTTAAGGGCCCGAAGATTTTCAGGATGGTTAACTAAGTGTGAGTTTCAGCTTAAAGTCACCAACTGCGTTAACTGCTAACAAGAGAATTAGCCTGTCCTTTAAAGCTTTGAATCCAGTTGTTGACTTCCTCTCTCTAGCTATGAAAGTCCTATAGGACATCTTCTAAGAGAAGGCTGTTTGATTGACATTGAACATTTGCTGTTTAGTGTAGCTCTCCTTGTACCTCATGAACCAGCCTCTGCTACCTGCAGACTTTTCTTCTGCAGCCTCCTCACCTCTCTCGGCCTTCATTGAATTGAAGAGAGTTAGGGCCGTGCTCTGAACTAGGCTTTGGCTTAAGGAAATGTGGCTGGTTTCATTGACTATCCAGAACACTCAAACTTTCTTCATATCAGCAATGAGGTTGTTTTGCCTTCTTATCATTTGTGTGTTCACTGAAGTAGCACTTTTAATTTCCTTCAAGAACTTTTCTTTGTATTCACGACTTGGCTGTTTGGCACAAGAGGCTTAGTTTTGGGCCTGTTTTGGCTTTTGACATGTCTTCCCCACTGAGCTTAATTGCTTCTAGCTTTTGATTTAAAGTGAGTTATTTGACTCTTACTTGAACAGAGAGAGGCCGTTGTATTAACTGGCCTAAGTTCAACATTGTTGTGTCTCAGGGAATAGGGAGGTCTGAGGAGGGGGAGAGAAACTGGGGAGGCTGGTTGGTGGAGCCGTCAGAACACAGTATTTATGGATTAAATACACTTTTATATGGGTGTGGCTCATGCCAGCCCCAAACAGTTACCCTAGTTCCATCCAAGATCGCTGATCACAGGTCACCATAACAAATATGAAAGTAATGATGGAGTTGAAAGTATTGTGAGAACCACAATATGACACAGAAGCACCAGCTGAAAACTTTGTGTCAGAAAAATGGTGCCGATAGACTTGCTCCATGCAGGGTTGCCGCATATCTCCAGTCTGTAAAAGACACAGTATCTGCGAAGCACTGTAACGTGAGGTTCACCTTCTACCTAGTACTGTGTCTGAGTCCCTGACGGTACTAGACGTCCACTGATGTTACGCAGATTGAGACTGTTGTGCAACCATCACCATCATCCATTTTCAGACCTCTTCATCTTGAAAATTCTGTATCTATTTAACAGTAACCCCATTTCCCCTCACCCTAATCCCTGGCAACCACCATTGTGCTTTCTGATTTTATGAATTTGACTTACTCTACATACCTCATATAAATGGAATCATGCAGTATTTGTCCTTTTTGTGACTGGCTTATTTGCTTAGCATGGTATCTTCAAGGTTCATCTATGTTGTAGTTTGTGTGAGCCTTTCCTTCCTGTTTAAGGCTGAATAATATTCCATGGCACGTATTTCCCATATGTTGTTTCTGCATTCATCTAATGGGCGTTTGGGTTGCTTTACATTTTGAGTCACTGTGAATAATGCTGCCGTGAAAAGGGCTGTGACAATTCATCTTGGAGACCCTGCTTTCAGATTCTTTTGGCTGTATGCCCAGAGGTAGAATTGCTGGGTTATATGGTAATGCCATGTTTAGTTTTTTTTTGAAGTACCCACTATATTATGCATCAGATTTTTAAACTCAGAACTGTCTATATTGGCTACAAAAATTGTCAGTGAGAATTTCTTTCCCCACCCTAACCGCTGCACATAATCTTACCTTCAGCCACAATTGAGGGGACTAGTAATTTTTCATCTACTGTTTCTGTGCTTCATAAAAATGGAGACAGGTTGAAAAAGGAGGGCTTTTTAAAACTAAGACTAGTCATAGCCTTCTTGGTAGGTGACCTTACAGTTTATCACCTCCCAAAGTGAATGCGATGCTGGGTTAACAGTTGTTAATGCTATGCTGGGTTAACAGTTGTAAACTGGGACTGTCTCTGGGGTGCCCTCCTTCTTGGGGTCTGTCTTGTCTTTTGTAGGAAGCAGTGCTGGATCTTGCCAGCATTTACAAAGCCACACTGTCTTCGTAAACCTATGTTTATATGGTTTTGTCTGAAGTGTATTCTCCACATTGTTGCGTTTTGAGTCCATGCAGTGTCAGATCTGAGTGTGAGCCCTGGGGCGCTTGGCTGTGGCTGAGTTTGCAGCAATTCTTACGTTGTTTTAAAAAATAGTGTGTTGAAAGCATGATCTTAGGAGTCCGGCTAACTTGAGTTCACATCCTGCGCTTGCTGATTCGCCTGGGACAAATAACCAGTCTCTTCGAGTGCCAGTTTCCTTAACCAGGGAGGCAGGAAAGGCCAATTGTTTTTTTCTTTTAACGTGCTGGTGAGTTTGGAAATAACACATATAAGGTGTTTTAGTAGAGTGTCTAGTACGTAGCACTGCATACCTAATATTGACCATTGCCATTATCATTAAAAGAAGATGCAGTTCAGCAGAATTTAGTACCAAAATGGATAACTGGAGTTCTCAACATTTTTGGTTTTAGGATTCCTTTGACGTTCCTAAAAATTATTGGAATTCCATGGAGCTTTTGATTATGTGGCTTATCTCTGTTGATGTTTACCATACTAGAATTAAAACTGATAAATTTAAAAAATATTTATTATTTAAGAATGATAACTGGGCGTGGTGGCGGGCGCCTGTAATCCCAGCTACTTGGGATGCTGAGGCAGGAGAATCACGTGAACCCAGGACGCAGAGGTTGCAGTGAACTAAGATCGCGTCATTGCACCCTAGCCCAGGCCACAGTGCGAGACTCCGTCTCAAAGAAAAAAAAAAGGACATAGCTGTGGAGTGGAGTTTAGCTTGAAGAGGTGACCTTGCAATTTCACGTCAACTTCTGGCTCCTCAAACAGTAGGTTGGCAGTAAGGCAGGGTCCCCTTTCTCACTGAGAAGATTGTGAATATTTCCATATGGATTTTCTATTACTAATGTTACTCCGATTTTTTTGTTTTAAAATAAAAATTCTGAATGTAAAAAAAAAAAAGACAGTAGTAACCCTTTTATATTTTATTATAAACAGCATTTTATGAAAATAAATTATTTTTCAAAACAGAAAAATTAATGAGCAGAATGATATTGCTGTATACTTAATTTCATTAATGTGTGGCTGAAGAGGAGACAGCTGGATTCTCTTACCTGCTTCTTCATTCAATCTCTTGTGCTATTGTATGTTCCTCAACCTCTGGAAAACTCCATTGAACATTGGGGAGAGATGAAGAGTAGAAAAGATAAATAGTGCCTTGGTGTCAACATGAAGATGGTTTTGACCTTGTGGACCCCTGGGGATTCCTCAGGTCTGAGGAACCACATGTTCAAATTGCTGACCAAGAGTTGTTCTGGGAGTCTGAACGGGGTCTCTTTCTTCATTTGTAGGTTCTTGCCAGGCTGTGTGAGCAGGAGCCCGCTGCTCTTCCCCACTCAGGTAAGCCTGCAGGCAAGGCATTCTCACTTCAGAGAGGCATGTTGATTTTTAAATTGGGGATTTGTGTCCCACTAATTTGTTTTTAAAAGATTGTTTCAGTTTCCCTAGGCTGATAGAGTATATGTTTTAATTTGTCACTTCTCCACAGCAAACATGGGTGAGCATTGTTTTAAGAAAGCTCATTTGAATTTTGGAGTTGCCTAGTTTCAGAGCCTCTGGGGGCTTTGAAAGGAGTCACTGAAGAGTTCCTGTGAGCATCCCTGAATGTGTTTAAAAGCACTGGCCTTTAATAATTTGTTTCTATGTTATCTACATGGAGTGTCCCTTATATTAGAGGCACGACCAGTGAGCATGTTGGTGGATAAATAGCTGCCAAAGGCTTCTCTCCCAGTATAAGATGTGTCCTGGACCCACTGAGAGCAGCCGCTGTGAGGAAGGTGATCAAGGGAGTGGTGGGGCCAAGTCCAGCCTTCTCTGCCCGGGGCCAAGGGCACTGTCACCTAAATCCCTTCCTTGGCTGCAGAATAAAGGCAGAGCTGCTCCTTCACTTGTGTGTGTGCACAAATACTGTATTTCCTGTAGCAGCAGGAAATAAGATGGGCTTGTGAAGGAGCCTGTAGGAAGTAACCACCCCAGGACATTTGTCCTCCAGCCTTGGATCATCAAAAATGGATCCCCATCCTTTCCTCTCAGTCTATGTCTACACAACAATGCACACAGGCACATGGCACATGCATGCACCCATACACTCGGTTTTCAAGTTATACACTTCATGACCTTTTACCCCTAAGCACTTCAGTGCGATAGAGATAATTTGCTTGTATAACAAAAGTTTAGTTATCAACTTCAGATAGCTTTATATCAGTTGCTTACTCAAACCGAACTATTATTTGTATCCCAGTTTTACCATTTGCCCGAAAATGTCCTTTTTGCAGCATCATTCCCCTCCATATAGGGTCCCTCTAGGGTTAGGCGCTGCATTTAGTTGCTGTGTCCCTTGATCAATCTTTATTTCCACAGCCTTTGTCTTTTACCCGTGTTGATGCATTTTGAGGTCTGTGGCATGGGAGCTTGCCTTTACAAACGATTTGAGTGGCCGGGCATGGTGGCTTACACTTGTAATCCCAGCATTTTGGGAGGCCGAGGCGGGTGGATCACCTGAGATGGGGAATTCGAGACCAGCCTGACCAACATGAAGAAACCCCGTCTCTACTAAAAATACAAAAAAATTAGCCAGGCATGGTGGCGCACACCTGTAATCCCAGCTACTTGGGAGGCTGAGGCAGGAGAATTGCTTGAATTCGGGAGGCGGAGGTTGCAGTGAGCTGAGATCGTGCCATTGCACTCCAGCCTGGGCAACAAGAGTGAGACTTGGTCTCGAGGGAAAAAAAAAAAAAGATTTGAGGATAAACATTTAAACTGTGGCAAAATACCACTGGAGGAGGGGGTGGATGTCCACTATGAGTTTCTTATAAATTATGAATACGTAAGTACAAACATGTCGAGTGGTGAAATTGTGAAAATCCTTACAAGAGAAGAGGTGGAACAGAGGAGAGAACAGTAGAGACAGACTCTGCCTGAAAAAGACTGTTCCCTCCTAATGGGAATCAAGAGACTTGGCCGAAGTGCTAATGAAAACCCTTGAGACTGAGTAAATTCTGATGTGGAAATAAAACAAGGGAGATAGTGAACATTTTCAGCATAGGAAATGGGAGGTGCTTCCCACCTAGGTTTAAGGAAAAACCAACGGCTGCCCTTGTCCCTCCCAGTTCCTTGGTTTCCTCTGAATCTAAGTGATGAGTTCTTTCTGTTACTAGCCTGCTGGCCAGCTAAGGGACACCTTGTGCTGCCTGGACACAGCTGGGGACCTGGCCTTTACTGCACTTCGGAGGCACTGCTTGGACTTCACACTTCCTGAATTTTCCTTAGTCAGGTCTATACAGAAGTGCACCTAGAGGACGTGGTCTCCAGATTAATTTCTTCATGGGTAATTTTGAGGAGTGAAGTTCTGGAATATGCTACCCTGTACAATAGGGAGCACATTTGTGATGCGTTGTGTTAACCCCTTTTTGTGTTGGTATAAAGAAATACCTGAGGCTGGATAATTTACAAAGAAAAGGGATTTAATTCATAGTTCTGCAGGCTGTGCAGGAAGCATGGTACTGGCATCTGCTTGGCTTCTGGTGAGACCTAAGGGAGATTTTAGGTGAAAGGCAAAGCGGCAGCCAGCACCTCACATGGTGAGAGTGGGAACATCAGACAGAAGGGGGAGGTCCCAGACTCTTTTAAACAGCCATATTTCATGTGAACTAACTGAGGGAGAACTCAACCCCAAGGGGACTGTGCTAAACTGTTCATGAAGGATCCACCTCCATGATTCAGTCATCTTTCACCAGGCCACACCCCCAACCCTGGGATCACATTTCAACATGAGATTTGGAGGGAGCAAACATCCAAGCCATATCATATGTGTTCACGATTTTAGGCAAACTTCATTTTGCCAAAAATTCTTTAGTTTTTAAATTCGTAAGTGTATTAATTTCAGGTAACACAGAAATGTATAAAATGGAGCATAAATCTCTCCTGCAGCCTCATTCCCCAAATGCAATCACTGTCAACAGACTTTTCAGAAATCCACATGCACACTTAAAAAATTGACTTATTCAATATGTACTATTTTTGACCACAGATATGTTGTACATTGCTTTTATTTTCACTTACCATTGTAGTGAATTATAGTACATTGTAGACATCTTTTCATTGTCTGGTTTTAATGTTAAAAAAGTGTTTTATCATTTTAGTGTTTATGTTCTAAAAAATTAACACCGAGGTTAGGTTTATATGCTTATTGGCTACGTGTATTTGTTTTGCTCATTTATCTTTTGGAGTTTTACATGTACTGATATTTTTAATCTCTCTATTCTGGGTATTAGTCTTTTGTCACGTGTAACAAACAAGTATTTTTTGCCAATTCTTAGTTTGCGCTTGAGCTTTCTGGTGATACTTTTTACGATAGAGTAGTTCTGATTTTTCTTTTATGAAGTATGTCAGTCCTTCAGTCTCTCCCTAAGTTTAGCTCTTTTATTTTTTTTTTTTTTAATAGTTTCTGGCCTGATTCTCATGCTAAGAGAAAACTTCCCCACTCCACAATTATAAAAATTACTTTCCATATTTTAGTTTTAAATTTGCATATGATACTTTTTTTCTTTATTTTTGCATGTGGTATAAGTGCCAGATCTAAAATTTTTCCAGTCTGTTAGTCCAACTCCAGGTATTCTCTCTTGTTTTAAAATTAAATTTTATTTGTATTTTTACGGTTTGAGTTGCTTTTGATTTGGATCCATATGATGTCTTTAAGAGCATAGAGGGAAGTAAAGCTGTGCTTCCTTGAATAAGCTGCTGTGTCCCAGGTAGTCTCTTTTGTCAGCTGAAAATCCATTTCAAATGCTGTTTTAACATGGGTTACAATTGGACTCTAATTAAAGGGGACATCACAAATCTGTACAACATATCTGTTGAGAAAAAAGTATGAATGAAGTTCAATTGCTTTGGTTCTTTTAGTTTTTCTTTTGCAGTGACCTTTATTCCCCAGTTAACTTGTATGTAAAGAACACCTTGTTTAAAATCTACAGATTTTGTGATAGCGTCAGAACCAAGGAGACGGCATGCTTGTTTAATTACCGACTTGTGTACTCCTTCGTCGATGACTTTCCCGTTTGATGCCCTCATTTTCCCATTGGCGAAGTTAGGATTTGTTCACTTAACCATCTTAAAGGCTTAGAAACTTGTTTATCAGAGGATTAGGAGACTTGTTCTGTGGGAGAACTCAAATTATTATCATGAGAAGTGACTGAGACAAGTTTGGGCTGAGCTCCAAATTCTTGTCCTTACAAAGATGAATAGAATTTTCTGAGATAGCTGGCACTGTAGTGTTATAGAGGTCTGTGTTTCAGCTTTCAGATTTCTAGTAAGAATTTTGAACTCCTTAGGTGTTTTCTTATCAGAAAGGTACTGTTTTGATGCCTGGAATATTTTGTTCCTCCTCTCTGCTTTCAGCTTTACCTTCCGCCTTTTACCCTTTGGGAATCAAAATAAGTATTAGAGGGATGGTGCTAGGCTTCCTTTTGATTCTGCACTTTTTTATTTTATGGTCAGTTTCGTAAGGCCAGTAGAATTCTATACTTGAATGGATCTTTACAGGGTCCGTAATTTATCTTCATTTATTTATTTATTTATTTAGAGATGGAGTCTCGCTCTGTAGCCAGGCTGGAGTGCAATGGCGCCATCTTGGCTCACTGCAACCTCCACCTCCTGGGTTCAAGCGATTCTCCTGCCTCAGCCTCCCAAGTAGCTGGGACTACAGGCATGCGCCACCACGCCCAGCTAATTTTTCTATTTTTAGTAGAGATGGGATTTTACTGTGTTGGCCAGGCTGGTCTCGAACTCCTGACCTCAGGTGATTCACCTGCCTCAGCCTCCCAAAGTGCTGGGATTACAGATGCGAGCCGCCGTGCCTGGCCTTCATCTATTTTTAAAATGTTCTGAGACTGAGTTTCTCATTGTCCCGCCCAAGTTTCTGAACAAACATTCTAGTTGCTAGATCTCTACAGGGGGAATGACAGCATTCTTTGCCTGCTTACAGCAGATGTGTGCCATCTCTTGCCAGGATCCGGTTGTCAAGAACAAGTCAACAGGGCTGGTGCTTGATCCTTCACTCGGGGGTTTGACCATTGGGAAATGCAGTTGCCTATATATAAAATGTTTAGATGATTTCATATCTCTTCCTAAATTCCATTTTGTTTTGCTGCTTATACACAGAATTTCAGGGTGGGAAAACACAAACACTTTCCAGATTATGTTTTGAAACATTTTATTTCATATTGCACTGTCAGCCAAATTTAGAAAGCTGTAGCCACCTCAGGCAGATGGTCTTAAAATCTGAAGACCTCAGGGGAAGGAGACTGGGCTCCTTGAGAGTGATTTTGTACAGTAAATATTTACTGGATAATTTCTGTAAGTGCAGTACTCTGTTAGTTGCTGGGGGAAACAAGATGATGAAAAGGCAGCCCTTCCCCATCAAGAGTTTATAATCTAAAGGGGAAAAAGCAAATGTACACAAATAGCTAAAAAGATAAAAAGTTCAGTTGCTGTAATCATGAAATACTGGGGGAATACTAGTGATCTGAGATGACCATGGATCTTTGTGTCCTCCAGGGCGCCTGGCACATTGTAGGCACTCAGTACACACGTTTGGGTGGATAAATGAGCACATGTAGACATGTGCATTTTGGTGTACTTTATTCAGAGTGAAAAAGATGTATAGAAAGAGATAATGTGTTAGATTTGTGTATGACTTCATAGGGTTTGAGGATTTGATGAGGTCATCAAGGACCTGAGACAAGCTGAGCAGAAATCCAGCCCATGGGCCACTCCGTGCCCTCTTGTACCCAGGACAGCTCTACCTGTTCCTTAGCCTCCTCTTCCCAAGGCTTGGAACACTCTTTTTTTCTGCAGCACCTGAAGCCATTGCACAAAGTAACATTTGGTCCTTAATTCAGTAGGTCTGTGAGAATGAAAAAAAAAAAGTGTTTTTTCTTCTGCTGCTGTCATACCACAACAGTCAACAAAGAAGACTTCCATGACCACGTGTTTGGCGGTTTCCCCCCCACACCAAGCAAGCAATTAATCCTGCAGCAAACACCAGCTGGCTGTCTTCTAATTCAACTCAGCTCTGATACTATTTACCTGGAGATAGTGTCAGATCCCACAGGTTAAGGGCCCAGTCCCAGGACTCTCCTTCCTTTCTCTGCCGCTTCATGTGCCAGTCTCAAGCTCCAGGTGGATTTCCCTGTACTTCTGATTGACTACATTGGGGTTTCCGCAACCCCCTCCTTGGATATGATTAATTTGCTAGAGCGGCCCACTGAACTCAGGGAAACTCTTAGATATGCTGGTTTATTACAAAGGATGTTACATGTCTCTTCCACGGATGAAATGCATAGAGTGAGGTCAGGGGGAGGGACACAGAGCTTCCATGTACTTTGCGGTCGTACCACCCTCCAAGAACCTCCATGTGTTCAGCTCTCTGGAAGCTTCCGGAATCCTGTCCTTTTGGATTCTTTGGGAAGCTTCATTACATAGGCATTATTGATTAAACCATTGGCCATTTGTGTTCAGCCCTTCTCTCCTCCCTGGAGGCTGTGGGATGAGGCAGAACATCTCAACCTTCCGATTAGGCCTTAGTCTTTCTGTTGACCAGCCCCATCCTAAAGCTACCTCAGGGCTGCCATCCATCAATTAATTCATTAGTATACAAAAAGACGTCACTGGACATTTTAAGTATTTTAGGAGTTGTATACCAGGAAATGGGGTTGAAGTTCAAATACATATTTTGCACTATCACAGTCCAATATGCTGGTTTCTCATGGACTGATTCTTGCTAATCAGACTCAAACCAAACTCCTTTATAACTTGGAATTTTTTTTTTTTTTATTGACCAGGTAGGATATGCTTTACTTGGTAATTAGAAATTTCTTTATTTTCCTTCCCTTTTTCCAATCTCTGTTCTTACCGTTAGGTTATAGCTAGTTGAATAAATGACAATGTAACTTATTATATATCTTGATTATATTACTAATAAGGTTTCCCAAAATGTAATGCTGATCAACTTGATCACACAAGACACACTTTATGACTGAATGTGACAGATGCCGTCTCTCATTTGCGGTGTATTTTCAGGCCATTTCCTCTTCTGTTGAATAATTACTATTGCAGCTTTATTTGCTTACTGTTCACTATGTGACAGGTAATATTTTGGCATTTTACCTTTTTCATTTAATCTTTCATTAGTGCTTTGAAGTAGGTATCTCCATTTAAAAAATAAGGCCCAGGGAAGCACCGTGATTTGCCCTAAGGGTCATATAGCTAATTTGTAATGAAGCAAACTACCAGATCTCTGTGACAGTGCCTCAAGGGTAGTGACTTAAGGAGACGGCCAATTCATCCCGTTAGTCGTATTTTATAGATAATTTCAGAATGTGGTCTTATTTTGCTTCTGCAGGCGGCTAGGAGAAAAACCAAAAAGAAACATCTGTACAATTATATTGTTATCTTCTATATGTTCATATATTGTTCATGCAGGAAGATAAGCATATTGATATTATGCAATACCAAACAGAATCCTCATAAGACTTCAAGAATGTGTACTAGAGTAATATGAAACAATTATTGCATATTCTCACACTCAAATGAAATTATTGATTCATTCGTAGCCTAAAGCCCTGCTTGAAATAATCAGACTTCTAAAAACACATTGACCCCTGAGTGTTGTGAACGTTGGATTCTTTTCTGTTTTGCTGAATCTTCAACTTAAGTGGAGATTAAATGGTTAAGATATCTGAAAGAAGTGTGAAATGTGAAAGTCAGTATATTAAGGATTATCCCTGCAAATGTTTAAAATGCATTGTCATGCTTTGTACAAGCCTTCTACGGTGTTATTTGGAAAGCATTTACAGTACCATATTATAAAGACCATTTTGTATATTCCCTTAGTGAAAAGCCGCTAATACCACTCTTAGTTCATGAATCCGAAATCCAGCAGGGTTTTTCCACATACCACATTGTAATTTTATAAGTTAAGTCTCAGTATGTATGGTTTGTTTTCTTTCCTTTGTTTGTTTGCTTTTATTAAACATTTCTCTTAGGAGGAAATATTGGTGGAAAGCTTTATAAAGGAAGAATTCAGTGAGGAACAATGCATAGTGTTAAGGTTTTGATTCTTTAATGAGATAACTGTTTTTCCTCAATGAAAGCACTTTCTGAGGTAATGAGCAGTGTGTCTGATAGAAGCTGAGAGGCTGAGACTCCCTCTCGAAACAAAAGAAAACAAAACAAACAGAAAAAGCTTTGTTACTTTAAGCAGTGGTCTAAGCCCTAGCTCTGCACCTCAGAAACTTAAAACTGAATTTCCAACATCTGTATTTTCCTAAACTGCCCCAGGTAATTCTTAAAAGCTATGAAGAGTTGAGAACTTCAGTGTAAGGGCAACTTGAAAGAGCCATAGTCAATAATTATTATAATGTAATCATCACCTTCGTGTCTATTTCAGTGGGCGGGTAGAAGTTCTCTTAAGCGTGACAGTGTACTATAGGAACCATCCCATCTTGAGAGTCCTTTCAAACTCACACATTCCTTCTGCCTCATACATTTCCGGGGTATAGGAAGTCACAGGATATTGGATCATTGTGTCCCCTTCATACCTTAAGGCGCACGCAGTAGAAATAAAGGCCCTGCAGTCACCCATTTTAAAAGTTTGTTTAGAGAGAGAAAGGAATAGAGAGAATCTATATGTGCAGTAAAGGGTGGTAATTTTCTGTACTGATTTTCTTACTAACAAATGGTAACACGTTCTAAGTTCAGATTTAATTCTTGGTAATAATAATAGCTAGCATTTATTGAGTACTTCCTGTTCTAAGTCTTGCTGTAAGCATTTTGCAGGTATTCTTTCTTTTATTATTTAGTATAAAACAGCTCCTGTTGCTGTCTTTCTTGCTCTGTGGATGCAGCACACAGAGGCACAAAAATGCCTAAGGGACTTGTCCAGGTCGCACAGTCAGTAGTTGAGCAGGCACTTTGGCCTGAAGGAGATTCTAGTGTCAGGCTCTTAGCCATGAGCCTATGTTGACACCCATGTATATGCAGAAAAACATTCCGGCAGTTGGGCTTGGTGGAAACAGTGAAAAAACCTGAAAGAACCTTAATTTGAGAGTTAGACAACAACCTGGTTTGCCATCCAAGGTGTCAGATTGTTAACTTGATGTAACACTGGGCAAGTTACTTCACCTATCTAAGGTTTTTATCCGGATTCATCCAGACGATGCTTGTTGATCTAGCTATTTATTTTATTTGAAAAATCAACTAAACTGTGTTAGAAAGACACTCATTTTTATCTTTAAATTTCATTTAGTGTACTTATTATCAATTTATTTACTTTAAGTTCTGGGATACATGCACAGAACGTACAGGTTTGTTACATAGGTATACATGTGCCATGGTGGTTTGCTGCACCTATCAACCCGTCAGCTAGGCTTTAAGCCCCGCGTACATTAGCTGTTTGTCCTGATGCTCTTCCTGCCCTCAGCCCCCACCCTGCGACAGGCCTTAGCATGTGTTGTTTCCCTCCCTATGTCCATGTGTTCTCATTGTTCAGGTCCCACTTACGAGTGAAGACATGTGTACACTTATTTATTACTTCTCCCATCTATATTAATATGTATTAATTTATTAATACTTCTGGGAGAAGAGTGATACTTCTTTCATCCTGTCCCCACAATAAAAATCCAGAGTAAGAATCTCTTTTCAAATAAATATATTGAGAAAAGGAAAAGTACATGATAAATTAAAATTGGAGATTGAGGAGTGTTAACATGTAGCTTTTAACTTTGCATTTTCTTATGATCTCATCTGATGGTTTCTTGTAGCTGCCTGTTGTGGCCTGATTTTCATTCTGTCAAGGAGTGCTCGCTAGACGGGTGACACTCCTGGCCTCTTGGTGGCCCACCCCTTGCAGGCAGGCTTCGTCTTGATACTGACCACGTCCCTCCTGGTTTTTGTTGCCTGCCTCCATGACCTGAGAAGTCGACCTGACGTGGTCTAAAAACCTTTGTTGGCCGGGAGCGGTGGCTCATGCCTGTAAGAAGTTGCAGTGAGCCAAGATAGTGCCATTGTATTCCAGCCTGGGCAAGAAGAGTGAAACTCCATCACACACACACACACACACACACACACACACACACACTCTGGCCGACATGGTGAAACCTCGTCTCTACTAAAAAACAAAAATTAGCTGGGCATGGTGGTGGGAGCCTGTAATCCCAGCGACTCAGGAGGCTGAGGCAGAAGAGTCTCTTGAACCTGGGAGGCAGAGGCTGCAGAGAGTGGAGATCATGCCACTGCATTTCAGCCTGGGCAACAGAGCGAGATTCCATCACAAAACAGAACAGTAAGCTTTGTTGTTTTAAGCAGTGGTCTAAACCCTAGCTGTGTACCTCAGAAACTTAAAACTGAATTTTCAACATCTGTATTTTCCTAAACTGCCCAGGTAATTTTTAAAAGCTATGAAGGGGTGAGAACTTCAGTGTAAGGGAAACTTGAAAGCCCTATTCAATAATTATTATAATGTAATCATCACCTTCATGTCTATTTCAATGAGAGGGTAAAAGTTCTCTTAAGTATGGCAGTGTACACTATAGAAATGTATGGCACATTCATGCACCTCACCTCTGTTCGCCTGCCTAGGTCCCCCCCCCCCCCCACACACACAATCCCTCTCATTTTCTCGTGTAGCCTGTAAGGGCTAAAATTTAGGTTTGCTGTGTGTTCAGACAAAATGCGGAAGCTGGAGGAGTCCAGGTGAAGAGGTGACCACAGGAGCTTAGGTGCAGACTGAAAATACAGTTTAGTTTTTTTCTATTCCTTTGTGTGTTGTTTAGGAGTTTAGTATGTAGGATTATTCCTAGGTATGATCTGCCTGCCGAACCATACTATTTTTAGGCACTACACCACACAATAGGTTTATAAAAAGGCTATTGAATTGAGGCTGCTGTAGTCTGTCTGACAAGGGCTGAGTTACAAGGAGGCTCCCCCACCTCACAGTTCAGGCATGTAGGATTTTTATTGTTTTTTCTTTAGAAAGCATCTGAATAGCTTAAAAATACAGTGGTTTGGCAGTCTGACAGGTGATGCCAGATGTCTACACAGCTCTCCTTCCATGCCCGGGTTCTCTAGACACAGCCTCGCAGGTGTTTGTTAGGTTGCTAATTTTTATTTTTTCTCCTTTTTAAAATGTGCTAAAATGTGCAGTTAGTGGTGCGAAGGGGAAAAAAGTGCACATGTGAAGCATTTTCTTGTTTGTGGGTCTCTGTCCTCTGTCTGATGATTCGTTTTATTTGCTGAGGGGATCCCCTTGTCCAGATCTGGTTATCAAGTGAACTAAACAGAGTCAGTAGTAAACCTTTATTATTTTACATTTGTTTTTAAAATGGCAATAAGATCTTGTCTTCTCATTCACTCTTGGAAATATGCATCAGTACGTTAGGGTGAAAAAGTGTTAGGTTATTAACAGTTGCAATGGGAAAAAAAACCTCTCGTTATAAAATAATGTGATGCCTTTAATGTGTCCACATAATAGATTGGGTATTATTTATGATTCTTTTCTTCTTTTATTCTATCTCCTTCCATTAAAATGCTATAATAATAGGCAGTGTATTAGAATTACTATGTAGCTTTGACTTTTTAAAGCACGTATCTTTATGCAGATCATCCCCAAACTAATTTTCATCCAGGCAATTAGCCAAGTAAAGATTTTTCTTTAGCTTAGGGAGGGGATAGACTCTAAGTTATCTTTGACGACTTCATAATTAATACTGAATATACTTAACTCCTTTCTGCTGCTGTTACAGACGCATACGTCTCCTTGGCATTCAAAATGTGCAGTTGACATATCTGCCACTCTGTAAGGACAGGCCTGGGCAGTCTTGCCAAGGGCAGCATTTTGGTTTTCCTAACTACATTTGGGTCATTTTCCCCATTTCTCCTCATCGGTACTTCTCCAGTGTCCTCTACCCTCCAAAACTCCTTGGGGATTTGTTGGTGATCTCAACAACTTATCCATATTTGATGCCATATGTACTCGCTCAGGGCCTCTCAGAGCAGCTGGCGCAGTGAGACCCTTCAGGTGGTTGGCTTTATGGCCTCCTCTTTACCTCTGGCCCTGGAAAAGGTTTAGTAATCTCTAAGCCTGCATATCAAGAGTCACCTGAGGCCTTTGCTGAAGTACCCATGCCCAGGCACATTCCACATGCTGCCCTGTGTATCCCTCTCTCCTGCTTCTGCATTTTGACTCAGTAGGTATAAGCTGGGGCTGGAAAGTGGAATTTTCTTTCATCAAGACCCTTCCCATCAAAGCCTGCAATGATAAGTAACTTATCCAGAGTCACTCTGGACAAGCTGCCAGTCAAAGGTAACAGAACACGTACTCTACTTTTGTTTTCTATCTGTAGAATAGGAAAGGACCAACAGGCTCATTGGACTGTTCATCCTGGACACAGGCAAAGGGCTGTTTTGCTCATTAGTGTTTCATTTCCTGTTACTAGGGGTGGGCATTGTGTGTGTCTCCCTGTGATAGAGAAGGACATCAGATGAACATGTGATCTGTGTATCCAGCTCCAGCCCAAAAGGTAATGAAAATGGGATCCAGTTTGTGGTTTTGTATATGGAAATAATTACGTTAATCGCAGGTACACATCAGGAGCCAGTCGGAATCTGGCATGAGAATGTCCAAAATGTAGTCTTCTGGTCACATAGTGACAGATACATATTTGCAAATCCATTTAAAATAATCAAAAGCTGACTTCCTGAAAATTTACCTGAAACTTTGTTCTCTTTTACCAGGATACATAATGATAAGGAGTTGGGAAGAGAGTTGAGAAAGATGCTGTAGCCATTTGTATCATTAATCAAAAAGGTTTAGGAATTCCTATTATTTGACTGACTTTGTCTTTTATTATCTTTATCGGTTGACATGGAGATTGCAGTATACCTCCCCAGGAACTGGTAGACGGTGGGAATGTCTAAACCAAACGACTTTTTATGTACGTGAGCAAATGTGTAAGAGTCATAATATATCTGTCTGGAACATGGTAGATTCTTAATAAATATTTGAATGAAAGCGTAATGCTTTAAGAAAAGGCTCCTTTTATGTCTACTAAAGTTCTAGCTCAGGATACTGTAGTGTTTTTATTTACTTTTTTTTCCTCTTCATGAAAATCTAGACTCTTAAAATCTAGTATCTTTAGTGGATAATTTGCATTTATTTATTATCCAAGTTTTACATCTTGGTGTTTTTCCGGCATTGGTACCTCTCATGATTCTGTTCCACTGCGAGAAATTATATGCACTTACAAGCTTCGATTTCTGGTTCATGTTCATGTTAGAACTTTTCAGTACATGGCCCAGGGCTTTGGGGCTGCTGTGTCCTGGTCTGGCCATTGAGGCTTATGAAGGCTGAGGCCTCTGGGCCTGCCTCCCACATGCAGAGGAGGCAGGTGAGAGCTGGAGGGCCTCCCTGCTGGGCAAGGTGACCAGTACGCAGCATTTTTCTTCCCATGAGGATTAAACAATCACTGAGAAACCTTCCTATGTCTAAGGAATTATGCCTTCTTAAAAGAATCTTTAATAAGTACTCAACTTGATGAGCAGATGATCCAAAAAGATGACTCTGAATTAGATTTTTTATTCCCGAGGGCCTTATTAAATACCAGTGTAGCATATGAGCAACAGGGCATAGCAGCTTCTTTCAAGTGATATTATTGGTTAAATCAATTGTTAATACCATACTACTGATTTCTTACTAATGTTTTGGTGTAGTGCTGGTAGCTGGGGATGTGGTTTGGGGTGGGAGGTGGTTAAGCCATTTTATCCTAAATAGCTGATGGACAGGAAAATGGGATTGCCGGCTGCCATGCTACTACCAACTCACAGGGAAAACTGTTTTTAAAAACACAAAGTACGTTTCTTTACTGTCAATGAAGGACTGGCCAAGGGCTATTTCTGTTCTTAGTTAATTCCTTTGTGGGCCCTGAAAGTCCATCAGTTTCTGTGTGTGAGAGAGATAGCAGATTAGGCAGGAATCAAAAATCAAGAATGAATTGAGGGGAACCGACAGGAAGGAAATTTGTTTCCAAACTGATTTGCTGATGGGTAGGTATTACTACTCTTTGTGAATCACGGAACTTTTATTTCCCTGATGAACAGATAGTCAATTTATATCTGCATTGAATTAGCTTATAGTAGAAACATTGTAGCTTACTCTAACAATAGATCAATTTATTTATTTAAAGTAATATACACTAATCTTCATTTACTTATATTTCGAAGCAAGGCTTCTTTGTTTTATAGGAGTAACCTGTTAAAAGTAATATATATTACATATATACTATTTGTATGGAAAGAAGGAAATAAAATCTCCTCAATTGTTGACACCCAATGATGAAAACAAAATTTTGGAGAATTGTCTTCTTTTTTGTGTAAATATATGGTATGTCTGTGTATGTATGTTTGTGTTATATTCTGTTGATATACTGCATATACATTTTGGTGTGCCTTTTTTAAAGCATATTTCATTATTTCATGGTCTTTGTAAATAGTATTTTTATGCTAGAACATATAATGTATTTATTTTACAGGAGTTGGCACATTTCTTTTCAAGAACACAGACTTGGGCAAAGGGAGGTTTACACTTACTGCCTGTGCAGTTCCCAGGCTTAGTGCTCGTGACGGCGGAACCTAAAGCACTCTACGTGCTGGGTCTAGCTGGAGCTGATTGAGTTTATGTTGTTATTTGTTCATATTGGAAGCATCCCTTCTGTGTTAAGATGTAGAAGAAAAAGTTTATTAAATGGGACGCTGGTGCCCTATTATTGAGCTCTGCATAGTGAAAATATTTACTCAGTCTGGCTGACTTCTAGGATAATCCCTGCTACCCCATGGGCTGGCAGGAAGGAAGCTGAGCTCTGGCTTCCTGCTGGGCCTAGAGTGCTGATGTCTGGGGTTGCTGGGGTAAATTCAGACATTCTTCTACTTTACATAATTGAGATCACCCACCCACCAGTGGGATGAGGACTCTAGAGTGTGAAATTAACACATCAAGTGAATTTTATATCATGGTAGCCTTGGGCTGGTTTTTGCAAATTAAATTTTTTGCCTCAGCCCCGCAAAAGCAGTATTAATTTAGTACTGGTGAAACCGAACTTTTTCCATGACACTTCTACCCGGGGACGTGAGAGGACTGTTTTAAAGTAGGATAGTGAGTCTTACTGAATAAATTGTTATATGTTTGGTAAAAACTACTGTTGACTGAAAGTGATTATCCTCATAAAACTTGATCCACATGGTGTAGAAATTTAAAGAAAATATGCATAAAAACGAAGATTTAGGATCACGCATCAGCCAGGAGAAATGCCAGTTAGTTCTTCCTGAAGACTTTTATGGGAGATAACTCATTAGTTGGCAAAATTAAAACAAAAAATTTGGGGGGGGGGCACTGAGAATGGATCTCTCTCTCAGACTTAGTTGCTTTAACCAAACTCACTAGCTGAGTATGTGACAAGAATGCCTACTTAGTAATGTACAAAGATAAATACACTCATCGTGGGAACCGGAATGCCAACCTTTTCTCAGTGCCATATTCCCTCCCTGAAGGTAGACAGAGGTCTGCAGGTTGCTCGGCACATTTGCCATCAGAAGCGGGGCAGGGGATGGGGCACGTTTACCATCAGAACCAGGGAGAGAAGTGAGTTGAACAGTTACTGGCTCCAGACAAGGACTGCCCAGGAGAGGACTCCCCATCTAGTGGCTGAGGGTCCTTCTCCTCTGGGTGCCAAAATTTCCTCTAGGATCCTCTTTTCATGTCCCCAGTTCCTGACCAAAACTCTGTTTAATTATGTTTTGCCATTAATTAGGGTACAGTCAAATCTTACAGACCTCGAGGCTTCTTGCTCTTTGAAGTTTAACTCTCAGCGGGTAATCTTTTCTCCTCATTCCAAGCTGTCTGGGGAGGTTTCACTGTGTGAGATAAAAGCCTATGGCAACTGGCTTTCCAGGTAGGGTTCTGTTTGAACAATGCAGCTACGACTTGTCACTTTTTCCAGTAAGGCTTTTGTTTTGGCTTACTCTCCATACAGACACTGCTTTGATAACGTGGAAAAATGATCCTTATAAAAATAATGTCTAAGTGTTTTAAACGTGTGATTTATTGGACTGGAGATGTTACAGTCAGTTCATGCTGGTCCAGGGTGTTCGGCTTGCTGACACTTCTCAGCACATGCTGGCAATGTTTCATTTAGCTGACGATCTTTTGTGTCTTCACTGTGCCAGGTATCTTGTTAGGCAGGGCGAGACAATACCACATTGACTAGGTTTCTCTGATTTCTACATCCTCAGTCTAGTGGGGTAGATAAACATGTAAATAAATAATGATAATGTTGGGTTATGTCTCTCAGAACACAGAATAGGACAAGAGCTGTGGCTTGCCAGAGATGGTGAGAACACATGGAAGTCACAGTAGCTGGAGGGGGAATATTCTTTGGAATATTGGAATTTTCGAAGTGCCTGGAGTTTGGGTTAACAAGAGTGGGAGAGGCAACTCACTGGCTGGGAATGGAAAGACTGGTCCAAGTCATTGTTTGGTGGAGCCTGATGTGTTGTGCCGTTAAGATAGTAAATGATTTGCATAGAAAGAAACACACAAGGAGATTTTTTTGTAACCTTTGACCAAAGTTAAACACCTACCCCTGCTGTATGTGGCTTCCGCTATTGAAAAGTGCCTAAACTCTCAAGAGTCCCTCATCACTTATCTTAATAGAGAGACCGATAACCACATTATGGGGTGTCTTAGGTAGAAGCGAATACAATAAATGGAGCCCAGCCCCTGGAAGGCATTCACTGTATGTTGTATCTTCCTATTTGTCCTATACGCCTGCTGAATCTGTGATAGCAATGAGACCAACTCCACAAACATTTTCACCATAACTTACAGTGGATTGCACTGGCGCTGTGCGGTGTCAGCGTCTCGCCTCCTAGTTCAGTATTATTAAGCTGCCCTCATGCGTTTTTGTTAATCCTCTTTTGCTCACAGGACACAGGTTAAAATTTACCTTTGTTGGCTGTGGGATTTCTTCCACATGGCTTCTCTCTCTCTGTTGTCCCAGAGCTGGCCTGTGTCTCCTGGTCCAGTGGATTGCCTCCATCCTGAAAATCTCAAAGATTGCAAAATCCTTGAGATTTTGATACCTGAATCTAAAAAATAGAGGGAAATTAAATGAGCTTTCAAAGAAGTGTGCTTTAACTTTCCCTGGGTAAATTGTCTTATCTTTTTGCAGACTTGAGTCTGACCCCAGTGTTCCCTGACTTGGAGCTCTTCCATTTTTTTTTTAAACTGTTTGTATAAGAGAGGATAAGATCCCTAGTTTTACAAAGCAAAGTTCAAAGATTCTCAAGTGTGATTGATAACAGCTCCAAAAGACACATAATTTCTTTTGGTTTTATCTTGTTTCTGTCTCTGTTAGTTTTTCCCAGATGACACACTTATCTATCTGGTTTCTCCATATCTGAAGGGGGTTTATGTGCCATTGATAGCTGCCTTTTGAGTCGCATGGATTTGGTTTCAATCCTTGTCTATGCAACATCAGAGTACATTTGTGGAATTTATCATCTGGTGTGTTAAACTGCACTATGGCCATACCTTGTCGCTAAAGGGAGAGAAGTTGTTTTGGGTTCACTCTTTCTTTTAAAAATGTAGTTGAGATAATTATTGGTTATCTTTAACTTAAGCAATAGCAGCGGCAACAACAGAAAACCTGCCATGCCAACAGATGAAATAGATGTTGGGTAAATTCGAGGGGCAGGGGCTGCCAGCAAAACCCTTGATGAGAGAAGCTGAGTTGAGTTCAGTTCATTGCTCTGTAAGTTTTGTAACAGGCAGAAAGGTAAGCTTTTATCACGGTGTACACATTAAATTTCTTTAAACAGCTTAGTGAATCCTGAGTTCTTGCTACAGATATTTCAGAATGTGTGCACTCATGTTATCTTTAGCAGTAATGTCATCTTTGAGGAATCCTGTGTTAGCTCTTCGTGGCTCTCACCAACTTTAGGTGATCCTTGAACTGTTGACAGTCTTCTGGGTTAACTATGGCTTGTCGTCTCTGCAGAATGCTATTCAAGGACATTGTTGCAATGTGGAGGTTGCTAGGGAAGCAACTTTTTAGTTAATACCCTTGTGAGCTAATACCTTTGTGATGGATAGATTTTTTCTGTAATAGAGAATTTGCAGAATGGTTTTGTTTAGAAATGTTGTATTGTGCTTTCTAGGACTTAGAATGTAGGGTTCTCTATCTCCTGCTGTTCTGTCCTTTCATGGTTTCATTTATTTAGAATTTCCAAAGACTGCATAGGCTCCATGGATCTTTTTTGAATCTGCTGATTTTTCTGTGAAGCTGATGTCATGGTCTGGACCTTTACTCTTCCATATGCTAATTATTAGATTACATTTGGCTGTTGAGGCTTTGTTAGAGGGGCTGAAGAAGGTGGATTGTTTCTCAGCTGTCTGCTTTGTCTTAGACTTGGTAATGCTTCAGTGAGAGCCTCTGTGTGGTGGAGCAGCTGGAGGTTCTTCTCTCTGTTAATTAGGCATTTGGTTATTCTGTCTTGAGGAATTCTGGTGAGAAGTACACCTTGGGGAACCTGACTCCTCACTCCAGCTGGAGGTGGTAAAGATCAGGGTGGGGTTATGCTGCCCTGGGTTGGCTGTAGGGGGGCAAAGCATGGCATTGTAAATAGAATTACATTCAGACTTAGCTCCACAAATACCTGCTTTCCCACTCTGGCTTCAGATTACCGGTAGAGGTGGATTGTTGAGTCTGAAACCTTTTTTCTGTTTAATTTTGGGCATGGGAGTGGTGCAGCTGAAAGATAAATAATGTTTGGGTGGTTTCATTTGTTCGAAAGAAGAGTCACTTGTTTTCTCAGAACTACTGAGATTAGTGATGTGATTTAGAACCTAGAAGTTTTTCAGATGTTTGTATTGTAACTGATTTTAAAGTAAAAGCCTCTGCCAAAATTGAATAATTAATGTCCATAACTTTGTAAACTCAATTTCTTGTTTAACTTGTTTGCTTTTGTTCCATGGACAGTTATTGTAAGGAAGCAAGCCAAATACTTTACAGAGAGAAAGGGACATTTAATTTTGCTAATTACAGACACAAATGTATGATGTGCAGATTCTTTCACTTAGCAATTCATTGTTGGAAGTTATTTCCTTATTGTTATTTTGATAAAAAATAATTGTACCCCTTTTAGCCTGTTAGATAAAATTAAACCAAGAAACTCCGTGGAATGCCTGGGAACAACACCCAACTTGCCAGCACAACAGCTGCAAGGCCAGGGCGCACACCAAACACGGCTGATGCAGATCCCATTTCTAGAAAGAAAACATCAGCACGTGTGTGATAGTGTCAAGATATGTGTGCGTTACATAAATATTGCTCTCTAGTTAAAATAAGTGGTTGTTTCATCTTCATGACACCAGTGTTCTTGCAAAAACAAACTGAAGGGAAATCTGCATGGTACCCTGAGAAAGAATAAAGGGAACTATTTTTAGGGTAGCATTGTGGAAAGACTTTTCCTGTTGAAGGCTTTGGAATTTGAGAGGCTGGATAAAGTAAGTTTGTTAAAAATAGGACTTTAAATGTAAATATTTTATTTCATAATCCCTTCTTTTAGCGCAGCCACTTAACCATATCCTTTCCTGTATGAGCATTTCTCCTTTGTATTGTGTCCTGTTATTGAAGTTTCAGACTGTCCAGCCACTGATGTGCTATGTTTCTCTTATAGATTGTTCTCCATTTGTCCTTCTCTTCTGGTTTGGTCTGATGACTGCATTTAAATAATTCTAGTGCTTGTTAACATTTATCTCTGAGAGAGGCAGACAGGAGATGAAGATAGAAATTTAAAACCAAATGTATCCATTTTGATTCTTAATAGTTACTCTGGTGGAAAAAATAACTTTTTAGAGATTGAAACCAATGTTGTGGAAAGATGTGTATGTTAATCTTGCCTCCTGCAGTAGTTTGTAAATGTCCTGGAGTCAGGATTCATGCCTTAGGTATTTCTCATTGCCTACCGTGGGACCTTGCTGCTTGGTCAATTCTTCATGCTTAAATGAAAGAATGAACATGGGTTATCAGAATTTTCATTTTGTTGATGGGTTTTATGTTCTTTGTGAGAAAATTTGTATTGATCACTTACAGATGGCTCACCTCTGTAATGAATATAAATATGTTTTTGTACTCTTGGAGTTTGTCTGATAATGGAGATAAATATTCACGAACTACAGAAAAGGCCGATTTTTAAAATGAGTTTTATAGTAGAAGAGGATTTAGATATATATTTTATAAGGAGAAGAAAACATTAAATGGATGCTCAGGGGTAAGAGTATAAATATAGGAGACAGTTGAACAGCTAAATCCTCTATCTAAGTCCTATGCTGGCTCCTTGCCTCCTGGCAGCCTGGCCACTTTCCATGTGTAGCTGAGACCAGAGACAACGTGTCACATAGTGATACGGGCAAGAGACAGGAAACGGAAATACTGGGTAGAAGAGGGCAGTTCCCCAACAAAGGCCCCACCCCCAAGCCTGGAAACCCACGGCCCTAAGTGGGAACAGGCATTCCTGTTTGCATGCTCAGATGTTGCCTTTCGGCCCACTACGTGCCCCATCCTGTACCCATATAAACCCCAAACCCCAGGCTCCATGAGCCGACGGGCAGATGAACAGAAGAGCAGAAGGGCAACAGAACAGTGTAGCAGAGGAGAGACGAGGAGGGGCATCTGAACCTCGAGAGAAGTTTGGCTAGGGACTGTTGGGGAGGAGATCAGCCACTGGATGGCCAAACTCCAGAGGAAGATTATCCTCCTACTCTACCCCCTCTCCAGCTCCTCATCCATCCTGCTGAGAGCCACCTCCACCACTCATTAAAATCCCCGAATTCACCATCCTTCAAGTCTCTGCGTGACCTGATTCTTCCTGGACTCCAGAGAAGAACCCGAGTACCAAGAGAGCACTGAGCTGGTTAACACTTAGGCCGTCTGCAGCTGGCAGAACTAAAAGAGCACTGTAGCCTGCCCACTGGGGCTTTGGGAGTCGCAGGCACGCACCTCAGATGCTTCTGTGTGGCGGGAGCCCAAAAGAGGTCACCCTGGTTCCTGCACCTGCCAGTATGCGTGCTCCCCCATCCATAAGGGGTGCCACCCCCCTGTCGCACATCTAGCGAAGGGGGTCAGGGAACTCTTCTGTTTCAATTGTAGTGTCCATTTTATGGTGTCAAAATACAGGAATCTGCTTTTTATTTCATTAATGTTCTCTTTTATACCATATTTGCTAGATATAATCCTTTTACTTAAGCATTCTTTGATTCAACAGATACTTATTGGCTGTGTGTGGTGGTTCTTGCCCATAATCCCATCATTTTGGAAGGCCACAGCGGAAGGATCACTTGAGCCCGGGAGTTCAAGACCAACCTGGGCAACAGAGCAAGACCCCAACTCTACAGAAAATACAAAATTAACCCGATGTGGTGGCGCACACCTGTAGTCCTAGCTGCTTGGGAGGCTGAGGCGGAAGGATCTCTTGAGCCCCAACTATGATTGTACCACTGTGCTCCAGTCTGAGCAACAGAGAGAGACCCTTTCTTTGAAAGAGAAACAAACAGAAACAAATATTTACTAATTACTGAGTCTGTGTCAGGCAACTTACCAGCTCTGTGTCAGTGAGAGCCGCCAATCTCCTGATTTCAACCTTTTACCTAAGAATTAAGAAAAACCTATAATGCCTGGTAAATGCAGTATATAAGCATATTGTTGTCAGTATTAATAAAAGCTGACATTTAATCACTGCTTGCTCTTTGTGAGGCACTGGACACTAAATACTTGATATAAATCTAACCCTCTCTGGCTTAAAAACGTACTGTTCTCAGCCGGGCATGGTGGCTCACGCCTGTAATCCCAGCACTTTGGGAGCCCGAGGTGGGTAGATCACCTGAGGTCAGGTATTTGAGACCAGCCTGGCCAACATCGTGAAACCCTGTCTCTACTAAAAATACAAAAATTAGCCGGGCGTGGTGGTGTGCGCCTGTAATCCCAGCTACTCAAGAGACTGAAGCAGGAGAATGGCTTGAACCCAGGAGGCAGAGGTTGCAGTGAGCCGAGATGGCACCATTGCACTCCAGCCTGGGGGACAAGAACGAGACTTCCTCTCGTGGGGAAAATAAATAAATAAATAAATAAATAAATAAATAAATAAATAAATAAATAACCTTATTGTTCTCATGGAAAAGTTAAAATTCCTTGGCCTGGCTTTTAAGGCTCAACTCATCAGCTAAACTATCACTCCGGCTTTAGCTTTTTAAAAGGCTTTTACAGTTCACAGGAATCTGAATCATTTGCTTCAGCACAGCCCTTCAGCCCTGCTGCTCTGTGGGGCTGTGCGCAGCCTGGAGCGCTCTGCCTCTTCCCTCTGCTGAGGCTGGAGGGTCTTTCCAGGCCTTCTTCTCACTTCCCCCACTGGGGCCTCTCTCCTTCCTGGAAATTCCCACCGCTCTTCTTGGGAGTACTACTGCTTTGTCAGTTTGACATATTGTCCTTCATTTTTAAAAATTTTTCGAATTCTCCTGGCTCATCCTCAGTTAGTTCATTGTTAAACTAGTTTGTTATTAGGCCTCCCCAGTGAGCATGGAGCAGTAAACCTACTAGTAGCCAATGTTCCTTAGATACTGGGTGTTGAAGTTGTGAGGGCTCCTCTCTCAGGTAGTATTTCAGGTCTACTCCTTTTCTCTTACAGATGGAGAAAAAGCTGGTTCTGGGTCATATAATAAAAACAAGTGATTTTAGGGGAACATGACAGAAGGGACTAAACCGGTGTTTTGTGGTTTTTGTTTTTTGGTTTTGGAGTGCCTATTAGGTCCCAAACACATGCATTCTATTATCTCATCTAATCTTCCTATCAACCCTACTGTTTGCTTCATTAACTCTTTACAGATGAGAAAACAGACATAGAAACGCACGGTAGTTTGTCTGGGGCCACCTAGTAGCTAATAGGTGGTGGGAGGAGGATTCCCATTCAGGCTTGACTTTTTTCCAGTCTTCGCTGTTTTCACTCCTGGTTGGTCTTTACCTGTCTCCTCACTCCCAGTCCACTGTTTCTGTTTCATTGTCCTCAATTACATTCTCTGCTTTAAACCAGAACCTAGTGAGTTGACTTAGCAATACCTCTTCCATGTTGCTCTTCCCCCTTTTTTCCATTTAAAATATTCTTGAATATTTTAATAGTCTTCACTATTTTAACAGTTTGGAAAGAGGACTTTAGTGTTTCTGTTTTAGCCCACGCACCTCTCAAGTTTTCTGAATGCATCACCTCCCCCAGGGGAGAGGAGTTGCCAGCCTTGGTTCTGTTGTCTGCATTATGAAGACAGTAGTGTTGGATACCTTTAAATGAGATTAACGTTGCTGCTGCTGCTGCTGCTGCTGCTGCTAATTTTGATCATAGTAGCAAAAACAGCCACAATTATTAATGTTCCAAAAGGCAGAATCAGCTGTTTTTCCAAATGTTCTTCTGATTTGTGTAATGGTATTTAACTGCTTTTCTGGTTGAAAATATTGCTGCTGTCAGGATTATTTGTTATATAAATGAAGGTGGCTGCACAGACTCTTTGGTTGGCAATCCTGTTTGCTTATGTTTAAGCTATCCTTGTATTGAAATTTCTATATTGGTTTGAAAATAGATAGTAATTAAGTCTGACTTGTGGGTGGCTGGATAAGAACGTTCATATTTAAAATACTGAGAAATGCAAATATTTGACTAGATATAATGCTGCCATACATCCTGCACTAGATCATGGTTACTTAAACCTTCTGTTGAGCTCTTAGACAGATGGTCTTTTGAGTAATGAACACCCTCCTTTGAATACACCCTCCTTTGTGCCATTTGGTAAACTAATGAAGTAGCGTTATTAATAAGTATTTCGTGCAGCAACCACAACAAAATTCTGAAATGGATGTGGGTAGTTACAGTTTAGAAAAATTCTGAGTTCTGTCTTACAGATAGTTAAGTGTGTAATCCCTCTTCAGGCATTTGATCAGCTATTCTCTATTTCTACACAGAAATGAAAAAGAAATTCACTGTCACAGTTATCACCATCGCACTGTATTTATTATGAGTCTCTGTCTGTGGGTGACCAGGCTTCAGAATGATTGTAGAGCACCATTCTTTTTGCCTGCTGGTTATTATAATCTAAGGCAGCAGTGGTACAGTCAATTAGCAACATAAGCAAAATAAAAATGATCAAGAAAAATAATATTGACCAGTGATTTTTATGTCAAAACTTGAAATGTAAGTTGGATCAGCAGATTTTTCACTTTCAGAAAGAGCTTAGTTTTTCCTCCCTTATTTGTGCCTCAGATTCCTCTCCTCAATCCCCCCTTCCGCCAATTTTAGGTGAATAGTGGTACCCTGCCTCACTTATTTATAATCATTAGGGAAAAAGTGTCCCACTTACGGAAATTTCCCACATAATATGAGCTCCCATCAACATCAGATAACATGCTGATTTCAATCACTTTGCGTGTTAACAATTCTTAAGAGTTTTCTTACACTACCTGGCTTCTTCTCTACCAACTGCTTATACTCTAAAGTGGTGAGCTTTAATTTTATATACCTTTTCTACAACCTTGAGGATTTGGCTTTCAGATCTCCTCTTTTGGGATTAATTAGAGAAAACCACTGGGAAGAGTGGCAGGCAGGTTGAAAAGGATGACGGTGTAAGACTAGGAACATCTGCAGTCCTAAGAGGAAGAAAGGTGGGTGGTCAAAGAGGAAGGTCCTGTGTCAGCTGAAAGGAGTGCGCTGGGAGGTCGTCCAGGCAGGCTGGAAGTGAGGGCAGTGGAATGGGAACTTTGCTGGCTGCTCCTGCCACCTCTGGTTGGGGGAGACCTCACTTGAGTTGTGTGGAGGACAGGGTGCTGGCGGTGTAGGCCCAGCATGAAGGCTCCGTGTCCCTTTTGGTGTGCAAATCATGACCAGTAAGAGCAAACTCCTCCTGTTTCCCAGGTTATTTCTTGCAGAATTCCCTTTTTCAGTATTATTCAAGCCTCTGGCTGTACACCAGCCCCTTGGGCTCTCCGGAAGCTTCTGCTCCTCCCTGCACAGCTGGTCTTGGCCCTTCCACTTCTGTACCTCATCTGCCACTTGCTTTCCTCCCTTGTCCTTGCATGGATCTTGCTCGCTCTCCCTTCATGTCTTTGCATAGGCTGCGTCCCCTGCCTGGATCCATGCCATCCCTCTGTGATGTATTCTGTCCTGTCCTCATGGTTGATCTGGGTTCCCTCTGTTCAGGGGAGCTCGGTTCCTGTTGGAGTGTGAAGTTTACACTACCCCCCAGGCTGTGGGAGGCCTTGCCGTGTCCCTCTTTTCACTACTCTGCAGTGCTGGGTGTGTTATCTGCCTTCAGGTAGGGGTGTTAGTATATATTTATTAAAAGAGTAAAAGAATGAAGTATATTTATTGAATTTATTAGTACATATTTATTGAAAGAGTAAATGAATGAAGTACATTGAACTTACCATTGTTTGGGTTTGTAAAACAAATATTTTGTCTTCTATGAGTCTTAGTATTGTGGGAAGGTGGATACTAAACAATAAAGATAGTTTGGGTTCCACACTAATTATGAACTGAGACAAGTATGTACGGAGGTTGGAAGCAAATGGGGGTGGGAGGTTGGAAGCAAATGGAGGTGGCAAATACGGTTGTTTGTAGTCTGAGAATATCCCCTGGGGAGTCAGGGTGGCTCTTCAGCTGTGTTTGCTTATCATACCAAGCCTGCCTCTTGGGAGCTGCAGAAGGAAGCCATACAATTCTCAAATCTGTGCTTTATAGAATCCATTAGAACCCTTGGAGATTTGGGCTCTACCTCCAGCACATTCATGATTACTATAGTAATCATACTAGTGTTTATTTTTCTTTTACTCAAGTAATTGTAGAAGAGCCTTTCTGTAAAAAGTGGATTATGTAATTATTTCTCTAGAAAATTGGCTTTCTACTTGTTCTTGGGATTAGTGTTTGAGAAGACTGGGAATCGCGTTTTGGGACAGCCCGTTGTGTGTCTGGCCACAGTGTGTGCTGTTGTGTACCAGGAGGCCACCTTTGAACAGCACAGACCTTGAAGCTGCCGCCGAGAACAGTTTCTTGTGCCTTTGTCACTGCATTCCCAGTCAGCCACACTCAGCAGGTTAGGGATCTTTACTCCATGTTTATTATTCTGAAGAAG
Source organism: Rhinopithecus roxellana (assembly GCF_007565055.1). Classification (NCBI taxonomy): domain Eukaryota; kingdom Metazoa; phylum Chordata; class Mammalia; order Primates; family Cercopithecidae; genus Rhinopithecus; species Rhinopithecus roxellana. The sequence continues at coordinate 96,874,519 of NC_044556.1, read as the reverse complement.
ACTGCTTAAAGCTTGAGGGATTTGGAAGTGAGGTATGTACTGGGTGAGATAACATGGGCTAATCACTTATCAATAGGAATTGTTCCGTTAAATGCTGTAGAGGCCTCCAAAAGTCTTTGAATAACTTAGGATTTGGATGATACCAATGCTGATGTTCTTCCCTAGATTGGTAATTTTCAAACTTTTTACTTTTTATCACTCTTACCTGCCCTACTCTGCCCCCATTCAGCCCTCACCCCCAGCCACAGTGATCATTAGGGCACATTTTAAATACTGTGAAAACGATGGCTCTGGAAACATGCTTGAATAGAATGAGACCTGTGATTCTGCCCCTAGGGCTTTCCTGATTGTTACACTGGGACCACCTTACCCCGAAAGGGTTATTTCATCTTGGGAGGGTTGCGTTCCCATATCCCAGGGCCCCTCAGACATGATTTGGGGAAGACCTGTGTATACCAGTCTCCTCCCTGTTACTTATCCCAGCTGCTGTGTGTTCTGCATAAAAAATACTGGATTTGTTTTATCAGGGGTAGGGGACAAGAGTTAGTTTTATTTATTTATTTATTTAAAATTCAATTTATTTGGAGAGATATATTCACACTGTCTAAAGCATAGCCAATGAAAAGTTTTTTCCCACCCTCTGCCCGCCATCCACTTCCTTACGGTATTATTAGTATTAGCAGTTTATTTGTATTATTGGTTTCTTGTGTATCCTTTCAGAGATTTCTTTTGCATAGTCAAGCAGGTACTAATTTACATTCTACAATTTGCCAGTGCTCTATCACGCTTTAATTTGGCCAGCTGTTCCTTCTACCTGGAGTGCCTTTGCCTCTTCTCTCCACCTGGCACACCTCCTCCTCATCCTTGAGGATCTGATGGTTCGTTTCTTCTGAGAAGCCTTCCCGACCAGCCCCACCCTGACAGGTGGCTGTTTTCTTCTTGATGAATTCATAGTGCTGTGCAGTTACCTCTTTCACTGTATCGCTATCAACATGTCTTAATGCATGTCTCTTCCCTTTACTAGACTTGTTTTTAGGAACTGAGCTGTTGTATTCCAGAATGCCGACTGTCCTACACAGTTACTGAAACAGCCTAGACATTTAGTCAATGAACAGAATGAACTGTGTTCATTAGTGCACTACTTTGTGTTTTTTTGGTGGAACTGTGTTCAGTTTGCCATGCAGAGTAGGTTAGAGCGTGTCTGTGATTACCCCAGGCATCTCTTCAGAGTCGAGTGCCATGTTGTCTGGTACCCTGTGTGCCATCATTTAGTGCCATTGATTGCCCCGCTGGACAGTCTTCCTGTTAAATCTTACTAGACAGAATGGGAGGTTCATAAAGTGTATTGACTCTTACTAAAGAGGAGTGGACCATAAAACCCTTTCGTAAAAGTAGATGAAAAATGGTAAGTCAATAAAGGTGAAGTCTTGGCATCATAGTGGCCTTTCAGGGTTTTCTTTCCTCTGTCTTATGGAGGCCAGTAGAAAAATCCTTTTTCTAGAGAAGAGAAGAAGGTGAAGGGACGTCTTTACATGCAAAAGTAAGGTTATGTTGTGTAACTGGCTGACTGCCTAGGAAATGTGGAGTGCATTTTCTTGTCTTCAGTCTATTACAATTTATCTATCCAAATCACTCTAGCTTTCTTTAGCCTCAAGATTTAGACAGGACTCTAGGTATACTAGAAGATTAAAATGATGCTTTTCTGTGATCTGCACATTTCTAACATATTGTAATGACAACATGGCTGCCGATTGTGCCTACATCAGTGACACCAGAAAGAGAAGGGAAGAAAGAAACTGCTTGGTCTGTAAATAACTTACATTCTGTTTAGCAATTCTGCATAAAGATCTGCATCTATATGGTTAACTCTTAAAGGAAGCTGAAACTTATTTAAAGAAGTAATATAGATCTTTATTTATTGACAGGGAAAGTTATTAATACATTAATTGAAAAAAGATTATACAATATTATTGCTTATATGCTCTTATGTAATCCTGTTACTGCTAAATTACAAACATTAAGAGAATTATAGGTGAATTAGAAAACTAGAAGGCTGTATATATCAAACTGTTAATAATGGTTGAGAAAAGTGTTTTCTTTCTCAAGATTGTTTGAATTTTTAAAAAACAATTATGTTTTATCAGAGTAAAAAGCTATGAATTTTTCAGCTTATTAGTAAGAAAAACAGTCCAAGAACAAGAGGTTAGTAGAAGAAATAGACAAAAATCATAGCTTCTGTAAGGGTGGTAGTATTACGTGTGATTACATACTTATTCTTCAGTCTTATAGTTTTGTAATGTAAGTAGATTACTTTCGTAATTAAAACCAAACAAAGCCCAACTGTGGTTCTTCTAGAGCACTTAGGCGCCCACACAGAGCCTAACAGATATGTGAGTGAAGAGCTTTAATTCAAAGTTTTAAGCCAGATGTGAAAAACAAGTAATGTGTCTAATAGAAAGTTAGAAATCATATATGTCTGGACGGAGGGAGAGGGAAACAAAGAACAAAGGTGACTAAGATGGCATACTTCCGGGTTCATCACCACCAACTTTTCCCGCACGCGCGAAAATGTAGCCGGTGCCCAGGAAGGTGCAGATCAACCGGGCATGCGCCAGGTGACGTCAATCTGAAGAGACTGAGATTTACCTGGCCGCACCTACAGAACGCCCCCGACATGCCCGTGTCCCGCCTATTGCCCTCCCACTCCCAGAAAAGCCGCTCCGGGCAGGCGCCCGGCGCTAACTTCCTCGGTCCCTCCTCATACGCGGGACCCAGGAACTTCGCCGGAGAACGCCGGAGCAACTTCCTCGGCCTCCACTGCCAGAGACCGGTGAACTTCGCCCTTTTTTCCTTCACATTGGCTAGCTAATAAAGTTTCTTTTTACCTTGCCTACTTGCCTTTTCTCTGGCGCCTGCTCTGGTGGTTGCATAAAACAAATCAGTTGGTGCCAAAACCCGGGAGGAGACCTCTCCTCAGGGCCCCCCAAGGTCGGAGGAGCCTCCTCCTTCCACGCCGCTGACGGACCAGGACCTAGACATCGCTTTCCGCACCTCCAAGTCTCCTAGGGGTGAGTACCTCTTGCCTTCCTCTCGTACTCCTTGGCCAGAAGTCCTGTGCAGGCCCAAGGTTTTTTCCGGTCACCAGGTGACCCACAGGGGAGTTCCCAAAGGCAGAGACGTCTGCCCAAAGGAACTCCATTCAGTTCCGTGGGAGACCCATCCAGGACGGAGACGTCCGCCTGGAGGTAATCTCCATTCAGGCTCCAGGAGCCTTCCACCGGTCTCGAGTGGCTCCAAAGGATGCTTTGTAGCCAGGTATAGTTCGGTTTCCATTTCCGCCTATAGGCGAGAGGAAGGCAATGGGAAACCCCCAATCCAAAATACCTAGAGACTCCCCTTTAGGGTATCTTCTAACTAATCTCAAAACTTTACAATTAGAACAAGATCTTAGGCGAAAGCAACTGGTGTTCCTCTCCACTGTGGCGTGGCCACAATATAAATTAGACAACCAGTCTCAATGGCCGCCTGAAGGCACTCTAGACCGTAACATTTTAATCGACCTCGGTAATTTCTGCCAGCACTTAAGCAAGTAGTCTAAAATAAATTATATACAGAAGTTTTAAGACTTGCGTTCTCGACCAGACTTGTGTAGCCAATGTTCTTTGGCCCAAGTCAAGTTGGCTAAGGCGCGGACCTAGCAAAGTCAGAAAAGAAAGAGTCATCTTTCCTGTCTGACTTGCCCGTGTCAGCTTCCCCGCCACCTTCCACTCCTGCCTTATACTCCACCTCCCCTCCCGCTTCTGCTCCACCTCCCCCTCCCACCTCCGCTGTAGTTCCGCCCTCCTCCTCAGTCCCGCCTACCATTGTTGAGGCTGCCCCTCCTTCCATCCCTGGCACTTCCGCCTACCCACCTTCCACACTCCCTCTCATTCTTGCCTTATCCGTAGCTGTCTCTTACTCTCATTCCGCCTTCCTCTTCAGTCTATTCCTGCCCTCCTCTTCCTCGGCTCCTTCCTAACTATTCTGTCATCATTCTATTACTGTCATCATTCTATTACCTGCTTTTTATATCTCCTCTAATAATTGTTTTAGACCTTTAGGCACCTAAGGCACTAGGCAAACCGGTGTCTGATCTCCAGCCTAGTCTTAACTAAAACTAAACAATACTCCAGACACTAGGCAAACCGGTGTCCTTACATCTAAAGGGCAGTGGACAATACTGTCTCCTAGCAACTACCTCCCCTACGTCACCACTGTTGCCTGTCTAATACCAGGTGAAACAATTACTGTTATCTGAATTCTTTTCTCTTTATACTTCCGCTTCTTCTCTATCGGCTACAAAACTCTCCGCTGTTGACTAAGTCAACGTCCTTCTCTCCCCCTTAAAAAACACTAAAATGGAGTCCTACTTTATACTTACATTACTACTCTTCTTATACACTCCAACCGCCGGCGGAGTAAAAGGAGGACTCTACGGAGATCCTATTTAAGATTCATATCCGACTGCCACCCTCTTAATAAAAAGGACACTTGTCCAACAAAAATCCCTCCCTAAAAATATACAAGTCCTACAAAATTTAACCTTAGCCATACAATCACAGGAACAGGCCCTACAAGACCAACTACATCCCCCTCCATAAAGACCCCTTCTCATAGTTAAAGCTTGTCCGTCAAGGGTTAAACCTAACACAGGCAGCTCACGTAACAAATCTCTCCCAGTGTTTACCTATATGGTTATTACCGGTAGTGCAACAGATGCTCCCATTTCTCATCCCTATACTAATTCTCTGTCTTATCCTATGTTTGGCCCTCCTTTTAATCAAATTTCTCCGAGCCAAAGTTCAAGAGATCACCCGTGTCGCCTTCAACCAGATGCTCCTACATCCCTATGTCCAGGTGCCAACCATAGACCCTGATGACAACGCCCCCTGACAGCAGGAAGCAGCCGGACAGACGACGACGCCCCCAATCATCATAATCAATAAAAGGTTGGACTGTCTGGACGGAGGGAGAGGGAAACAGAACAAAGGTGACTAAGATGGTGTACTTCCGGGTTCTTCATCACCAACTTTTCCCGCGCGGCGAAAATGTAGCCGGCGCCCAGGAAGGTGCAGATCAACCGGGCATGCGCCAGGTGACGTCAATCTGAAGAGATTTACCTGGCCGCACCTACGGAACACCCCCCAACACGCCCCTGTCCCGCCTATTGCCCTCCCACTCCCAGAAAAGCCACTCCCGGCAGGCGCGCAGTGCGAACTTCCTCGGCCCCTCCTACGCGGGACCCAGGAACCTCACCCGAGAACGCCGGACCGACTTCCTCGGCCTCCACTGCCAGAGACCGGTGAACTTCGCCCTTTCTTCCTTCACATTGGCTAGCTAATAAAGTTTCTTTTTACCTTGCCTACTTGCCTCTTCTCTGGCGCCTGCTCTGGTGGTCGCATAAAACAAATCAATATAGTCAGTAAGTGTAGCTTGTTTGTGGCCAGGTTTAAGTCCATGTGAAGGCTGTGCTTTTTCAGTGCTATGCTGCAGGGAACCTTGTACAAGAGTTTACACTTATGCATTGCTGAGTAGTCTGGTAAAAATTGAGGCAGTAAAGTTGCTATCAGATTTTTTGTAATTTTAAAAAACATTCTTACAAATCGAAATATTTTATTTTAGTATGAGGTTGGCTCCTCTGCTGCTTCTGTAACCATCCACCACTTTGCCTGGTTTTTTCCTCAGGAAGAAAAGGCATGAAAATGAGCAGACAGTTGTGTCACTGGGCCTGTCCCGTTTACAGGTGTTTAATTCCTGTTAACGCCTTTAAAAAGAATTCATATGCTGGATTCAGAGTGTAGGAGACTTTATGCCCCTATACAGTGACCCCCTGCCTTAGAGAACAGGGGATCTGCTTTCGGAGCTTTTTTGATTGTGATAATAACAATGATAAAGCTTTAGGCATCTGGTGCTTATCTGTCTTTTTGTGCAAGAAGATTTGGCTGTGTTGTGCCTTAGGTATCTTTTATTTGCTAGTAAAATAGGTGGCTGCAGGGCAGGGATGTTCCAAGCAACCTTTGTATTGTTTTCTTCCTTTCCCCCAGCACATTTCTTAATCACTTTGACCAAGCCTCTGTCTAATATGTTAGAGCAGATGCTCTTTTTGAGAGATAAAGATCATTATTGGCGTTCAAACACTTTTATATTAGAAAGTCATTACAGCCGTTAAATAATGTAAAACATTGCCTATTTCCCAAGACATCTCAGAATGTGGAAGTAGTTCAGTGCTTACTCCATGCATTTCAATGCTTATTCCATGAATAAGAGGAAAATAAAAAAAGGAAGGTTTTTGTTGGGGGGTACATAAATACATGCACATGTTTTTGTGTATACCTATGCCCATATTTAAAACATTTGTTGTGAAAATATTAACCGTAATTTTAGAAATTCCAGTCTTTCTAAAGTACAGTTGACTTGAACGATGTGAGAGTTAGGGGCACCAACCCCCTCCCTCCAAAATTTACTAATGGCTTACTGTTGTTTGGAAGCATCCTTAATAATATAAACAGTCAATTAACATTTTATATTTTATGTGTTTTGTTTTTGAGACAGGGTGGAGCTCTGTCACCCAGTCTGGAGTGCAGTGGCGCAATCATAGCTCACTGTAGCCTGAAACTCCTAGGGTCAGTGATCCTCTCACCTCAGCCTCCCAAGTAGCTAGGACTGCTGGTATGCGTCACCACTCCTGGCCAATTTAAAAAGTGTTTTGTAAAGGCAGGGCCCCCTGTGTTGCCTAGGCTGGGCTTCAACTCCTGGCCTCAGGCTATCCTCCCTCCTCAGCCTGAGATTGTAGGCAGCTTGAGCCACTGCACCTGGCCCATTGTATGCATTATATACTGTAGTCTTGCATTACAGTAAGCTAGAGAAAAGAAAATGTAAAAATGTATTTACTGTTCATTCAGTGGAAGTAGATCATATAAGGTCTTAACATCGAGTAGGCAGAAGAGGAAGAGAAAGGGGTAGCAGAGGTGGAAAAGGTGGAGGAGGTGGAAGGGGCCAGGAGAGGCAGGCACACTCAGTGTAACTTATTGAAAAAAATATGTTAAAAGTGGACCCATGCAGTGCAAACCCATGTTCAAGGGCCAGCTCTGTTGATTCACTTGAGTCATGACAAAAAGTGTTTTGGTAAATCATGCAAATTAATGTTTGTATATGATACATTTCGATTACTAGTTAGATAGACCTAGATGAAAATATAGTAAGGATAGTAGCAAGGCTTTGCTCTGTGCGTCTCTTCATTTGATTTACTTAGCAGCATAGTCACAGGCTGTCCTGTGGAAGACAGTGACTGGTTGTGTTAGATACACTGTGCAATGAGGGACCCTTCTAGTACAGATTAAGCCTCCTGAAGGCACACACATTTATCAAATTACTTAAAATAGCTTCTTGAGGATTCTTGGAAAACTTAGCTGTTTTTCTGAATCTGAGGCAATTAGTAGGTGGCAAAGCCTGATTTTTGTCATGTGCAAATACCAGTGTGTACAAACAAGGCATGTTCCATTCATAGTCTTTGGCTATTTGCAGACACATAGAGAGGAGTATATATGAGCGAAAGGAATGTGCAGTTCCTCACAGGGCTCAGCTGGGCCCTGGAGACAAAGTGGGAAGACCCAGACTACCAGAATTACATGAGATCGTGTAACCACAAATACCTTGCCAGTGCCTTAGAGCATAGCCGACCTGAGGTAAGCACGTTTTCTTTTTCCTTCACTCTGTGGGGTTTGGCCTCGGTTCCTTTAACTTAGTCCCTGACTTCTTGGATAGTGAGAAGTACAGTTGTTTGCAGTCAGGTTTGGAGGGCCCTGATTACTAGGGTGGGAAATTTGCTTTTTATTTTGTGGCAGAGGGAAAATGAAAATTTTTGCATGTTTTGAAAGACTAGACATGAACAGATACATGTTTATGAAAGTTATTCTGGTATCCTGTCTTAAGACTAGAGTAGATATTCTGGTACCCTATCTTAAGACTAGAGTAGATGCATTTTGGAACTTTATGATCAATACCCACTGTATATGAGAGTGCACTTTGCATACAGTAAGTGCATCTTATTTAAGCTACTAGAAGTGAGTAATTTCTGATAGATGAAATGCCCACATCTTTAAGCATCTTTAAGCATGGCATAGATGCAGGCGATTGTGCCCTATCACCTCAGTATCTCTATGTTGAATATCCTGGAAATAATTGTATTGAGGATTAACTAAATTAATAACTATTTAAAATAATCATTTTTCAGGCTGAAGAGAAATTAGTATATATCGCAGAGCGACTTTCCCTGGGTTACATAAGTAGATGGTAGCAGTCCAGTCCTATTTGTATGTATCATACTGATAACTTTAAATCCTTACATCATTCACTACAAATGCTGAATATTCAGAGACACTTTTATATATCAGATGTAATCTTGTACAAAAACAGGAATAAAAATACTGTGTGTCTTCTGTTAAGAGTTTGATAGGTATTTTTAAAACTCTACAGATCGAGAGAGAGAGAGAGGTTTAAGGCTCAGCCCAAGATTGAACATTCTTTCCCTGCCCCAGTTCCCCCTCACAAATTACTTTTTTTTTTTTTTTAAATCTATGGGATCAAGCCAGTCCTTGCCACCCAGATTGTAGAAATGTGCTCTGCTCTTGTCAAGAATGTTCCTGGAGAGGGCTTATTTGAGAGGGTGTACTGAAAACTGGGTTTCTGAAGGTCTTAATGTATTCTTCTTTCATTCATTCTTTCTTTTTGTTAAATATCAGTAAAAAGCATCAAATGAGCGGATAAAGTTGATGGGGAAGTCTAAGTTTAAAACACTTTTACTGTACAAGAACCAAAATACCGACTTACTGTCTTAACTCAGAGATGCAGATATTGTCCAGAAAAGAATTTAGGACTTGTTCAGCATCAGTGAACCTGGAATTTTGGGGGAAAAATAAATTACCTATCTGGTTTGTTAAAGCCTTATTTGCACTTGGGTCTTAGAGTTCAGGAAACCCATAGAACCTACTGTTAAAGGTTTTAGGTCTTCCTTATTTTCAAATGGTATTTTGTTAAATAATACCTAGTAGACTTCTAGAGCTATTTTCTTGTTGAAAATAGTAAATTATTAATAACTGGCAAGCCCAGAAGATATATTCTCTTATTTTATTTTATTTATTTTCTGGAATACATGTGCAGATTTGTTACGTAGGTAGACGTGTGCCATAGTGGTTTGCTGCACATATCAACCCATCATCTAGGTATTAAGCCCAGCATGCATTAGCCGTTTATTCTGATGCTCTCCCTTCCCCTGCCCCTCCGACTGGCCCCAATGTGTCTTGTTCCCCTCCCTGTGTCCATGTGTTCTCATTGTTCAGCTCCCACTAACAAGTGAGAACATGTGGTGTTTGGTTTTCTGTTCCTGTGTTAGTTTGCTGAGGATAATGGCTTCCAGCTCCATCCATGTCCCTGCAAAGGACATGATCTTGTGCCTTATTATTAGAGATACATTCTTAAAGACTTGATATAACAAACAACACACAGTGAGTGCTCTGTAAGTTAATGGCAAGGTGCCTGATGAAGGCATTGACTATTGCTTATAATAATAATGATAATTCTGGTCAAATTTTAAATTTTATCACCATATTTCACCAACTAGATCCATATTCTTTCCTTTCTCTCTCCCTCTTGCCTTTGCCTGATTTCTTGTTCTCTAGACCCAGTTTTTTTCTTGCATGTTTCTGTTTTTTCCCCAGTTGCTTGCCCTTCTCCCTTTCCTTCCATTCTATCTTTCTGCTGTCCTCTAACACTTAAGGAAATTGCTAGAGATACCCCTGGTTGGCCTTTGCTCTCTTACTTATTTTCCTGACTCACTTGAGTACCCTCTGACTGTGAATTCCTTCCCTCAATCAGAGGGAATGGGCAATGGAGGAAACAGGTGTTGTAGAGTCGGAGCCAATGAAGGTTTGCAAAGAGGCTGTCATGGGAGAGGCTGATTCAGTGAAATGAAGACACCAGTTTGAAGGTGCCACTTCATTGCTATCTTGCTTTCAGTGTTGATGCTTTCTATCTGAAGTGTTTTTTTTTTTTTTTTTTTGAGACAAAGTCTTGTTCTTGTCCCCCAGGCTGGAGTGCAATGGCGCGATCTTGGCTCACTGCAAACTCTGCCTCCCGGGTTCAAGTGATTCTACTGCCTCGGCTTCCCAAGTAGCTAGGACTACAGGTGTGTACCACCACGCCTGGCAGATTTTTGTATTTTAAGTAGAAATGGGATTTTCACCATGTTGGCCAGGTTGGACTCGAACTTCTGACCTCAGGTGATCCATCCTTTTCGGCCTCCCAAAGTGCTGGGATTACAGACGTGAGCCACCACACGCGGCCTTTATTTGAAGTTTTAACTTGGTGGGAGCTGGACACTATTTTACATGCTATACAGGCATTGGCATTGGGCACCATGCAGCTTTCTCCATCCTGCAGGGACAAGTTAGACACAGACCTTTCATTTTTGTTTTGACCTTGTAGTCTGCACAGAGGAAAGAATGAATAACGAAAACTGGTAGAATTAAGCTCAGAGGAGCCAGATCTAGATTGACAGGTCACTGGGGCTTTCTGAAGTAAGAGGGCTGTTGTCAGACTCGTGGTAGAAAGAAGCTGGCCACAGGGTACAGCTGGGATCCCAGCTCTAGCTGGTTCTGGAAGGTGGGCATGGGGGAATGGGGAGGCGCAGAATGAGAGAAGAGCTGCTCCAGGTCAGTTCTCTCTGCTGTTCTTGTACAACCTGCATAAGATCCTCTTCTCTAAAACCTCAGTCTTCATGCGTATTGGCCTGGTGATGCTCTGTACCAAATTTCTGAGGTAGTGGGCCCAGATCTACTCAGAGGAGTGCAGAATTGAAGGCAAAGATGCAGAAGGGGAAGTCTCTTATTTTGTCTTCTTCTGTTCTTGAAGATGTTAGGTGGTTTTCAGGGCTGTTTGACTTTTAGGAAACTACTTAGTTTCTCTTGGCCAAATGAAGCTTAAGTGATTTTGAATATTCTAGTTTGTCCTTTGAGTGGCAGACCCTTAGATTTTTTGTAGTTGGAAGTACTAGGAAGGACTCATTCTTTTGAACCCCTCAAGGCCTTGCCTAAGGTGTCCACTAGTTACCAGGAAGCCCTAGGTAAGACCGTACCCCAAGGGTTTCAACTGGCATCAGGTTAGACAGAGGAATTGAGCTGCTTCACCTGCAGTGGTTTGTGTAGTCAGCATGGTAGAAGGCTGGAGATCGTGAACTGAAGATGATGAATAAACCGATTTGCTGTTTGCTTGACAAGGAGACTCTGAGTATAGAATTTTCATTCTGTGCTGCCACAAACAGAACATGTGACTGCTACTTCCCCCAGCAATCAAAACAGGATTAAGTGGAGTAGAAAATAAGGTAGATAAAACTTGCATCTCAGGAATATTCGTCAGCTGTCTGAATAGGTAACAAAAATAGAAAAAAGAACATGATATTCTATATACATTTGCAGGTTTAGATGCTGAGGTCAAATTTTGTCTTTCTCATTAGTGGTGAGTCAGCTCACCCACCCACTGTCACATTCTTGATGGTTGGGAAATTTTGAGCTCTTCACTGAAGTTGTACCTTCATGTGACCATCAAGTTATTGAAAGTTTTTCTTCTCAGTTGTATGTGTGTATGAGCACGTGTGTATAAGGTGGGGAGGGGAGTCACAGAACACTAAGGCTGGGGGACTTTAAGATTGTGTGAAGTAGGAATTCACAAAATAAAAGATCTTAGGGATGGCAGTATTCTCTGGACCGCTTCTCTTTGGATAATTTGAAACCAGCAATTAATTGTACATATGCTATTTGAATGCCAGTGGTGAAAAGGTTTTAATGGAAAGTGGTGTCGGGGAGCTCTGTGGAAAGGGAGCTGGTGCCGTACAGAGTGAGTGCCCTCATGTGGAACGATGCTTTGAAAGGATCAGATATTGTGGAGGTACCAGGCATTCTTTCCCTCTGAGTCATTCTGGAGGTATAACCCCTGCTAAGGGCCAGTTACTGTTCTCTGTGTTTGAGAAGGGAAGTGGTTGTTTGTAGGGTTAGGAGACCTTCCTCATCTGCCCCATATCCCCTCCTCTTTTGTCTGACATGCATGAGTGTTTCTGGTTCATGCCCTCAACAGCTCCCATGGCCTGCCGAGCCAGGTATCAGCAGAAGATCCCCATCCTGGCCCCATCCTGGCCTGACCGTGATCCCACCTGTGCTAAAATGGAGATATTTCAGCTTCATGCTGCTACCTTTGAAATTACTGAGACTTTTTGTTGTTTCTGTTTAACCAATGTTAATGAGGGTTTGAACCCAGCATTTCCTCACTGTTGGGGTAGAGAACTTGCCTGGGAGACTGTCACAGATAACTTAAAGGGTTACACACTTAGGATATTTTTGTCATTTAGGGTGTCTGTAATCAGTGAATGAATAATGGATAAGCTTAAATAGCGTAGTTAGAGGTAGAAAGGTTGTATGTAGATGGTTTAAGGATCATGAATGAACAATAACTGTGGAACACATTTGCACATGGGAGGCACTATTCTAAGCCTTGCCTGCCTCAGCGCATTTAATCCCCACAGCAGTCCTGTGAGTTAGGGCCTATTAATTCTCCATTTTGCAGATGAGAAAATCGAGGCTCATGAAGGTTACCTAACTTGCCTGTCTACACGTGGTCTAGTAAGTAGAGCTGTGGTTCTGACCTTGGCGTCTGACTCCACAGCCCATCTGTGCTACTAGCCATTATTACACCATTTCTCCTGCTGAACAAGGGTGATGGACACAAAATCAAAGCTTCAGGGATTTTTAAATTAAGAAAATTTATCATTTTTCCCATATCATGAAGTATTACTTGTTGCTTCATTTTTTTTGGATCTTTTGAATTTTAGTATATTTTTAATGTGGGCACTGTAAAGGGATATATTGCTACTACCGTTCTTCTTAAGCAACTCTAATGTTATGCTGTTATACTATTGGTTTAGTTGCATGCTTATGTACATAGAAATAGTTCTTAATTTTATTGATCAGAATTTCTTGTTCCAAGAAGTAGGGCATGCTATATTTACAAATTGCTTGGTACCACTAAATTAATACATAATGTAATTATTATTATTTGTTTGTTTTTGAGACGGGGTCTCACATTGTCACCCCAGGCTGGAGTGCAGTGACACAGTCACAGTTCACTAGCCTCAACCTCCCACGTCTCAGGTGATCCTCCCACCTCAGCCTCCCAAGTAACTGAGACTACAGATGCAAACTACCCCACCTGGCTAATTTCTCTATTTTTTGTACGAACAGGGTTTTACCATGTTGCCTAGACTGGTCTCAAACTCTGGAGCTTCAGCGATCCACCTGCTGTGGCCTCCCAAAGTGCTGGGATTATAGGCATGAGCCACCGTGCTTGGCCCATAATGTAATTATGACATGATGTGGTATAGAAAAGAATAATTCCAAATTAAAGCACATTCTTTGAGATAAAACATCTTCAACCATCAGACATCCCAAATATTTGGACACAAGAGAAATTGGTTTTTGACTCTTATCACCTCAACTACTCCTCCTATCAGTCATCATATTTTTTTTTTAAGCAGAAGAACTTTTTATATATTACTTATATAGTGAAATCATCCATAGCAATATTGCAGTTACAAGAAAAAAAGAAAGAACTTATTAGACTTAGAACTTCTGTCATTTTGTCTGTTTGTTTTCTTTTTCATTTTTGGAGAACTCTTTTTCACCAATCCGTTTACAGATTTTTTTAATGACGGTGTAGGCTGTCTTTCATTTCAGCCTAAAGGCTTCTTTATTTGGTGGGCTGATTGCTCTCTGTCCCTGGGCTTCATATCACTGGTGTCACACCATCTGAAACAGGGTGAGAGGAAGGTGGAATAAGCAGTGATTCAAGAGACCAGGAGAGTGGTTGGTTAGGACCCTTACGGTTAGAATATAGCTTTGAGCATCTCTTGAATTCCCAGGCCTTAAGTTAGATTCCGTCTAGTTTTCCTTAAAGATGTTGTGCCTGTGCAGACCATCTACATACACCAGACGTTGGGAAGAATTTTCTGCTTAATGGTTACTGAGATGAGGCTGCATTGCCAAAAGAGAGCGAGGGATTTAGGGAGAGAGGCGGGAGATGCCGCAGGCCCAAGCTGGAATGGGATAACCTGACTTTTAGATAAGAGACTTGTTTTCCCCCTTTCCCAGCTCCTGCGCTCTCACATCTGTCGTGCTTCATTGGTCTCCTTGTCTCTGACCTAGCAGCCAAACCTCTTCTCACCAGATTCCTTGGCAGGTCATCAGTATGCCTTCCCAGACAGTGCATGCCCTTTGCTCTGTCAGCCGCCGGAATCCAAGTTTCAGAGAATTCTTGCCTGTTTTAGCTACAGAACATATCCCTAAGGAGAAAGTCACTTGAGTCTCCAACATTTATAACTTTGATGGAACATTAAATCCCTTTTATGAGCAGTCTGCCTCACTTATGTTTGTTTTAATAGGTAAAAAATCAGTAGGCCTAATAAAAATGACTAATACCAGCTTTTTGTTGCTTTTCAACATTCATAATACATATCTCACAAAGTAACTTCTTAAAAGGCATCAATGGTAGAGTACAGAATTCCTTACTGAGAGGCACAGTGCATCTGATGTGAACTTAATGACTGGCATTCAGTTGCATTTGGACATAGGCTCATGGTACATATTCATATTCAGGTTAAATGTAATTTCTTTAGATGTGTAACAATTAATATTAATAATAACTTGGCAGATTATTCTTTTAGAACCTGGGGTGGCATTTGTAACTGAAAACTTTTCTACAGAATTTTACTTTTCTTTTTGCTTAGATTAATTTTTAGACATTTGGCTTGAGAAAACTGCGATTTTGGTTTTGTAGTAAAACCATTTTGCCAATGAAGAACATTAAAATGCCGGCTTCTGCTTGTGTCATATTTCAGACTAAAGACATTTTACAATCAAACCAGGAAAATGTGAAAATAGAGATTTATAATGGAAATGTTGATTCAATTTGAGCTGAAGCCAGACATTCATGAGGGAAAATTAGATTAAACAGTAGATGTTTAGAGAGACTTTAAATTATGACAGCTTTAAAAAAAACATATGTTGTGGATGTTTCTCAGGCATACGCGTACTTTCTCTGGCAGACTGGGAACCTAGCTCCTTGATGTTTCAGCCATTTATTAAATTCCCTTTTATCTTTCTTTGGACTAGTGGACTCAGAACTTACAGCTTAGAGTCTGGTGATTGGGAACTGTATCTTGTACATTACTGTAGGATCAAAACCTGATGTTGTCAGTGGAAATAATTCTGTCCTGTCATAGCGTATTATATTTATGAGTATAAATTGCCATTTTTAGATTATGAGTACAAAGCTACCAGTTAGAACTGATTTATTCCATTTGTCAAAGCCTAACAGATACTCCATGCAAATAATTTATTTTCATACACTGTTCAGATAGAGGGGGGATGTGCTTGAAATTGTGAGGAGCTGGGATCCGTGTCGGGGGAGCAGTGTAACAGGAGGATTCATGAGCCTGGGTGTAGATGCTGGAATGATGAGTCTTCCCAGAGATCCAGCCCCAAAGGACTCAGTCTTGCTGGAGTCAGCAGGACCCCACCGTGGTGGTGATATCCCAGCCTCAGGCAGGCATCTGCGGCCAGTGGGACACAGTGTGCAAGAGTATACCTTTGGATGTAGCCAGACAGACTTGCTGCTGGATTCTTGCTCTGCTGCTTAACTCATTGTTCGGCTTTAGATAAGTGTCTTTGGAGTCTCTGAGCAAAGTTTTCTTGTCTTTACATGGCAGTTGTGGAACATTGTAGGTTGTGTATCAAGATTCTAGCTGAGGGTGTGTGACACCTTTTTCTTTATCCCCTTCTGCCTTCCTTGGACATCTGTATGTGCCTCAGCTTTATCCTCTGTGATTTAACTAACAGTTTGCCTGTTATCTCTCCTATTTTTAGATTGAACACTGGCCTAGGACACCTGCTCCAACTGAAACCTTATATCCACTATCTCATTCAGTTTATTCAACTCAGGTGCTAACTCCAGTTTCAGGGGGATGATAGCTGCAGTCCACCTTTCTGTAGAGATCATTGCCCAGCCCATTGGTGGACCTCCTGGGATCCAGCACTTGGAGAACAACTGTGGTCTTAAACAAGCATCATTATACGGTGATAGGGAAGGAAGTATGGGGTGACTTTAAAGGGTAACTCAATCATTAGTGCGACTTCTGAATTAATGGTTTAATCATACCATATTGCCTGTGTAATGTTTTATATTTTCCAAATTATTTTTTTACCCCGTGGATCTTAAAGATGAATCAGCACCAGAAACACCTGAGGAACTTGTTAAAAACTGGCTGGGGGCCCCACACCCAATCTCATGAGTCAGGATTACTAGGACAGTGGCTAAGGAATTTGTGCTTTAAACAAATTCCTCAGCTAATTCTCCAGCAACTGACCTGGCACTGGTCGACACACAGGCCTTTGGGAACCTCTGACCCATGCCCTCTTATCAGTTCAGGAATCTCATTTTCAAAATCTGACAGGATTTAAAGATCTGGACAGCTAATGTCATTACAGAGCATTGCACCACAGAAGGCATGTTTTGTCTTTACCCCAGCCTCATCTTGTTCTGTATTTCAGGGACCTTAATTCCACAGTTCTCTTTAGCATTTCTCCTACAGTAGAGGTAGGCATCTCATTGTCCTGCTGTACCTCAGCATTTTTAACAAGGACATGAAATCTGGGTTTTGTTTTGCTTTTTTCTTATATTACTCTGGGCATTTGTCCTGATTGGGTCATATAGCAGCTAAGCCTCAGGATCTTTGTCTTTTAAAATACAAATTCTGACTCCTTAGACATTTCAGTTTGTTTTAAGAAGTGTTGTGGGATGCGCGTTACTGCCTTCAGGAAACACAATTCTGGAAGCTAAATTTATTTTTTTAATCCCCATTGAAAAACTGCACAAAAATGCAAGGTAAGTCAGCACTTATTATGTGCCCAAATGTATTGAACAGATAGCTGAGTTTACAGTAAGGAGTGATCAGTGTGAGCTAGAAGATTCAGGGTTTCATGTGGACAGATGATGACAACAGCAAAAATACTGTTAGTATTTATCAGGTTCTTCCTGTGTCTCAGGCCTTGTGCTCATAAGCATTTTGCACATGTGATCTATTTAACCATAACCCCTGCTCCCTTCTACAATCTTCTCTATCTTAATAAAGGTCAACTTCACCCTCTCAGTTACTTAGGCCAAAAATCCTGGAATCATTCTTGACTTTTCTTGTTCTCCTGCTCAGCCCAGTCATCAGCTGAAGCTGCCGGTTCAATCCTCCCACCCAGAAGCTGTCTGCTTCTCACCATCTGTACTGCTGCCACTTGGTTCCAGACCCCATCATGCTCTCTTGCCTGGATTATTGCAGTGGACTTACATCCCTCTTCCTATCTTAGTTCCCTGGAGCCTTTCCTCATCACCGCAGACAGAATGGCTAAGTCAGATCTCACTCCTCTGCTTAGAACTGTCCAGAACGAAAGTCAAATTCTTCCTGTGGCCCATCAGTCCCTCCCGGATCTGAGCCCACTACCTTTCTAACCTGTGTCCTTACTGTCTTTGTATGTACCAGGCTTGCTCCCAATTCCAGTCCTTGATTGGAGCTCCTTCCCCTCCTCCCTTTCCCTTCCTGTTTATCTGTGTGGCTTATGTCCTCATCCTTTTCTTCAGGTATTTCCTTAGCCACCTACCCTTCCATTAACACCCATACCGGCATCTACATGTCCCCAGCCTTTCTGATCCTGTCCCATGATAGCAGTCGCTTTGAACAAGTTATGTAGACCCTACCAACATTCAGTTGCATTCTACCTATCCACCTTACCAACTACAGCTACTAAGAAGAACCAAAAGATGTTCCTCTATTACATGACTTCTTATGCCAGAATATGTGTCCTGTGAGAGCAGGACCTTTTCCAGGTCCTTTCATTACTGCATCTTTGATCCTAGACTAGTACCTGGAAGGTAGTAGTCACGTATAAGTATTTGTTGAAAAAATAAAACCTCTTTTACATATGATGAAACAGATTCTGAGGGTTTAAGAAATGAGCCTAGAGGAGCAGAGTGAGTACATGGCTAAGCCAGGATTTGAACTTAGGTCTTATGTCAATGTCTGCGTATTTAATATCACAAGAAATGAGATGGAAAAGACATTGCAGGAAGAGAACTCCAAGAAGGAAGCTAGGGAGGTTGGAGTGGCTCATGTGTATTTGAGAAGATTTTAAGGTGGTCTTAGTGGTTTTGGTTGGTAAGATGGATAGGTAGAATGCAGCTAAATTTGGGTAGGGCCTTAAATGCTGTATTAAGAGGATTGAGAAGTTTTACTCTAAATTGGGGATAATAATAATTCTTATCGTATAAGGTTATCAAAATTCAAATACTTAAAAGGCATTTAGAAAGTGCTTGGCACCTACAGAATGCTCAGTAAATGTTGCAATTTAGAGTATATTTTGACAGCAGAGCAAATCCAGGCTACTGTTACCAGAGTAGAAATTTCCAGTGTTTTGGACTCATAAGTGATTTCTAGAGTGTTGCCAGTTTCAGATTTTCATTTCTTCCACACTCAAGAACCTTGTGAGTAAATAAATTGTACTACATTTAGCTGTTTAAGTGGAAGATGGTTCAGTACTCGTGAAAGGGGAAAGCAGGGAGATTTTAGAGTCGTGTATTTACCTTTAGGTTTCCTCTATTAGAATTCCATTGAAGCCAGTAGCTTCCAATCCTATTTGTGCATGGCAACTTCCTTCTGAAACTCTAGGTTCCAGGGCTACTTCAGGCCCTCTGAACCAGAATCTCTGGGGCCAGAGTCCAGGAAGCAAGGTATAAACATCTGTTAGGTAATTCTGAAAATGTGTAGTCAGATTTGGGAACTGCTGGTCAAAACAACCCCAAACTTGTTAACTTTTTTAGCGAAAAGGAGTATTTACCTTTTTGCTCAGAAATCTGTTCTGAAGACTTAAGAACCCTTTCTAGTTGTACTGCACTTTTAGGGAGGGTCTCAGGCCTGTGCTTAAAGGAGAAACTCCATGGCGAAAATGTGACAGGGGTTGCAAATGCAAATAGAATAAATGGTGGCCGGGCACGGTGGCTCACGCCTGTAATCCCAGCACTTTGGGAGGCTGAGGCGGGTGGATCACGAGGTCAGGAGATTGAGACCATCCTGGCCAACTTGGTGAAACCCTGTCTCTACTAAAAATACCAAAAATTAGCCAGACGTGGTGGTGTGTGCCTGTGGTCCCAGCTGCTCAGGAGGCTGGGCCCCGTGGGGGAATCGCTTGAACCTGGGAGGTGGAGGTTGCAGTGAGCCTAGACCATGCCACTGCATTCCAGCCTGGCGACAGAGCAAGACTGCATCTCAAAAAAAAAAAAAAAAAAAAAAAAAATGAATGGTGAAGCTTCCTGCCCCTAGAAATGATGAGGATTCTGGTTATACAGGAAAGACTGCGGGAGAAACAGGTTGGTTCACCTTCAATGACTAGGGTCAGAGAAGTTATGCTTTAATCACCAGTGACTGCTCATACTGAAGTCTGGGAAGCAGCACTTCTCTCCCAAACTGTGGGGTTGATGGTGAAATGAGGCTTCAGGTTGCCGATGACACATCATTCTGCAATAGGTGGGACCGTGCTCAAGAGCATAATACTGATCTCTTATGGCTTTCTCTTGCCTTCTGTTGGCCAAAGTTGGCAATACCTTTTTTTCCTCCGTAAGAATAAAAGCAAAACTTAAAACTGTTTACTCCTAGCTGAGGAAGGAGAGAAAGAAATTATGATGTCCGATTTGCCATCCTGTAGTGATATCCCTTGCTGCTTTCCAGTTTTGCAAATGTATGGGCTTTTAATCTTAGCAGCTAGAATATGGATGAGAAGGTACACAACTCTGGACACTATTTTAGCTAGCATGAGCCAAGAGCAACAGCAGGAAATCTTAGCAGGGCATTCTTTTAGCCGAACTGTATTCTGGCACCCTTGAGCCCTACTGGCCTCCCCCAAGCCAAGAGCCATGTCACCCATTCTTCTGTGCCCAGCTTCATACTTAGTAGGTCGATAGATACTAAGTGGTATGTCAATGTCAATGGATGAATATAATGTATGCCGTTATATAGTAAAGGAACACAAAGTACTTTGAAGGTTAAGGTTTAAAGTTAGAGGGGAAAAGAGTCATAGATTATGGCTTTGAGTGTGTTAGATTTGCCATTTCCAATGGAAGAAGAAAAACATTCCAAGCAAAGGAACTGAATAAGCAAAAAGAAAGAGGTGGGGGGGCATACAGGGTGGTCATGTAGGTATTTTCAGCCCAACTGAGATACCTATGTATCATAACTGATCTTTATCAGTAATACAACATTCAAATAAAAAAGTATAAAGGACAACGACCTATTAGTATTTTGGGACTCCAGTGGGACATCCATTTTGCTCTTAACTAGTGTTGTAACCTTAGGCAAATCACTTAATTTCTGGCTTTATAAAGTGGGGGGTGAGAATAGATTATCTCTCTTAAGATCTCATATTATGATTGTGAGTCTAAGGGGGTGGTTAACACCCAGAACACCACACAGTGCTGTCTGTACAAGGGAAGAAAAAATGTTTCTTTGAGGCAAAACCCAAAAGTATCAGTAAAATGCGTTTGGGAGTGGTATTGTGAAGTTTTGATGTTATTTTGGGGGTGGTGTGCCTGGGATCATGTCCAGTCTGCTCTGCCAGTCAAACACTTGAGATTTCCTTGGGTTATATGGGTAACTAGCAGGAGCCAACTGGGAAAAAAGTGCCACACTTGATGGTAAGCCGGGTCTGTGCGTGGTCTCACCAGCGATGTGAGGCTGGAGCAGCTGCCACCTTTTCCTGGGCCTGTCTAAATCTGCCCTTAGTCTGGCTCTAAGAAGGATGAAGAGGAGAGTTGCCTGTTGCAGGAAGGAGGAGCAGGAGAGTTGCTTGAAGTTAATGAATTTTTCTGAAGTTAACAAATTTGGGTTAGGTTGGGTTCTTTTGAACAGATGAAGCCAGTAATGTTTGTGTTCTGTTTTTATTTCTAATTTTTAAAAAGCTATATGTAAATTTGAGAACCTGTGACAGTAGAAAAAATGAAGCAACTTAGATTCTAGTTCTGATTCTCTCGAAACACAGTCATTTGACTGCAGGCAAATGCTTACTTTCCTGCCCTAAGACTTTTTCCTTGTCTGTTTAATCGAGAGAGGTGTCTCTTTCTTGTCTTTTCGGAGATTTTTTATGGATCGAATTAACCTACAGGGGTTTGGGGAATAGTCAATCCTTCAATAAATGTAATTATGTTAATACTAACATTTTATAAGAAAATATTCAGACAAGTTCTTTGGGTATACTTGTGGTTTTTAGAAAGTTAATGGTGATGTATATATATATAAGAAACTTGCTTACTTGCTAACAAGAGATCAGTTTTCACTGTTGGATGTTCTGTTTGACTCAGAGTCATCATAACTACATCCCACTCTTATTCATTAACTTGGAAATGCAAAGAAAGCAGCAATTTCCCATGATCATGTTTTTTATAAGAAAATGGGATTTTTAATTAAAAAATTATCTGGGCATGGTGGGATATACTTGTAATACCAGCTACTTGGGAGGCTGAAGTGGGAGGATTGCTTGAGCCCAGGAGTTTCAGCTGCAGTAAGCTATGATTGCATCTCTGCACCCCAGCCTGGGCAACAGGGTGAGACCCTGTCTCAAAAAAAAAAAAAAAAAAAAAAAAAAAACGAAGAAGAAAATGGGGATTTTGGTGTTCTTGTTATTTTAGAAAATGCTATATATCATATTAAGTGATGATTCTTTTTTCCTTTTTTTCTTCAGGTCAAGATCTGTAGTGTTATGAACTTCTTAAAAATAAGCCAGATTAATTAGTGGTCATCTGTAATTAAAAGTGGTTTAAGTTTCCTTTTCATATTTAGCACTCAGTTCATACTTGAAACATTCCAAATCTAGTATGTTTAGGGAAGAGTCTTCCCCTCAGTGCCCTTGAATTTGTTCCCTGTGCCTAGTGAATTGGAATGGTATCCCTCTGGAAGCAAAACCTTCTAAGGAAGTACATTATGGGAAAACGTTTCTTGAGGATTTATCCTACATTACTCCTGGATTTGGGTTTCCAGGAAACTTTGTTTTCTGAAGAATTGAATGAGCTAGCCAACAAAGCTGGTACAATTATGAGTCAGCTGGGACAATTATGAGTCAAACCAGACAACTAAAAAGTATGGAGCCCCTTCTGCTCCTGTCCTCTTTTCTGCTTTTTAGTTTAGTGACCTTGGAAGTTTTACCGGAAAGTTTCTTGTTTTATTTTAGGACAAGTTTATTGCTGAAGAGGGACATAGAATTTGGACTTGACACAGTGGAGCCAGTATGTTTAACATTTTTCTTCACCCACCAGGTCATTGTGCTGGCCTGTTCTTGTGGGACTGCTTTATTTCGACAACAGTTCCTGAGTAGTTGGACTGACCCCTTCGTACTTTGTCTTTATTCTGTCAGGCCCCCAAGAAGACAGTGGTATGGGAAGCTTTGGAGAGGCTTCCTCGAAAGAGGACTGTACTGACCCCTCAGCAGGAGACTTCAGTCTGGGAGGGAAGAGTCCTTGGTTACAGTCTTGATGTGGGCAGACACATCTGCAGCGAGAGGATGTCGAAATCCACAGCCCTGGCCTCCCAGTCTCACATACCGGTCAGGGGGACACAGTGTCAAATGACTGACTTGCTGCCCAGGCCCACCTTGGAGAATCAGTCCAATTTTAGGGTTGTCAACTCAGGGTAGGGCATGTGTCACAGGCCTACGGTATGTAGATTCTGGAGTTGGAAGAACTCTCAAGCAGTGGGTTACGGCAGGGGCCCATGGCCTGTTAGGAACCTAGGAACGGGGCTGCACAGCAGGAGGTGAATAGCAGGCTAGCATTACCACCTGAGCTCCGCCTTCTGCCAGATCAGCTGTAGCATTAGATTCCTTTAGGAGTGCAAACCCTACTGTGAACTGCGCATACATTTAGGTTGAGCACTCTAAGGTCTGATGATCTGAAGTGGAACAGTTTCATCCCAACCCACCCACCCTACCCACCCTACTCCAGTCTGAAAAAATTGTCTTCCACGAAAATGGATCCTGCTGCCAAAAATGTTGGGGACCGCTGGATTAGGGGATCCCGTGAGAGGTGAACACACCGTCCGGCATGCTTTTTGAGGAGTTAGACTCAGGCGCTGCCAGGCACCAGGGTCCCAGGTAGGATGACAGGTACAGGCCTGGGGAGGCCGGGTTTGTGTTTTCCTGCAGCACAGTCCACTTTAACTGGCATTCAGTATTGGCACTACAGGGACTAGGAGAGTCTTAGGCACTTCTCAGAGAGGTTAGGAGGTGGAATATCGGTCTAGAACCTAATGGCAACCTTTTATGTAGATAATATGGATTTCTTCAGTTGCAGTTTTGCCAGCAGCTTGGTCTGTCCCACTTCCTGATTTGCCTTCCTCTCTCGGCTCCTCAAAGCTGTTTTTAATTGGGCACAAGTTATTCCTCAGTGAGATGGAAAGAACACTGGCTAAGGACTGGGCATACCACGGGAGTAAATGGCTCCACGCTGCCTCTCCGGGCGTCTGCTAGCTTAGGCATCAGGTGGTGATTAGACTCATAGTTTGCATCTGTGGTGTTAAATTTTCTGGAGTGCTTATGTATGCTTCCTCACTTGGTCCCACAACATTTAACTAAGTGTACTAAGCAGACATTCTCCCCATTGTACAGATGAAAATGAAGTAAGTGGCCTGCTGAGGGTCCCAGTGTCAGTCGTGTCCCCAGAGGTGTGATGCAAAGCTCTTAATTCTTAATCTTTTGTGCCGTCCACCACATGAGCAACCTTGCAGTGCACCAAGCGTCTTGTGAGGTGTAAGGCCTGTGAGAATATATTTGAGTATAAAATATTATTGGCCAGGTGTGGTGATTCATGCCTATAATCCCAGCACTTTGGGAGGCCAAGGAGGGCGGATTGCCTGAGGTCAGGAGTTCAAGACCAATCTGGCCAATGTGGTGAAACCCCGTCTCTACTAGAAATACAAAAAAAATAAAAATTAGCCAGGTGTGGTGGCGGGCGCCTGTTATCCCAGCTACTCAGGAGGCTGAGGCAGAGGAATTGCTTGAACCAGGGAGGTGGAGGTTGCAGTGAGCCGAGATCACACCACTACATTCCAGCCTGGGTGACAGAGCAAGACTCTGTCTCAAAAAAAAAAAATGTTATTCTAACAAAAGTAATTTCTGTTGCATGGGAATAAAGGGCGGTGTTTTTGTAAATACCTGCCATAAAAAAAAAAAAAAAAAAAAAAAAAACCCTTTAAATTAATCAACAGTAGGTATTGTTTATTCAATATTAATATCCATTTTCATCTTTATCTTACTGTGGGACTTTAAAAGGGAGAAGAAACAGCTAACAGTCCTCTTCTTATACAAGGAAAAATATTATATGTTCTGTGTAATTTAAACATCCATTAGTTTTATGAAGGATTTTTAAAAAATTCGTTATTTATTGAATTTAAAGTTTATTTGTATATATGTAAGTTAGCATACATATACAGTTACGTAATTTGGACACAGTAGAAAAATACAAGGAAGAAAGCAGAAAGCATTCCTAAGGCTACTTACCAGAGCTAACCGCTATCAGAATATGAGGGTGTTTCTTTCCTGTATTTTTACGTATATAGATTTTAAACATACTTTGTTTCATGCTTTATATAAAGTTTTTTGTATATGGCTGTTTACACATAATATTATAAATCCTCAAGTTCATGCATATTCTTAAAACACTGGGATTGTGTCATATTTTATTTTATATATGTACCACGTTTATCCCTGACCACTGACTGTTAAGACTGTTTCCAATTTTTCATTCTTGTAGTTTTGGATGAATATTTTTCTATATTAAGTTTTTTATTTTCTTATTATGTCTCTTATTTTCTTGGGTAGATTTTTCAGATGTAGAGTATTGAGCCAAATGATTTGAACAGTTTTTTAGGATTTAATATATATTATCTTATTGGTGTTCAGAGAATGCTGCCAGTTTGCATCTGTCTGTAGCATGTGGGATATGCATCCCCCAGACCCTCACCAGCATGGGGAGTGAGTGTGTTGTGTGTGTGTGTGTGTGTGAGAGAGAGAGAGAAAAAAAGAGACTGCATGTGTGATACACTCATGGACAGCTTTTGTAACTTGCTTGGTCAGAAGTGGTATACTATTGTTTTAACTTCATCTCTTTTATGACTCATTATTCATGCGCATGTCTTACCCAGCTAAGCTTCCTGAGGATTAGGAAGCTCTTTCATTCATCTGTCATGCTCCCCCCCCCCCCCAACAGCATCCAGTACAGTGCCTAGTAGAACTGAATACGTTGATTTACTGAAGTAACAAGAGGTTTTTTTATGTCAGACAATAAACCACATAAAACTGTTCAACAATACTCAGTATCTTATAATTCAAATAAACAGGGGAACAGTGCAAAGATGGCTTTCAGTGTGTGTGAATAGTGAATGGAGTTTGTTGTGTATTTGCTGCTAAAATTACTGTTTTTAAAAAATCAAATACTAGACTGTTGTATGGGTTGGCAGGGTTTTCCTTTCATGTCCTTTATACTAAGTTGAAAGGAAGCATCTTCACATTTGAAGGCTTCGTGTTTACTTGTTGCATTTTAATAAAGAATACAGTGATGGTACATGCTTTGTATAGTTTAGTTCAGTTTTTAACAATATTGATTGATGTTAGTTTTGTTGAATACCATAATACAGATATTTTGCAAGAGTTTTCAATGTGGATTCAATGGAAAATAATATTAGTGAGAACAGAGTGTTTTTTTAAGGCTCCAGCCTGCCAGTTTTCATTATAAAATGCTCATGTTCTCTTCTTTGCTACCATTGTCACTAAACATTCATTTAAAGATTAGGACAGATTTTTTTTTATGATTTCTGAATGAAATTAATAACTGCAGTCTATATTGGTTGACATTAAGTAGAAATTCTTTTCTTCTTTTGCTGTGTTTTCCTCAGACACAAATGCCTCTGCTTAAATTATTAATTGGGATGACTGATTTCCTACCGTGCCATCTGTAATTCAGGGGTCACATTGCTGAAAAGATGTATTAACTAATAACCTCCTGAGAGAAGGAGGTGAGGGCTATCTCTTTTTATCTCTTTCTGATTTAAAAGATTTAATGGGAAGCAGTCAATACTCGCAGCTGTTCTTCTGTCTCCTTCAAAAAACTCTGTGATCAAAATTGTCTATTTAACAAAACAGCCCTTGTTTATTCTATTTTTGACTTACAGAATGATGGGCAGGGTAGCAGTTTACTACCAGAAATTGGTTCTTATTTTTTATTGAGATACAGGAAGTTTAAAACTTTAGAAAAGCTATATTCTAATGCAGTATAAAGTCTCTAAGATAATTTCAAAAATAAATTGTAATTGAGAAGAGAATAGTGCCTCCCTGGAGATTGTTTTGGGCAACTCACTCAGCTTCTAAAAGCTTTTCTTTGCCTCTTGGAGAATCAGCTTAAACACTGCAGTCAGTTACTGGTTTGTGTTGTCTTATTCTTTGTGTGTAAATCAGTGAGCAGTCATCCCATATTTTGTAAACCTGACTTTCCTTCACTGTGTTCCTTTGGAATAGTTACGGGCCTCATTCATTTGCTCAATTTCAAATCAGTATGTTTGTCAATAAATGTACACTCATATGTTACATTTTCAGCTATTATTTTTAGAGCTTTTGGTCCCATTGAATTTTTAGAATAATCCTTTGAAATAGATACAGTTATTCCCACTTTACAGATAGGAAACTGAGGCTCAGCATTTACAGGCGGCTTTATCACCATCTCAGCAGCATGCGGTAGAACTGGATATTTGCCAAGTGTCCATATGCCAGGACATGTCTATGCCTTCACCATGCTTAGAGTTTACAGGAGGATAGCAGCAAGTAATAAACTGGTATAGTCTGGTGTAACTTAGAGTAAGAAAGAAAAAAAAAAAGGTACAATGGTATGGCGGCCAAAAGTAAGATCACTTACACCCAACCTTAAGGTTTGAGAAGGCATTTTAAAAGCATGATATGTGAACTGAGGTGTGATGGATAACACCTCTTAGCAAGGCAGGAAATAAACACGTCTCGAAGAGATGTTGGCAGAGGTAGTGGCATGTACAGAGGATAAGAACATGAAGGTCAACACATGGGAGCATAGAGGGTGGAAATCCAGCAGCTGCACGAGGGGCTGTAACTCATGGTTCAAATCATGAGTGGCGTGTGCTGTCTTAAAGCAAGCAGCTTTATTCAGAGGGAAATAAGGAACTGTTGAAGGGTTTCATTATAATCTAGGAGAAATACGATAGTGGTTCTAACTCTGGTTGTAGCAGTCGAGATGGAGAGATTGACATGGATTTGAGGAGTATTTGGAAGGTAAAATGGGCAGGATTGAATGTGGGCTGTGAAGGGAAGGCAGGATGAACACTGGGTGTTTGGCTTGGGCACCTGAGTGGTTGGTGATGCCTTTCCCTGAGCCGGGCAGAGGAGGAGCAGATTTGGGTGCAGGGAGGGGTAGGCAGGAGAACCTGGACTATCTTAGTGCAACTTGGAAATGTCGACTGTGAGATGTCTTTGGGCTTGTGAATAAGGATTTATGAGTCATCAGCATAGAGATGGCATATGAGACTACAAGGATGGCACAAGGGAATGTATAAAATTAAAAGAGAAGGCAGGCTAGGGTAAACCTGAAAAACCTCAGCATTTAAAGATACCTGAGGAGGAGGAGCCAGCCAGGAGACCAAAAGAGACAAATGAGAATCAGTGTGCTGCATGCATTATGATAATGTGTGGACTCAGGACTTTGGGATACTTTGGTCTGCGATCATTTCAATTTAAGTGGATAGATAGAGGTTAATGATGATTGTCAGCCGAGTGTCGGGCATGACTGGGAGTAGAAGCAGTGACTATGACAGACCAGGACCCCACTCCGATGGAGTTTACCAAGCTGCTTTACTTACAGAGTCACCCAAGAGCCCCATTTAAGAAACCTTTGACTGGGCCCTTTTCTTCACTATGAAGTACAAATCAATATAAAGGAAACTCATAGCATGGGTTACTTGTGGAGACTGAATCCTTCGGGGTTTTTTTATTGAGGTCTTGCTTTACTCCAATGAAAAAATTCCTAACTACATCAAGGAGATCAGCTTTTCTGGGACATCACTTGAGAAATTCCTCCAAATAGCACGTGGAGTACTTTAAAAATTTGTTGCCCTAACCCAATGTGAACTTTTCAGCAAGAAAAGATTCTATTCCCCTTCGCAGATCATAAGTTACCCCTGTGTTATAAAACCCCAAAGAGGAGAATTCTGCTGGTTTTTATGTTCTCATGTTCAAAAATATTTATCTTTGGTACCACTGCAGTGTTTAATTCAAGATAGATGTTTAAGAACTTATTTTCATGTTCAGATCTATCACAAACTTACCAGGCAAAAATATTATTGAACTTGTCTATCAATTTGTTACCATTATTATTTAATAGTAGCTATTTATCAAGTTGTCTTATAGCTTTGATTTTTCATATTCTACTGGTAATAGGAATGTGAGTTAATGGGTTTTTTTATAGCTATTTTTTTTTTTTATCATTTCACTTAATACTAGGCTTAGTTTTTGGTAAATGCATTTTAGGTGATCAGACCTCAAGTGCGAGCAGCACCTCAGCTCATTGATTGTCTTCTTGACCACAGAGAGAGGGTAAAAGTGGGATCAGTTTGTTCTTCCTTTTATTCCCTGTCCTATTATCCATATTAGTATTAGAGCTGTTGGGATACTGGCATGAAAAATAAGCATTTTTTTTTTTTTTTTTTTTTTACTGTAGTTATACTTGTATTATAAATCTGCTATATAATTTTAACCACTTTTTCCCTTGAATGGGGCTCGTAATTTGTCGTTTTGTGGTTTTCAATCCATTTGCTACAGCTGCAGTCCTGATAAGTGGCTCAATTATAACTATAATATTGGTCTTAAAGACTCACTGATGTCTCATGGAAAACTTGAAAAAACATCCTATTTAAAGACAATTATGCTTAAATATCAAATGTTCTCCATTTATTTTCTATCCTTTAAAAATTATTACCAAGACAGTTAGCATGAGAACAGCTCCTTCAAGCTCTAAAATTCTTCAGTTTTGGTCGGTGGCCTTCCCTAGCCCTTCCTCACTTGGGGGCACCCCCACTACCTGTGGGGTTTCCATCTGGGTTTTTTAAGTGCTTGCAGAGTGTTGGTGACTATTTTCTATTTTTACTGGGGAGCAAAAGCCATAGAATTTCATGAAATGCAAGAATAATTGGAAACTATGGGGAGAGGCCAGTGCCTCTCACAGTAAAAATTAGCTTAAAGAACAGAAAGAAAACTGTATGTAGACACAATCCAGAGATCCATTTTTATTAGATCATTCAAAGGCAAACTCTTTCTTCTCACCACCTTCCAGATGGTCAGAATCTAGGTTTAGGAAATTACCTGGAAGAGAGAATATTCATGTTGCTGGCAAGGTCACAGGCCTCGTATAGATTAGTCTGTCATCTTTATAAAGTTCTAGGGAAGGAATTAAATGAGTCTCAGATTTTCCTTGATGTTTGTTTTTTCTTAAGCTATTCCAGCTTAGTAGTATGAGTCCATTTAACTATTCACTTAGGAAAGCAGTGAGTATCTTTGTGCTCTTAATTAGAATAAGGCAGGAGGGAGCAAGTGGTAGCAGTGACACTCACCATATACATGTACAATGAGGATCCAGTTGATGTTACATCTTTCTAATATTTCATTTCATAGCATGTTTGCTTTCTAAGGAGAAATACCATGGCCTTTTTGTTTGAGGACTCTGCATTTGCCAGTCTGAAACTCTCATAACTGGTTTTTTACAATCTGTTAGAATGACAAAATGATGTAAAATCACAGAGAGGGGAAGGACAGGCGCGACTCACAGCTGCTCACGAAGAAGGCATGTGTGGGCCCTCGCTTCATATGGCTTCTTCTCTAACTCGGACATGAAGCTGAGGTGGCCTTTTGACCAGGTCTTTCGATTGCATGGTTTCCATGTGCCATCCAGTTTTGGAGTGATACCATTCACGGGCATGCATCCAGAGCCCCAGGAAGCTGGCGACATGCCACCTACAGAAAACGGAGCTCTGCAAACAGCCGCTTAGCTGCGCTCACAAGAGGACAGAGACTGGTGACAGGATTGGCCGTTTAGGCCTCCTTATTACCTACCATGTTTGGGAATGGGCCTTGGGTCTACTAGAGGAAGCTGCTGAGATGCTTAGAAGATGAAGTATGGCATTCTTTTATTTCTATACAATTAAAAGACATGTCTGTAATCACCTCATTTGGCTGGTACGGAAGTGGGGGTGGGAAGCTCTCTTTTCAGAGTGGAATAGTTGCTGAATTTTGTGTTTACCTGTTGTAAAGATTTGGGAAAATGCCATGGAGCACATAGTGTCCTGCAAAGTGTTAACATCCCTTTATAGGTATCTGACTTTACAATGAGTGGTTTTCTTAAAAGTTATATCAAATGAAACATTTGTGATTACAATATATTGTATAATATATTCCTATAACCACCAGAATTTTTCATTTAAATATTGTCTAATATAAGGGCTTACTGCCTAATATATTTGTATAGTGATTTGTTAATTTAATAGTATTTACCAAACATCTACCACATACTAGAAACAGCTCCAGGCACCATAGATAAAATGGGGAAGAAAACAAACACAGTCTGGATTCACAGAGCTTTCTCCTGGGGAGAGACACACAGAAGCAGGAAGTCCTTAGAGGCATGGAAATGGGTGTTGGGGAAGTAGAGGACACTATGGGAATATGTTGTAGGGTCACCCCGTTGCGAGGAGAGAGATGATCACGAATGGTTGTCAGTTCAGCTCAGGCAGTGAATGATCCATTTAGAGGGAGCAGCTGGGACACAAGCCTGGAGAGTGGGCTGTTTGAAGACTTGAAAGACGCTTGGTATGTCTGGGGCAGGACATAGAAAACAAGGGAGGAGGGAGAGAGATTAAACAACACAGAGTTTCCACAAGCTACAGTAGAGCAAAATCTCAGGGGAGGAGTTGCAAGGAGATGGGATCGAGGCTGCATCCCAGGAGCAATAATTGTGGCCAGGGGATGAGGTATTCTTAACCGAGCACATGTTAGGTGTGGAGTTAGCCTCACACAAATTAAATGATTCTCCAAAGCAATTCAAGCCACCATTTCCAGAAGAAAGGGGAATGGATTCTAGATAGGAAAAATCGGTAGCTGTCCCCTAAAGCTAATGTTCTTAGCACAAACAAATTCAAAATTCACAACAGAAGGAATATTCTGAGATACCTTTAGGAAAGAATTTCACGTGCTCTGAGTTTGCTATAGTTTTTGTCCTTTGTAGTGAACCTAGTGATAAGATTCAGCATAAATTCATCTATTTTTAATTTCATGTATTATTTATATTTTAAAATCTTAATTTATTTGAGACCAGATCTCACTTTGTTGCCCATGCTGGGGTGCATGGTGCAATCATAGCTCACTGCCACCTCTAATTCCTGGTCTCAAGGGATCCTCCTGCTTCAGCCTCCCAAGTAGCTGAGACTACAGGTGTGTACCGCCACGCCTGGCTAATTAAAAAAAAAAATAAGTTTTTGTAGAGACGTGCTCTTGCTGTGTTGCCTGTGCTCATTTCAAATTCTTGGGCTCAAGCGATCCTCCTGCCTCAGCTTCTCAAAGTGCTGGCATTATAGGTGTGAGCCATCATACCCAGCTAATCTTTAGTTTTTTGACTATATATTGGTGTATTCCATTTTTTCACAAGATATGTGTAATAAATATTTTGTAACTTTAATTTCATGTGTTAAACATTGAGAAAGTTACAAATGTTAGAGGAATGTGAAAGCTCAGAAGATAGATTTTCAAGTAAGAATCTGAGCCCAGTAAATTACAATCGCTGGTTAGGTTTTCCAGGACTAATTATCATCTTATTCTTGCTAATCCTAGTTTTAATATTTAATGTTTCTCTGGTTTATTTTGCACATCTATTAGTTGGTGGCCTAACCTCAGAGCTTCCCTGTGGAGCGTGGTGAATAGGTTACAAGTGTGAGGAGATGCTGGTTTTCTCTTCTCTCTGGGTGGTGGGTTGAGCCCAAGGTGGTCAGTCTATTAACTGTGCCTCTAGTTTGAGCATGTTCCTTCTTGACTCCCTTGTGCTGTACAGATACTGGTGTTTCAATAGATGACATGACATGGAAAAGAAAGGAAGGTAGGGTTTGTCCTCATTATTTGGATGGCATTTATTTCACAAATAAGAGGCTAAAGGAGTTTCAAAGCAACGATAAAAGTGATTCTTTGCCTTTCGTGGATGCGTTTGTTAATGTCATTTCTAGTTGGGGACTGGTTATGTACAAGAGTACAACTTTCTAGTGCGTTATGCACAAGTGACCTGTAAAATAAAGGCCCCCGGAAATAGAAAACACTGCAATTTACCCATATGTTTGTAGACACTTGATCTAATAACTCTTCTCTTTAATTACAAATATTTTTCTTTGAATTTATTCTTTCTTTATTTAGACACAAACATTTTCAGGTGTTGTATTTCCAAACTCATGACAGCCTATCTTACTCAGTGGCAGAAGAAAGAAAGAACCACTCTACCTCTTCTGAACATAATGATGGTAATAAAGCTATAGCCAGGTTTTCTTCACCCTTCACCAAAGCATAAGAAATATTAATAACTGTAATTCGGTTTGAAAATGTTAAAATCCCGACTAGCTAAACAACGTAAAAACTCTTTCCAGTGGACTCTTAATGGCTTTGAGATGAGCATGTGGGGATGTCTTGGAATAGCAGGTATTTTTCTTATGGTGGCAATTGCTTTCCCCCACCATAAAAAAAAAAAAAAAATTAGTCTAGGGATGACAACGTGTCATCTATTCTCAGAGCTGTTCCATAATGGAGGAAATAAAATGATATTTTAGGATATGGCAAACAAAGGGAAAATGAGTAGCCAGGTACTGACATGCACAGAACAGAACAGACACACTATCCCATGGTTTTCAGAAAGATAAGATAAATGATTGCATCTTACCTAATTCTCTTAGAATTACTATGTTTAAAAAGATCAAGGATGACTGAATTATAGTTTTTTCCTATACAGTTTAGGCTATTATCAAATCCATTCCTGGAGACTGAAAAACTGACAACTTAGGTACAAGAAAACAACTTCTTAACCAGTATCTCTCTACTCCAATGTATTTGATGTGTCACATACCAGATCCTTGAAGACCTCTTCCCACTTAAAGGAGGATCTGTGTGAGTTCTCATTTGACTACAAGTGATCATTGTGAAAACTCTCTTGTTAATGTGTTATATTGACCCTTTTGCTGTGGGCCATTTTGAGTTTAACTGTTTTGAAGGAAAGTAAACTAATAATACTGAAACCCGTTATATACATGACTTGTGCTACTCTTATAGCCAATTCATTCTTTGAAATACTTCATGAATCCCTAGTTTAGGCCAGGCTACCTTAATAGTTAATGCTGGTACACAACTGAAAGGCATGGTTCTTGGCTTAGAGGAAGTTGAAGTCAGTAAGTTGGTAAACAGCAATTAGAGATAAGGAAGATTACTCTGTTGGATATAGGTGGAGTGCTGTGGTATCACAACATTCTTTGCTTCGATGCAATTAGGGTGGGAGACATCCTAGGAAAGTTTCTCAGATAAGTTAATACCTGATTGTATGATGTGAATTTTATCTAGCTATGTAGAGAAGGAAGATGGTGTTCCAGGGAGGAGTGTTACGAACAGTGCTGTGGATCATGAAACTTCGTGGGCAGAAGCAGAGGAGAAAGACAGATATGAAATCTATTGTAGAATGTGTTCAACTTGAAGTATGAAGTATATTAATTGCTAATGGCTACTTCCTATCTTTTAATTCAGGTGAAGGAAATACTCATGACCAGCCAGATGTCTTAAGGAATGCTTTTGAAAAGAACAGAGGTGTACAACATTATTACGACAACAGAAAAGCAAATTGGCTTTGGAGAAACTGTATTCTGAAGATGTTGTTTGCTTTGGGCTAAAAAAAGAAAAAATACAACTACAGACAAAGGCTTTATATCTGCAAGTATTATGGCGTGGTCAATAGCAATGTAATTAGATTTACATCGGTCTTCCTGGCGAGTCTTGGAGGCTCTTCCTCAGTAGACATGAGTGACCCAAGGCAGTCACAAGAAGAGAAGCACAAGCTCGGCAGAGCCTCTTCAAAGTTCAAGGATCCCCCTAGAATCATGCAGTCAGATGATTATTTTGCTCGGAAATTTAAAGCCATTAATGGCAACATGGGACCCACTACTTCTTTAAATGCCTCGAATTCCAGTGAGACTGGCGGTGGTGGTCCGGCTAATGGTACCCCAGCTGTGCCCAAGATGGGTGTGAGAGCAAGGGTGTCTGAATGGCCTCCTAAAAAGGACTGTTCCAAGGAGCTAACCTGCAAGGCACTGTGGGAAAGCCGGTCTCAGACCAGTTACGAAAGTGTCACCTCCGTCATACAGAATGGGCAGAGTGACCAGAGCGAAGGTCAGCAAGATGAGCAGCTCGATCTGGACTTCGTGGAGGCCAAGTACACAATCGGGGACATCTTTGTCCATTCCCCCCAAAGAGGACTTCACCCCATAAGACAGAGGAGCAATAGTGATGTCACTATCAGTGACATCGATGCTGAAGATGTCTTAGACCAAAATGCAGTCAACCCCAACACCGGAGCTGCCCTGCACAGGGAGTATGGAAGTACTTCATCCATCGACAGGCAAGGCTTATCTGGTGAAAACTTTTTTGCTATGCTCAGAGGGTACCGAGTAGAAAATTATGACCACAAAGCAATGGTCCCTTTTGGGTTCCCTGAATTTTTCCGCTGTGACCCTGCAGTCTCTCCAAGCCTTCATGCAGCAGCACAAATTTCTAGGGGAGAATTTGTCCGCATCTCAGGATTAGACTACATGGACAGTGCCCTCCTGATGGGGAGAGACAGGGACAAGCCTTTCAAACGGAGGTTGAAATCAGAGTCGGTGGAAACATCCCTCTTCCGAAAGCTTCGAACTGTTAAAAGTGAGCACGAAACTTTCAAGTTCACATCTGAGCTGGAGGAGAGCCGACTGGAGAGGGGCATTCGCCCTTGGAATTGTCAGCGATGTTTTGCACATTATGATGTCCAGAGCATTTTGTTTAATATCAATGAAGCCATGGCTACGAGGGCTAATGTGGGGAAAAGGAAAAACATAACCACTGGGGCTTCTGCAGCATCTCAAACTCAGATGCCCACAGGCCAGACAGGCAACTGTGAGTCCCCTTTAGGGAGCAAGGAGGACCTCAACTCCAAAGAGAACCTGGATGCCGATGAGGGTGACGGGAAAAGTAACGACCTGGTCCTTAGTTGTCCTTACTTTAGAAATGAGACTGGAGGGGAAGGTGACAGGCGAATTGCGCTCTCTCGGGCCAACTCGTCCTCTTTCAGTTCTGGGGAAAGCTGCTCTTTTGAATCGTCTCTCAGCTCTCACTGCACAAATGCAGGTGTCTCGGTCTTGGAAGTGCCCAGAGAAAACCAGCCCATTCACAGGGAGAAAGTGAAGCGCTACATCATAGAACACATTGACCTTGGGGCCTATTATTACCGCAAATTCTTCTATGGGAAAGGTAAGGAAGAGCCCTGGGCATTTGTGTGTGTCTCGGGAGTAATTTTTTTAGGACCAGTCACGATGTTTTGCTTTGTGTTGGAGCACCTTCCTCAGAGTGTACAAGGCCGTAGTCCACTGGGCCTGACCTTACTCTCCATCATGGTCCCTCCATAGCTTCCAGGCTAATTTTTTCTTTAGAAAACTGCAATTCCATGCCTTTGTTGATGGGTAGTCCTTCGTGTGTGAATGTCCTTTTGGTTTGGTTTCTCTTTCTGTCATTCTTTGTCTGCCAGTTTGTGAGCATCACAAATTTCAGGTTGATTTTAGATTTGGATTTCACTTGATTTAGATTTCACCCCTTGTAAGAAGTCTTCCCTGATTAATTCTGTCCTCTTCCTGTTCCTCTGAATAATCTCTTATGCTGCGAACAGTGGATAATTCTGTGATTCCCTCACCTCTCTAACCTTTCTGTACTTTGCTCCTCCAGCATTGCTGTATGTGTTGATCATGTTAAATCTTTGTTGAAAGAATGCGTGAATTACCACAACAGACAAATTTTGGTTTCGTGTAGTTCTGCAGATGGGCTTAAATGTTAAGACACAAATGATAAATTATTTAATTCTATGTCAAATGGTTTTTGCTTTACGTGTATCTTCAGGCTTGAAGGATGCGTTCTTCAGAGGTCATGTAGTTGAATCCTCAACCTTTAAATAAGTGTCCCTAATTATCCCAGGGCTAGGAGAATCTTCTCCGATTTAGAGACCTACAGAGAAACAGGTTCCACACGTGTCAGTAACACATGCCGAGGAAACACTCCGGCACCTCTCACCACCTTTTTATTGGGTGCAGCTGGTGTCCTTCACCCCTTCGTTACAGTGCAGCTTACTTTTTGGAGCTATATTTTTCTGTCTTCACTTTCACCTGTCAGCCGTCTTCCTGCTCCCAGGGATCCAGGGATAACCTCACAGAGCACCTGAGGAGGCACAGGGTGGGCCCCGCTGCTCTCCTCCTCCTGTTTCTTATGCATAAACTATTCTGCTTCTAGTGCAGATAACTGGGAGCTAAGTGTACTTTTATTTATTTCTTTACTTTTTTACTTTGCATCAATCCAGACTTGGCATGTCTTCCATAATCACATTATGACAACATGTAACTCAGAGAAACAATCTGATGCAATAAAGCTAAATAAACAGATATTTACACTGCATCTGGCCACTTACTGTGAATTGTCTCTCTGTCCTCATACTGATGACATAATAGGACTGAAATAATTCTGTCAACAGATCTTGGTCCCCTGTGTCTCCTTTCCTCTCCTCCACCCTGAATTTCGGTCTTGGCTTCAGGTGTGCCTCGGTGTTAACATCATGAGTTACTTCCTTCCAGCCCGTGGAATCAAAGAATCTTGGATCTGCTTTTTTTTTTTTTTGGTCTCTGCTGTGAAAATAACTCATAACCCTCATGCCTGTGCTCATGCAGAGGTATCACATTATATCACATTGCTCAAGGATGCTCTCTAGGTGGAAGTTATTTTCGGAAAGGGAGATGGAGAGATAGGCTTCCTAATTAAAGTTATTTTTATTGATGAACCCATGGCTGCCAATTCTTAATAAAATAGAGTCTGTTAGATTTATTATGCCCTGAAATCCCCAGGTAATTAGTCATTCTGGCTAGCTGAGTTTTGTAAATAGTTTGTGATCCAGACTTCGAAATACTAGAATATAAAATTATATGTATATTAATATTTATGCCAAGACTTAGTGCTAGCATCTCATTCATATGCTGTTGCACATCCTAAGTGTAAGTGGGATGAAAAACTGTTGTTTTCTGCACCTGGGTCACCACCATTTGATTCATTAATGTCCCCAGAGTCTGTTCCCCAAGATGATTTCAGGTTGCTAGATTCTGTTAGTTTTCTTGACTGCCACTTGTAGTTTTTCTCTTGAATTCTCAACTGTCACTTCTTGGTAGTTTTAAAGACTTCTCTGCAAGTGATTTATTTCCTCCACCTTTTCTGATGAGCTACTTAATGTTTTCAAGAGCATCACAGATGACATCATCAAACTCCTTAGGTTTGAATGTGAAATAAATAAGCTCCACAAAAGAATCTGAGTGTAGACACCTTGTCAGTGAATTGTGAGTGGATGTACGCTTATTGTTTGGCATTTTGGTGCTGTTGGGCACACTCTCTGGTTCTCAGCTTTGCTGTAGATTTATAAACCAGTCAGAAAGCGGAATTCTAGACTACAGTCACACATCAGTTAACAACGGGGAGATGGTCTGAGAAATGTGTTACTAGGCAATTTCGTCATTGCGTGAACATCATAGAGTGTAGTTAAACCTAGATGATATATATTTTTACTCCTATATATATATTTTCATATGGAAAACCAAATGTCCCATCACCATTACTGAATATCAGACATTTCCCCTTATTCATCTGCACTGCCAGTATCAAGTGCCATGCATCAGATTTCTATATATGCTCCATCGTGATTTTGTGGAACCACCATCATGTATGTGGTCCATTGTTGACCGAAATGTCCCTATGTGGTACATCACTGTGTTTTACAAAGCCCATAAGATGAGGGAGTGGGGAGGCAATCCCTGAGGTTGCTTTGTCTTCGGTGTTCTGTGATTCTGTGCTGTGGAAGGTGCTGTTGTGCCAGCAGATGGGCTCAGGGGCTGGGGAGGGAGTGGCCACCAGGAGCGAGAAGAAGGCCGAGCCCCGGCTGCTCTGTTCTCTCTCCAGTGCAGCTGTGAACTGTGTCCTGCCTCCTGCTATATTTAGCTCTTCCCCTGTGGTCCAGTGTGACTTCAAAGTGAAATTGGCTACAATGGCATCTGCTCCTGCTCTGGCTGGTCTCTTGTTGAGCCATTAAGGACTCCAGGCAGAGACAGCAGCCCAGATTCTTAAGTGAAAAGTACGGTGAGGTGGAGGCCTCCTATGGTGTGGGAGTAGATTCCCACCCCCGCTTCAGCCACTGGACACAGCTGTGCAAGACCCTTCTGTCTGCAAACATCACAGGTTGCTTGAGTTTCATTGTATTTAAAAACAGAGGGCCTGGACATACTGGCAGAGATACAATGTTTTTGAGATAGCTTTTTTCTTTTCCTTTTTTGCTTTTCCCTTCTCTCAAGAATTTTCTCTTTGGAAACTGGCTTTCAGGGATCTGTCTTTTGGTACTTTCCAGAGTGCTTTTATTTTGTTCTGTGCTTCAGGGTTCTGTGTAAAACTTCATTTGCAAGAGAATTAACTGGCTCCCGATCACTGGCAAATGTTTAAAGTGTAGAACTTTGATGATGTGATTTCTTCTTTATTGGGCAGTTAATGTGAAATGTCTGCCCTTGATGCTGAGGTGTATTTCTATGACACGTCATCACTGAAAGGCTGTTGAATAACTTTGTAAAAGGATTTCTGCAGGGGAGTGGCAGGACACAGGAAACTGTGTGACAACATCGCTTGCCCAGGCAAATCCATCTGTAGCTTTCGGTGAAATAGCTGTGATTTTTTTTTTTTTTTTTTTTTTTTTGAAGACAGAGTCTCACTCTGTTGCCCAGGCTGGAGTGCAGTGGCACCATCTCAGCTCACTGCAACCTCTGCCTCCCGGTTGCAAGCAGTTCTCCTGCCTCAGCCTCCCAAGTAGCTGGGATTACAGACATGCACCACCACACCCTGCTAATTTTTGTATTTTTAGTAGAGACAGGGTTTCGCCATGTTGGCCAGGCTGGTCTTGAACTCCTGTCCTCAGGTGATCCACCCACCTCAGCCTCCCAGAGTGCTGGGATTACAGGCGTGAGCCACCGCACCCAGCCGAAACAGCTTTTTTAAAAGCAGTGAGGATAGTAGCAAGTAGAGTGAATGCTCAGTAATTCCCTTCCTTTCACTGGCGATGACCATGAAGACACATTGGTGCCATTTGTCACACTGCTGTTTCTCTGATGGGACTCATCGTGAATGTGCCATTTGCTGCTGCTTTGAGCTTTCCATTTGTGAAACAGGCCGTGACCAAGCCCCCTCTTAGATAGAGATTCTAGTTGTGCTTGACCACGGTCAGTCATAGGAGCATCAGTGAGTCTGGTTTCCATTGTAGCAGAGCATCAGGCTTTGCCTCCTTCTGGACCTGCTTGGTACTGCACACTGCCACCAACGGTGGGGCTAGCGCTGGAACTGTGTGGCAGAGCCCGGACACTGTCTTTGACACATAAGGGTTCCTGCTTGGTGTCGAAATCCTTAACTTGTTAAGAAGTTGTGGCTCAAGCCTGTAATCCCAGCACTTTGGGAGGCCGAGACGGGCGGATCACGAGGTCAGCAGATGGAGACCATCCTGGCTAACATGGTGAAACCCCGTCTCTACTAAAAATACAAAAAACTAGCCGGGCGACGTGGCGGGCGCCTGTAGTCCCAGCTACTTGGGAGGCTGAGGCAGGAGAATGGCGTGAACCCGGGAGGCGGAGCTTGCAGTGAGCTGAGATCCGGCCACTGCACTCCAGCCTGGGCGGCAGAGCGAGACTCCGTCTCAAAAAAAAAAAAAAAAAAAAAAAAAAAAAAAGAAGTTGTGCACCTACTGGGCTACTCGGGAGTTCTAAAACTGTTCTGTGCCCTACTTTATGCCACACAGACCAGAATAGTTCTGGGAGGCAAAGTGAGTAATATTTGGGTAAAAAGAGGTTAAAACTAGATGGGAGGATGAAGCTGGGCCTCCATGGTGACTCAGGAGTGAAGTGAAAAGTGGTTAAGTCATCATCTGAGCCTTTGGGAACATTGTTTTACTAGAGGCATTCTGCTGGCACAGGAGCATGTGTTCCTCTCAATGTAGTAGGGGAAAATGCGGAGTAAGATTGACAAATCTATATATTTTTTCATTTAGAATTTTTAAATGGTATATAAATGTCATATGATGGTTATAGGAAAATAAGAAAATGTAGAGAAGCAAGAAATAAAGTCTCCTCAAATTCATCAGCTATAGTCACCATTAACATTTCGTCATTATCCTTGAAGGCTTTTCTGATGCAAATAAATTATGTAAATGGAGCTTACTCCTGCTATTACTGTGGAACTTGCTTTTGATGATCATCCTTCCATGTCATTATGTATAGAACTGCATCTGCATTTTAAGAGCCATTATCAATTATCGTTATCTGCACTGAATGCATGAGGAGATACCAGGTATTTGCCAGCCATGATCTGGGCAGATAAGTTAATGACTGTGTTTACTTTACTTGAGAGAAAAACTTATCAGCTTGATAGAAGCACAGTAACAGGGGAAGATTCATTATTTCCTGCCCTCTTGTAGATGCTACAAAACAACTTACCAAAGACATTTTTGAATGTCCATTTTTGTAAAGAAATCTTTACTTGAAAAAGTAATTTATCATTATAAGAGTTTAAGTCAGTGTCCCACCACCATCCCACTTGGATGTGGGCTGCATTTAGCGACTCACTTCCAAAAGGTATAGTATGGAAAGACAGGGACAAATAACTTTACAATGGAGTAACCTGGCAAATACTACCTCCCTAGGTCACCAAGGTCACCATCAGCAGTGACAAGTCCTGTGGATAGTTTGTACCCCAGGTATGAATGACTCCTCTGCAGTCTTCCTCTCCAAACCTATAACCCCAGTACAATTAGGGGAAAACATTAGAAAAATTCCAAATGAAGGACATTCTACAAAATCCCTGACCAGTACCTAAAACTGTCCAGGTCATCAAAAGCAGGGAAAGTCTGAGGAAAAAAAGAAAAAAATCACAGACCATAAGAGCCTTAGGGGACATGACAGCTAAATGGAATGTGGTACCCTGGATGGAATCCTATACAGAAAAAAGACATTCCATTAAAAACTGAGGAAATCTGAATAAAGTATGGACATTAGTTAATAACATAACAGTATTGATGTATTCATCATAACAAATGTACAAAATAATGTAAGATGTTAACAACTGGGAAACTGGGAGACAGGTATAAGGGAAGGAACTTTGCTATTCACAACTTTTCTAGAAGTCTAAAAGAATTTTAAAATAAAAAGTTAAAAATTTTATAAATGTAAGTCATAAATGCTCGTATATTTAAAATTATGATCTATTTCTTTAAGACAAGAAGAATTTATAAGTAGTTCCTCTAAATAACAAACTTAAAGGTTTATGTTGCTTTATTGAATGACCATAGAATTCTTGTAAGCAGCCAACTTCACTGTTTCTGGTAACTGCTCTCTTACCTAGCTCTATGTAAACCCACCTTTTTCTCCAGTGCTAATTTTTATCATTAGTATTTTAACTGAAGAATAATATGTTGTATGTAAATTCTGCCAAATGAACGAATAGATTCTTCTAGAATTTGTGTAATAACCCTCTTACCTCTCTTGATACCAGTTTAACCGTTTGTTGGCTGGGGAATTGTCTGTCATTAGGTAAAAGTGTCCATCCATTTTAATTATAGTTGGAGGTCAACTCTTGGTAATAGAGGTCTGTGAATGGTGGGCAGATAACATCACTTAAGGCAGAGTGCACACCGAGGTTCACATCCCAACTCAGTTTGGGGCAAATCCTTGAACTACTTTGTGCCCTAGTCAATCATCTGTGAAACGGGATGATAATAATACAAATCCCCCCTGCAAAGGGCTTAGAGCAGTGCTTGTCAATAACGTGCCCCCCTGCTTCCCAGGGTTACTTAAATAAATGTGTAAGACTTTTCTCTCTAAAAAGAAACTATTGTTCACATCACTGGTACAGGCTTTAAAGGGCAATACTTTCTTCTAGTGGTTCAAAGATGAAGAGAGAAACAAGTAGAACCATATGGCAGAGAGGGCTGGGGAAAGGTGTCTGGTGATGTCCACCACCGCATTCCAAACACACTCACTGAAGTGTCACTAATGTGACAGTTGTAGGCGGGCCTATACCTTTACATCTCAAATGAACTTCACTGCTGAGTGATGCGTGGCTGCATTTGCTTTGAATTTCATGCCTGGTGGCTTTTTTTTTTTTCTTTCTGATTTTATACAGTCATTGATGAAAATTAATAGGGAGTTGGACACTATTAAATTCATGCGGGTGAACAGAGTGCCATCTAACAATAGAACTACTCTAAGATACACATTCCTCCCTCTGAAGACGTAATCGACTGAGTTCTTCACCTCCCCCCTTTTTTTTGAGACAGAATCTCACTCTGTCACCCAGGCTAGAGTGCAGTGGCACAATCCTGGCTCACTGCAAGCTCCACCTCCTGGGTTCACACCATTCTCCTGCCTCAGCCTCCCGAGTAGCTGGGACCACAGGTGCCTGCCACCACGCCCGGCTAATTTTTTTTTTTTTTTTTTTTTTTTTTTTTTTTTAGTAGAGACAGAGTTTCACCATGTTAGCCAGGATGGTCTCAATCTTCTGATCTCATGATCCGCATGCCTCGGCCTCCCATAGTGCTGGGATTACAGGCATGAGCCACTGTGCCCGGCCGTTCTTCACCTCTCTCCCTGGCCAGTATTGCCTCCCCAGAGGTCCCATCGAGTCCCACGGGGGCCCTTAACAGGGAGGAATTGCCCAATAAGATTCAGCACCAAGGGCTGTGATTGCACGGGCTCCATGTGGCCGTCAGAGGAACACACCAGGGCTGCTTCTCTTGCAGAGGTGCTGTATCTGGACAGTCACAGTTCCCGTACACTGCAGTGTTGAAGGAACCTGCAAAGGACTGTATGCTATTTCAAACCTACCGACCCTCCGGCCCCAAAAAGTCTTCAGTCAGTTACTGGGGAAGAAGAACGAATGCCCTGTTATTTCCCTGAGAAGAGGAATAAGACTCTTTATATTTCTTTACAGTTGGACTCACGTGGCGTTTAACTGAGAACACTTGTTGGCATTTTGCTGCTGGTATAGTAAGTTGAAAGTAAAGGTCTTTGGAGCATTAGTTCTTAAAGAAGGTAGAAACTTAGTTTAAACATGTTATATTTGTTTAGATCCAAAATTTATTTCACTATTTGTCCCACTTAATTAAAATAAAAGCTGGACAGCCATCCTGTTATCAGTGGGCTCCACCTCTCTCCTTTGAAGTGGTGAGGTCTTTCATACTTTCCTAGTGTTTTCTTCTTCCTTTTGAGCAAATAGTGACAATTACAGATTATGAAAAGAAGCCTTAAATAATCTGCCTGCCTTCTTC
This sequence comes from Rhinopithecus roxellana, assembly GCF_007565055.1. Classification (NCBI taxonomy): domain Eukaryota; kingdom Metazoa; phylum Chordata; class Mammalia; order Primates; family Cercopithecidae; genus Rhinopithecus; species Rhinopithecus roxellana. Next base: position 96,830,596 of record NC_044556.1, on the reverse strand, counting down.
AGTCTTTTCATTTTTACTCTAGCTTTCCTTGAAATCATGTTTTTCAAGATACTGTTTTTATGTTAAGGATACATTTGTTGTCTCGTCTTTAAGTTTTCATTTTCCTGTATTAAATAATTTTTGCAATTTAAACCTTTGCCTGAATTTTTTTTAGCCTTGAGCTGCTTTCCATGAGAGAACACTAGAGCTGGACTGCCTGGGTTTGCATCCTCACTGTCCCACCAGATTAGTCACTTAACCTTTCGCCTCAGTATTGTCTGTAAGAATAGTTGTGCCTCCTCATAAGGAGTTAGGATGAACTGAGTTTGTTTTTGTGAAAGATATTTAATGTTATTGTCTTCCCTGTAATGCCTTGGATTTTTCAAGCTTAGCAAATACCTTGGTTAAATTTGGGTCAAAAGAGCAAAAATTTACATGACAAAAATCTATGTTTTTCCTTCATGGTAAATTCAATAATTTAATCCATGAAACACTAATGAAAATGTTTGATACTTCTTGAGGTTGTTGAGTTACTTTTTTTTTTCTTTCTAAGATGGAATCTGTCTCTGTTGCCCAGGCTGGAGTGCAGTGGCGTGATCTCGGCTCACTGCAAACTCCGCCTCCCAGGTTCATGCACTTCTCGTGCCTCAGCCTCCCAAGTAGCTGGGAGCCTCCCATGCACTTCTCGTGCCTCCGCCTCCCAAGTAGCTACAAGCATGCACCACCATTCCTGGCTAGTTCGTGTATTTTTGGTAGAGATGGGGTTTGCCATGTTGGCCAGGCTGGTCTTGAGCTCCTAGCCTCAAGTGATCTGCCTGCCTCGGCCTCCCAAAGTGCTGGGATTGCAGGTGTGAGCCACTGCTCTCGGCCTGTTGAATTACTTTTTTTTTTTTTTTGAGATGGAGTCTTGCTCCATCTCATAGGCTGGAGTGCAGTGGCACGATCTTGGCCCACTGCACCCTCCACCTCCCGGGTTCAAGCGATTCTCCTGCTTCAGCCTCCTGAGTAACGGGGATTACAGACATGCACCACCACACTCAGCTTATTTATTAGGTGTTTTTAGGTTTATTGTAGAGACCAGACCTTGCAGTGATGCCCAGACTGATCTCAAACTCCTGGCCTCAAGCAATTCTCCTCCTCTGTCTCCCGAAGTGCTGGGATTACAGGTCCAAGCCACCATGCCCTGCCCTCATTTACTTACTTATTGTCCCCTTTTCACTTTTTAAAAAATAACTCCTAGAGTGTTGGAAAAAAGGGAAGTGATTTAAAATACACATAATTGTTTGGAGAGAAAGGTGAAAGAAGATACATCATAGATAGGAATGGAAAGAACATTTAACGGCCTGTGTAACCCAGATCAGCAGAGAGCAGGCAATTAAATCATCAACTAGTGGCTGAGAGAACAAAGAACCGTTAAAATGCATTTAATGGCAAAATAGCTAGCTAGCTTCTGCTGTGCATATTAACAAAGTAAAGGACTGGAGGGTACAGGTGCACAGTTGTTTGTGGCCTTGGTGTTCTTATAAATGGTGCTGTGGTCACTGAATGCTAACAGCTTGGCTAAAATCCTGTAAGGCAGAGCTGGGAGTGAATGTCTTTTACATACCTGGCCTCAGGAGGCCCTGCAGAGATGTGATCCTTAACCGGTCAATTCATTGGTGAGTTACCACTTAAACCTCTCTTCTAAGATATCACCATATCTAGAAACAGCTTTTGGGCTAGGGTCCAAGGTACCGCCCCTGCCCCCATTTTTTTTCTCCCTGAGCTAAAATTTTTATCTCTTACTGAATAGCTACAATGCACCACAGAAATGCGCTGAATCTCATTTTCATTTCCTGCTCTGCAATCTTGTTAGCTGATTTTTTTATCTTGCCCTGTTGTATTTGCATGATAGGTAGGTTTTCATTCAGCTTCTCAACAGTCTTTTCATAGCTTCTGTTCTGCCAAGGAAGGATTTCATTTGATTCACCCTTGAAGCAATTTTATGGAAATCATCTGCCTGGAATAAGGACAGGCTCTGGGTGGGTGAGGGTCTGAATGCATACAACCCTGGGAAGCCTTGCACACGGTCCTCTGCCCAAGATGGGAAGGGCTTCTTGCCATGCAGATAAACAAGGAGGTCTTTCCCGAAGGGGATGTGGGATATCGCTTGAAAAGGGCAACTTTTTGCCTCCTGGTGGTTATGGTAGGGGGCACAGTCTCTGTATGTCCTACTGGTACGTGGAGATGCCCTTTATAAAAGCTAGGCAGCATCTTACATTATTGAATAGAAGACTTTGATTTCTTTGGAAACACATCAAGGTAACCTACTGTATTCCTTGGTGAAACCGAAAGCATGGCGAGCCCTTAGGAGATGGTTAGGAGACATAAAAGCTGTAAGTCTGCAGGTGTGGCGCTTGTAAACAGCAAGAACTTCATCTCTGTGTTTGCAATCAGAAAGTGGTGTCTGTGTGAGACAGAGAGAGGAAAATGGGTCTGCGACATGGACTGGCAAGGTAGGCATGAAGGGTTTGGTTTTGTTTTGTTTTTAGTTAATTCACCTGCGATCTTTGATAAAAAGGGGAATATACAAATTTTGGATTCCCGAACTTTTAAAAGTATAATTTATGATAGAAATTACTCCGTGAAGTATATACACCACCTCTTTAAAAAGACTTCTGTGAGTCCAGTGTGACCTCTCCAAGTGATTCTGGGTCAGCATTTTGAGATTAAAAGTGGGAATCACCTTCAGGCTGACTTATGAACTGTGCCAGATTTTTGGGCTCAAGATCAAATTACTCGATGATGCAATTTACTTTATGTGCATTCCATTTTGTTTTGATTTCTTTTTTTTTTTTTTTTTTTTTGCCAGTAACATTCTTGCTGTCAACTATAATACCCCTCCCAGGTCAATGATGGTGTTACGTGGATTAGATATATTAGGAGCCGGGAGGATTCTGAGGTTTTAGAAAGGTTCTGTAACTAACCCAAGGTTAAGCACGTGATAAGCATCAAAGCCCAGATTAGGCAACCAGTAAGAAGCTTTTTATAATTATAAGATTGCACAGTAAATGGGTTTGAGACTGCTGGTTAAATAAGGCAAATTGAAAACATGTTATCTCTTCCCCTTCCAGAATACCACTAAAAATGACAGTGAAGGAATTTTAAAAATGGGCATAATGCCAAAAAGTAAAAAAGCACCAGGGAGAAGCAACTGAAGGAAGGCAGGGTATATGAAAGCAGGTGGAAGAGCAGGACTACTCCTAGTAGATTGAGAGAACCAGCCTCCTGCGTTCCCTAGCATGGGAAGAGGGTAGAGGTCATCAAGAAGTGAGTCAGGGCATGCCACAGAGCCAGACACACTTGGAGAAGGGCTTAGGGGAGTGAAAACGGGGCTGGTTACATGCTTCATAAAAGGCCGGATTCTCTCTCCTCCCCCAGAGCCAGTTTACTATGTGCCCCTCTCCCAGGTGGGAAATAAGATTTATTCTGGAGAAATGTAACAGCAGGCCCAGCAAAGGGCAGGACTAAGGCACTTAACTAAAAATGGGGACTTAGTGAAAGTCAACACAGTGAGGTGCCCAGCCCCACCCCATTATTTGAGCTCAATATTTCTAGACAGGAGACTGGAGGTGCCTTCCCTGGGACACTCGCTGGCCCAAGAAGAAGATGCCCCTGTCTGATGGCTGGGTCCTGCCTGACCAACCTAACAAGGCACAGCTCAGAGATATGGTGGGGTCAGTGCCAGGCCACATCAATATGATGAATATTGTAATAAAGTGAGTCACACAATGTTTTTGGTTTCACAGTGCATATAAAAGTTGTTTATACTGTAGTCTACTGTGCAGATAGTGCTATGTCTAAAAGAACAGTGTACGTATCTTAATTTAAAAATACTTCATTGCATTAGCTGAGCGTGGTGGTGGGCACCTGTAGTCCCAGCTACTCAGGAGACTGAGGCAGAAGAATGGCGTGAACCTGGGAGGCAGAGCTTGCAGTGAGCTGAGATTGCGTCACTGCACTCCAGCCTAGGTGACAGAGCAAGACTCTGTCTCAAAAAATAAAAAAAAAAGGTTCATTGCTAAAGAGTGCTAACGATCACCTGAACCTTCAGAAAGTCAGCTTTTCTTCTGATAGAGGATCTTGCCTCCACGTTGATGGCTGTTGGCTGATCAGGATGGTAGATTGGTGGCTGTGACAATTTCTTAAAACAACAGTGAGGTTTGCCACATTGATTGATTCTTTCAGGAAAGATTTTTCCATAGCATGCGATGCTATTTGATAGCATTTGACCAACAGTAGAACACCTTTCAAGATTGGAGTCAGTCATCTCAAACCCTGCCACTGTTGAATCTACCAAGTTTATGCAAAATTCTAAATTCTTTGTTGTTGTTTCAACAATGTTCACAGCATTTTCACCGGGAGTGGATTCCATCAAAAGAAACTACTTTCTCTGCTTATCCATAAAAAGCAACTCCTCATCTGTGTAAGTTTGATCATGAGATTGTAGCAATTCAATCAGATCTTCAGGCTCAATTTCTAATTCTAGTTCTCTTGCTATTTCTACCACATCTGCAATACTTCCTCCAGTGAACTCTTGAATCCCTCAGAGTCATCCGTGAGGGTTGGAGCCACCTTCTAAATTTCTGTTAAGTTTGTATTTTAACATCCTCTCATGAATCATAAACGTTCTTAATGGCATCTGGAATGATGAATCCCTTCCAGATTTCCAATTTTATCTGCCCAAATCCATCAGAGGAATCTCTATTTATGGCGGCTATAGCCTTACAAAATGTACTTCTTAAATAATAAGACTTAAAAGTCAGAAATACTCTGATTCATGGGCTACAAAATGAATGTGGTGTTAGCATGCATGAAAACAACAGTAATCTCCTCATATATTTCCGTCAGAGCTCTTGGGTGATGAGATGTATTGTCAATAAGCAGTAATATTTTGAAAGGAATTTTTTTTATCTCAGAACTAGTACTCAACAGTGGGCTTAAAATAGTCAGTAAACCATACTGTAAACAGATGTGCTGTCATCCAGGCTTTGTTGTTCTGCTGATAGAGCACAGGCAGAGTAGTTTGGCATACTTCTTAAGGGCCCTAGGGCTTTCTGAATGATCAATAAGCATTGGCTTCAACTTAAAGCCACCAGCTGCGTTAGCCACTAGCAAGAGAGTCAGCCTATCCTTTGAAGCTTTGAAACTAGGCATTGACATCCTCTCTCTAGCTATGAAAATTCTGGAGGACACTTCTTTTATTAGAAGGCTGTTTCATCTGTATTGAAAGTCTGCTGTTTATTATAGCCACTGTCATCTGTTATCTTACCTAAGTAATTTGCTGGCCAACTTGGTATAGCTTCACTCCATCAGCACTTGCTGCTTCTCCTTGCCCTTACGTTGTGGAGATAGCTTCTTACCTTAAGCCTCATGAACCAGCCTCTGCTAACTTCCAGTTTTTCTTCTGCACCTTCCTCACCTCTGTCAGCCTTCGTAGTATTGAAGAATGATAAGGCCTTGCTCTGGATTAGGCTTTTGCTTGAGGGAATGTTGTAACTGGTTTTGTCTTCTATCCAGACCACTCTGACTTTCTTCATATCAGCAGTAAGGCTGTTTTGCCTCTTAATCATGGGTTCTCTGAAGTAGCACTTTTACTTTCTTTCAAGAATTCTTTCTTTGCATTCACTACTTGGTTCACTGTTCGGTGCAAGAGGCCTAGCTTTCAGCCTACCTCAGCTTTTGACATGCCTTCCTCACTAAGCCTAATCATTTTTAGCTTTTCATTTAAAGGGAAAGAGGTGTGATTCTTCCTTTCATTTTAACTCTTAGGGGCCATTGTAGGGTTACTATCTGGCCTAATTTCAATGTTACTGTGTCTCCAGGGAAAATGGGGCAATTGAGGAGTCTAATTTTTGTCTCTTTCCTCTATTATTGCCCCCACAGCAGTCAAAACATTTTGAAGCAGGCAGTGTTTGTATCCCCAGTATTTATCAGTCTCTGGCACACACTTGAGACATCCCCTGTTCAACATTTGGATAAGTGAATTAAAGTGGATTAAGTATATTTGGAAGGCTAAACAGTGGCCTCCAGAGGTGTCCAGGTCCTAATCCCTGGAATTTATGTACATTCCCTCATATGGCAAAAGAGACTTTGCAGTTGTGGTTAAGTTAGGGATCTTGAGATAGGGAAATATCCTGAATTATCCGGGCGGGACCTGGCTGGAACCTAAATGCAATCACAGGTGTCCTTAAAGGAGGAAAACAGAGGAAAATTTGATTACAGAAGAGAAAGGCAGTGTGACCACTGAAACAAGATGCTAGGCTGCTGGCCTTGAAGATGGAGGGAGGGCCATGAGCCACGAAATGTAAGGAATGTAGGTCTAGAAGCTGGAGAAGGCAAGGAAATGGATTTTCCTCTAGAGCTGCCCAGGGGAATGCAGTCACTCCAGAACCTTGACTTTTGTTTGTTGAAACTGACTTCTGATCTCCAGAGCTGTGTGCAGTAAATGGAGTTGTTTTAAGCCAGAAGTTTATTGGAAATTTGTTACAGCAGTAGGACATGATAGGTCTATTGCCATGTAAGTTCCAATAGATATGTAAGTTCTCAGTTTTATAAATACTTCAAGAAATTGTATTGCTCCGGTCACTGAGAGAAATGCCTGCTGCAGCCTCCAAGATGCTTCACACTGTCTTACCACTTCCTGGCACAAAATGAGTTACCTCCCTGTTTTTATTTTGATATTCCTCCTTGAGGTCAGATACAACCATTGCTTTTGGACAATACCAGAGGAGGCTACTTTTAGTTCCGTGCTTCAAGAACAGTTTATTAGGCACCTGTCATCTATTAGGCACTATAACACTAGGGCCTCAGGATGTAAAATTGGAAGGAGTTGGCCTTTTTGGAGGTGAGGAGAGTATTTCCGGTGGAAATGATGTTTGGATTGAGTCTTGAATGATGAGTAAGAAGAATGTCAAGCGAAGAAAACTGGAAGACATTCCAGGCAGAGGGAGAAGGTGGAAATACAGGGTTGGTGCCGTGAACAGTGGAGTGTGCTTCCCTAGACCTTTGTGAGTCAGGGGATTTGCGAGAGAAGAACCTGGAGGAAGCTTGGGATGGTATCACTGAGGAATGTAAAGGAGAAGATGGCGAGTAGATGGAAAGACAGAAAAGAGACATTCATATAAGTATAAAGACAGAGACAGAATCAGAAAGGTCTAAGGCTGGAAGGCTGGAGTCTTGGGAAACACTCATGCTGTAAGGAGAGGCCAGAGGAGGAGCCATGCCAGACGCCCAGAATGAAAGACCAGAAAGCAATCTCACCTGGAAAGGAGATGCCATAGTAGTGGAGGAGTAGAGGGCCCCGGACAAGAAGGGAGTGGCCACTGGTGTCACAACAGCAGACAGCTCCGGCACTAGGAGGCCTGAAGATGGTTGGATTTGGCAACAAGACCTTGAGTGGAGCAATAACGTGGCAGAAAGTTTGACGCAGATTGAGGATTAAATAGTAACAAAGGAAACAAGAGTGAGAGAGAAGGATGATGACTTGAGGAACAGGTACTGTTTGCACTGACAGGCTGTGGGGGAGTGAAATGGTCATGGCGTCTGTCTGTGCAGAAGGCCTCGTCCATTTGCAAGGATCACTGGCCCTTCCTCCCATTGACTCTGCCTCCCTCCAGTTTTTAAAATTGAAGGTATATTTTAGGTACAGTAAAATTTACTTTTTTTTAATGTGCACTTCTGAGAGTTTGAGAAGTAAATACGGTATTACCATTACGGCAGTCAGTGTAGAATAGCTTTGTGATCCCAGAACATCCTCCCATGCCTCCTCTGTAGTCGGCCCCTTGCTCTCCCTTCCAGCCCCTGGCAGCCACGGCTCTGTTTTCTGTCCTTGTGGCACCTGCTGAGTATCATTTTATGCTGTCATGTATTAGAACTAGTGATTTGATTTTCTTAATCTGGGGCTCTCAATCTTCCCGTCAGAGGTAGTTTTGTGTATTTACTCTTGTACTCCCTACAATAATTTGAAACTCTTTTGGATCTTGTTATGGGGCTCATCAAATGCCAAATATAGAATCGAGTATTTTTGCAAGTAACTTCTTGAAATGTGTTATAAGAAGGAAGCTTTTGTCTTATGACTGTTGTATTTTTGTGTGCTTTCTGAATATTTTTCTTAATGCATTTGGCCCATTGAGGGAAAAGCAAAAGTTATTGTCAGGATAGTTAACTAACTGCAACTAAGAATATTCTAAACTGATTTAGTTTTAAGTTTAAAGATGCATTTTCCATTGGATCTACTGCCATGGGTCCAATAGTCACTAATGCCGGCTTATATAGTGACAGTGTACTTAGTAGTCTGAAGTAGACAATTAACTTTTAGTCTCTGATTTCGTTGAATATCTTTTGTTTGTTTGTTTTTGGCCTGCTTCTGGATCAGTTCTTCTTAAACCCACATCTTTGTTTATGTATGCTTATTGTCGCTGGAGTTTTTTATGTTTATAATAATTACCTTGGCCATTATCAGTACACAATACAGCCATGCATCTCTTAAGAACAGAATTATGTTCTGAGAAATGCACACTTAGGCAGTTTCATTATTCTGCAAACGCCGTAGAGTGGACTTCTGGAAATCTAGATGGGCCAGCCTTCTGTACATGTGGGTTCTGTGGTATTGCATATTGCTCCCAGGCTACAGACCTGCACAGCATGTTACTGTACTGAATACTGTAGGCAGTTGTAACACAATGATAAGTATTTTTGTATCTGAACATAGAAAAGGTACAGTAAAAATACTGCATGAAGGATCAAAAGTGGTGCACCTGTATAGGTCGCTTACCATGAATGGAGCTTGCAGGACTGACTAAAAGCTGCTCTGCGTGAGTCAGTGATTGAGTAGTGAGTTAATGTAGGACATTATGCTACTGCAGACTATAAACACTACATTAGGCAATACTACATTTATTATTTAAAAAAGTACTTAATAATAATTAACCTTAGCTTATGGGTAACTTTTCTACTTTATAACTTTATTTTCTTAACTTTTTTACTCTTTTGTAATAACACTTAGCTTAATGCATACATTGTACAATTGTACAAAAATGCTTTCTTTATTATATCTCATTCTGTAAGCTTTTTTCTACTTAAAAGAATTTACTTTTATTTTCTGAACTTTTTTTGGTTTTGAGTAATATGTTGGATTCCCATGTAATGACATCTATAATGTCACTAGACGATAGTAGTTTTTCAGCCTCATGATAATCTCGTGGGACTGCCACTGGTACATGTGCTGCATTGCCGACCGAAGCAGCATTATATAAGCAGCATAAGGGATTAATTACCCACTAAAACAAATAGGCTAGTTTCCTTTTGTGCAAGTCTAGGACTATACCATGTCAATAACTCACCTTTTATCTTTTAAAATAGTTTACTTGCTGCTTCTGCCCCTGACTCTAAAGGGACATAATGTCAGTACTAATCCCATTTGGTTGCAAACAGCAAATAGGTAAATGATTTGCCTTTTCAAGGTCTAGCCAGTATTCTTTGGTGGCTTTGGATTGTGTGTGTTCTGAGTGATTCAGGTTCTGTTTTCTAGTTTCTCAGCAATAATTCTTATTCCTTCAGAAATCATTGTGGCAAGCATTGGCATAACCAAAAGCCTTTGGAATGCCTGTAGGTTTTCTTCAGGTTTGCAGATGTTCACTGTATTATGTTTCTTTTTAGTCAAAACCTTAAGTCAGGGTGAAAAAAATCGATTTGATGAGAATACACCTTGGAGAACTGACCTGGCAGCAGTTTATTAAGAAATAAATGAATAACACCTGGAGGTTTGCGTTTACCACCTGCTCATATGAATTATTGGTGTAATGGGGCTGCTAAAAATAGATAAATTTTTAAACTGCATTAATAAGCATTTGGGCAGTTGCTCCCACTATTTTGTGTGGGTTGGACCATATTTGAATGTTGTGTTAAGTTCGGGTCATTTCAAAGGAAACATTTAAGAAGTTTGAAAGTTGCAATGAGGTATTTTTGGCTCCTTTTAACAGAGCTCACAGACAAGAAACCAGCAGTCTAGAGGGAGGTGCTCACAGAGCAGTAAGCTTCATGTCATTCGAGGGGTTCAGAATAGAGTATTTGCTTCATAAGTAGCGGCTGTTTTCTGGAATGTTCTCCCCACTTCCCATGGCTGAAACAATGCCCACACATAGTGATTACACATATGAGGAAGAGACGAATGACCATCTCTTAGGAAAGATGTCCTGGAGGGATCCTTGTGTTAGATGGACAGTATGGCCTCAGGTGCCACCCCTTCCATGAAGATGGTATGATTTCCCTCAAAGACCAATGATTTTATGTGAAAGAGATGATTAGCTGATGACGTTTTAAACCAAGTTATAGGATTTGTGGATAAAATTTGACTTTAGAAACTGACCTTTTATGTATTTTCTATTGCTAAATTGTGCTCTAGACTTTATGAACATTGTAAGCTTTATAAACATTATGCTGTTTTAGCGATACTGTAATGAAAAGACAATATTTGCTACACCACTGATCACCAAGATTAATCTGGCTGGCTTGAGTGGCTACTCAGGTCACCTCTGGTGCCCTCATTGAGTCAAAAATGATGACTTTCCCAGACAGAGGGAAACTGTTTTCAATATTGATTCTACAAGTAGCCATGTTCCTCTTTTGACAGTTTCTAAGAATAGCAATACCTCTTTCTGATGATGCCATTTACATAATCACAAAATAACAACTTCTGCTGTTCGTGAACTAGTGAAAAGCAGAATGAGAGGAGGAAGTAATCAAAAATGAGATGTAGACGTGCATCCGAACTGGAAACCAGAAGATTTGGTCAAACAAATACAAGGAAATCGTTGTGTATGAGCTATGTGGTATTTCTTCAGAGATTTGATACACAAACTAAGAGATATCCATCCTGCTCTTTGTTCCTTTTTCATTCTTTTGATGCCATCCTCTCTCTTCCATTATAGAGCACCAAAACTACTTTGGAATAGATGAAAACCTTGGTCCAGTGGCCGTCAGCATCCGGAGAGAGAAGGTGGAAGATGCCAAGGAGAAAGAAGGATCCCAGTTCAACTACAGGGTGGCTTTCAGGACAAGTGAGGTAATGGGGCTGCTTGCCATTGTTATTGGGCTAAAGTCTGAATCTCCTTTGATGTTACTGCTTGAGTTTGTTTTAGATAGGGTACTGAATTTATTATTTTTTTTAATGTTAATGATTACAACATTTAAGATAATTAAAAAGGGCATTGCAGTATTTTATTCCAAATGAAAAATTTGGAAACATGCCATGGATATTAAGTGGCTGTATTAGTTCATTCTCACACTACTATAAAGAACCACCTGAGACTGGATAATTTATGAAAAAAAGGTTTAATTGACTCACAGTTCCGCGGGCTTAACAAGAAACCTGACTGGGAGGCCTCAAGAAACTTAATAATCAAGACAGAAGGTGAAGAGGAAGCAATCTTGCCATGCTGGATCAGGACAGAAAGAGAGTAAAGGGGGAAGGGCCACACACTTTTAAACCATCAGATCTTGTTGGAGTTCACTCACTGTCCTGAGAACAGCAAGGGGGAAATTCACCTCTGTGATCCAATCCCCCCTACGAGGCCCCTTCTCCAATTTGACATGAGATTTGGGCAGGGACACAAATCTAATCCGTATCATTTTGCCCCTGGCCCCACCTAAATTTCATGTCCTTCTGACATGGCAAGATACAATTATCCCTTCTCGGCAGTCCCCTAGTCTTAACTCACTCCAGCATTAACTCAGAAGTCCACAGAAGAAAAGCTCATCTGAGACAAAGCAAGTCCCTTCCATTGATGAGCCTGTAAAATCAAAAACAAGTTAGTTATTTCCAAGATGGAGTGAGGGTACAGGGAGGGGAAAATGTTCCCATTCCAAATGGGAGAAATTGGCCAAAACGAAGGGGCAGACCCCATGCAAGTCCAAAACCCAGCAGGAAAGTCACTACTACCCACGCTTTGTTACATTGAGGACCCAGGTTAGATTCTTGCTTGTCTTGCTTTTAGTGGAAAGTGAGATTGTTGTATAAATTATACAACATGTATAGCTAAATAGGTAGATATTGATTTATATAGCGAATTAAGTCTGAAGCTGGGCATGGTGGCACATGCCTGTAGTCCCAGCTACTCAGGAAGCTGGGGTGGGAGGATGGCTTGAGCTCAGGAGTTGAGGCTGTAGTGCAGTATGGCTACACCTGTGAATAGGCCCTGCACTCCAGCCTGGGCAATATAGCAAGACCCTATCTCTTAAAAAAGAAAAGAATTAGATCTGTCCAGCACTTTAGGTTTTATCCTTTTAGCTCATTTTAATTAGAGGGATATATATTTGGCAGATATCCAGAATATGTATTTTGGTTAACTGCTTCTAGATCAGAGAAAACACAGAACCCTTTTCTAGTTTCCAGCTGCATGAACATGTGTACCCCTGTTTATCTTACCTAGTCCACAGGTGTCCCAGTGACCTAGGCTCTATTCTAGGTGTATGTGAGATAAAGCCCCTTTCTTGAAGTGATGTATTTTAAGTTATAGATCTATGCTGTTCAATTCAGTAGTCACTAGCCGCAGGTGGCTACTTAAATTAAATTTAAATACTTAATTTAAATATTAAATTTAAAACAACTAAACAAAATTAGAAATCCTTTTCCTTAGTGACATTAGTGATTCCAGGTGTTCAATAGCTGATGTGGCTAGGGGTTCCTGTATTAGCATAGACAGAGAACATTGTCCTCATTTGCAGATAGTTCTGTCGGCCAGTGTTATGGAACGTTATGCAAACGTCAGGTATCCTTATGACTGCCGTCAACCCAGCTCCTGTTGTTAGTAGTCTGAGGACTCTAACCAGAGTCAGAGAGAGGTTGGATTAGAACTAGGTCTCTTGATTTATGGTTCTGGAGTTTTCTCTCTCATCATATTAGATCTTAGACACCCGCTCCAAATACTGATTGCAAGTTTCTGTGGTGAGTTTGAGGACACCTAAAAAATCATGAGACAAAATTTAGTGGCAGTTTTCTCAGCCCTGAATCACCCTGCCCATGGATGCCACTGGCTGCTGCTCCCCTGTTCAGCCTCAGGAATGGTCATTATGGAAAATTTAAGATAAGAAAGGGAGTGGAAGAAAAGAAGATGGAGAGATAGCAGAAAGAGAGGATGGAAGAAGAGTGATCAGGTCCAGGATCACTCAGGTCCAGGATCATGGTCAGGTCCAGGATCATCATGTCTGGTTTCTTCTCTGTTTCAACCTTCTCATGTGGGTTCAGAGTTGTAGGAATGTCCTGATTTTCATTGCATTGCTCTGCCTTGCTTCTCCTCATTCTTGGGCATATATCTGCTCATTTCCACTCTGCCTGGCTTGTTCCTGATCTTTGTATACTGTTACTGTTTAAAGACTCCTTGAGTTTTGGTTTTGTTTCCTTAAATGTTACACTTTAGCCCCGTTCGCTATACTCAGAGCCTTACTTCTCTTTTTCCTGTCTGAAGGCAGCCAAACAGTTAGGCTATGAGTAGGTCATTGAGAATCAATATTAACCGAAGTCTTATGTTTTGTCCCTGCAGCTTACAACACTGAGAGGAGCAATTTTAGAAGATGCTATACCCTCTACTGCTAGGCATGGTACCGCACGAGGACTACCTCTCAAAGAAGTTTTGGAATACGTCATTCCAGAGCTGAGCATTCAATGTCTGCGACAGGCTTCCAACTCACCCAAGGTTTCAGAGCAGCTGCTCAAGCTTGATGAACAAGGGGTGGGTATAATGTGAGATTGTATGTTTGTGTGTGAATTTGTGTCTGTTTCTAAAAGTTTTAGAGTTTTCCCATCTGTCTTGTAAGATCATTTATTTTAAATGCCTTAGAACATTTTCTCTTTAGTTTTTCCCAAATATGTTTTTATACTAGTTTGGAAACATGATGCCATTATAGTGTAACACACCTCCTGCTGAGTTGTGACTTTTTGTTCTTACCAAGGTTTTGGTGTGTCCCAGCTTGCAAGAGTGCATCTGATTGCATGATTAATAGAAGTCGATAGTGGTTTTTTCCCAGGGTTTAAAAATCTCGTGTTGGCCCTTTCCCTGAACCAACATTTATTCTTCTCTACTATGTGGAAGGCATGATGCTGACAGATGGGTGTGAACAGCAAGCGTTAGGAAGATTGAAGCTGACTAAGACCTAGTCCGTGGCCTATGGGAACAGTAAGACTAAGAGCAGAAAGACCTCTCCAAGGCAGAATATGGTAAGAGATCTTGGAGAGGTGTAAAGGCAGTGAGTACTTTGGGGAAAGAAGAAATAACATCTGGCTGGGCACCTCTCCTGAAGAGGTGGCATTTTAACTGGGCCTTTGGACTTGGATAGAATTCTAAGAGGGAGACATGAATAGTTGCTGTTTTAGGAACTATGACTAGTTTCTTTACAAAGAAAAGAGAGGTTTTGAGGTGGTTTGGGGTGGGGAAAGTAAGTTGAGACTAGAACGAATGAGACCTGGAATGCTAGGCCAAGGAGCTTGCACTTGATTCAGGAGGCAATGGGGAGCCATTGAAGGTTTTCCATCAGGATGTGATGTGATCGGAGCTGTCTTTTAGGAAGATTATTCTGGTAGAAGAGAATTGTACAGGCTGATGAAGATAGAGACTGATGGCTGTGTGGAGACCAATTATGTGATTATTGACATTGTCCAGGAGAGAATTAATGATGAACAGGATTGAAATGGTGGTTCAGAATATGGAAAAAAGGTCTTTTAAGTTTCAGGTGCAAAATAACTCACAGAGGAAACTGAGCGTTACATGCTCAAGTGCATGCAATTTATTTTAAATGAGTGGATTTGTTTTTAAATCCATGATTTTAAAGAGACAGTGACAATGTATATTTTCAGAATTTCCCAGGTAGCATTCTTCTGCATGTTTTAGAGGGAATATGAAGTATTTCTTGGTTGACCAGATAATACTGTGGTTAAAGTTGAATATTTGACATCTCAGATGGCTAGAATTCTAAAGGTGATGAACCTAATTGGTCTAACAGGTTAACAGTGCATTATTAGCAAAAAGAAGCAGATATTGTAACACCCAGAATGAATAAACTTGAGATCTGTCTGTCTCAGGAATGAAAGCTGACATTAAAAACAAAAAACAAAAAAAAACAAACCATGCTCTAAACTTGTGCGGGTGAGTTCTAAAATTGTGTAATACACAGAATAGATTTACCATTATGACTATTATGACTGGTAAAGTATGTGGAATATATGAAATGTTCATGAAACATACATGAACAATATATGAAACAGTTGATGAAAACATGTTATGGCAGGATAGAGAGGATACATCGGGGTGGGTTGAAAGTGCTCAGAGTTCGGGCAGGCTTGATGAGAAGAATAGCATTCATTTGCATGTTGTAAGACAGTTGGTGTAAAGAACTTGCCACCCATGTGTTAGGTGGTTCTTGATCCCTTTGTAGGATATGTCGATTCTCCCTTTAAAATGTTTCACTGTCCCACAGGTCGGGCACCTAGTGGGTGAGGCATTCATTTGGTCCCTGAGGCTACTCTAGAAAGTTTTACAGATGGTTCATGTTCCCCAGAAGCCCTCAGGGCTCTGCCGCTGCCACCATCTAGGGCTTCTTTTACCAAGCAGTGAAAAGAGACATTATGGCAGCTGCAAGTTGACTGATGTAACCATCAGTCTGTATCCTCATGAGCCTGCTTTAGGCATTGGTGAATGTGGCTACCTTTCTTCTTCTACCAGAATAATCTTCCTAAAATACAGCTCTGATCATGCCACATCCTAATGGAAAACTTTCGATGGCCCCCTATTGCCTTCTGAATCAAGTGCAAGCTCCTTTGGAATTCTGTCGGTGTAGTCAGATAGGTCTAGAAACCAGGCAGTTGTAAAAACCAGGCATTTTAAGTATTTTTACTGAACACCTATTTACAGTCTGATGTCAATGAATGAATTTAGAAAATTGGAGTCTGCTTTGATAAAACCACTGCATTTCATATCTCTAGTAGCAGTTCATGGGCTTTTCTTTAGATTTTATATTTGTTTGACTTTGGTATACTTTCTTAATGGTGTTCAAACTTAAGCACAAGATGGC
The DNA here is from genome assembly GCF_007565055.1 of Rhinopithecus roxellana. Taxonomy (NCBI): domain Eukaryota; kingdom Metazoa; phylum Chordata; class Mammalia; order Primates; family Cercopithecidae; genus Rhinopithecus; species Rhinopithecus roxellana. Next base: position 96,814,513 of record NC_044556.1, on the reverse strand, counting down.
ATTTTAACTCCCTAAAACTCTTAATGGTATCAGATTCCCATTATACATGAGGAAAACATATTGTTCATATTCATCTCTGAAAGAGATTGAGCAGCTTTTTTTAACATCCCAGTTTCTAAAGAATCCTTACAAATTGCCACTAACCTGTTAGGGTGGTGGAGAGTTTATTCCAAGCGGTGCTGTTTCTTTATTCATTTTCCTAATAGTAAATCTTCCCAGGAAGGGATGAGCCAATTTTGTTATTGTTCTAAGGGTTTGTTAATCTTGAAAATATATTTAAAATACAACCTAATTATGGGCCGGGCGTGGTAGCTCATCCTTGTAATCCCAGCACTTTGGGAGGCCGAGGTGGGTGGATCATTTGAGGTCAGGAGTTCGAGACCAGCCTGGCCAGCATGGTGAAAACCCATTTCTACTAAGTATACAAAAATTAGCCGGGTGTGATGGTGGGCACCTGTAATCTCAGCTACTAGGGAGGCTGAAGCATGAGAATCGCTTGAACCGGGAGGCAGAGGTTGCAGTGAGCCAGGATCTCGCGACTGCATTCCAGCCTAGGCGACAGAGTGAGACTCTGTCTCAAAAATATTGTGTGTGTGTGTGTGTGTGTGTAACCTAATTACATATATTGTTAGTTTCTGCTCTTTTGGAGTTTGCAAACCATCCTGGTTTGTCATGTAGCCACTGAGTATATGTGCTCTGTACAAGACAGGTTTCAGAAGTAGGAGATTCTGTGGGTGTTTAGATCATTCCTTCTGTTCCTTCAGTTTGGTTAGATGTTTTGAGGAGGAAGACTCGAACACTATGGAGAATTTTCAGGAAAGTAAATATTAAACAAGACCTTGATGGTTTTGCTACTTTATCTACGTAATTTCACTTCTCTAGTTCTAAAATCCCATTTTTCCTTTTTAAAAAGGCTATCCCAATGTATTTAATAGGTAAACTCATAAAATTATAGAGGTTGACTGTAAACAAAGTGTTATTTAGATGAATTATGACAGCTCACGATCTTAGAATATTATGAAATCCTTAACAGAGTTATTAATTGGTTCTCAAGGCCAACTGTCCGATTCCCCTCTTGTCCTCTCACCCCAGATGTATACGTTTACTCAAATATCAGATTTGTTTCAACCGAAGTCAAGCAGGTCTAAATAAATGAGACTACATACTTAGAACAAGTAGGCTGAGTCAGGAGAATGGAGGGGAAGGGATTTATTGCACACTCAAATATATGCTGTAGACAGTTCTGAGGCTTGGTTTTTTTCTCACCTTCATTTGAATGTAAATTTTCTTGTCAATAATAACAAAGCTTCTGGCCTTGGAAATAGAGCAGCCAGTTCTTATCCTGTCTCAGAAAGAAAATGGGACGTGGGTTGGATCCTCTGCTGTCTGGGCAGTGTGTATGTATGTCCAGCTGTCAGCACTGAAGCCATAGGGAATTTTGACCAGTGAATATTTTTAGTTTGCAGCAGTGCTTGTGTCCAAATGTGAGCCTAGTTCTATCCCAGGACTGTGGGACTGCCACAGCTCTTATCAGATCCATTAAATAAAGGTTACTACAGTAGACATAAGTATTAGGCTTAGCTTGAGGTTTAATGAAGCCTTGGTCTGAGAGAATGAGGAATGTTAGTGTACGGAATCTGGAGTCCCTCCTTTACTTTATATTATGATGGAGCTGAAGAAGTATGTTGCTAGCTTTCTGATATACCCCGGGAGTTTAGTAGTTGATACCACATTTCAGTTGTTTTCCAGGTTTCTGAAAGAGACTCTGGTGAGAGAGATATCTTTACTGAACATTTCATTCTATTTCATTATTGATTTCATTATTGTTTTACTGGAATCACCTTTGTTGTAAACAAGCTACAGTTCTTTACTGTGATTCACTGGAGATATTTCTGTCTCCTAAGTTTCACCTGGCAAACTGGTCAAAAGTAGGCATGACTGGCAAATACCTGTGAGTGGTAAACTTGTGCCATGCCATGTGTGTAGCAAGGTGTTTTCTTTGGAGTCAGAGTATGGCAGCTGTCCTAAGACACTTGAGGGCCTTGAAATCTGCTTTAGTCACATCCACTGATTCGCATGGGCCCAGGAGCTTCTTAGATGGAAATGCAAATCCTGTTCTAGATCCTGTTAGGATCTAGACACAGGCTGGTGTGTCCGATGGTTGGGAAGAGAGGGGTGTGAAGTTGACAGTACAACAGTCAGTAATGAAGTCTCATGAAATGTCAGTTGTCCAGTTGTTTGGCCTTTGCCTGAATGAGAGTTCACAGAAATAGCAAGCCCACAAGACTCTCCGAGTCAGAGAGGAAGTGTGCCAGGCTGGTGACGGCTCTGCTTGGCATGCCATGCACACCCTGGGCTCCCGAACAGCTCTATTCCAGGACTCCCCATTCAAGAGCTGGATGGGAGAAGAGAAGAGGAAGGGGTTTCCTCCTAGAGATGCCAGAGCAGACTGAGGCAAGCTGCCTTTGTGTCCTGGGGCAATGGAGACAAAGATGGCCTTCAGATGATGTGGCACGTGGCAGTGGCAGTGGTCTCAGATAAGCAGAAGGTAAAGGAGCAGAGGATGGGCAAACAGGGACAGCAGCCACCGGGGCAGAGTGACCTCTGAGGCTGAGGATGATGGTGCAGCAATTCTACTGGGTGCAGAGGAAGCAGGGGGCACTGAGATGCACAGGCATTGGAGTGAGTTAGTATTCTGCGGTATTCATGGTGGACTCTAATTACAGCCAGAGCCAAATAACTGGGGAGCTGAAATCCTCCTCTCACAGCGAAAGAGAAATCAACTAACATCGTTGTCCACAATGGGAAGTGGTCATTTTCAGGCCACATTTTAGTAATCTTATAGATTCCAACAATCAAAGATGTCACCAACATCTATGTAATAATTGGTAATCATGGTAGTTTCTCTGATGCACTTTAAGATCCTGAAATGTCTTCTCAGTCACTCAGGAGCAAATAATGTTTACAATAAAATGAGGTTAGGCATTTTTATTGTACTTAATATTTTTTGAAGATGATTGTCTGTTCTCAGTAAATGTGGTATCTCATTGATTTAGATAATTGAGTTGATCAGAAACATTGATTCCTCAATCTCTGGGTGAATAGACATTTTTCTTCTTGACCCTGCTAAAGTAGTAGCTCAATAAATTCATAATGTTAGGTATTGAGTAGGATATGCACACCGTCTCATATCCCCAGACTCAAGGTACAGATCATTTTCCTCGCTGTGCAGTTGGGGATCTCCTGGCCTTGACAGGGTCCCAAGGCCCATGAACTGCAATGCCATAGCATCCATCAGTGTAGGTAGCTGATTCAGTCAGATTGTAAACAGGTGATATTTCCTTTTATAGTCTCTCAGCACTTAGTCAAGATCCGAATACATTCAGGATATGTGGGTAGTTGACTCTACCTGCTCAACTCTTAAGTTTATCCAGCATGCAGTAAATGTTTCCTGATGTCTGCTAAGGTCACCCAGGCAGATGTCGCCTGCCTTTCTTGCATAGTATGTTGTCATTAGGGTAATAATATGGATGAGACTGCTGTCATCATTTTGCTGCTCAAGGGAAATGAGTATCATTTTGCCTTATTTTACTAAGAGAGTCAGCTATGAATTTTGATTAAAGGCTCTATTTTACAGCTTGGTAATAAAAGTGAACAGTGTTATGGATTGATGTCTTTAGGGAATTGGCAATGTCTGATAATCTGTCAGCCTTTCAGGCTCAGATTGCTGGTAGTAAGATTAAGAGCTCTGATTGCATGAGTGAGAAGTAGTTCCTCTTTGGGGGACATAAGAAAGGTATAAAAATGCCTCCAGTTTCTTACTGGCCTTGGGAGGAAGTCCCATGGCTTCCAGCATGAACGTGGCATTGACTGTAAGATAGGACTACAGCAGAAGCTTCTCAACTGCTATTAGATTCTTTGTGGTACACTGTATATTTAGCAGATGTTTTCAAGATAGTAAAAAATGTAACAAATGAATATAATTGTATAGCCAGAGTTACTTTTTTATGGCAACAAAACATTTTAATGTTTATATACATGTATCACAATTTCCATTGGAATTTCTACCCTTACCAGACCTTAATTTGGTTTGTTTTTTCCTTATAGTCTTACATATTTACAAGAAATACATAAAATTCAAATAAAGAAGTAAAAGGTATTACTAGAGAGAGAAACTTTTAAAAGTTTGTAGCCTTTTTTCTTTCCAACTTAGAAGATCATCCTAATTACTATATGAAGTGTGTAAGATTAAGTATTTCCACAGTTCTATTTTTAAGTAGATGCTTGAACCTTGACTTCCTATCCTTTTTGGAAACCTGGCAAATCCCACATGACCGTAGCCGTACATTTAATTTGTTGGGGTTTCTACATGTTTCCAGCTATATTCTGGGGTTTCTGGGTTATTATTTGTAGCATCTCACACAGTGGCAGTTGCTACTCTTTTGCTTATTCACTCATGGGAATTGTTCTGGCATGCTCTCCTAGAACAATTCTCAGCTTCTGTAGTTTTAATTTTACTGGAAGTTAGCTTGTCTGATATGCTTTGCCAAGTAATTATATTTCTCCCCCATTTCAGCTGAGCTTTCAGCACAAGATCGGGATCCTTTATTGCAAGGCAGGCCAGAGCACGGAGGAAGAGATGTATAACAATGAGACGGCGGGACCAGCTTTTGAAGAATTCCTTGATCTTCTGGGCCAGAGAGTCCGACTGAAAGGATTTAGTAAATATCGAGCTCAGCTGGACAATAAGAGTAAGTTTAATGCTGATGTGTGTGCACATTTTCAGTTCTCCAGAGGCAGGCATGCTGCATAAATCCAAGTAAGTGATCACATGCCCTCCTGTTCCCGACCCCAGAAGCAGCCTAGAAAGCTTATTTGGAATAGAGTTTAGATTTCCTCAGATGAACAAAGGAAACACATTTCTCAAGAGATATATGCTTCACGTTGTAAGCTCAAAGGGTCAATTCTTTTTCCTTTGTAACACCAGCAGAGAGATTGCCCAGTGTTTCATGAAGAATTGTTTAATATTTTCTTCTTTCTTTTACCCTAACCTCTTCGATTATACCCTTGTTTCAGTATACCAAGGACAAGCACTGCATTTATTTCTAAGAGACAAAATATTAACACATCCATTCATGCTGTGTTATTGGGCTTATTTTGTTCATTTCTAGATTCATGATGTTAACCAGGGAGGTGGAGCAGTGGTTAAAAAGCGAGTGCATCTTCACACAATATCCCCTTATAACAGACTTGCACATGTACCCCCTGGATCTAAAATTAAAAAAAAAAAAAGCTGATGCGTCTTATTTTTCAAGGATTTTATTTGGATCCCCTTGAGTGGGGGCACCTACTAGCTATACAGTGGCAGATTGACTGGCCAATCCAAAACATGGGCTTTATGCCCTCCTAGGATGCATGAATTTGTCTAATATCTACACATAGATATCATGTTTCTCCTGATGTCTATAAGTTCTATATATTTTATCTTTGTGCTGTTATTTAGTTGCTATGAGTATCTGAAATACCAGGCAGAGTAATTTGATGTATATTGGAAAATTCTGCTTATTATCAAACAAGTGCTTGCTCTTTGAGTGAAAAGAGATGAACAGAGAGTCTAAACTTGGAGGATCTGAAGGCGCTTCTTCACACGACTCCTAGAAGGAATGGTGACGTGGAGGTTTTCTATGTGGGAACGTCAGGGTGTGGCCGAGCTGTGATTGGAACCGAGGTGGCCTAATGCCATGTCTTCCTGCCTTCTGTTCTCCTTAGTCGCCAAGCCCTGTCCCTAAGTCTACTGAACTTGGGACTGTCACTGATACTCCATCTGGATGAGGGTGGCGCCTATAGTCAGTTCTGTTGTTAGACCTGTTTTTGAAAGTAGCAGTTACAGGATAGTTCACAAGCCCCTGCGATGGTATAAACTCACACATGGGGCCCCTAGTTGTCCCCTGCACACGCCAGGGCTGGAGCTGGACTGTTAATATGTATAATGCCCATGCCTCAGAAATAATTCATAGTACCCAAAATATGAATATCTATATATTTTAAGAAAGACGAATGAGATCTTCTCTGATTTCCTTTTTTTTTTTCGAACTCCTCTTTTCTGTAAAGAACCATTCACCCCCTAGAGATGCTGATATTCTGTCCTTAAGGAGGTCCCTCCAGGAAAACCACTGCTGATGTGTGAACTATTACTGTGATTGTGTGTCATCTGTCTTCAGTGAATTGGATTGAGAAAACATTTAAAGAATTTCTGATCTGTGTCATCTGTAAAACTATAACATAGATAATCCAAGTATTTTCCTACATATAGAATTTACATTGGCTTTGCATTTTTATGACATAGGCCTTATCTTTGATACATTGCAGATGTAGTATTAAGCACCTTAGCTCAAGGAGATGAGAACATCTAGAAACTAGAGTTTGATATGTTGACTTTAATAATAAATATGTAAGTTATTTTTATGAGCAAGGCATTCTGTGAGATGCGAAGAAGTCTGATATTCTTTTAGTAGAGAGGAGATATGTAAGAATTAGGTATGGGAGAGTGGTCAGATAAAAATTACGTCTTTTGAGGAACAGACACATAAAAATCTTCCTTCTAGAATTTGGGGGACTTAAGTTCTAGTTAGAACTCTGTCTGCCCATAAAACTTAGGTCAAATCTGGGCCTCAGATTCCTCACAAGGAGAGCTCAGGATGTTGGGCTAGAATATCTGGGATTTCCCTTTCAGCTCTAAAATGGGTTCTCTCTTGAACATAAAATGAAATGGGATAGGAACATAGAGGATTTGAGCCACTAAGATGCTCTGTTCACTAGAGGAGAGTACAGAATCCCAGCCATGAAAAGCCTTTATTGAGCTGGGTGCAAAGAATAATAAAACTGATAGCCTGTATCCCTTTTTGAACAGAAATATTTATAGCAAACCCCAGAACAACAAGCCTTGTTAGTGTATATTCTCCATTATCTGACTGATATTTGACATAAAAACTTCCAGAATATTTAATTTTAGAAATTCTTGTTTTAGTATGGCTTGAGATAGACAAATTATTATCACATTTTAAGAAGTAGTTCCCCCCCTCCCCACGCCCTGGCCAGTGCATCTTTCTTTCTTCCTTGCAGTTTCCTAAATCTGAAACCTAGTATCAGTCAGCATTTCTCTTTCTGAATTTGAACCACCCCGATAGCAGTGTTGTGATGGGTGTCACTGAACATACTAGCCCTTCTCATCATCCAGCCTTTGGTTTTGTCATCAGTGAGTCCATTGTTCATGGAAGGAGCATCCATCCTGCTGTGGGACTGTGCTGGCTCACATCCAGAGCCACGTTCACTGTCAAGGTTCCAAGCCAAGAGAATTAAAATGGAATGTTACTTTCTAAGAAGTCCTTTGAAAATAACAAATATGTGTTTAATGAATAGTTAAAAGGAATTTTTTTTTTTATTTTGGGACTGATTTATATATAACTTTTTAGATGAATATTCTCTGTCCATCTGTAAATTAATTTATTGGTAACTATATGTAAACACTAAGTATTCGCCTTATTCATGAAAATGCCTTTTATGAATGATTTTTCGGAGCATCTGAGATCTCTATAGGGTATTTCTTCTAGAGAGTTTTCAGATCTGTTTCTGAATTGGATATAAATATTGGAAAGAAAGGCATACTGCAGGGTTCAGAAAGAAAATATTAAGTCCATGAAGGTTGAATGTTTGCATGTTTTTAAAGTAAAAATTTAGATTTTTAGATTAAAAAAAGATTAAGATGACTACATAGAGGTTTCCCCAACAAACACAATGGAATAAATGCTGTTAGCAACACTGTTTCTTGTTGCTTAAAAAGTAGAGAAATAAGACTATGCATAGATCAAGAATTGACAAAGAAATTGAATGCCATTTACATTTTCCTTTTTGTATATCGTTTTGTCTTCATTATCCATGTGCAAAAAGTCATTCAGAAATTTACTCCAAAATTACTTCAGTATTTTATAGTCAGCAGGTTAGTTTCAATGTGTGAAACTCTCAATCTGAGATACTCTTATTGATAATACAGATAGAATTTGAATTTTCAAAGAATCATTCTCCTTTTCAAAAGATGAATAGTTTTATGATTAATAGGGGTTCAAATGTCATAGTTTTTTAACATATGTGTCACTGGATAATATACTGTAAGTGATCACATTCATTCTCCATATTCTTCATTCACGTGATGTATCACTGCACTTCCTGTTGAAAGGAGAAAAAAATTAATTACATTCAGGGAAAGACATATTCTAAATAACATTTTTTGTTTTCATTTCCATATTCAATCAATCTTATTTCATTTTTCTGGGTTCTGGAAGATCAAGTGCCCAAGAATAACTAAGAATTAACTGTAAACACACACACACGCACACACACACATGCACACATGCATACACGGATGTGGCCAGGCCATCTGCCAGCTTGTCACACTCTTCAGATAATTGCACCCAGACCTGCACCGGCTTCTCTCCTCGACTGCTCACCTATACACTTGGTGGCAAAAGCACTTCGCTTTCAGTGGATCACCTAAATCCACACTGTGAGGGCGAGAACAGAGAAGAAAAGCAAAGAAACTGAAGATGCAGTAGAAAGCGGTGGGGAAGGAAAGGAGCCCCTCAGTCCGCAGTCCTGGAGTGCTTGGTGACAGCTGGATGGGCAGTGTCCAGATTCTGGTTGGGTAGAGCTTGGTGTTTTTGTTTTTTGTTTTTGCAACAATAACCTTTTAAATATTAAAGCACTAATTTTGTAGTGGCTTACCTTGCTTCTGTAATTCATCTTTGTTTTCAGCTGATTCCACGGGCACGCACTCTCTCTATACTACATACAAGGACTACGAACTCATGTTCCACGTGTCAACCCTGCTTCCCTACATGCCCAACAACAGACAACAGGTATGTCCTCCCCAACCTGGAGCTTTTTACCTTGAGTATGGGATCTGAGGTGGGCCCACGATGATATTGATGCGTTTAGAACTTGCAAAGAATCAGTGAGGGTTTTTCTTGAATAGCATTAATCATCTTTGACTCTTTGATCATTTGGAATTATTTGGGTTTTAAAGGGCGTATTGTTGTACTTTTTTCTTGTAAAACTTAGAAATTCTTCTGCACTCAGATTTATTGCTTGCTAGGCAAAATCTTTTCTTAAGAGAAGCTTGTCTCAACTATGTTAGTTACGAAAAGGCCAACCATATTGACCTGACCTCGGTTTTTGTGTATGGGTAAATAGCTTATTTATAGAGAATACTATTTGCAGTTGTTACTGGTGCTATTTTCAGCTGTTCCTCTCCTGTTCGTTTTTGTTGTTTTAAATGGATTTACTGGTCAAAATTTCTTGACCCTTTTAAAGAGAAAAAAATCAGAGTGCATCATGCTCTGAATATAGCCACTCAGTAAGAATTAAGAACCTTTGAAAACTTGAATGATGCATAAATCATTATAAAATAATTTACTTTTCGGTGTAACTGTAAAATTGGTTGAGCAATTTTTTTTTTTTTACAAAGATTACTAGAAATTATGGCCATTTTTATTTTATGCTAGAAATATTTGAAATGCTTTGTCTACTGTGAGCTTGAGAAGACTTGGAGGATCACTTGAGATAGGAAAGGACCTACATTTGGGATAGAGGATCTATGGGATAGCTAAGGCTCCATTTCACATCTTGTTTAGAATCTTCTGGGCTCTGCCCATGTTAAGCTGAAGATTTTTAAAAGAATATTGACTGCTTGAGTTTCTGAAGATTTGTTTACAGAAAGGTTTGTGAATTACTGGGATCTTATAACTGATTCATTGACATAATTTAATTTTAGGGATTTGATTGTATTTAGATTAAATCCAGAGTTAAAGTTTGTTTTCACATTTAGGAGATAGTTCTCTGGATGTCACTTAACTGATACTCTTTTGCTCTAAATATATTAAAGTACCAAGGACTACATAGGAATTGCTCAATAGGTATTTGTCAAATGAGTGAAATTTAATTGTCACAGAGAATTTTTCCTTTTTTAAAAACACTCATAAAAGTGTATATATATTTAGTCTAGTTCTGCATTTTTTTCCGAAAGAGGAAACCAGCCAACTACCTCCCCTTCTCCCATCACTAGTTGGAAGAAGCACCTTAGCCTAAGATCCTCCACCTAGGATGAGAAAGCAGGCCCCTGGTCCCCAGTCTCTTCTCATGGTAATTGCTAGCTGGGTTTTCTTGCCATTTTCCATCTCATGCTTATCTCAATCTCTTGTCCTTTCTGAATTTTCTAGTGTTTTCTAATAATCATAGTTCTTCCTACCACCTTCAAAAAATCTATCTCTAGAGTACACATCTGTGTATTTTTAAAGATAGACTTAAAATCACTAGATCACATGTATGTATTTATGTATATTTTAACCTAAGGGATTTTAGCTCTCAAAAATTTATTTGCAATAATGCCAAACAGATTCACTGGATCTTAAGAGGCTTAATTTAGACCAGGACAGTTGTCCAGCAAATACTTGTGAATCATTCAGTAATTAAACTCTGTGGGAGTTGTTGCTCAGAAAACCGATAGGGCTTACTCAAGCCAAGAAAATCTGTCAGTACTTTAGCAGAAATAGAGCCAGTGACTTTTGACCCCCGTCATCGAGTATTCAAACCACAAAGCCCTTCCAGTTCCCTAATTACTTGAGTCACTGGACGTCAGGCTGAATTGACCCTGGCATTTCACATGTGGCAACCTCCAGAGGTTTGAAGTCTTTACTTTTACCAGAACTCAAAACTGGCTTTCCCACCCCCTTTCGTTGAAGAGTAATCAAAATCTGTAGGCATTAGAGTTTTGTGTACCTGACTTCATTTCACTGAAACTAGCCTTGAAAAAATGTGTGCACAAAAATCAGGACAGCAAAGCAGTGAAAGTGTAGATGCAACTGGGGGGTAGAGGAGCATGTGTGTGTGTTAAACTTCCCCAACTGGAAAGTAAAAGAAAAGTCCCTGTAAGTTGAGGCTATACATTGTAAACTCGTGAAAGCTGGGATTTGTATCTGTTTTGTTCCCCGAAGTGTCCCTGTGTGCCCAGAACAGTATCCAGAACATGGTAAGAAGTCAACAAACATTTGTTGAATGATTAATGAATGAATGATTGAACCTTTCTTAGGAGATAGAGAATTAGGCAAATTAATACATGTAAAGCACTTAAAGTAGTTCCAGGCATAGAACTAAGTTTTAGTTGTTATTCTTTTATAATTCATTAGATATCGAGCCACTCATATTTTGGATGACTTAATTTGCATTTTATTTTCCTGTATCCAGTCCTAAAGATCTATTATGAAAAACTAAAATTCTGAATGGTTGAGAAAGTGAGAGACTAAATTTATCAATTATTTCAGAAAATTATTCTTTGACATTTAATATTTTGCAATCACAGGTTGTCATCAGAATGTTCTGTTTGTGGATAAATAATGCCACTTGCAATCCTGGGACATGTATTTTCCAAATTTGTTATGAGTTGTATTGACTCCATTTCTCTCACCCTCCCCATCCATGCCCACAAATTATGTTAATACCAAAGGCAGAAATGTCTGAAATGACCAGCTGGGTTCATGAGTGCAATTTGAAGCCACAGGACTTAGCAAAGTGAACTGGCCCCTACGTGAATTATGCCTGTAACCTTGGCTTCTTACACTACAGTTTGTGACCATTTAACTGGTCCAGACTCGTCCACATCAGATTTAATTTCTTGTGTTCCTTCTTGTAATAAATCAAGCTGGATGCCGATTCCAGGATGTATTAAAAGTCTTCAGAGAGTTTACCACAGTTGCAAAAGAGCTTTAATCTTTGGAATGGTCTCTGACTCTTGCGTAGAAAAACTCAATAGACCAAAAGAATGATAAGAAACCCTGCTCTTGGAGTTATTTTCTCTCTTCAAAAGTTAAGTCCTACAAGTCTGTCTGCATCTGTCTGGCAGTCCATCCACTTTTCCCAGGGCTGTCTTCCCCTGTGTGCTTTCCTTCTGCCTGCCCTGGAGACAAGTCATGGTTAAGCCATCGTGGGATGTCATCAATGGGAAGAACTTCACAAATTAGCTTTAAACTTCACTTTGGCGAAGAAATTCTTTCTTCAAAGTGGGCATGTAAAGTAGAGGTGCCTCAGTGCCTGGCACACAGTAACCTATTTCTTTTTTAACGTATGTGTAACATTTTAGCTGCTCTGTTGTGAAGGGGTACCTGATGCCTTATGGAGGTGTCTAATGAGTAAGACCAAGCCCCTAGGTTTCTGAGATGCTAATTAAAGGATACTGGTCTTATTCTAGTAATGGGCTTGACACCACAGAGGTAATGATGTTATATTTGAGCTAAGCCTGGAGCCCTTTTCTCCATAGTGGGTAGGCTGATTGTAAGCTCCTGCCTTAAAGAGTTTGTGTACTTCCTTATGTCCCTAATTGGTGTTACTAAGGACTCATGTGAATACTGGAACAACCTGCGTCACTAAGTGCTATGAACCCTTGGGTCCTGACTATACTTGGGTTCACCTATGCATAATACTGTAGAATTTTTGGGGAGGATAAAATGCTTATTTAGTTTTCCATGAGTAGCTTTATTCCCAGACCCTAAGTAGGAGCATATACTTATACTACATCACAAAGATCATTACCTAGAGTGAGGGTTGATATTGTCTAGTGTCAGAAAGAAGAAAGAGATATTTATATCTGCACAATCCTGTTATCATCTTTACTTTGTTATGAAGTCATTAAAAATCTGCATTCTTAGATTATTTTGTTTCTTCGTTTGCACAGTGTTCATTTCTTAACTCATTTGTACATTTACTCTTGTTATTAGTAAAATATCATGATTATGTGAAATGGTAAATCAGTGACAAATCCTTCAAACATTAATTAAATGTAATATCCTCTTCTTGCCCATTAGAAGTAAGAACAGTTCACTGACATTCACTTTTTTGCAGAAGGCAGGCAAGACTTTTCTTTCTTTTGTATTTATGTAGTAAGATGTATAAGTTGCCCTTCCTTAATTATTATTTAGAATGCTTTTCTACATTAACTTTTTCCGTAGGAAACTCTATATATCTCTTAAAAATCAAGGCATATTTCTAACCACTGGTGCAAACTCTTGAGGACAGTGTATGTGAGGGGATATGTGTGTTTATGTACATGCAGGTGTATGTATAAGTGCAAAATTAGGGCCATCTCCCTAAAGGAGGAAAAGCCAGCCCTCTGGGTGAAGGGGAAGAGCTTTCCAGATAAGAGATTAGGAACTGCAAAGTTCCTTGGGTGAAAATCAGTTGTCCTGTAGGAGGGACAAGATGCTGTCTAGATGGTAAGGAGCAGGTGATGAGGTCAGAGAGGTAGGAAGGAATCAGTCATGTCAGAGGAGTCTCTGTCAGCCCCCTTTTTAGTAACAGGATTTAGATTCAAACCCAAGGACCAGGATTGAGAACCTGTGGTTGCTTTCTTAGAGTATGTGGATTTGCTTCTTTCTAAAGACCTTCTCTGGAGACCTGCCTTCTCCAACTTCAGATGACCTTCCTCTTCTCTGACTCTTACGAGCTTCTGAATCATATCCTGACTGTTCTCTTTCATGTTGTACAGCCTGCTTTCCCCCAGCATTAGGTGCAAAACAGTTTGTTTCTGTCTTACTGGGTTAAAAAAATAATAATTTAGCAAATGAACCCGTATACATAGAAGCCAGCAGATACTATCTCATTCAGCTTTCAGTTTTCATCCAAGTGTGCTATCTGATACTTATTTTCACTTCCTGGTTTTTTTCTTCTCAGTTTGCTTTTTGAGTTTTTTCCTCTCATTAAATTTTTTTTTTTTACTGATACATCATATTGTACATATTTTGGGGTTACATGCTATATTTTGAAACCTACATACAATGTGTATTGATCACATTAGGGTAATTGGCATATCTGTCACCACAAACACTTATCTTCGTGTTGAGAGCATTTCAAATATTTTTTGCAGCTATTTTGAAATACACAATAAATTGCTGTTAATGATAGTTTCCCTGGTGTACTGTCGAATAATTAGAACTTACTCGTTCTATCTTACTGTATTTTTGCACTAAGTTAAAACTGGTCTTATGAGATCCCGGTTTGTTTAAGGAACTGACACTAAACCTACGGCCGTATGTGATATTTCTGTAACATCTCTATGCTTTTGCCATGGAATTGGGTGAAGACTCACATTTTCTCTTTCCTTGTCATAACAAGAGCTTATTCCTGTTTCACAGCTGGAATCAAGTGTTAGAAATTTAGTAGAAATGACTATGTAAATCTATCTAATACAATATTTATTAACTCACTGTTGCAGTTGAAAGCACTAATAAGTTGGTTCTCTTGACATTACTGAAAATTGTAATTAGCTTTACATACCTAGAAAGAAGTTTGCCCCAGAAGATGTCATTCCTATAATTCCCTCAAACAAATGGTACCATCAGGTTTTGCCAGGCTGCGTTTGTTTCTGGTTTGCCATCCCTTTTCCCAGTTTACAGACTCTGATTGTATAGAATTTCATTGACCAGTTAGAAAAAAGCATAAACTACTAAAGAAAACATTTGCCTTTAAGAAGTTTAAGAAATTACTTATTTCATGTTTGACAAAGTCCTAAAATAGAAAAATGAATAATATTTCTGTTAATTTTCCAGATTATTTTCTTAATCTCTGAAACAAATTCAAGCATCCTACTAATGGATAGTGTTCATTTTTCTTATTTTATTCTCCTTCAAAGAGCTTTGATTTTACCCTTCCTAATGAATCTTCTTGTTTCCACCCCCAGTGGTTTATTTTTTTCCTACAAAGTGCATTATGTGGCCACGGCTAAATTAACTAGACTTTTGAAAACATTTTTTGGCCCATTTTACAACACAAAAGAATGTGTCTAGAAAGGGACGACAGTGCTTTGGCATGTTGTCAAGGTAACCAGACTTTAGCTTATGCTTTAACTTGTGCTTTAAATAGTCCTGTGGTGAAGTATAGAATCAGACCCAACATTTTCCTTCAGGAGGAAAAGAAATTGGAATAACTGTCCAATTTGCTGTTGCAGTCTTAACAGCCATGAAGCACTGACTAACAAGGCCCTCCCTGCACCCTGTGTTTAATTGAGAGGGCTGGCCAACATGAAGCCACACTGGCAATCACTCAGGAGGTAGGAGGTGCTGAACTCACTGCCTGGCCTTGGCCAAAGTGAGCTCCATCTTTTGACAGTCTGAGAATTCCTGTGTTTCAAGGGCATTGAATAAAGTAGAGTGTGAACTGCTGTGTTTTGTAGTCTACAAATACATTGAACACAGTGATGGGCATATTTTTAAAAACTATTCCTGATTTTTCCTTGTCTTATTACAATACATATGAATCATGTATTTCAATTTTGGGAGAAAGGAGCAAAGAATGTCCTTGCCAAATACAGTTTTCACTGATTATTTACATGCATTTGAAATGGCACATTTTAAAAATCTAGCAAACTTTTTTAAAACCACATTTTTAAATGAGGTGGCTCATTGGGTCTGTATTATGATGTATTAATATATGTTTCCAAACCTCATTCAGACAGTAAGATGATTTTTGTGTGTTTATAACTTTGACCATGGGGATTTAAGTAGGAATTTTTCAGCATATGAATCAGCAATTTAACTGGCCTGTAGAAAACTCTGAAAGAATGAACATTTCATTCCCACTTTTCCAGGCCTTTTATCATGCTAAATCACAAGTCAGGGACCTGACAATGAAAACCTTTTTGTATCTGGGTTTAAAAGGCTTTAAAAGTTGAACTTAATGGTCTTTGCGTGCAATATGCACTGTAGGTGCCAAATAAATTTAAGTGTGAGGTCGTGGTCTTTCATATTGCTAGTAAAAAGAGATTTACTGTCTGAGATTGTCACATTCCAGCAATGACATCACCAAGTTGTATAAGGATTGTTTTATGTATTAAAACTGAAGATCACAAACTTTGAGAGCTCAGATCTATGCCTTCACTTGCATAAGCTTACAGAGTGCCTTTATGTGGATTTATGGGCATGTGTTCATAGGAAAGAAGTGGTCACAATTTTAATGCATGATGTGATGTGTCAGTAAATGTATATTTGGATTATTTGTTTATTTCTTAAACAAATGTGTATTGGGCACCTCCTTTGCCTGGCACACCATTAGGAAACTGAAAGTCAGTATGACACTTCTGTGCCCTCATGAAGGTTATGACCTGATGCAGAAGAAGTAAACCAACCATTAGAAGACCGTGCAACAACCAGTGTAATAGAAATAGGCCTGGGAAATGGGAAGTTTCTTTCCAATGAGGTGGGATCTACAGAGACAACTGCATTGTCTGGGAGAAACCTGGAGTGAAGGGGGCATTCTTGGCAGAAGGAACATCAAAAGTAAAGGCATTGTTCAAGTGTTACTGCTCTGAGCGTCATTCCCCCTGCCAGATTTGTAATTTATAAAATTACGAACGATTGGGCTTCTGGTTATTAATCCAGTGGAATTCTGTGTTTCTGAATTACATTTTAAACGGCCAGGGTTCAGTTAATTGGTTTGTGTTATTGCCCACCAAAATGACAGTGTTCTGTATTTTTGTTGCAAAAATGCATGTTACTGTGGGAGCACAGGCTAGAAGCTGAGGCCTGCTGGTATGATAGTGTAGGACCTTTCAGCAAACCTGTACCCTCTCTTGGACTTCATCTTCCAGAGCTTAACCTGCAACCTTTTTTAAAGCATTGTGAGCTCTGATGTGCTATTATTTTAGGGGTTTAAAAAGAGGAACTGGATAAAGATAAACAGGAGAGAGAGTACAAATTGAATTTTAAAATAAAAAAGGTAAATATTTAGGCCTTTCTTCCCATGGGTCTTTTGGATGAAGCCCATTTTGCTTTTTCTATGCCAAATTTAGGAGCACTAACTTCCAAAAAATGACTGTGCTTTTTTAAAATCACTCCTTCAAGTTGAAAGATGACCGAATTGCATATATTTATATATTTTGTTTTAAAGAAAACCTTATTTGTAACTCTTCACTTTCTTGACCACAGCTACTGAGGAAAAGGCACATAGGAAATGACATCGTGACCATCGTCTTCCAGGAGCCTGGAGCACTTCCTTTTACTCCGAAAAGCATCCGGTCTCACTTTCAGCATGTCTTTGTCATAGTCAAAGTGCATAATCCATGTACCGAAAATGTGTGTTATAGGTGAGTCAGTAATCCCTGATCTATCATTCTCCCAGGTTTATTTCAACAGGGCATCTTTTCCCAAAAATATCTTTGTTTGCCAATTATTATTTCCAACTTCGTGATTTTCTAATTACTGAGACACTTTCTGTAAGAAATAATTGCCTTCTTCCCTTTTTGCCCCCTTGGAAAAGGGAAATGCCTAGCACTTTAAAATGGTGGATTACACGTTTCCTCTGTTTTTCTCCTAAAAACTTCAGCCAGAACCAATAGTTTAATTGGTGTCCTTCTCTGAGTTGGATGAAGTGGCTGATTAAGTGCTTATCT
Organism: Rhinopithecus roxellana; assembly: GCF_007565055.1. Taxonomy (NCBI): domain Eukaryota; kingdom Metazoa; phylum Chordata; class Mammalia; order Primates; family Cercopithecidae; genus Rhinopithecus; species Rhinopithecus roxellana. Next base: position 96,797,028 of record NC_044556.1, on the reverse strand, counting down.
AGGAGAAGTATGTATTGTGGCAGTAAAACATTTCTTTCCATCAGAGATCTTGGATCTTTGCAGGACTGCTGAAACAAGGAGTTGACACTTGGGTGACTTCAAAAGGCCACGTGCATGCCTTGGAATCCCAAGAATGGCTCTGACAAGGCCTGCTTTTATGCTTAACTGCTACTCCCAGACTCTGTGTTAGGAAATAACTGCAGCCAAGTGATCATATCATGTGGGGTATTGGTAAAACAATGGGTCTTTGACCAGAGTTTGAAACCAGCTTTACCACTTATCATAGGGCTTTGTGTGACTTATTTTATTTTCCTTAGCATTTGATTCCTCATCTTAAAATTGAAGATAATGGTAATGATAGTACCTACTTCAGTATGTGGTTATGATGAATAAATAGCTTAAATTATGTAAAACACCTGTTAGAGTTCCTGGAATTCATCCAAGGTTATTTTCATTTATCATCTTAAAACAGTAGTTGCCAATTCAGCTGCCCACTGGGCCTAGTTCAGAGACATGACTATTCCTTGTAAGAAAGTGAAGACTACAGAGCTTACTGCCTAAAGGCAAAAGAGAAATTAGTCTGTATGTAAGAAGTTGCCAATTTACATCCCACCCTACAGATGCCCAAGCCATCTTAGAACAAAGTCTGAAAACCAGCAGTTCTTACCCTGAATTTTACCTCCCAGTCACCGTGTTAAATAAACATAGCCCTAGTCTATGGCTCTACTGTGCTGTGTTCCAATGCAGTACACCTGGCATCTCTGTATTTTCCTCCAGAGTCATTCTTCACACATCTGGGTTTAAGACCACTGGCCTGAATGCTCAGAACTACTTTTTAAAAGTGATATTTGAAAGAATATAGTATCTACTCTATACAAATGATAGGCTTAAAGTAGATAATATTGGGACAAACCTGGTGAGTTAGCCTTTTTTCCTAGGAGCTCATCCAGCTAATGGTAATTCTGAAGAGTAAAATGAACCTTCCTAATGGGTTGGGAAAACTGAAATATAAGGCTTTATTGTATTGTATTTGGTGTTATTTTATGGGTAGCTATCTTTAGGTCAGATCAAGTATTTTAAATTACTTGCTATCTTTATGCTTATATCATGAAAACACCACGGAGATATCTTACATGTAAACAAAGTACATCGCATTATTTTTTCTGTGATAAAAGTAGCATATGCCAATCATTCAGAGATGGAGTCATTGGTTTTTAAGAAGCCACATTGCTATTACTAAATTAACCTTTGCTGATGAGATTCAAATGTAACATCAGTTCAGGTGCCTAACATTTTTGGAAGTGCCTCATCAGCTTCGTTGATCTTGCTTAAAAGCATCGCTAGTATTTCTTAAACAATCAATAATAATCTTGAATAATCCTGTAGTCACATGAATTCCATAACATTTTATGAAACGGTCCTTACTCTGTCTCGTGGAATAAGGTTGGCATGCCCACATTTCTAAGAACACCTTATTGGTCCGTTTCATGTGATACTCCTCTAAATATTCCAATGGAGAAATAAATGTATTAAAATAATTTCCAAGGAAATGATATAGTCCAGCTCGACAGCTTTCTTAAATTTTGCTGTATCCTAATCCAGGGTGGCAAGCTCCTGTGAAAGCTGTTTTTCTCCTGAGCTTTGTGCGGGTGTTGAGCGGCAGTGTATTCTTGCTGACGTGGACCCCCAGTACCAGCGCCAATTCATAGGCCTTACAGCTGTCAGAAGGGGCTGCGCGGTTGAGATCACCTCCTCTAATGAAAAGTGTGCAGCCTGTCGGGTGTACCTGCCTGAGCAGAAGACCACACTCCCACCCTACAGAGGGAGTCAGGCCTCCCCCATGAGCTCAGCAGAATGCTCAAGCAGTTATGCTGGGTCCACTGGAACTAGGAGAAATGAGGCAACACACCCAAAGCCTCACGAAACATCTCGCTTTTAGCCTGAAAATATTTAAAAAGCAGACATGACAAATTGCCTATTTCTTTATAAAAGACTCTTTAATTTGTAGCCAATGTTAAGCTGACTTTGAGAGATTTATGTTTTTATGTGCTTTCCAAGATAAACTCTTCACAAAATGCTCAGTAACGGAATGAGAATAGGCTTGTTAGCTAACAGTGAATTAAAAGTGCAGAGGTATCTACAGAAAATGATGACTGCCATTTTTAAGAAAATTTAGTATGTAACATCTTCTGAAAAAAATTAGGTGACAGGGTTAAATCATTTATTAAAACAACTATGATAGTAATAGTGACAGTAACAGCAACAATTCAGGTAATAAAAGCTTTACATGCATTATTTTCTATCATCGTTACAGTGGGCTTTTGGGTATGATACTACTTTACCCTCCATTTTACAGATGAGGGCAGTGAGGCACTGAGGGATTATGTCCTTAGCTCAGTCACTCAGGAGGTGGTAGAGCTGGATTCCCGTCACCTGACTCCAGTTTGCTCCTCATACCTTTCTTTATTGTCCTTTGGCCAGCAGGCTTTATTGAAACGTTTTCATGTGCATATTAAGGAATGCTTATCTTTCTATGTTTGCTTTTGCTGGAGGAGCCTTAAATATCTAAGGCCCCTAAATCATTAATAAATGCTATTGAATCATTTGGGTGAAATAAGGAGCTCTGATATAAGTTCTCATTTCCACACATTGGGAATTATCTGAATCTGGCAAAAGAATATTTCTTCTGAACTTGACTCTATTTGGAAAGTTAAGGATCATATGAGCTTTTGTAATCAAGGATTTCTAATTGATTCCCATACCCAGAATATCATAATCATGGAATAGCCATGCTTACATTCTGCTGCTTTTCTTGTACAACTTTGAGATGTGCAAGAATACAGTTTATTGAACAAGAATATGGCATACATTGTAGAAAGAATCTCCAAGTAGATATTAGGGTCTATAATTGGATACAAAAAGAATTTCTCTAATACATAATGGAGTCACCATGTCTCTCTTATTCACTATGTGACACCACAGTAGAGCATATTTATATATAAGAAATTTCCCCTGACGTTGTAGCTTAAGTGCATACAAGCTGCAGTCAGAGGGTAGCATGAGATCTACAGAGTTAATGCAGAGAAGTAATGCACTAGAGTGCCAGATGACATTTGGCCGCCTCAGCATTCCATGGGTAAAATACTGCTAGAAATCTGTACTCATTGTTGGAAGAGAGAACCAAATTTAGGAGCAGTGATACAGTGGTTTATTGTACCCAATATTTGCAGGGCAGGTTGCAGTGCACAGAGAGGCCCTTTGAGCTCATTGACAGTGTAGAGAAGAGAAGCCACAGGGTGTGATTAGACTAATCACAAGTTCAAACAGGAGCTTTAGGACCACTCTCTCAGAGTTAACATGGGGGATTGTAAGGGATAAATTAATTCCCAGTCTAGAATGGCCATCCTGAGGATGGTGGTGAGGGGAAAATGGGCCACACGTGATGTAGATCCCTGGCAGCGTCAACCTCTGTGATGTTTTTAAGGACCTTCCCTTCATTTAAGGACATAAGTCAAGTTCCCACACACACATACCCTCTGGTGTAGTATATATACTACCGTAAAGCACCACCAGGTGCTATTCATGAGTTTGGTGTATCTATCCCAAAGCAAAGCAGTCATTCCTTCCCTTTCATATTGGTGAAGGCCCCATCTAGCCAGCTGTCTGTCTTGCCGCTACAGGTAATTAACGCTGCTGAAGAGATTGCAGATTAAAGCACAAGTGAGAGAGCCTGCAATTTTTCTAAAGTCTAGCAAACCACATTTTGGAAGAGGAGTTTGCATCTGACAGAACAAATTTGGATGGAATGTTTTTATTCCTTAATTTGCTTTTTTTAGAATTTTCCACAATGATGAAAACAAAACGAAGATTGCTTCCTTTCTTTACTCCAATGTCAGCCTGGGCAGATGTGGGATTAGTACAGATTCTTGGTCTGTGGTAGCTACTCAGTAATTGGGGTGCTCTCAATGCTGCCAGTGATACCGGATCCATTCATTCACTCACTCGTCTTAATCCTTCCTTTGATAATTCATTAGTCCACTCTATAATTTGTCTTATTCAGAGAAGGATATGAGATAACTAAAGCAACTCTGTGATGTAGGGGAGCATTACTGGTTTTAATAGATTAAGATGCTCATTATTAACACTATGCATTTGATCTCTTCAGTCCCTGAGTTCTCTTAAAACTTTGCTCCCATAAAACCTTCATTTAGATTTTCAAAATGTGACCAAGTGAGCATTTCCTTTAAAAAAGTGACACTTAAAATTTTTGGCCTTTGTAAGTGTGATCACTCTGTCCCATGTCACTGAATCCCTTGCAGCTAACTTGGGCTAAACCCACTTTGGTCGGAAGCGTTACTGTTTTTCCCTGTGATAACCAGCCCCGCAGAGTTATAGAGTGCCAACCTGCTTATTCCACATGCTGTGGATGTGTTACTCCCATGTTAGTTTGGTAGCACTGCTGTACTAATACCACAGGCTAGGTGGCTTAAGCAGCAGACTTTTGTTTTCTCAGAGTTGTAGAGGCTGGAAGTCTTAAGATCGAGGTGTCAGCAAGGGTTGGTTTCTCCTGAGGCCTCTCCCTTTGGCTTATGGATGGCTGTCTTTTCCTTGTGTCTTCACATGGTCTTCTTTCTATGTGCATACATCCCTGATATCTCTTTATGAGCCCAAATTTTCTCGTCTTATAAGGACACCAGTCTGTTGGATTAGGGCCCACCCTAATGGCTTCGCTGTAACTCAGTCACCTCCTTAAGGGTCCTTTCTCCAGATAGCGTCACACTCCCAGAAACTATGGGTTATCTTGTCAACATGTGGATTTTGAGAGGGACAGAATTCAGCCCATTACACCTCCTGTCTACTGAGTTTAAAACATTTTGCTTAAACAACAACAACAAACCCTGGGTATCTAGAAATTAGGAGAACAAGCCTGCAGAATAGACCAGTTAAGTTGAAAGTGTGTATATATGCCACATTTGGGGAGATACACGTTATGGTATCACAGCTTATCTCATTTTGTTTCCATTTTTACTTCCTCAGTGTTGGAGTTTCCAGATCAAAAGATGTGCCACCATTTGGCCCACCGATTCCCAAAGGTGTAACTTTTCCAAAGTCAGCCGTGTTCCGGGACTTCCTTTTAGCCAAAGTAATCAATGCAGAAAATGCAGCCCATAAATCCGAAAAGTTTCGAGCAATGGCCACTCGAACGAGGCAAGAGTACTTGAAAGATCTGGCGGAGAACTTTGTCACAACCGCCACTGTGGATACCTCTGTGAAGTTCAGCTTCATTACACTGGGTGCAAAGAAAAAGGAGAAAGTAAAGCCAAGGAAGGACGCCCACTTGTTCAGCATTGGAGCCATCATGTGGCATGTGATAGCACGGGACTTCGGCCAGTCTGCTGACATTGAATGTCTTCTCGGGATTTCCAATGAGTTCATCATGTTGATTGAAAAGGATTCCAAGAATGTTGTATTTAACTGTTCCTGCAGGGATGTTATTGGGTGGACATCTGGATTAATGAGTATCAAAGTGTTTTATGAAAGAGGAGAATGTGTCCTCCTGTCCTCGGTAGACAACTGTGCTGAAGATATCAGGGAAATTGTTCAGCGATTAGTAGTAAGTACATGTTTTCTATTTTCCCTTATGTTTTCAATTCCAGATTCAAAATAACTTTCACTGGGGAAATCCTACCATGATTATAGCAATTAGGGAATGCATTACTATTTCTTACAGATACAGAGCTTAATTTTAAATGCTGGGTCCTTTTGAGGAGTTGTTGAATACATGAACAGTGGAGAAGCAACCATCATAAATTGATTGGAAAAGTTAAGCCAACCTGCAAAAGAGAACCTTGAGATGTATTTTAGTAGCATTTGAAGGAAAAACAGAATTATCTGGGTAGAATGTCTGTTTATGGAGGCTGACATAACATACCTTCCCAGTGGGTAATTAACAGCAGAATTGCTGTTGAGTGTATGAATGATGAGTCCTATTTGCAGTTTCAACCCTGCATGTTTATACAGCAGGTATTTTTGTGTAATGTGCCAGATTAAATATATTATTAATCTTAGAGCCACCGTTTCTTAAGGAAGTTTTTCAGAATTACACATTAATTTAGAAAGGCTTTTAAAAAGTCAGACTTAAAAAAGATTTTTGTGTATGTGATTTTTAGTGCAAAACCCTTATATTTTATCCATGGTGTTCAGTAGTCATATTTCTGCTCCCAATTTTAACAAAGTAAGAATTAGATTTTAGTTTGAGCATATAAAATAAAGTAGTAAGAATACATCAAACAATTTCCAGTTTTTATTTTTGGTAATATAAGAAAAAAACATGCTTTGACGGTAGAATTTCTTGTGTGTATATCTTCCCCCAAAAGGGATGTTATTTTTTTTTTAATTAGAAAAGGTTTAGTTTACTATGGATCATGAAAAAAGGAGAAATTATATCCATTCCTTGTCCCCTTTCCTCCCACCAAATATAAATTACCCTTTTGTTGTTACAGACCATGTATAAGAGAAGGTAAAATCAGGGCAGTGTCTGCTGGCCTCAGAAAAGTAATTTCATTATTTGTGGAGACTGTTTACAGTAAAGGGCCTCAGTATGTTCAACAGTATTATCAGGTATATGTGTGCAAGCCTAGATAAGGGGTTTGGGGTGATTAAGTAAATGATTAAATGCCTAGAGAATTGACTTGAGTTATACTGATGAGTCTCTGGATGCACTGTGCTTTTGCTAATTGCAAATACTTCTTTTCAGCATATCCACCAAATCATTATAATCTGTGCTTCTGAAAATACAACACAAATACCACGTCACCAACCACGAAAATGTACTTTCCCTGGATATTTACACAGGGGCTCTTATACATTTGCTATTCCATGGACCCCATCCTATTTTGCTAGAAAAGTGTATTGTCAGTGTGACCAAGATGCACAATATTACAAATCTATTTTAGGAATTATATTCTGTGTCTAGGATGATGTGCAACATGAGCTATTGGAAACAAGCCAAACCAAAGACTGTTGAAGGGATTAGATCGTAAGGGTTGGTACAGGGTGGTAGTGACAGAAATGGGAAGAAAGAGAAGAATGCAGTCATCGTGGAGATGTTGGGAATGCCTGCTCGTTTGGCAGGTGGTTAACTCAGTATCCATTCTCAGGTGGTGGAAAGTGGAACTAAAGGTGTCTGTCTTGCAGGTAACAGTACAGGAGAGGAATGAGAGTTTGTTCCTAGAGGGCCAGGCAGGGTTCACTTCCCGGATGTGCACCCCGTGCAGTTGCTCAGGGACCCGCTCTCAAAAGAGTTCGTGCTTGACTGAATGCTCTGCCATTGCCAATCTTGAAATTCTTCATAATTTTTTCATAAGGAGCCTTGCATTTTGTTTTTTCATGGGGCCCCACAAATTACATAGCCAGTCCTGGCTAGGAGACTACAGTTTTCATGTGATAATTGGGTCCATGGAGGAAGTCCAAATACATGGAGAACACCTTCCTTCAGACTTTGGGGATGTGAGGAAGCAATAAACAGAGGGGATAAAGAAATAGCAAAAAGACAAAGTAGGGGAGAGGGCAGGTGACTGGAGGAAATGAGCAGAAGAGCCGGAGCTGGAGGACTCTGGAAAGGCTCAGCCAATAACTCTTCATTCTGATACATGGATGATAAATTTCACTGATAATTGCATTGATATTTGAAAGAAGGCTGGGTACATGTTATGTGTTGTCTTTTGATAGGATTGTTTAGAACAAAGTTGAAAAAGAAGAGAACAAAATGTGTTTGTGTTGTGCGTATTACAGAACTACTTCTTCAAGTTTTAAGTTGCTTCAGTTCATGACTTTAGAAACGTCAATATTCTAAAACGTCACCGCTAACTAAAACCAGCAATCCCCTTTCCGCATTTTGCTGAGTCGTGAACTGTCATGGCTGTCTGGGAAAAGCTGATTGGCATTGTGTGCACTTGTGGTAACCATGGAAACATCAGACACAGTGGTGATACATGAACCAGCCCCAGTCCCACAGCTGTACTTACTGTCATAGGTCTTATTAAATAGCTATCTGTGTATTCAGAGCGTGTTTCATAGAAATAGAGCGTTCATTAAACTGAAACTTCATACATTGCCTCTGGGCTTTTGGGGATAGGAGTATGATACCTCCCAACTTGAAATTCCCACAGATAAGTGATGTCATAGTCATCAGATGATATTTAATGAGCCCATGTTTTTCTTTCATTGCATGTAAGCTATGCTCAGTGAGTGCTTTTGAAGACTGCATTAGTGGTGCTTTAATGTACCAAGTGGGATGCAAACCACCATTCTTCTTTCATGTTCCTTTTTGTGGGACTGCTGTTGACTCTCTCTCACTCTTGAATAAGGTACATACACTGGGGCTTCCAGTGCTTGGGGCTGCCCTCAGCCCCAGGAGAGACAGGCCCAGTGGAGGAGAGGCAGCCCATAGGCACAGAGGGTCTCTCTGCTGCCTGCCAGAGCACCATCCTGCACACTTGTCTTGTGAACAGATGGCCAAGGAGTCTGGCCGGCCTGCCCCCACCGAGGATCTGAATGGTCCTCACCACTCGGGCAAGCACAAGACAAGGACCCTCGGGGACAGAACACTCCACAGTATGTCCCCAGGGCTGGTGTGTAGAGAACATTTAGAGTTTTCTTAAAGCCCTAACTTTCTGCATTTGCCCTTCCTGAACCTCAGAGTGGGCTGTTAAGCGTTAGCTTTCAAGTGTTTTGGGGTGTTTTTCTTTAAATTGTCTAATGATTTTTAGGGCTTGCTGACTGAAACTTGTAATGGTCTCCAAAATCTTTACGTTTTACATCACAAAAATCCATCTAGAACAATGGAATTTATATGCTTAAAAGCCAAGTCACTTGACACAATAAAAGAAAAAGGGGAATTCTCTCAGTCCATCTGAAGCTCCCAAGCTCTGGGTCAGTGACATCTAAGAAAGCAGGACACCTGTATCAAGAATATATATGACTTAGAATGAAGAATGAAGCCATTGTTGTGCTTCTGTTATTTTCTTTGCACTTGATGCTAATGTTAATTGTGATCAGCTCTGAACTTAAATATGTCCTCGTCTTGTCACTTGGACGGTTTAAGGAAAAGGCAGAGAGAGACAGGCTGGGCTGTGAGGGCCCAAGGGAGAGGGCTGGCATAGAGGCCCATACGTGCACCTTTGGTAGAGCCCCATGACAGCTTGGGCAGGAAGGGCATCTCTAACAGTCTCCTTCCCCCTTAGATAGTGACGAGAGGCTGCGAGACTGTGGAAATGACCCTGAGGAGGAATGGGCTGGGCCAGCTTGGCTTCCATGTGAATTTTGAAGGAATTGTCGCAGATGTGGAACCTTTTGGCTTTGCCTGGAAGGCTGGCCTTCGCCAAGGGAGCCGCCTCGTGGAGATCTGCAAAGTCGCCGTGGCCACTCTGACGCACGAGCAGATGATCGACCTGCTCCGCACTTCTGTGACTGTGAAGGTGGTCATCATCCAGCCCCACGATGACGGCTCCCCCCGAAGGTAAGGCATGCCAGGCCCAAGTAATGCTCACTCCTCCTTCGCCTCTGTAGCAGGTGGCTGTCCTCACTGCCCCTGCAAGGTCCTCAGAAAATGCAGTCAGGTGCATCTTGGTACAATGTTGTTGCGATGTCTCTCATTCAAGGAATTGAAAAGGAGCTTTAAAATATGTAATAAATGATAAAAAGTAATTTAGCAATTTATTGGGACATTGACTACGTAAAAGCTGAGCTATTCTGAACTGACAGGAAGAGCACCTGCCTGGTTCCCCTGGACCAGTCAGACTTATATCTAAGAGGAAATAGTTCTGCATCACAGCTCAGCCTTGAACACATTAAATAACCATTCAGTTAGAATTTCCTCCCATAACATGAAGCCATTGATTATTTTAAAAATACTTAATAAACCAACACTTGTAGGTATGAAAGAATGTTGGAACAGCGCATGTACTCTGTGTGGTGAATACTCCATTCTCAGGTGGAGCTTGAGAGATGTTGAACTGGTTCAGAGTGTTGTCATAAACTGTCAGGAGAAATAGATGAAAAGGAATGGCTCGACTTGGAAGGTTCAGAGGCAGATAGCTGGAGGGCTGGGATAAGAATGGGGTTAGAAAGCAATACTGTTCCATTACTAATAGAAAATAATCATGCCCAACATAAAATATTAGGCCAAAAGGAAAAAGAATGCTAATTAAGAAGGAGCCATTCATTCAGGCTGTGGCCCACTACTTGTGGTAATGCATGACTGGTGGTAGTATCTAGAGCACCTTCCCTCTGTCTTCATTCCCAAATGGAGTTCCTACAGGCAGCCTTAAGAGCTCTGGCTTGTGAGAGACTAAGTATGCTCGGAATCCAGGAATTTGCTGTGTGGCCTGGGGCAACTCACACATTCTCTCTAAGTCTCACTTACTCTCTATAAGATGGGATGATTATATTGCCTACCTCCTACGATTTCAATGAAGATGAAATAAAATAATGTATGTAAAGCACTTAGAACCTTTTAGCGTAATTACCCCACACATTTAATTTAAAAAAATAAAACTTCAGGCTGGACCCTATGGCTCACACCTGTAATCCCAGCACTTTGGGAGGTCGAGGTGGGCAGATTGCTTGAGCCTAGGAGTTTCAGACCAGCCTGGGCAACATGGCAAAACCCCATCTCTTCAAAAAATACAAAAATTAGCCAGGTGCAGTGGTGTGCACCTGTAGTCCCAGCTACTCAGAAGGGGATCCCTTGAGCCGGGGAGGTCGAGGCTGCAGTGAGCTGAGATCGTGCCACTGTACTCCAGCATGGGTGACAGAGTGAGACTGCATCTCAAATAATAATAATAAATAAAACTTTAGCATATTCATTTTAATTTCTTTCATATTAAAAAAGAAATTCTTATTATCCAAAGATAGTAGGCTTGTTGGGTCTACTTTCTGGACTTACTAACCTAGGTCATGTTCTCTCCTTTCTCTATCTCCTTTCTGCATCCTTTAAGCCAGCACTCTCCATTTGCACTTATACAATGATCTGTGTCTGTACTGTTCAGAGCAGTAGCCACAAACCACAAGTGGCTATTATGTACATGAACTATAGTGCAACTTAGGAAACGAATTTTTCCTTTTAATTAATTTATGTTTCACTGGCCACATGTTGCTAGTGGCTGCCGTATTGGATAGATCAGCTAAACCATGATCTCCTTTTAGGAAAAAAAGCTGCTTACACTGTCTTCCTCTATGGTTAATGTGCAAAATCTTGCAAAAATCTTTCTCTATTAGTTATCTTACCATTTGCCTCCAGCCTCACTTTCTGTGACCTTGTTTCCTGTGTTTGCCCAGTATGTTTATAAAATAAGGATTTAAGAAACTAAGATTTCTCTGTAGAGTATCAGTCCCATGTGAAGATGTTTCTTATTGCCTTGCTTGATTCTGCCTGGTTGAATCTGTTTTTTGAGAGTCCCATGAGTCACATGTACTACTATAAGTCCAAAGAAAATAAAAAATTAATTCATTAAAAATGGATCTTGGAAATAGCAAAAGGCAAATCCTTTAGACCTTAAAAGCTAAAGTACTGTATATGTTAAAATCTTCTAAATTTTCCAGCATTTGTTAGAAATTTTTTCATACAGTAAGATTTCTGTCTTCCTTAGTAGAAATGTAGATTTTTAATGCTTATGATAAGAATCAGTCTTTTATCTGCCTTTGTATCCTTTATCTGTCCTAGCAGCCAATTACTATAGAATTGGACAAAAATGTTACCATGAGCTTCCTTTGGGTTAAAAAATAACATTTCTTGCCTATTTTTAGTTTTAGTCTACTGTTAGTAAGAAATTTTTTCAAGCTTTCAAGAGATCTGTTTAATAAAAATGGTAAAGTTGTCGTTATATTTGGTATTTAGAAATATAATTTAGGAGAATATAATTTTCTATGAAATATTGAATTGTTTTTCAGCTAAAACAAACAAAAACTACAATTTAAAAGTTCCAGCAGCTGTTATCTTTTTATCCAAGGACATGTTTTTCCTCTAAGGAGTCAGTTATCTGCCTTGGTCTATACATAATTAATTCTTTGTTTTAAATGCAAATTCTCTTATTGGAACTAGGCAAGATATTTATTTAAAGATTTTGCCCTTGCTTCCTAGGAGTCTCATTAATGTCATTCCCTAAACATACAGGGTTTTTTTTTTCCCAATTAATCTGTAATAACTGTCTTTTAACCTTAGCCAGAAGGATTAGAATTAGCTATTTGCCTAGTAGCAACGTTCCAGAATTGGCATACCCATCATCCACATTACTGCAAGTCGTGAAGGCTTTAAGCCTAGCCTGTATCATTTAAAACTCTTTCAATTCAGTTTTCCAATTTTCTGTGAATCTGAATTTGTAAATTTTTAAATCCATATTTTTGTTAGTTTTGATTTGTTTTCTGCCTGCAACTGTCTGGGTGCCCTGATAAAAGTACTTGCTGTTGTCAGACAACCTCTCATAACCAGACACCACCCTTGCAATACCAGCCCTTTGCTTTAGACCGCAAGTGTAAGTATGAAATGTCATTTTCAGTTTCACCCTTGCACTCAGCATGTTTAGCCTTCTGTATTATTAGATTTGTTAAGAAACTGTAGAGGAGGGACTAAGGGGAAATGGGTAGCACTTCACTCATTTTAAAATTTAAAATACAAACCCTTTAAACCAAACAACCTTTAGTACCTTTAATCGTATAGTAACATATACCAGGATGTGCCTGAAACTAAAGCTATACATTTGACTTGCAGCATGGAAAATGACCTCCATCTTTCTCAAACTGGCTCTTAGTGCTTGTCAGGGAGGAGGAATATTATTTAAATGGATATGTATATGTATGTGTGTATATATACATATACATTTTTTAAAGTAGTTTTTAACATAAACACTATGAAGACTACAAAAATGGCCAAATTAAGGAATTATGAGATATTTTAGTCTCATAAATGTTGTGAAAAATGCTTCGGTTCATTTTTGCCATTTATCAACTCCCATTTTTTCCTACCAGGATATCACTGAGGACATCATTTGACATGGGAGCCCAGCTGCTCCTGTGGGCAACATGAGTGGCCTGTCATTTAATAGACAGTGTCTCTTGTCCTCAGGTCAAAAGGTGTTTGGTTTTGACTCAGAAGCTGCTGGATTAAATGCAGTCTTTAGTAGGAAAAGTGTTTATTAATATGTTGAATCCAAAGCCACCTGCATTTTGAATTCCCAGAAAAGTATTTATGTTCAATCTAAAGCCACCTGTGTTTTGAAGTCCCATTTGCCAGCCTAAGGGAGGTGACAGTCTGACTTGTCCCTCAGCTTGAAAGGAAGTCAGAGCCATTTTTAGTTTTCCTTGTGGATTTGCAGGGAACGCTGAGCAGGGAGAATCCCCCTTGAGGGATACTTACTGACTGATCTCGTGCTGGGATTGGATCCTGGAGTGAATTCATATACATTGGGAATGAGTGGCAAGAAGCAGTTTGGGAATAGCACTCTTCAAATGGAAATGAGGTTTGAAAGGGGAACCACGGTGTTTCTCAAGCAGACAGTCTCTGTGGCAAAGATGAAGAGTTTCTCAGGCCAGAAATGCTTAATTAAGATCTTTCTTGTTTTTGCAAGGGATAATTTACAGCCACTGGTGTGGCCCAGCCTCTGGCCTTCAAAGGTGACTGACATTCTATCAGTGTCATTTGAAGGAAAGCATATCAGCCTAAAAGGCGGATATGAAGGAAGTAACAACTCATCAGAATCATGCATGAGTTGTTATATAATGTGAGTGAATTTAGTAAATATGTCCAATAAATATGGAAATGAAATTCCTTGCTACAGTGCATCTGTTTTGTGTGAATTTTGTCATACCTTGTTGATATATTATCCAAGGCATTTTTCTATATAATGCAAAACAGTGGAAATTTTCTCATGTTATCATGAGTCTACATTATTATTCTCTCATCTTTCTATAAAATTAAAACTTTATGTTCTCATCTCCTGTTTTGCTGTCTATTGCCTAATCATTCAACCCCCTGAAGTATGCAGAGAGGAGAATATGGAAATAGAAGGAAAACTCAATTTTGTTTAACAGTTTTTATTTTTGTATGATATCTACACACATACATATATAAAATAAGTGGTAGGCTGAAATCTGGACTCAAATGAGCTTGCTTTTTTAAAAATTTTTTTTCCATGCTTTATTCCATGTATTATTCATTATAAAGCAGACTTCTTTTTCTTTCCAGCTTTTAGGTTCAAGGGGTACATGTGCAGGTGTGTTACGTGGGTAAATTACGTGTCTTGGGGGTTGGGTGTACAGATAATTTTGTCACCCGGGTAATCAGCAAAGTTCCCAGCAGGTAATTTTTCCATCCCCACCCTTCTCTCACCCTTCACCCTCAAGTAGGCCTCAGTGTCTATTGTTCCTTTCTTTGTGTCCATGTGTACTCAATGTTTAACTCCCGCTTGTAAGCAAGAACATGGCAGCATTTGGTTTTCTGTTCCCATGTTAATTTGCTTAGGATAATGGCCTCCAGCTCCACCCGTGTTGCAGCAAAAGACATGGTTTCAATTCTTTTTTGTGGCTGTGTAGTATTTTTTCTTTATCCAGACCACTGTTGAACATCTAGGTGGATTCCATGTCTTTGTTGTTACAGTGCTGCAGAGAACATGTGCGTGCATGTGTCTCAAGTGAGCTTTTGTATTAGAGTTCCAACTTATTTGCATGGGTAATAAAAATTAGTTATGTCTGGTATTGTCTTATGGACCCTCCAGGAATGAATTTTGATGTGCAATGTGAAAACAATACAGAACAAAGGTAACCTAAAGTACAATCACTATTCTGAGTCCTCTGGCCAGTTCCTCCAATACAATGTTCAGATTATTCTCTCACTCCCTAAAGTAAGAACACAGGATTATAGAATTGAAGGTTGATTGCCTTGCATTCACTCACTCATTCATTCATTCATTCATTCATTCACTCACTCACTCTTAACTAGCTTGTGCCAGGAACTGTGCTGAGCACTAGGGCTTTTAAAACGATGGGACAGATGTAATCTGACTTTCAAGGACTCCTTTTTGTCTTTCTGGCTTTCTAAAATGCCGTAAGACTTATTCATATTTTAGCTATTTAAAAGTGATTTTTCTCAAACTATAGCAACAACTTACGACTTAATAATAAATGTCTCAAAGTAGTGTAGAAAACGCTGTCACCCTCTCCAATTAATAATCTACACTTTAGTGCCCCCGTGTTTTTTTATTTTGAATGCTGGGATATTACCATCACAGTAAGAGGAATGCATAGGGTGGCAGTAAAGCATGAGCATTGTGTTAGACCAGTAACCATCTCATGCTTGACAGGTTACACCGTGGCTACCATAGTGGACAGCCATTGGATGTTCTCCCCCATAGAAATACATTCTTCAGAAATCAGGCATCAGATAGCTAGCTCTTTTGAGATCTTCTCTGTATAATTTTGAAGTATTACAGTGCAATGTTGTTCCTGCTCTCAAGCTTTCTAAGAAACAAAGCAGTTGATTTTGATAAGAACGTGCTGAGCTTCTGTCCAGTGCTCTGACAGGTACTGGGGATACAAAGACACCATCTGCCCCTGTGTCTGCTTCTCGTGAAGGAGGAAAAGGATGGAAGGAAGCTGATGAATTAGTCAGTGCCAGATAGCCTCACTTCCTTTTTCATACGACACCTGTTCGATTCCTGACCTTTATAAGAGGGCTTGGTCAAGTGTGATTATGGTCCAGATGTCTCTCTTTCTACCTATTCTGGGTATCTCTCTGTTTCTATCTGTAAATTAAGGAATTTGTTGAAAAGCAAATTGCTATTTCATTTAGTGCCTATTTCATGTATGACACTGCCCTAACCTTTACAGTAAGTTATACTATGTGGTTATCTCCCTGTTGGAAGCCTTTGATTTTTTTATGTACCAGAAAGACTTTGTGATTCAAGTGAATGAGCATCAATTACCCCTATCACCTTGTTGGATAATTTGGAGTATTTTAGCTATTAGCAGGCTATTAGCAAAACAGGCATTAAAATGATTAAAATATCAGTGATTACTTTAATCCCTAGGGCTATAAAAGAATTCTTTTACAAAATGCATAATATTTTAAAAACATTTAATTTGTTTTAGAGGATCGGCTTTTGTTTCCAAAGATTCTTTTAGCACCTACTGAAAAATATGACATAGCATAGGCTGCATTAACTGTTCTTTGATGGTCTTCTTAAAAAAAAAAAAAAAAAATAGCCATGTGTTTTAGAAAGAGTCCTGAACTTAGAGTCAGAGGACCTGAGTTCTTTTGTGAACCCTATCTCTGATTAACTGTATCATCTTTCCAACCTCTCTGGCCCTTCTTCTGAAAAATGTAGATTTTCTTTGTACCTCACAAATTTTTGTGAAAGTCAAATGATGTATGTGGAATACTGTAAAGTGCTACACATGCTAAGGTGGTGGATTGGAATTAAAGGATAGCATTGCAGTACTTTGTAAGGCTTTTCTTTAGATCACTGGATTCACTTAAAGGTTCTCTGTGATGCAGCCAAGTAAAGTAAAACCAATAGGGAATTTCAGAGTCCAGTAAATGCAAGTTCCAGTCATGAGATTAGATGAAGCTGTGGCTGCACAGTCTATGGTACCTGGTCCAACTAACTGTTCAACTGCCCTCTCTTTTTTTGATAAGAATATACATTCCTCCCTTTGAACTTTCTTGGTTCTCTAGGTTTTTTGGTTTTGTTTTGCTACTCACGATTCCCTTAGGACGCTTCCCCTTTCTTAGTTTCGAAGTAGTGTAATACAAAGTCATGTGTCCTACTTTTATGCAAGATGAAAAGAATAAAATAATAGGATAATGATATATTGTTCTACAGATGAATGTAGATGAAGGGAATTTTACAGCTCTAAAGATTTTTTCAATTTGAAAGTTAAACTTTAAAATTCCAGAACTCTATAAACATCTGTTATCTAGAACTTTCATAAAATTGTATGTGCCTTTTGCAGTTTAATGTTGGTTTCCCCCTTTTTGGAGAAACAGAAAGTAATAATGTCTATTTGTAATGAACTTCTTTCTTTTGAAGCTGTCACTTGAAGTTTACATATTTTGTGTAATTTAATCTTGTTGCACCCTCTGCTGTTACTGTTCTATTTTCAAGAGGAGGGTCTAAGAGGTTATCACATTTCTAAGCTACACATGGTCATGTCTGGGTTTTGAGCCTAGAGCTCAAACTCTGTCTTTAATGGAGACAGTTTGGTGTCTAGGGTTCCTGTTGGGAACAAATGGAAAAAACTGTATGGCGGCCGGGCGCGGTGGCTCAAGCCTGTAATCCCAGCACTTTGGGAGGCCGAGATGGGCGGATCACGAGGTCAGGAGATTGAGACCATCCTGGCTAACACGGTGAAACCTCGTCTCTACTAAAAATACAAAAACTAGCCGGGCGAGGTGGCAGGCGCCTGTAGTCCCAGCTACTGGGGAGGCTGAGGCAGGAGAATGGCGTAAATCCAGGAGGCGGAGCTTGCAGTGAGTTGAGATCCGGCCACTGCACTCCAGCCCCGGTGACAGAGCGAGACTCCACCTCAAAAAAAAAAAAAAAAAAAAAAAAAAAACTGTATGGCTTGACTGGACTCAAACAGTGATGGTCTTGACGGTCAGCCTGCAGAGTTTGAAGCCTTGATTTAGAACCAAGTCCATACCCTGGCCTGCAGGGATTCTACCTTCCCCGTGTCCAAATTATTGATGGTAAATGGAAGCTTCTTCGAGAAACTCAAAGTGTCATTGGAAAGGAATGAGCCTGGGTGGATGGATGCCATCTTGGGGGCCTTCCTGGATGCTCTGAAGTTAGGGGGTCCATACACTACAGTACTTGGCAGTGACTGGGGTATCTGTTAACTGTGAGCAAGATTGGACACCCCCTCTTTGCTGATCATGTTCAGGAAGCCAGGAAGTGGTGGCAGCTGTAACCAAGAAGTCTTCTGGTGGAAAGTTTAGCTTTAGGCATCAGGAAGCAGGAGAGAAAGCCCATGAGTATGAATATGAATAAGTTAATGAGTGTCCCTTTTACAGGATTAAGCCATCCCAGGAAGTCCATGATTGTGAGTTCAGAAGGATAAGTAGTACTGTTTTTAGAATATACCAGTAAAATATAAGATCCTCTGAGGATGCCATCTAATGGAATTACCTGTTATTCTTAGTTTGAGAATGCCACATTTTTAACCAACTAGCACATTTTCAATGACCTTCTTGGTCTACAGAATGTTTTGCCTTCCAGCATATGTTTTTGAGTGAGAAGAGAGAATAGACTCAGAAAAGTTATTGGCTAGAGAAGAAATGTGAAAAATTGCACTTATTTTTAACCCTGAAGCTGAGTTTGTATTGATCCCTACGTAGCGTGGTAATTAGGAGCATAAGTCGATGATGTGTACCTTTGTTATGAAGCAAAGAGGAAATCAATATGCATACATAAAAGTGATCCCACAGCCTTATCTTGAGGTTTTTTAGTATCTCCTATTGGCAAGTAAACTGTAAGGCATGTGCCAGAAGCTAGAAATGCAATTTCCATCCTTTGACTTGATTTGGGATGTCGAGAGGAAGCCAAGCGTGTGTATCAATGAGGTCTGAATTTTTCCACTGTAGCAGGAAAGCAAAAGTCTTTTCTTTAAGAATGTTGCAGTTACACACAGGTTGAGCAGCTTGCTTTTTTAAGAAATGTCTTTTTGTGCTAGGTCTTTGGGCATTTGGTCTGTTGGGGTTTCAGTTAGCCTTTATTTAACTCATGGAAATATTTGCCATGTGCCCCATCCATAGCAGCCCCGAGTTTGACACTCCAGATGTGCCGGGGTGTCGTGCCTGGTGTCCTGTGCTAAAACCCCTCAAGAGGGAGAGACGATGCGTGCCAAGGGGGACGCAGATCCATTTCTGATGGGCACTGCAGCACGAGGACCTCTCCAGGCTCATTTGTCATTCTTCTTTTATGCCTTTTCCCATTTCCCTAAACATTGGTTGAATTTTCCGTATGCATCCTTTAAGGAATTTCTCATACGTATGGAACAGAACTGAGTTTGACTAGGTTTGATGATCGCTTATATCAGTAGTACTAATTTGGCATCTTAGTCATAGAAGTAAACAAAGCAAAAGCTAGTTCACAAGAGTAGTTGCTGTAAAAGTGTCACATAATAACAAAATTAGTTTTGATTTTGAAATAAAACCATTCTTTTGAGAATAGCTAAATTTTATTAGGGCAAAAGGATGCCAGTTCTTATTATTTTAAAAGACCTTTCCTATATGACTTTCTGCACAAGGTTGGAGATAAAATCATTCCACCCAGATTCTCTCTTCAACTTAATGGATTGCACAGATTTTTGCCAGCACTCTCTCAAAATATGAGTCATGATTATGCATTTATATTACATGTTTCCTTCCAACCCTCAAGCTAAATTATAGTGTCTTATAAAGACTACAGTCTATGGGCATGAATTAAGTAGGCCACACTACTCAGCCATCTGTCTTCTCTTTCTTTTTTCCTCTTAAAAACCATACCAAACAAACTTGAAGGCCAAATAAGCACTGGAAATGCAAAGTTGCCTTTTGGTTCACAAGATTCAAGGTTCACATTCATTCCTTTCACTCAACACATAACTCCAGGATCTTTAACTTCGATGGTAGTCAGTTTCAGTTCCTGATGTGCACTACTCAGGCAGCTGGAACCTGTGAGTCACCAAAGCCTGGCGTTCACCTGAACATCCAGTGACCCTTAGAGCATTGGTTTGAGTGGAAGATGTGAGTAGGTTTTCTTGATGTTTTATTATCTACTGTCATATCTTACCTTTGATTTCTGCTTAGGTCTTTGGGTATGGGGATGAATCAGTAGCCCTAGGGATGTGGTATCTGAATAAACAGAAAATGCTTGGAAACTATATACATCCATGAACAAAACTTGTAGAGCCTTGGCATTTTATAAGAAAATAATGCAACCCAATGTAATTTGCAATTTACTCAGTTTGACCAATAATGTAACTATTAAACTCAGTAAATCCAGAGTAACTTAAACTAAATAAGAGAGGAGAATTTTACTTTCAGGAAGGGAAACAGAGTTAAAATAAAGGATAAGACCTAACGTTTACTGATGCACAGAGAAATCACTATCTCATGTTCTATAAACAGGTGTAAGATTTCTTTAGGAGGGCGTATTCAGTCCACTCTATTAATGCTACCATCAAAGAATCGCACTACCATCAATTTGGTTTCCCAAGTCAAAAGTTAGGATGTTGTTTTTTATTTTTTTCTCTTTCTCTGTCCCAAGCTCCAAGCATTATGGATTTGACAAGTTAGAAATCACTTTCACCCAGAATTTTACAAGCATTTCCTTTGTTATATTTTGTACCTTCTGGTATTGTTCTTGAGAAGAATGGAACTATTCCACGCCCAGGTCCTTAAACACTTAGGCTCCCACCCACCCCGTCCCCAGAACCATAGGCTTACTTCCTTAACCCAGGAGTCTGAATTCCTCGATGATGTGTTTTCATGTGGACCATTTTTTATTCATTGAGCTGGGTACTCTCTGGACCTTTTAATCCAGTTTTACATATCTTTTAGTTCTAAAAATGTTCATATACTATTTCTTAATAATTTCTCCCCTTTTTTTTCTCCTCTTTTGTGATAGCTCTGTCTAGTAGTTGTTGGACTTTTTGAATTGAACTTCAGTTTTCTTAAGTTTTTCTCTCTCATAACTGTTTTGAGAGAGTTTCTCAGTTTCCCTTCTAACTGTCTTATTGGATTTTTTAATGTTTACTTTTAACTCTCATAAGTTCCTCCTCTTCTTCAGCAATCTAGTTGCTCCATGAGCTTCACTGCAGCGTGATTGGATGGTTTACATCTGCTTGTCTTTTCTCTAGAGAACCATCTTCTTTGATCTCTGTGGGGTGGTGAGCATTCTGAGGCCAAGTTTGGAGGAAGGAGAAGTGACCCTGGGTCTCATCTCTGCCTTAGGCTTGTCGTTTTCATCCCTGTTCTCTGTACCTCACGCCCTTGACTCTGCATCTTTTCTGTTCTCTAAAAACCACTGCTCTTGCCCACCGTGGTAGAGGATTGGTTACTGCCTGACAAGGCCAGGCACTGTGTGGACCCCAGGGCCTAGGGCTGAGCTCCCATTCCTTCTTTCTAAGTAACTTTTATGCCTAAATCTCCCTTTTCACTTGGCCTTCTGCAGTGCTTGGTGCTTCCCATCCCTGCACCATTTTGGGGTTCTCAAGGACAGTGAGTGATCTTCCTTCCTACTGATATTTCCTCTGCACACCTTCCTCTGCTCTGCTAAACCTGCATAACCTTTCTTCGTTCACCTCCAACTTTACATCCTGTGTATTAGAGTTTCAGGGATCTCCAAATTCAGCTGGCAGTTGAGGTTTCTGTTTCGCGTCCTCCCTGTCCTCCTTGTTCTGTTGTGATGATTTTCAGAAAAGGCTGAAACTTTTACTATACCATGGTGACAGGGAATTCTGCTTTTTAAGAGTGATCCCTTGTTCTAGTAGATTTCTCAAAGGGCAAATATTAGTAAGTGTTGTTGTTGTTGTTGTTGTTGTTGACGACTCTGGAATGTCTAGGCAGAGGCACTGGCTTGGGATGCTGACTGCTTTGCCAACAGGGTAAATTGGAATGATTTGCCCAGCACTCAAAGTTGAGACTTATCTAGTCTTCCCGTGTCCTTGCCAAATTGCACCAATTAGCTTTGTGGGCTGACTTTGGTCAAGTTAACAGTACGCTTTGTACTGTGCAGTTGGTAGGAACCTTAGGGATAGCTGACTTAAATCGTATATTTTAGGCTAAAGAGTCTTAAGTACCTGACTAATTACTTGAGCATATGGGAAAGCTGTCTAGCAGGTGACCTTTTAGGAAGCTGTGATACCTGTTTGAGAGAGTAACCATGGTAACTCAAAGCCACACCTGACTTTCACATAATGGACACTCAGGTTTTCCCTGAATTGTGATGGCTTTTACTAATTGTGCTTTTCACTTCTCTCAGACGCAATTAGAAAGTGATTTGTAACTCTGATTCCTGATTATGTTAATATAACTATAATTTAAAATATCTGCTCAGATTATATACGTGAAGTATTTTTAATCTATTAAAGCTTATTTATCACCCATGTTCAATGTTCTTGATTCTACATATGCATATTAGTTAAAGATATGATCAGTTCTGTCCTAGAAGTTTGCTAATTACCTGGAAAGACAGAATTTATGTATGAAATGCCTGACAACAATATCCGTCAACTAACCAGAGCCCAAAACCATGATATTGAATCATACTGATCCATCTTGGTTGAAAATAGACAAGGCCCCCATAGCCAAGAACGGGGTTATTGCATGCACTTGCATGGCTTGTGTCAGAAAGGTGCCTTCCTACAGTGGTGAGGGACCACCGAAGTTCAGCCATTCTCTGCGCAGGGGCCTGTATCTCTCAGGGCATCTGTGCAGAGCACACACCTTTTTAAAATTGTACTGTGGCTTTGCCATCCTTTGCACTCTGCAGCACAATCAGCAAATCTTATGGAAAAGGCAAGATCTGAGTTGAGATTTGGGTCAAACTGGGAGATATGATTGCCAGGAGGCATGGCTGGAACAGATCAGCCAGCTGGGGGTAGATAGACAACATGCAGAGAGCTGTGGCAGGCCAGGTTCCTCTACAGGGGGCTGTCAAATAGAAAGATTTTATCTGGATTTTCCAGTAGCCATATTAAAATAAGTAAAAAGAAGCAGGTGAAATTATTTTTAGTAATATATTTTAACCTTATATCTTCAAAATACTATCATCTCAACATCCAAAAAATGTTAAACGATTATTAGTTTACATTATTTTATGTATTATGTCTTTGAAATTTGGAGTACATTTCATACTTACAGCATATCTCAAATCAGATGCTAAATTTTATCGCGAGTACTTGCTGTTTATATTTCATAAAATTTAAAGTTGAAAACATAGATTCACATACCCAAGTTATTCTAAACACTTAAAAAATGAATCAGAATATCAGTTTTTAAAGTTAAATTAATGAAAATGAAATCACTGTGTTCCTCCAAACACAAGCCCATTTCCGGTGCTCAGAGGACTCTTGAGTGGCTCTCTGAGCCACCTCTGGCGTCTGCTGTGTGGGCAATGTGACTATGGAGGGACTGGGGGCAAGATAGTGCTAGGCACATAGTGTGCCTGAAAGACATTAAGGAGACATTGAAGTTTTCAGGAAGATAAATCTCATACAAAGTTTTTAATAAGGAGGAACTACAGCCAGAGAAAGAGAAACCTTAGAATCCACCACCTCCCATATGTTGAACACAGACATGACCTAGTTCTTTTGGTCACTAAGACTGGTTACGCTGCATTTAACCAAAGACTTTCTTGAAGAATAAAGCATCAGACAAAAGGAAGCTTTTCTCTTTCTGTTTAATAAGATTTTTTCTACAACTTTATTGAGGTGTGGTTGATGCATAATGAACTGCATGTATACAAAGCATACATTTTGATGAGTTTGGGCCCATGTGTGAAATAGTCACCACAAGCAAGATAATGGACATTTCCATCATCCCTAAAAGTGATGAACATTTGCTTAGAGGGTCTTATTTCTACGGTCCTTGGGAGTGAATGTGAGGACCAGAGGCCCAGTCTTGGTCCTGCTAAGTAACTGTGAACAAGGTGTTCAATGTCTCTGGACTTTCAATTTCTAATTACCGGAGATAGTACTTGCTGTCTGCAGAGATATATTTAAAATATTTAACCTACAAGTCTTGGAGGCCTCGGCTGTGCCAGGTGTTAATTTTTTTTGGTTGTGTATTGGGGGTCTTGGGACAGCAGCTCCTTACGCTCTGGTAGTTGAACATTTTAATAATCATACAGCTGTATTAGCAGGTTACCAGCATAGATGATGTGTGTGGCTGCACAGCAGCCAGGAAAAAAGCCACAAACAGCCTTTCTAATTTCTAGACGCAGTCATTGCTGGCAGAAAAGGAATTGAATAGTGTGGGAATGTGGTTTTATTATAGGTGAGATGCTCCTAAGGGTGGATCGCTCTGCATCATTGACTTGGAGCTGGGAGAGGCGTGATGTGTGTTGATGGGCCCAGCTGTGAGTAAGCCATGCTGACGGCTCAGCTGCAAGCTTCCCTTCTCACCATCTCTTCTTGGCCCAACAGAGGGTGTTCAGAGCTCTGCCGGATCCCCATGGTGGAATATAAACTCGACAGCGAGGGCACCCCCTGCGAGTATAAAACCCCCTTCAGGAGGAACACCACGTGGCACCGGGTGCCCACTCCTGCCCTGCAGCCCCTCTCTAGAGCTTCCCCCATCCCCGGCACGCCCGACCGGCTGCCATGCCAACAGCTGCTCCAGCAGGCCCAGGCCGCCATTCCTCGAAGCACCTCCTTCGACCGGAAGCTGCCCGATGGCACGAGGTAATGCTGGTTCCGTTTCCTCAAGGGCGGCCCTTGTAAATCACTGGGGTGAGAACTTGACATTGTAGGGAGAGTTTTTCGTAATCACTTATGAGTTAGCTTGTTCACAACAAGTTGGCAAGCAAGGTAGCAGGGCAGGCCCCAGACACAGTGGCGCCTGGGGTCAGGCACTCTCCTGGGCCCGAGATGGTGCTAGTAAGATGCAGGTTCTGCCCACCAGGGCCACAACTTTTCCTCTTCATCTGGTAGCCTTCCTCCATGTCCACTGGCTCTCTTCCCCAAGATGGGAAAGGTACCCCAGAAACTATTCTGCTAGAGCCTCTAGAAAAGTGTGAACAGGTTTGAGCATAAATAAAACAAAACTAAACAATCAGTGCTTAAATATCGTCATCATGTGAGTAATACTTTAAGAGGTTCCAAGCTCATTAGGACTTCCTCTTTGCTTTTCTCCTTTTAAGCAAAGTGAGTTGAGTTTAAAATTATTTTTTCAAAGAAAGAATGCATACACTTGTTTGAAAGTTAAATCCGATACCATTAGAAGCTGGTGAGGGTTTTCCGATGCCGAATTTGCATAGATCATTTTAACAAAGCAAAATAATAAATTTCATATTGTTGTTAATTCCTACTCCTTCTATTCTAACTTTTATGTAACATATAGGCCACAGTAATGCCATGAGTTTTCTCAATTATGACATGTCCGGCTCTGGTCTGATAGACCGTGGCCTGGGAGCCAGGCTGGAATCACAGCTCTAACTTACTTGATGTACTGTAACCATGGGCCTGGTGCTCATCCTCTCTGAACCTTCAGTTTCTTCATCTGATGAGCCACATCAGGAGGTTTGGAGGACTGAGTGGGTCAATGTATGTAAAATGCTTAGAACTGGGCCTGGCACTTAGTAAATTTACATAACTCTTAACCAGAACTAATTGATAAGCTTATATAAATATTAACCAGAATTAATTGATAAGCTTATATAAATATTAACCAGAATTCATTGATAAAACTTGTGGTCATCCTCTCCCTTCTCCAATTTTTTATTCTTTTCAGAGTGAATGCAGGGGAGGTGTTAATTTAATTTAACATTCAGTCATCTTGGCTCTGTGTCTCCTAACTCAAAAGTCTGCTGAGTTTATAACTTTCCCATATTCAAAGAAATATACATAGATAGCGCTGGTAAAAGGGGCAACATGTAGAAGGAAGGCGGTCTGCAGAACCTCCCTTATTTAAGTAAATTTAAATAATCATCGTTTAAAGTAAATTACATTAAATTAAAATTTACTTAAAGTAAAATTAAATAATTCTAATTTAAGTAAATTATAGGAAAAAACCAGAGGTATTCTAGTAGCAAAAGGGAAACTTGGCAAGCACGTCTTCATCAAGTGAGTTTTCATGAGTATTTTTCATTTTTGCATGTCTGAAAAAAGATAAATAGGATTACATTCAAGAGATGTGTGAAAATAAATGGTTTTGCCAAATTTAGGTTTTTCTTTTTGCATAAGTTTTAAGTATAGAACTAAAACGTGACTTGTTTTAAATTTCACATAATAAGAATTAGTAATGTTTTCATAATTCTGTATTCTCGGGAATTGTATTGCTGTTCTTCTGTATTTCTCTAGGAGGGAATCATTATCTGTGCTTTAAATCTTTAGACAGTGAAGGCTTGTCCTGTCATACCTCTTTCCTAGGACAAATTGCCAATCATAAACCACCTGATATCCCCTGGCATCACCGATTCTTAGTTTATTTTTCCATGATTTATTCTGTTTCACATGGCAATATGTTTTTCTTCCTTTTCCTTGTCATTCCCAAAGTAAATTTATTTGTGAAACAAAACAGGCCAGGTCAAGGGGCTTGGCAGATAGTTCAGTGCCGTGTTAATGACTGTGCTCAACCTTTCAGAAGCTCGCCCAGCAACCAGTCATCCTCCAGTGACCCTGGACCCGGTGGGAGCGGACCCTGGAGACCACACGTGGGCTACGACGGGTACCACTCATTTTTACCTTAGTTACCCACTGGGAGGAACCTGTTTCCGTGACTCATTCAAAAGCATTTACTGTGTGCCTGCTGTACCCGGGGCCATTTGGGGAATATAATAATGCCAGACATGCTTTTAATAAGTGACTTGTCCAGGTTGGAAAGCTCATTATTTCTATATAAATAGTACTCACTTGTCTAGTTCTCAGCCTGCTTTTTTCGTTTTTGATGAGGAAAGGTTTTCAGAACATGAAAATTAAGGATGTGAGGGCTTAATTGCCCCCTGACTTAAATTGCTGATGAGGCAATGCCGCTCAAAATCAGAGAAGTGGGTTTAGCATTTGGCTCTTTTGCTTCCTGTCTGAGAAGCACCGGGAGGTTGCCCCAGCACACCTGGCTGAGAGCTGCCCTTTGTAGTATCCATAGTCCCCAGGATCCAGCAGCTCAGGCAAAGCCTGAGGACTTCCGTGAACAAAGACACCGAATTGACCAATCCCACCACCTCTGGGAAGAGAAGAGAGAGCGTGGCGCCAGGGTGCACCCCTGAGGAGCGCCAGGTCTGCCGGGGCTACTGTGACTTGGTGCTGCTTTGGGTTGGAGTTAGGAGCTGGTCATACTGATTGAGAGGAGACAGTGGCCGGTCAGTGGGAAGGACTCCGCTCTGAGGAGCAGCTTACATCACTGCTCCGGCAGGTGCACGCGAAATTCTCTCTCCATTTGTAGTCTGAGTTATACGTGTTCCTTCCCTTAGATGATAGATGGAGTTCTTAAAAGTTGTATGTCAAGCAACTTTCTAAATTGCATTGCATTTTAAGAGAAGAGAGGTTTTGATATTGGCTTTTTTGGTTTTCTTTTTTGTATACACAGTAAAACTTTTTCTGGCTTTTTCTGTAAATCAAGGTCTTCAACCAGAATTCTGTAAATAAGGATCACTTTGTAATGTGAATAAGTTTTCTTCTACGTATTTCTTTCATATTTGGGGTTTTCATAAAACAAAGTCTACTTGGATGTAGTCTAGAGTTAATCTTTTTCCTTTTTTTTTTTTTTTTTTTTTGTTTCTTTTGAGATGGAGTCTCAGTCTGTCGCCCAGGCTGGAGTGCAATGGCGTGATCGCAGCTTACTGCAACCTCCGCCTCTGGGGTTCAAGCAATTCTCCTTCCTCAGCCTCCTGAGTAGCTGGGATTACAGGCGCATGCCACCACACCTGGCCAATTTTTGTATTTTTAGTAGACACAAGGTTTCACCATGTTAGCCAGGCTGGTCTCCAACTCCTGACCTAGAGATCTGCCCACCTTGGCCTCCCGAAGTGCTGGGATTACAGGCAGGAGCCACCACACCCGGCCCTTTCTTTTTCTTAAGAAAAATTTAATGTGAAGATACGTCAGTGCCATGTATTCTAAGCATAACATAAAAATGCAATCTCCTCTTTAGCTTGCAGGTACATTGTCTGATCCTGGACAGTCCTTCAACCTCCTGGTTTCAGCAGCCCTTCTTTATCTGTAAATGGCTGTCATCCAGCTGCTTTTTCTGACCCTCTGGTTAAACCAGATCCCACAATTTCAGATGCTTTTAGCTTCTCTGGCAGGGCTGAGCTGACAATTTGCATTTTCATTTGCCAGAAAACCAGCTCCTGGATAGGGCTTTCCCTCACATAGCCCACTTGGAAGCCAGCACTCCCGTGTGCATGCTGGCAGGTGGCACGGTGAGAAATGACAGGCTCAGCTCTGTGTTCTTTTCAGGTGCCAGTCCCCTCTACTGCTCGAACACCAGGGCTCAGGCCCTTTGGAATGTGACGGAGCCAGGGAGAGGGAAGACACCATGGAAACAAGCAGGCACCCAGGTAATAAGGAACTCCTGGAAATTGACCTCCCTTGCTCCCTGTTGCCCCCTCCCTGCCCCTTCCTCTCCCATCACTTGTTCATTTGATTCATTCATTCATTCAGCCTATGTGCACCAGGCTGAGGTGATCAGCTGCGTCTCCAGGTGCAGGAGGGGGTGTGGTCATGGTTGGTTGTGGTTGTGGCACCTGCAGAAAGTGAACACTTTATGGTGGTGGTTCTGTTTACTTTTGTGGCATATCCATCGGTAAGACCAGAAAGGCCTAGAACCACAAGCCTGTTCATGTTTACCAAACCACTCATCTGACTTCTGGTTTTCTTTACTCTTTTGGTAATACTGGAAATTGGAAATTCAACTCCTCTCTCTTTATGTGACAGAAACCAAATGGCATGGCCCGCCTTCCAAAGTCCTGAGTTCCTATAAAGAAAGAGCTCTGCAGAAAGATGGAAGTTGCAAAGATTCCCCCAATAAGCTTTCTCACGTAAGTCCTTTGTTCATAAGCCCTTCGCTGGCCTAGCCAGGACTGATCTCTCTCGGCACACAGTGGTACAGCCTGCTTCCTGGGGATGCTCAAGAGCACATTACCTCACAGGGCTCTTAGAGGTGAGGTGAAAAAAAGGAAACTATCTTCCTGATTTATAAAGGACCTCAAAGAAAGGTTGCACAAAAAATTAGTGGCAAAGCCAAAGTTATATCCTCAGCCTTTTGATCCTCAATATCCAGTGCAGTAGTTACTAAATCATGTTCCCATTTGTAATCTGTTAACCGCTTATCGATTTAGTGGCAGAAGCATTATTGATTTGAAAACAGAAGCAGAAACCGCTAAGTGATGTGTGTGGTCAGAGGAACTCTGCCCATAGGCAGCCATTTACTGTACAGTCGCAGACGATTTAATCATCACGGCGGCAGCTGTCCATCACACATGTCATGGTAGAGCAGTGCCCACGTGGTAGTTCTCAGTCCTTTGCATGTGTTGCCGTGTTTACCCCTTGAAGAAACCCTGGGAGGTGAGCGTCGAGGGAGACTAGCTCAGTGAAACAAAACTTCCATTGAAATGCAGAAACAGGAATTGTTGGTTATTAAAATAAAGCCAACATTTTAAAGTGGCTTATTTTTGAAAATGTTCAGGTGAAGATAATTTATAAGGTCCTGAATTAAGTTATGTCTTTCTTCTTTCTTAATGTGTCATCAGCCAGCTTTGCAGTTGTCCCTTAGCAAACACACACGACATTTCTTCCCTCAGCTGTGACCACGACCTTGTCTTGAGTCAGCCTCGCTGTATCTATTTAAATCTACCTTTACAATGTTCTCATATTGGTTTCAGCAAAGGGATACGTGGTGTGGGCATAGTTTTGAGAATATCAGTGTATGATGAAAAGGTCAAGGTGATTTGCTTAAGGATCTGATAGACTGGAATAAAAAAAGATAAGGCCAAACTGCTTTAAAATCTACCAGGGCCTGGCTCGTTCTTATGATTCCAAAGCCCTTTGCCAATGCTTCAGATCTTGTTGCTTTTCCCAGACTGTGAAGAGAGGCCATGTCTATATGAGCACATTGTACAGACAGTGACATTTCTTCTATTCTATTTGCTTTTTGTCTTCTGGAGACCCCCCGCCCCAACCAAAAGCATTGACTCTTTTTCAGACCTATTTACTCTAAAGAGAGTCCCATTTCTTAAAGGCTTGGGACACAGTTTGACTGGGGCTGTCTCAGAGAGATAGTTCGTGTTTACCGTGTACTTTGTAGCAGCCAAGTGCTTCTTCATATATTATCTCATTTGCTTCATGCAAGAATCATGTGAGCTCAGTATTACAAGCACAGAGAGGGTTAAGTGATTAACCAGAAAGTTCTACCTTTGTGACTGGAACCTGAGTCTTCTCCCCCAAACTCAAGGCTGGCACTATAATTTGTCATAGAAGCATTTTCTTAATAAGTGGTCCTTCTCTTCCTTGTATAAATTTTCCATTTCCTTCCCAGTTTATATCACCTTTGTTTATTATTTTCTTTGCTAGTGACACTGTGGCCATACTTTTGTGCTTCTTGCACAAATAATTAAAGATTTAAAGATATCCATTTAACTTAGATAAATTATGGGAAGAAGTATGAATTAGAGACTTCTGCACAAAACCAGGTTGTTTTTGAAAAAGGAAATCCCGTCATTGCCCACATTGAAGAGTGAGTAGAAAGGGTTCAGGTACGATCCCATGGCCTGTAGCTCCCTGAGTCAGGGTGAGAAGCAGCAGAGTTCAAGATTCACTTGAAGACTCTCTGTTCCTCTTTCTTCTCAAGATTGGAGATAAAAGTTGCTCCAGTCACTCCAGCAGCAACACGCTCTCCAGCAACACCTCCAGCAACAGTGACGACAAGCACTTTGGGTCTGGCGACCTGATGGACCCCGAATTACTGGGGTTGACCTACATCAAAGGGGCCTCCACCGACAGTGGCATCGACACGGCCCCGTGCGTGCCCGCCACCATCCTCGGCCCTGTGCACCTGGCAGGCAGCAGGTCCCTGATCCACAGCCGGGCCGAGCAGTGGGCTGATGCTGCTGACGTCTCTGGGCCTGACGACGAGCCGGCCAAGTTATACTCTGTGCATGGCTACGCGTCCGCCATCTCCGCCGGCAGTGCTGCAGAAGGCAGCATGGGCGATCTCAGTGAGATATCCTCTCATTCCAGGTAAGCCCCACAGCACTGCAGAGTAGTACCTGCTGGTGCCACCTGGGCCCTGTCTGCTGGGATGGGGCAGAAGCCTGAACTATAAGCAGTAGGGGCATCGGGTAGGTTGGTGTTATTTTTCCTAGCTGTCTGACATCAGAGGAAGGGCTTGTTTCTACAACATGAAAATGTGAAAGCTTGCATATTAATAAGTCCCTTGTTTGTGTTTTATTTTGTTTTTTTTCCTGTTAAGTTTGAGTGAAAAGTCAGTAGAGATATTAATTGCTCTAGTCAGGCCACTTACGTCCCTCTCCTAACTCAACCTGTTGTCCCTACATGTTTTGGAGGCACTCACTAATCTTCAGACCATAGTAGTAGGAAGCCATGAGGGCAGCGTGTGCGTGGAGCACATGTAGCTCCCTGCCGTGAGGGCATGCACACAATTCCTCCCTCTTCCTACAGCCTCGACAGCGGGGGAGACCTGAGATCATGTGTATAACAATGAAAGTGTGTTCAGCTCTGCAGCTGGGGTTCATTCAGTAAAGACTAGCTAAGTGTAAAGCAACTGTGTTCTAAGTACTCTAAGTGTGGATGTTTAATGTCTCCTTATGAGTGGTTTTAAACTCCTGTTTGACATACTTCTCTGCAGTGGTTTTAAAATACCTAATTTGCAATTTCTGCCTTCACTTTCAAAGACTAGGCAAAGGACAAAGAAATGCATTTATTCGGTTTTGCTGTGGACAGGATTTAACTGTTTACAGCAACTACCAGTGTCATTTTTCTGCTTGTTTCCAAGGCCTTCCCTGATTCAGCTCCAAGTTACTCTGACTCCTGCCCACAATACTGGAGGGCAGAGTCAGTTGAACTAAGAATGGGAATATTTCTTGCAGGTACCTAGTGCTGTGAGGGAGCATTTCTCCAAATGATGGTGCTCAAGGCAGACCTGTAGCCATCACGGTGAAAGGCTTTTTATGTTCCTTAGGCTCCCCTTCAGAGTCTCCCCTCACCCTGCCACTGCTAGGGGATACTGAGTGTCATTCAGGGACCTTTACATTACAAGTTAAAGAAACTCCATGCTGATTGGTTCACGCAACCAGGGTCATATTAGGGCTCATGTAACCAACAAATTGAGCACTTGCAAGGTTCTGCTTGACCCAGCAGCTCAAAATGATACTGCCCAGGACCAGGTTGCCTCCATCTTCCCACTCTGTGTGACCATTTCCCAAAATCTCAGCATTCTTCTTTTGGCTGAAAACAGCTGTGCCACCTGCAGACCTCCCACAGTCACGGTCTTCTGTCCCCAGGGAGAAAGTGGTTCTTTCCTAGTTTCTGCAGAAGAAACAGGTTTCTGCCTTCTCCAAAGCCAACCCCCCCCCCCACCCCCATATCTCCTCACATGTTCCTAGCTCCAATCATGTGGTTAGGGGGTAGCATCGCCTCGGGCGGTTGGGGCCCTCAGCCTGGACTAGGGGATCAGTCCCTCTCGCCAAGCCATGCAGCCGAGAAATGGCAAATACAGCCACTGCCCCAGAAGAGAATCAGGGCATTATTTGACCTAAAGAAAGGGGAGTGGACGCCAGAGAGTAGAAATCATGCGTGTCCACCATGCAGAGGGAGCTTAGGATATGAAGATTATTTTCAAAATAGACATTCCTACTACTTTTTTTTTTAACCAGTTCTATTTAATAATTTGACTTAAAATAAGTTTAGTACTAATAACTAATATAATAATTAAGGATTATCAGTGAATTTGGTTATCTGAATTATTCCTGGCTGAATTTCAGGAACAGTGGTCATACTGTAGAAACCATCTCGGGATTGTACAACCTGCTAACATCTAGTTCAAAGTTTAGATGATTTGTGAAAGAGCCAATTTCATGACACCTTTTTGGACAGATGTCATTGACCTCACAAATAGAGTTTTGTATTATTATTATTAAGTAAAATTTCTATGGAGACTGCCTTCAGAGCACATTCATTTGTTGATATTTGGTAGGGATATTTACCGGCATTTGAAATGGGTTTTCATGATTACCTTAACCATTTGCAAATGTAATGGGCTAGACTATTAGAAAGTATATGACAGTGCTAGATTGTATTTCTGATTGATTTTGCTTTCTTCCACCACTCCGAACTGGATGTGGCCCAGCTGTTGTATAAGTGACAGATGTTGAGTGAGAAGAATCCTTTACCACTTGGCTGCCCTTTTCTTGTGATTCTTCATTGATGGTGGCTTTGAAGCCACATTTCAACTTGCGTCCTAGGCTTTTGCCCAGCATGGAATTCAGTCATTGAATGGAATCTTTTTAACACTTCCTCTTGCCTGCCCTCCGACCCGCACAAGAGGCGAGGAGGAGGGATGGGATATACAGCATTTGCCTTGTTTTCTGTGTGTTGAGTGAAAGGCAGGTGACTCATTAGAGCATGAGGGACCAACCTATCAAGCCACACAGATTCTGCAAACTCTGAAATGCCAACCCCAGCTGGGGCATGGGCGGCCATGAGGAAGGCTCCCTCAGCACCGTACTTTCCTCTCCTGTCCCAGTTCAGGCAGCCTTGCAGTCCCCTCGAGCCGAGGCCTGCTGCTGGGGGGTCTGGGTTGTGACTGACAGTAGCTCAGGTAACAGAAGAGCAGAATAAACTTTCAGAAACTGACATGGGTGACCATCCTGCCTAAACCCACATCTCTGCTTCCAAGTGCTCCGTGCCCCCTGACCTGTGTGTTATTTTCTTCATAGCACCCACCCCTAAATCAAATCATTTGTGTTTACTGCATATTCCTTCCCACAAGAAGGTCACTTATAGCTACCGTCCCCTCACTGGAGCATTCATGTTTTGAGCTGATAGGGTCATGGCCTGTCTTGTTCGCTTGTATCCACAGCACTTAGTACGGTTCTGTGCACATGGCAGGCATCTGAATATTTTTTGAATGAAGACATAAACCAGGAAAAGTGCTTCATAAATGCTTATTGATGAAGTTAATAAACCAGTGCCTGGGTAACATAGGGAAGTAGGAGGAATGTGGGATCCACCATTCCCAGTTCACCGTGTCAGGAGTCCCAATCAGTATATGGTGTACTCTTAATTCTTAACTGTGGTTTTTCACCACCGACACCATAGCAGCCTCCTCCAGCCCCAAGCACACACACACGCATTCCTTGGCAGCCACCCGGGAGTTAAATAAGTACACAATTGTGTATATGGCACAATTCCAAGATTGTACTAAGGAGGCAAAGGGAGGACTTAAAACTCTTTAGGACAAGTTACACTCTTGTGAGGAAGAGGGTAGGGGAACAGGAATCATCTATTTAGCAGAACGAGCATGTATCTAGCCTGCTTTCTCCTGCTGCTCAGTTCTTGTAATTCAGCACACACATTTTTTTCTTTCTTCGAGGGCAGGGCATTTAGATAAGAGCTCAGAATACCAGGCAGTATTTATGCTAACCTAACTAAGGCTTTGCAAAATGAAATAAATCAACTGCAAAAACAAACCCCATATTCTGGATTCGCCTGTAAATGGCACATACGATGTTGGGCTGTTTATCATCGTTCACGCCACCATACCTTTCTCCTAGTACAAATGATTGGAGGTCGGCAGTATAACTCTGAAAGAAGAGCATTAGTCCAGAAGGAAAGGATTCGTGAAAAGTGCGTAGACAACATTCCAGAATGTTGTCAGCATTGGAGAACACTTCTGTAATGACTGCTACTAAACAAGGAATTGTGCCATATTACTCATCAAATGGATTCTGTATGTTTATTCTTCAAGTTAACTTTAAAATATCTTACAGTTGGGATAAAAGACATTTTTAATGAAATCTAATTTTTAGAAAATGTTATAAAACAAATGGCAAAATACATAGAGTTTGCGGCCTTTGGTCATTTTAAGGGGGAAAGGTGAGTAACCTACACACACACGTGCAGCGTATTAACTAGACTGTGACTTTGAGTGCCCCAGTCTTCAACAACAAAATATCTTAGAGATCATCCAAGGCTTTGAAATACATGAGACACACGGGTAGTGGAAGGCAGTGCACAGTCCTTCATCAGGTTCTTAATGGGGAAACTAAGGCCATAAGCCTTACTGGGACAGTCGGGAAACTAGCAAGTGGACTGTCTGTTAGATGACAGTATTGCATTAATGCCTGACATCCTGTACATGATCATCACTTGGTTAACTATGGGGGATGTCCTTATTCTTGGGAAATAAATGCTGAAACATAGGCGTATGATGTCTTCATGCTTGCAGCTAATTCTCAGATGGTTCAGAGAGGAATTAGTGGATCTAGAAAAAGGGTATGTGGGTGTTTATTCTACTATCCTTTCCTTTTCTGTAGCTGTGAAATTTTTCAAAATACACTTGGGAAAATAACATACAGGGCTTCAGAGCTCATTATCTATACACACAGTTTTCATGTTAGGGCTCCCTAACTGGCATGCACCCCAGTGAATGGGAAGAGTCCATTAGCTCCTATTCTCCATATGCCTGTTGATTGCTTGCCTTACTCCTCAGGTCACCTCGGTCACGTTGCTTTACTGTTCTCTTGACCTGGTGTTCCGTGTGTGTGGATGTCGTTGAAGAGGCAATGCGGCATCTTCCCAAGACTCACAGTTAGTGCCCAGAGGGAGGGAGCCACCAGTCAAACTCAAGGGCACCAGACCAGCCACCAGCAACTAAGTTTCTTCATAGGAGTAGACGAGGGGCTTTGTTTGTTGGTCTTGGTTAATTTTACTTAAAACCGCAGTGTTTTCCAAAACACAGAGACCCTGAAAATGGGTCCATTTATTTTGTTTCTTTATTTTCTCTGGAACCTCTACAAAACATTCATTTTAATATCATTCTTATTTTTATACTTTGTCTTTTATGATACTTGCTTTATACATGTATCAGAAAAGGTCTGTGCTCACCTTGGGTTTCAGAATAAGATTGTATTTCAGCATACTAGAGGAGCTTGCTACCTCAAGAACCCTGTGTTAAACTCTTTCAATAGAAAGGACTCCTACTTGTGAATAATCCTGTCCTGCGTCACTTCCTATAACTACATTTATATAATGCTTACCCGCCGCTACACACCGTTCTAAGTGCCTCACTAATACTCAGATTATCTTCAGAGAAACCTTCGGAGGTAGATACTGGTATTATCCTCAATTTACAGATGAGAAAACTGAGGTTAAGAAACTTGCCCAGGGTCTGGCAGTGGTAAGGGACAGAGCTGGTGTTGAGACCCACAATCCTCACACTGCGCTCACATGTCAAGTTTACTGAAAGTGAAGTCCACCTCCCCTTCTCAATGCTGAGATTAGACCTGTAATTTAAACTCTTAAAATTTTTCATTTTTTATAAAGGAACTTCTATGCATTTTTCGTAAAACATATATTGTTGATCTTTCTAATTTAAGAAAAAGATATTTCTGGTGGTGGTGAACTGTCCACTTAATTTCTCAGTCAGCCGGGGGTGGGTAGTCCTTCTGGCCTTAGCTTAATGACTAACCTTGAAAATTTTTATTGTTTTTAGGGCCTCTGTCTGTTTCAGTATTGTTGCTGTTGTATCATATGATAATGCAGCAAACACCCCTGTAACTACCACCAGGTTAAGGACTAGAGCATTGCTGTGTCTGGAAGCTCTCTGCATCCTACCCAATTACAACCCCTTCTCTTCTCCCTTGAGGTAGCCACTAACCTGGCTTTTGTGATAATCATCCCCTCATTTTCTTTACATTTTCCTGAATGACATGTTGTTTAGTTTTACCTGTTTATGAACTTTATTAAGAAACTGGCTCATGATCATTGTATTCTTTGTCACTGGTTTCTTCTCTACATTGTTCATGAGATTGCCCAAGTCGTCTGTAGCCTCAGTCCATTCATTCGTAGAGTATTCCATGTATTCATTCATAGTTATTAATCGAATATCCTTCTACTATTGATGATTTTGGTTGCTGCCATTGGGGAGTTCTTAAAATCAGTGCTTCTAATCAACATTGTTCCATGTTGACAGTTGCACGTGCAGCAGGGGTTTATTTTATGTGTGCCTATGCAGTGGAATTGCTGTATCGTAAGCTCTGCGGGTGCACACACCTTCATA
Organism: Rhinopithecus roxellana; assembly: GCF_007565055.1. Taxonomy (NCBI): domain Eukaryota; kingdom Metazoa; phylum Chordata; class Mammalia; order Primates; family Cercopithecidae; genus Rhinopithecus; species Rhinopithecus roxellana. The sequence goes on along the minus strand of NC_044556.1, from coordinate 96,760,034 downwards.
GGTAATGCTCAAACTGTTTCATGCACTTTTTACTCCCACCAGCAGTAGGAACGTACCCAGTGCCCCAGTTCTTACTAATACTGGGTCACCGGGTATTGCCAGGCATTCCCATTTTTGCCTGTCTGGTGAGTATGTAATGGTATTCCATTATGGTTTGCATTGGCATTTCCCTGGAGACAACTGAGTTTGAGCACCTTCTCCGACAAAATATTCACCATTTGAGTTTGTTCTCTTTTGAAGCATCAGTTTAGGAGTGTTGCCCATTTTTCTATCAGATTTCCCCAGCCATGTTTTTAACATCCTTCCTGCCACAGGCATACAACTTGCACGTGAATAACCTTAGCCTACGTAAAATGAGGCTTCCTAGCAAGCTCCATGGTAGAAAGAAGCTCCATCTGCCTCACTGGGCCCGATTTTGCTCTCGGAGAAAGACTTGAGTAAAGCGTTGTGGCTCTGAATTTGGCTGTGTGCCAGCACTGCTGAAATCGGATGGTATTGCAGCTTTTGTCTGTTTTTCTCCTCAGTGGTTCTCACCATTCAGGAAGCCCTTCGGCTCACTGTTCAAAAAATAGTGGGTCTCTGGATTCATCCAAAGTCTACATCGTGTCTCACAGCAGCGGACAGCAGGTTCCCGGGTCCATGTCCAAGCCCTACCACAGACAAGGGGCAGTGAACAAATATGTCATCGGCTGGAAGAAATCAGAAGGCAGCCCACCGCCCGAGGAGCCTGAAATGACTGAATGTCCCGGGTAAGGTGGTTGGCTGTTCTTCTCTGGTCAGCGTTGTTCACTGTAGGGATTGACTGAGCAAATGTATTTTCCTCCCAAAGGAAATGCATTTACTAAAGAAGAATAATCTAAAAACATCTTTCTTAAACTCTTTAAATGATGATGTTTATATTTCTCTATAAAATTCTTCTCTTGATTTTTACATTAAAAAAATGAAAAGAAATCTGTGTTCTTTGCTTTTATATTCAAATCTGCCTGTAATAGAAAAGTCATGGTAACATGCTGCTGATGGTGTGAGTATAGAGTCTCTATAAATACACAAGGTCAAAGGCAGTTCGAATTCCCACGGAGTCCCGTGTGTTTCTTAAAGTTGCCGTGTAAGTGACCTCCTAAAAGAAAAAGTATTTTTCTTAATTTTAGCATGACTTCCAATTTTCCTTTTAGTTGTTAGGTTTGAGGTTGAGGGCAGTGGTGGGCATGTAGGGAAGGATGCTTTGTATCTGTTTGAAAAAGAAAAGATTTAAAAATACTGGTAACCCGTCTTACAACACTTGTGAAAACTATGCTGATGCCTCTGTGAAGAGACAGGTAAAGAAATTGCATTTCAAGAATGCAGAGCAAGGCTGGTTGGGGCTAAGGAACTATTTGCTTCTTTTGTAAAGAAACTTAACAGAATACTCATGCTAAATTATCAGGTCTGTGTGCTCTGCTGTACCTGCCTGCAATAGTGTCATCAGGCGTGTGGTGCCAAGCATGGCATGCACCCACTCTGGGATGGCTCTTCAGAGAGAACCTCTAGATTTTGCACGTTGCCAGTGAACTAGTATCACCTTTTTCTCTTAAAAAAATGATCCTATGTCTTAAATACAGCTGATATGATTCTGCCTTCTAAATTAAAAATTCTTTTAGTGCTTAAATTGAACATGGAATCTTTTGTTAAAAAAATTATGTCAGTCATTGCAAATGACTTATTTAGGAAGGAATTTCATAGTGATAACTAGCCCTTTTTATTATAAATGAAAATGTTAGAGTGATACATTGGTATTTCTAATAAGAATCTTCTCAGTGCTTCACAGGAATTCATTCCAAGCCTTTTTTAGGTTCTATGAAGTATTTTTAGAAGCATTTTATATGTCGCCGTAGTACTATGTTTAGGCGAAAGACTCTTGGAAAGTCAGGAAAGTGTGAAAGGAGCCCATTTGGACAGTTTTCATGCAAAAGCCTGGGGTTTATGCATTTCCACACACTGGTTTGATGGCGCTAATGCTCAGTGAGAGCGAGGCAGTGTCAGGAATGAGGTGAGAAGGGGGTTTGTGTCTCTGAGTCACAGGCGGTGTGCACGCTAGAGGAGACTGAGATTGTGTCTCCGCTGGACCTCCCCACCTGAGGTCCCCTGTGGTGTGGAAGGGCAAATGGCAGTCCTCACATATGTTTTTGGGTGCACCTGGGAGGGGAGGGGCTGTAGAAGTTCTTCCATCCTAACTTGCATTTTATGGGGAGGATTTGAGCTCAAACTGGTTATCCCAAGAGGCCGGTGCTGGGATTTGAGACCAGGGCTCCTGGTCAGTGTGCCGGCTCATCCTGGCAGATGGAGCAGGCGCCCCAGGCCCTGCCCAGTAACACAGTGTTTCTAAGGCAAGGCAATCATACAGGACTGCACTAACTAGATTTGAAGTTTTATCAAAACAGTGTTTACTGTTTTCAGTGGATCACTGAAAGATTTGCTTAGAAAACAGTCAGCCAAGTACATCATATTTTTAGTGTCTCATTGTGCACTGAAGAACAAATCAGTTGTGCTCTCCAGAAGTTTCACATAGACTGGTGATTTCTCAAAATCATATTGTGGAAGCCCTACTGTTAATTTTGTTAATAATATTGTCTTACATTTTTAAATAATATAAGCAAATGAACCATTCTGTCTCAGGCTTCTGTGTACCCATTCATGCTGTTCCCTCTGCCTTAATTCCCTTTGTGAGTTTCTGAGCCTGACCAGCACCCTCCCAAAGGGGATTGTTCTCTGCACCTGCTAGCCTAGTACTTCCTACAGTGACTTCACGCTTGATCGGTCATCTCAGCCTGCAGAGCACACACACCACGTACCCACCACATGCACACACACCCGGACTGGGGTTTCTGTGCAAACCCCATGGCCTGCTTACTTCACTACTCACAGTGTCTGGCACAGAATTAACCCTTGGAGCATATTTATGACACGTCATTGGATAATTTCTTTAAATTACTAGTTTAGCAGAGAAAGCTAGCGATTTTTATTGAAACACATAGAAACTAGAACAGCACATTGTACTCATAATTATGATACAATATTTTTATCCATGCAGTTATTGGTAGGACCTGGGTTTTTTCCCCCACATCTTTCCCAAAACACATGGGGCCTGGAGCTCTTGAGCACCACCTAACTCACCTCAGGATCAAATGTTGGGTGCTTCTTGGATGCAGTCTTGTTAAAAACTACATTGTTTTGTCTTCCTTATGTGGCTTTTATGCAAAAGCCCTCCAGTGTCTTGGATTCTTCTTGAAGCTCCTGTTTTCATGTCATGCCATCCCACAAGCCAACTAAATCCTCAGTAATGTTTTAAAAGTTAAGAAAAGCTTCTTTTTCTTTTTTTTTTTTTTTTTTTACAGCCACTGTTTGTTCATGTTGTAACGGTAGCTTGTGCTTCAAGAACTGAGAGGTACAGGGAAACCTGTCCTACCTCAGGAACAAAGCCATAGAGGATTTTAGAGAAATCCTTCTTAATTTTGAGCGTGTTTGTGTATGTTTCTTATTCTAGTAATTTCCCAGTGAGCTGTCATACAGTGACAAGATAGCCTAGCTTTTGAGATAAAGAGTCATCTTGGAGGCACACAGCAATAACATTTAGGTCGTCCTCCAGCTCGCTGCTGTGGGCTATGAATTCCTCGAGTGTTATGTTTCAGGTTGTGTGGCAAAGACCGTTTGCCTCCACAGACAGTACAGCCACTGACGACTGTGTCTTCAGGAATATTTGGTTGCTCAGATTGTATTTTCAGGGTAAACCTTTTTAGAATGACTCCCCAGTTTTCTCCCTGAAAAAGAGCTAAAAACAATAATTCAGCTTGACACTCTTTCGTCATCTGTCAATACATTTTTATATACTGATAATTAAGGGAGACAGCTGCTTTATTTATCCAAACAACTTTGTGAAATTGCTGATAATAAAACATGCTTCGCACACACGTGAATTGATTAGTCTTAAACCCCAGGCTCCCTCGGGTGGCTTCCTCTCTGTTGCCCGGGTGCCATCGGGGCTCTGGTTGTCCAGCCGCGAGAGCACACAAGGGTTGTATCAAAAGACGTGTGATAATCTCTGATGAATTATTGAAACTGTGTTTTCTGATACAGATTAGGAAAGGGAAAACACAGCCGTATTTTAAAAGTTGGCTATGTATTTTTTTCATCCTGGGTGATCTGATTTGTGTCTGAATTATTCAGGAATCTAACTTTGTAGTTGAGCTCATTTCACAAATGTGGAATGGCATGGGAATTTGGAGCAAATGCAGCAAAAGTGAACCGACTTTAAAGACCTGAGAATTGTTTGTATGCATTTGTGGTTGCTGAAACTGGTTACTAGGTTTTAATTCTTACCACTACAGGCACTTTACAAAGAGGCTTAATTTCCATTCTGATTGTTTTCAACAGGATGTATAGTGAGATGGATGTCATGTCCACAGCAACTCAGCATCAGACAGTAGTGGGAGATGCCGTTGCAGAGACTCAACATGTTCTGTCTAAAGAAGATTTTCTGAAATTGATGCTTCCTGACAGCCCCTTAGTGGAGGAGGGGCGAAGAAAGGTTAGTGACTTATAGGAGCTTTGAAGTTACCAAAAACACTGAAAACAAAAAAAAAGTCGAAAGAAACTCAAGGGTTTCCAGAGTACTCCCACATGCTTCATCTCTCGTGACCCTACTAACGACTCACTGCACATAGTTGACTGTTGTCAATTTTGATTCTATCAGTATGTAAAGGGAGCCTGGGAGAGGTTAAGAAGGCTGTTTTTAAAATCTCAGATAGAGCTAAAAGTCAGGCTGGCCTAGCCTCAAATCCTGGCTCCAGCAATGATTAGCTGCATGACTTTATGCAAGTGACTTGGCCTCTTGACCTCAGTGCTCTCATCTGAAAAAAGGAGATCATAATAATTGAATTGTGAAGTTAACAGTGAAGGTAAGAAGTAATGTGAGAAGAGCCCAGTACAGCTCCTGGACAGAACTGGTGATTGTGAACAGTAGCTATTAAAATTCACACCACCTGACTTTTGTTCCAGATCTCTAGCCTCTGCTCCAAGCTATCTGTTCTTAAATGTAATCCTGTTCCAGAAGTGGAGTGGAGTTAGACAGCACACTGCTGGGCATTTTAAACAGGGTTGGAACTCGCACACTGCCGTTTAGAGATATGCAGAAATTATAGAGAAGGCCACGCTTAAATCTTATAAACCACAACCCCAAGTTCAATGGCATACCTTTGTCATTCACAATGTAGTACTCCCTCGATAATGTTAGCTTGCTTATTGGCTTTAGTTTCATTATTATTACAATCTCTTAAGCCACTTTGCTAAACAATTCAAAGTACTAAAAAGGACTTAATAAAGGCGATTTAGCCCAATCACCCCTTTTAGCAAGTAACTGAGTCCCCAGATGGTGAAATGTGAACTCTTCATAAATATTTGGTGCCAGAGTCAGCAACTGAGTCCTTGTCTCTCACTTCTAATCCAGCACTCCCTGTTGTTCATATGAAAAGGAAAAAGGAAATCAGGTATTGCCATACTGACCATGATCAGGGTAAACTGCAGGTCTTTGTGCTTCTGTCTTCCCTATAGTAAAACAATTCTGCAATTAACTTAATTGTGTCTTCAGAACAACACTCTAATTAGACACTACTGCAAAGCTGCTTTAATCTAATATGCCTGTAATCAAGTTCTGAAGAACCTGCTGGTGGTGTGTGAGGAGGGAATCCCGTAAGAACTCCATCAGAATGAGTCTTTTTTAAAACACTTATATCAAGTCATGTACATGATACTGTATAAGCTTGGATGCAAAGGCAGACTGTTGTACAAAGAGTGTAAACAGCTCTTCTTTTTGGAGGGTTAAACTTCTTGACATGTGTTTTTCTTCTAAGACAAATCACCTTCATTTCATAATGTAAATTTAACTTTGTAGCTCACACACATTCTAGTTACCATTCATCAGTTGGAAAGACTTGACAGAATGGAAGGAACACATACAATAGGAATATTTTTAGACTTACTGCTACAGTCATAAATGTAAATAGCCATTTCTTTGTTTGATGTTAACATTCTGGCTTTTACTATTGTTTACCTAAAAGGAATGTGGTTCAGTATGCAAAGGAATTAGTTGAAAATTCAAATTTGATTTAACTTTTCTTGAGTATTTGACCACTGATTTCTTTAATAAGAATTTTCCTTACCCTATCTGTAATTAAACACCACAATAATTTTAATGGTTCATTTAAGTCTGGTTATGATCCATTATTGTAACTCAGTTTTCAACAGTTATACAGACTTTTGCAAGTGATACCTTTTTTTTTTTTTTTTTTTTTGAGACAGAGTCTCGCTCTGTCGCTCAGGCTGGAGTACAGTGGCACGATCTCTGCCCACTGCAAGTTCCGCCTCCCGGGTTCATGCTATTCGTCTGCCCCAGCCTCCCAAGTAGCTGGGACTATAGGCGCCCACCACCACGCCCAGCTAACTTTTTGTGTTTTAGTAGAGATGGGATTTCACCGTGTTAGCCAGGATAGTCTCAATCTCCTGACCCTTGTGATCCACCCGCGTCGGCCTCCCAAAGTGCTGGGATTACAGGCGTGAGCCACCGCGCCTGACTGTAAGTGATACTTTTAAGTGGACAGTAAGACTTTATTGGACTGCTGCTGTTTTTTTGAAACGTGTTTATGAGGCCTACAAAGCTTCAGTGTTCAAAATTAGTCTTAGTATTACTTAGATTAGATTGAACCTCACATGTAGTTGATTGGTAGAGAAATTGCCTAATATTACAATGTAGTCATTTCAAATTAAAATCAAACCAGTATTGTGTGAATAACTATTTGAATAACTGTTGCCTTAAATGGCAACCTTATATAATTCCAGGAACTATCACTGCTATAAGGTTATGGAGGTTTTATTTAACATTTCAGAGTTAATAAAGCTGTGCATGTCTAAGTCATGACGATATTTCATAGAATGTCAAAGGAGGAAAACATAAAATCTAATAACTACATCCAAGCCCTGGTGCATTTGCCTTGATCAACTGCTTGCCGCGTTTGGCATTCCTGAGCTAAGAGAGAAAACTCAAAGAGGCTATCACAATAGTATGTGAAACCACTGGACTTAGTCAAACAAGCCCCATGCATTCGTTTTGTTAATGTCTGTTCCCTCCTCTCACCTTGTTTAAACCCTAGTTTTCGTTCTATGGGAACCTGTCTCCAAGGAGGTCGCTTTACCGCACGCTATCGGACGAGAGCATCTGCAGCAACAGGAGGGGGTCCTCCTTTGGCAGTTCCCGGAGTTCCATGCTTGACCAAGCACTGCCCAATGACATTCTGTTCAGCACCACCCCACCCTACCACAGCACGCTGCCTCCGCGGACCCACCCCGCACCCAGCATGGGGAGCCTGAGAAGTAAGTGAGAGGCTGGCTGATCGCACAACTCCTGCCTCACTGGGCTCTGAGGGTGGCGTGATTTGGGAGTTTGTTTTTGTTTTTATTCAATGTGTATTATTTGGTGTTTTTCTTTTAAATAATTTTCAAATATAAAAGCCCCAGAGTGCCAGAGTGGACGTTTTTTAAAAGTTGGGTAACACTACCTATTTTGAAAGCAATTGAGAAACTCATATTAGGTATTTCTGTCAAGTCCAATAGTGACTTCGGCATCATATCTCAACTGTCATATCTATAAAGGAAAAAAATGTCTAAAGCCTGATTTAAAAAAAAAAAAAAAAAAAAGGAAAGAAAAGTCCGATGTAAGGAGTGGGTTTTCGAGTGGGTGGACAGCAAGGAGGGACGTCTGGTTTTCTAGCCTTCAGTTTCTTCTTGCAGTTCAGTACCTGGAGATGGGAGGTGGCACGTGTGCCTCGGAGACCTGGCTTGTACACTGGGCTTTGCCTGTGGGCGGCTTTGTGTCCTGTGCAGATGCCGTGTGTTCTCTTGTGTCCCTGCTTATTTCAATTTACTAGTCACAGGTCAACCTGATGATTTCTAGATGATTTTCCTTCAAATCCTAAAAATCTTTGATTTTCACATAGTGTCAAGTCTTCATTAATGTCAGTTTTTAAGGGCACTTTTTTTATGTTAACCTTATTTCCTTTATACATAATTATTTCTTATTGTACAGAAAGAATGGGAATTTAATCAGAAATATATTCATTGGCAAGTTTTTTTTTTTCATTTCATCACAGAAAATATCTTTAGAACCAATTCAAACTTCATAATACACTTTGAAGTCCCAGGCTAAATGAAATCAAAGTTCTAATAATGTATCTAATATTTAACATACTTGGAAATGAACTTTATCTCATAAAATTCTTAACATATTTCTTTTTCTTTTTTTTTTTTTTTTTTTGAGACAGAGTCTCGCTCTGTCGCCCAGGCTGGAGTGCAGTGGCACGATCTTGGCTCACTGCAAGCTCTGCCTCCTGGGTTCACACCATTCTCCTATCTCAGCCTCCTGCGTAGCTGGGACTACAGGTGCCCGCCACCACGCCTGGCTAATTTTTTGTATTTTTAGTAGAGATGGGGTTTCACAGTGTTATCCAGGATGGTCTCGATCTCCTGACTTCGTGATCTGCCCACCTTGGCCTCCCAAAGTGCTGGGATTACAGGCATGAGCCACCGCGCCCGGCCTAATCTATTTCTTTAAGTAACATAATTACCTACTGGTTATAAAGAGTCCATTTACCTAAAATGAAGAAACCTTGACAACCACATGAAAGGTCAGACAGACCGAGGCCACTTTCCTCATATTTCTCCAGTTGTTTTCCCTTTTTTGTAAAGAGGTAACTTTAATGTCCTCTTAAAAGCTTTTGTAAAACCAGTAAAACTCTATTTTCCTCCAAACGTTAGTTCATTTACGGTGTTTGAAGTGTGCTTGTGAACTCTTCGTGCTGCATGTGTTATGTTTGTCTTACGTTCTACCCTTCATTTTGTTTCCATGTGAAAGATGTATGTCCCTTTTTTTTTTAGCTTCACTTAAAAAAAAATAGACTTTTTAGAGCAGTTTTAGGTTCACACCAAAAAGTACAGGGATTTTCCATATACCTCCCCCAACACGTTTTCCCCACTGTCGACAAACCCCTGCCTTCAAAGAGTGGCAGTGGTATATGTGTTATAATCGATGAACCTATATGCATGGGTCGTTATCACCCAAAGGCCCTGGTTTACATTAGGGTTCGTTTTTGGTGGTGTACATTCTATGGGTTTCTACAAATATGTAAGATGACATGTATCCGCTATTACAGTATCATTCAGAGTAGTTACACTGCCCTAAAAAACCTCTGTGCTCTGCCTGTTCTTCCCTCCCTCCCCTTTAGTTCCTGGCAACCACCAATCTTTTTACTATTTCCATTGTTTTGCCTTTTCTAGAATGTTGTATAGTTGGAATCACACAGTGTGCAGCCTTTTCAGACTGGCCTCTTCTACTTAGTAATAAGCATTCACCTTCCTCCATGTCTTTTCTTGGTTTGAGAGCTCATTTCTTTTTACAGCTGAATAATATTGCATCATCTAGATGTACTGTAGTTTATTTATCTAGTCATGTCCTGGAGAACTGTGTCCTTTTTTAATGTGTTCAAAGGCACAATTAGGAAATGGTCAAGTTTACACTGTTCATTCACTGTCCTAATTGAAAACTGCCTTACTTGTCTTCATTTTTACTTCTCTAGAAAAAGCACTAAGAGTTTTCCTTGCCATTTGCTGTTCTTTAAAGAAACCTTCTTATTTGGTGCTACATCTCCTCCAATAGCTATACTTAAGAAACTACTCAGAAAATGTTCTCTAGGCTTGATGGATGAGCTAACAAAATGTAAATCAGAAAGCTGGAGATAATTTGTATTGAAGTCTATTCCCCTAAAAACTTCTGATTTCCAACCCCCCTGTCCATGGAAAGTTTAAGCTTCTAGAATCTAGTTGTATGGAGGCCTCTGGTTCCCTGGCCTTCTGACTACCACAATCGCCTACATGATTATAGATGCTCCTTGACTTACACTGGGGCCATGTCCAGATAAACCCACCATAAGTTGAAAATATTGTAAGTTGACCATGTATATGGTCACCTAACCTACTGAACATCATAGCATTTCCTAGCCTACCTTAAACATGTTCAGCACACTTGCATTAGCCTCTAATTGGGCAAAATCATCTTGCAACACAGTCCATCATACAATATCAGTTATTTACCCACAGAATCTCATGGCTGACTGGGAGATGTGGCTCACTGCCACAGTTCAGCATTGCGACAGAGTGTCATTTCACATAGCACTAGGCAGGGAAAAGTTCTAAATTCAGAATTTGAATTATGATTTCTACCGAGTATGTATCACTTTTGCACCATTAAGATCTACTCAAGACAAGTTTGAATAATCCTCCTTTCATGGTTTCTGGCCATTCTGTAGACCCTCTCTAAGAAGATACCACTCTTTAAGAATAGTTTGACAGTCAAAAACTAGAGCAGCCCAGAAAGCTGAAATGTGACTGTTAATGTCCAGAAGATGTATTTGAGCGAGAAATGAGGAATATTTGAAGTTGCCCAGCAGTTTATCTTAGTTTCTCAGAGAGACATAGCTTCACTTTAAAACTTGGAGCAGAGGTTGGTTCCAGATGGTTTTAAATTGCTGTGTAGATAGAGTTGAGCAGAAAACTCAGAAAGCGCAGATACTCTTCTTTTAAACTTTAAAACATAGAGCATTCCTAGGGGAAAGAGAATCTTTCACCAGGAGAGACTCAATCAGATTTTGTATGTAATGTGGAGGAAGGGATGCAGGGCAAAGCACCAGTAACTGCCCATCTCTTCCCAGTGAATATTGGAAGACCTAATCTCTGCACCTTTTCTACATGTAATTATGGTCACAGGCTTCTCTTTCAGGTATTTTTAGCTTTTAAAAGTTACAGATTTGAATCTGTCTCAGTCTTTCTTCTCTTGAGACTAAGATCTTAATCTTCATACTTAAGCTCATTTTGGATGTAATTCATGTCATGATTCATCTATATTTCCTGTGAAGTCACTGAAATGTGCTGTATCTTTATGTCTTCAACTTGGAGATGTGCAAATATCACCTAATCCAGCAGTTGAGAATATTTCTGAAACATTTCTGCCTTGCTTTTAGGACCTTTGTTTTTGTCATTGGTAGATTGCAGAAGAAAATTTATTTAAGGGCCCAGATGGGGGAAAAAAAAATGAGAGTGGGCTTTTGAACACACAGTTCACAGGCCGGATAACCAGTGACACTGAATAGCAGTCATATTTTCCTTTTCTTCCTTGGCAGGTAAACACCTGGGTTCATTGAGCACAATCGCAAGCATTGGCAGGCTCACCGGCTTAAAGATCATTTTTTGGTTTTTTTATGGAACAGAGATCAAAACTCTGAAATCTTCTTTTGAGAATGGACTAATGAGAATTCTTAGATTTCAAAAATGAAAATAGAGAATATTATGTGTGGTTTCAAATCCTATAGTTCTGACCTACGCACATCACAAAGAATGCCCCTTGAAGTTAAAAAGTGGGAGGGTGGGAGAGTTTAGAATAAATAAAATAAATTGGTATTTTAGTTATAATGTAATAGTTGCACATGTTGCTTCAGACCACACGTGTAGCCTCAGTGGTTTTGTATTGTAGACGATAAGGACTACCAACCACCAGAAGAATAATTCTTTGCCAAGGGTGGCATGGCAAGGTGTCCATCCACCTGCAAACAGGGTTTTGACTATTCAGTATTTGACTGGGCAGTATTATTCAGTGTAATACTTCTTTCTCTTTTTTCAAATGTCCTCAGTCTTCCCTGTAATAAACATTGGTTTCTGAAAAGTGTAGTTGTGAAACCTCAGATATCTGACCGCCAGGAAATGCTGTTGGAAGGCTCCTTGGCATTTATAGTAATAGCAATAAACTCAGACTCAGTAAAGATGGTTACTGTGACTTCAGGTTTTGGGTAAACAGACAGGCAGCCACGAGATCAATGTCGCAAGCCAGAGCAGGTGCGCAGGCAGTGGTTCCCTGATATTACCCCCGTTTCAGTATTCATGAGTCTCCTGAAAGGCTGACTTAGGTCCGTATGCAACATGGGCAGTAAGAATTAGGAGCACAGAGAATCATCTTCTCCAGAAGTGAGGTAGGATGGAATCTACCCAACTGTGCCCAAAAAATGCTTTCGAGACAGTGTCCTCCCCCCCTCCTGTTTTTTAACTCATCCTGAGAACTCCCAGGAAGTATTACGGGTATGAAGTAAATTCAGTTACTATTGTTTTCTACTCACTAAATGTCTCATCTTTGACATTAGTATGTGACACCACATGCAAAATTGGTTCAGGTTTCCATTTGGAAAAACTCTGTGAGAAACTTGTTATGCCAGGAGGTCACCGTGCTCCATGTGGGGAGCCTGCAAATGGGTCCCACACTTGTGCCTCCCACTTTCCTGGGCTGGCACCTGGGGAGCGAGCCAGCCACCCAACTGAAGAGGTCACGGTCTTGTCTTAATTGGCCAGAAGAGTTGCTTGGGCTCCTGAGGCTTGCGAGAGCTGGATTTAAAACAACAGGCTTTGATACCTGAGGCAAATGGTGCCTTTCGTATAAAACCGTACAACTGAGGAGACAAGACAGTTCCAGCCACTGTGGCATCACAGAGCACAGGTGATCAGTTGCCCTTGCCCCTCCAGGTCTGCACTGTGTATACCTTTCTTTTTGAGATGGACTTTCGCTCTTGTTGCCCAGGCTGGAGTGCAGTGGCACAATCTCAGCTCACTGCAACCGCTGCCTCTCTGGTTCAAGCAATTCTCCTGCCTCAGCCTCCCGAGTAGCTGGGATTACAGGCATGTGCCACCACACCTGGCTAATTTTTTGTATTTTTAGTAGAAACGGGGTTTCACCATGTTCGCCAGGTTGGTCTTGGACTCCTGACCTCAGGTGATCTGCCCACCCCAGCCTCCCAAAGTGCTGGGGTTATGGGTGTGAGCCAACACACTCAGCCAGCACTATGCATATCTTAATCTAAACCCCTCCCAGACCAACAGTATTCGTCTGTTTGTTGACAGAGGTCTTTGAGGATAGAACTTGTGTCTTACTAGTTACTCTGTCCCTAGGTTCTGAGGTAGTACCCGGTGGTTCCTGGAATATAGTAGATGCTCAGTAAACATCATCTGGGTGATGGGGGGAGTGATAAAAGTATTGCAAATAATTTTGGCAGATTTAGAATCTGTGTTAGGCTGTTCTTGCATTGCTGTAAAGAAATACCTGGGGCTGGGTCATTTATAAGAAAAGAGATTTAATTGGCTTTTGGTTCTTCAGGCTGTTCAGGAAGCATAGTGCTGGCCTCAGCTTCTGGTGAGGGCCTCAGGAAACTTACAGTCATGATGGAAGGTAGAGGGGGGAGCAGGAGTGTCACATAGCAAGAGAGGGAGCAAGACAGAGCTGATGGCGAGATGCCACACTCAACCAGATCTCATGAGAACTCACTATCATGAGAACGCACTCATTATCACGAGCACCAAGCCATGAGGGATCCACCCAGGACTCAAACACCTTCCACGAGGCCCTATCTTCAACACTGGGAATTACATTTCAACATGAGATTTAGAGGGGACAACATCCAGACTGTGTCAGAGTCTCAAAAAACAAAAACAGAATAGTAAGTTTTCCCAGTTACATGATATATTCTAATCAATGGAAAAGAAAATGTCTGTTTTTCATGTGGATTATTCATGGAGATATACAGGTGGCTCTTTCTTCGTCTAACAAGACTTCCATTAACATGGGGCTCTTCCTGCTTGTGGAAAAATGATGGATTTTAGCTTTAAATCCACATTTTTTTCACAGCTTTTATTTCTAAACTATGCTCTTCATTAAGAAGCTTCTCATCATTTGCATCTCAGCCAAGCATCCCCTCCTTGGACAGCCCTCCCCCAAATGGGCCACCAAGCTTCACAGTCACATCACCCTGTTTTGTTTTCTGTAGAAGACTTAATCACTCCTTGTATTTTCTTGTTTATTCATTTATTGTCTTGTCTTTGATGTAAAGCTTCACGAGAGCAGGGCCTTGTCTGCCTTACCTACTGTTGTGCCCCCATCACATGGCAGGCAGTAGGCACTTATCAAATACATTGTGGATAGACTGCTGAGTGGACAGTGCTCCAGATAAACCCTAGAGGAAAGGAGACATCTAATCTGTGCTAACGTTCTTTGCCAGTTCTGCAGTATCACATAGAAGTCCCATTCACCACTGGAGGAGAGGGGGGGACAATATTTTGTAATAAAGAAAAAATGTCACCAACAAATGTGCTTTGCTTCTCCTCCCTGCTTTGCCAGCCATACAGATTAAAAGTGGTGCGGGGTTGCCTGGGCTTGCCTTTGGTTGTGAAATGTACACCCCGAGACCATCTCAGATCCCAGAGCCATTAGTGCCACTGAGTGTGTGGTCTCTGCATGCATTGGGTAGGGGCAGTGGGCAGAGACCTTCAGAGCTGGTTGGCTGGGCTGCTCTGTGGGAGCTGGGCCCACTCACACACTCCGGGCCACTAAGACTCACGTTTGTGCCTTGGCAAAATTATGAATGACCACATATCAGGAACTTTAGAGGTGCTTAGGAATTGTCAAAGCTTTAGTTATTTCACCCAAGACTGTCAGGAAACCACTCTATTGAGTATTGGGGAAGGATGGCTCTTTGAGCACACAGCTACAGGAGGGACCAGGGAAGGGGAAGCAAGGGACATTAATCTCACATCCCAGCTTGTGAGTCAGGGGACTTACTGGCCGCCGTCCCCTCTGTTCTCATTGCATTTTACCCCTCTTGTCTACTGTGTTATTTTTCTCTTTTCTTGTCTCCTGTTATCACCAAGTAAGGATCTTGTTGTGTAGTGATCTTAGGGGGAAAAGCAGACAGCGCAGAGAATGTGCGTTAGGCTTGATTTTAGCCTTCAAGAATGCCAGAAGCTGGAGTGAAGGATTGTTTCTTTATAAACACAAGGAAAATTCGCGAGTTGGCATTTCTTAGTAAAACATGATGAACGGAATGTACTTTCTGTAGAAATGTTCGTATATCTGAATAGAATTCCATTCCACTCCGTGATGCTTCTCCTCCAGTGAGGGAAGGAGGGAGGACAGTGCTGCAGTGGGCCCAGATTCCAGCCTGCCTGACCTCTGAGGCCCTCACAGAGCTATGCCCCTCTTGCACCGTTTCCCGAAGAGCTCAGCCGTGTGGAAATCAGTGACAAAAGTAATTGCTGCCTCCATATGTGATTTATTTATACTTGGTGCAGAAAACCTGCCTTGAGCAAAGCAGCATATGAGTTGCAGAGAGAGAAGAAAGTGTTTTTTAAGTGAAGGAAGATGCCTGGGCCTCTTGACCTTTCTGCTTGAGGGTCTTTCTTTACCTTTCTGGAACCCTTTCTTCCTAAGCAACTGAGACAGGACCTGACAGCCAGTTCAGCCCAGCCTTTGCCCAGCAGGGAGCGAGGATGCTCCTGGGAAACAGTGAGTGCTGACTGCCCTCCTTCCCACCTCCCACTCCTGTGTTGCTGCTTCCCTCCTCTCTGGTTAACCTCTTGTTCACACACAGAACAAGTAGAACAAGGAAGAACCAGTGTTGTTTCAAAGAAGAGCATGTGGAGAAGGGAGGGTGGAAACAATGTTGACAATATATCCATTACTAAGTTCCCTTCAAAATAAAGGCAGGGAATAAGTAGGTGGAAAATTACCCCAACTTCTATAGGTGGTAGGTAGCATGGAAAATTGGTGTAGCTGTAATTGTTGGAGATCCGGTAAGAGCTGCATTTGTCCAGTCTCAAAAGTCTGTCAGTCTCTTTCAAGGCCAAATTTACTAGCTGTCTTAGTCCCGATGCCAGCATTTCACAGCCACCCAAAAGGATGTGGGAATAAAAATTACAGGTGCATTTGGTTAATTATGCCCCCTTACTTAACATAATTGCAGGCTCAGACAGCCAGGTGGTCATTATTTTGATTGGTCTAATTAGTCAGATGTGTTCACAAGCAGCTGCATGCAATGTTCTGGGCAGGTTCAGAAAAGCACATTAAAGAAAGTCCAGTTGAAGCCTTTTTAGAACTTGTCCTCAGATGCATAATAAGTTCTTAACAACGAGTCTTATTAATGACATAAACACTTAAGTACCTTGATGAGAGTTTAAGGAGAAAAAGAAATGGAAAAGGTCCATTCATAGCCAGAGGAAAACCACTCAACATTGAATACAGGATGGGTGAGTGCTTTCTGCTTTAGCCATTGATAAAACCATCTTATTAAGTCAGAAAGGTAGTCCAGCCACTATGTTTGTGCTTTGTATATAAAATAACATCCTCAATCTCAAGTAGCAATAAAAACAAAGTTAGTCTTACTGCATTTTTATAATCAGTTGGTATTTGAAGCATCTCAAGTTTGTGGTGCTCAGCTTAGATGTGTTGCTCAGTAAGCTTTATAAATCAGGATGGAGATTGCTCCAATACTTCTTACAGCAACGTAAAGCCTGCAACACTTTTAAAAAGAGGAAAGTGTCCCCTGAAGCAAATGAGAATTTATCCTGCAACAGTCAGACCTGGCTGTACTCAAGCACCCTGGAAGAAAACCGTGAAATTACAATAGTGTACAGAGGCTTGATTCTCATCTCCCTGCCATCCCTGCCCTTACGTGCTGGCCGACTTCTCACTAGTACAGACTCGGCTGCTTCTTACAAACCTCCATTTTTCCAGCTATCTCCCTTTTGGGCAACTGCAGCCTCATGTTTTCTTTTTCCATTAAGAGCAGGAAAAATTATCTTGGCCACTGTGGGAGGGGATGGTGGTTCCTGTGCTGACTGACTCACTGGGAGGAGCAGTACTGCCTGTGTACTGACTGACTGACTCTGGGAGGGGCAGTGGTGCCCGTGTTGTGGCTGACTGACTCTGGGAGGGGCAGTGCTGCCTGTGTACTGACTGACTCTGCGAGGGGACAGTGATGCCCGTGTACTGACTGACTGACTCTGGGAGGGACAGTGGTGCCCATGCTGCGACTGACTGACTCCGGGAAGGACAGTGGTGCCTGTGTACTGGCTGACTGACTCTGGGAGGGACAGTGGTGCCCGTGTTGTGGCAGACTGACTCTGGGAGGGTCAGTGGTGCCCGTGTTGTGGCAGACTGACTCTGGGAGGGACAGTGGTGCCCATGTTGTGGCTGACTGACTCTGGGAGGGACAGTGGAGCCTGTGTACTGACTGACTCTGGGATGGTGCCCGTGCTGTTACTGACTGACTCTCTGGTTTTGTTTCTGTTTAGATGAGTTCTGGTTCTCCGATGGGTCCTTATCAGATAAGTCCAAGTGTGCAGACCCTGGCCTGATGCCCCTCCCGGACACAGCCACAGGGTTAGATTGGACCCACCTCGTGGACGCTGCACGGGCATTTGAAGGTAAAGAGTCACCAGCCTCTGGCCTCACCCCTTACCCTGGGAGTCCTTTCCTGCAGGGCCTGTTTGGCATCTTAGGGGAGCGTGTCTGTCTCCCATCGTCTGATTAAAGTTTTGAATCCTTTGCCTTGTTGTACGATGAAAACAAGCAGGGGCTGGCTTGGGCTATGACTAAGGACATTTCCTGAGGGAGACCATGTCATTTAGTAAAAGGAGCACTAGGCAAGAAATCTGAAAACCTGAATTCTAGCTCTGGCACCATCTGTGACCTGGGTGGGACCTCTGTTTCCTATCTGAAAAGTAGAGGTGATTGTATGGGGAGCACCTTACATCTTTCCTCATAGCGTGCTGAGGTATAATGTGGGGGACACATTTAGAAGGCAGGAGCTGCTGGGTTCACCCGGACGAGCACAGGCCGAGGAGTCCGGTCACTTGGTATAAACACAGACTCTGGCATGATCGGCTTGACCCATGCAAGTGTCTCTACCTGTCGAGGCCTCGGCTGCCTCCTCTTAAATGCGGGTCAGTGAGGGTAGGTGGGCTAGCCGGTCTCTAAGAGCCATCCAGCTGCCACACTGTCTTCTGTCATTTTTGGATGAGGCTTCCCCTTCAGGAACACGTTTGTCCAGCTCACAGTTAAAGGGAGACAAAACAAGGAAGATGCTTGCTTCACGTGCAGCTCGGGACCCCACGGTGATACCATGTAAACCTGTGGCGTTCAGGATCGTGACTTGACTTTTTGCCCTTTGTCGCTGCATTCTTTCAGTGAGTTTTTACGATGGCAGGCCCTGGCACTGGGGAAGCTGGCAGCTGGGACTGACAAAGGAGGCAGGATCATTTTAGTAGGCGTTAACACCCTGCGCTCTGTGAGACTCTCATGGTGTAACCAAGTCACAGCATCCTGGAGGCACCCGAGTCCACTGCTGCCTTCTCAGGCCTGAGGGCCCTTCCTTCTCTTTCTCCCCATTTCTCTTCCTTTCTCAGTCTCTGCTAGCACAGCCCCGTCACCTGTGACACCAGGCCTCAGGAAACAAAATCAAATTCTTTTCCCAGGAGGGGAGGTGCATTTGAAGTCAAAATGCAGAAGGTTGAGGTTTCACTGCCCCCATCTGTGACCAGCTTTAACAACGTTAGGGAGGCCCAGTGGTGGCTTTGCTCTACTCAGTTGGTATCAGTGCCTGTGGTCCTGAGCCTCTGGGAACAGGAGTTGGAATCTACTCTCAGGTGGACACGAGGGAAGTAGGTAAAAGGCAGCTTGCTAGGAGGAAGCTTCTGCAACATGAATATGCGCTCACTGCTCCTTAAATGGAAGGAACGAGACTGCTTTCTTTCTAAACCACTCACTCCTTGTAGAAATTTCAGAAGAGCCCTGTCTGCCTTGTGGGGAGACCTTCATTCTCTGATGTTACCAGAAGTTAGTTGCATATTTTAGAAGCCCCAGGCTGGTGGTCTAGTTGTTTCTTGGGCTCCCCGTGCTTCTAGCACTTGCTTGTACATGACCCAGCACCAGAGCACAGGAACACTGTCTTTACCTCTGTCCAGAGCAATCTAGGAGCAGGTAACACCATTTTCTCTTTCTCTGGGGTGTTCTTCACACACTACAGTCTCTCTCTCTGACCAGATCTTTCTGCCCCAGGAGAGATAAGACCAGAGATAAGATCTCTGTGTGGCCTCACTGTGTAACTATCTGCAGAGTACTTAACACACTGAATTCTGCTTCTTTCACATGCCTGTCTCTTAAGAGATGAGTTTCTTAAGGGAGGGCTGCCTCTTTTATTATTTTATCTGTATTTATCGGATACATATCAAGATGAACAAATGAGAAGCGCTAATAATGAGGAGTAAGTAGGTACTCAATATGCACAGTTTTGTGCAACCCAGAACTATCCCAGCTCATGTCACAGCTCTCAACATCTTAGATCCTTTTGCATTTTGTGATCACCTTTGAGATTTAAAACAATATTTATCACCTTATCTCTGTATCTGCCCTCATTTATGTCTTTACTTGGTTCCCTTCCACCCCTTTCAAATATTCCTTCAGAATAAAATGACTGCTAGAAAATGCATTTTTTCAGGGGCTTAGAGAAGGCAAAATGGTACATGGACTGAATGATGAATTTAGGGATTTTGGTCATAACTTCAGCCATTTCTGGGCCATAGGCCTTTGGACAAGTCACTTAGCTACTGTGACATCCACACTTTGTCCCAATACTGTTCTAGGTCTTTTACAAATATGAACTCGGTGAATGTTAAATAATAATCCTTTTGGACATGTGCTGAATGAATTTGGGCTTCAGTGTTCTCATCTATAAAATGAAGAACCAAAGAACCTGTAAGGAAGGCTTCATCTCGTCCTAAACCTCTAGTTCTGTGGTTTTGATATCAACAAGTTATTTCTAAGCTGAAGTAAGAGTATAGGTGGTAGTTGGCACGGAAGGGAAAAAGTATGACATGGAAATTCTCCCTAGGCAGTGCCCTCAGGTACATGGATGCCTAAATTAAGCAGAAAATAGTGTTGTATTCTTTTTGCCAAAGGAGAAGACTTTGGTTATCTGAGCTCTAACATTGATGGATAAAATAATGTGGAAGAAGTTAATGCCGTGTTTAATTTTTGATGCTACTCCATAGGGTGGCATGTCATGGTGAGACAGTAGCCAGCTTATGAAAATTCAGTTGAGAATGTGTGCCTCCTTTGGACTAATCAGATTCCCTTGTATCAGTGTTGCCTCAGGTTGCATCCCAGTGACCTGCTGCCCTCTCTCCTGAGTTGCATGGTGGTGATGAGCGTGATCAATCTCCTTAGCACTTTAAAGAAAAATGTCTTCAGGTAGATAACCCAGTTGCCTTCCTCATGACTTTTTCTTTTTGTACCAGTTCTCAAGGCCATTTCTGAGCTAGAGTAAACATTATAAAGAAAAGATAGCACCAAACATGTCATGTGCTTGTTCATGTCATTGCTACAAACTAACAAAGGCAGTTCTAAAGGCTTATTGCCTCAGTCTTCCCTGGAATAATCCTGTGCCCATATTTCAGTCAGTATATCTGAAAACAGGCTTGGAAAATGGAATTTACCTGCCTATTGGATTGAGATCCCATGATCCCTATAAAATCCAATAGTGTAATTGATCCCTGACAGACTTGCCTCTCCCCCATTGGTCTACCTCATTTATGCTACACATTTTGGCATATGATATGTTCACCTTCATTTAAGGGCTAAAGTTGACATTGGACACGAGTTTAAGAATTTAGATTTTACTATACCATTTAAAAATAGAGCAGAGGCACCAAATTAAGCTGTCAAATCATGACTACTTAAATGTTTCAACTCTATTAGTGCAAGGACCATAATAAATAGTATAGTTGTGGGTGAGAGCCAGGCATTCTGTGCACAAGGACTCAGTAAGCTCCCTCCAAAAAGGAGCCATGTTTCCAGACCACATTGCTGACCCTAAGGCAGTGATAATAGATTTAAATGAGAAAAACAGAAGCAAAACACAAAAATCTGACCATTTAGAAAGTTTTAAATGTTACTTTAATAATAATTATGCTGGGAAGAATTAATGAATATGACAAGAGCAATTTTTTTAGGATCATGAAAAAGATGCTAACTAAATCTGGACTACACCCAGAGAGGGGGTAGTTCTTAAAGAAAAATATGTTTCAGAAATATTTATTTCAATGGAAAAAAAGGGAAAATTAACCAGCCTCACTGTACCTCAAAAAGATTTCATGAAAACTGTGAAAGAAAAACACATAAAGGAATGAAATAAGTTGTAAAAAAAAAAAAAAATGGCAAATGAAATTACACTGCAATTTATAAATAAAACTAACAACCTCAGTTTTTCTTTGAATATTGATAAACCAATAGCAAATTTGATCCAAAACATAAAAAGTACAAATGAACCATATTAGAAAGAAGGGTAAGTTAACATGAGAAAAAGACAGTGGGACGAAAATGACCTGTGCAGAACTTTGCCATCTCCCTGCAGAGAACAATGGGTTCTGCCTTACCCCGCAAACTCCAGACCAACTGCAGTGACTTGTTATTGCCTCTAGGATAGGAATTTTACTACTTCTCCCTGGCTTGGGTTATGAAGACCTCGTGATCATTTGGGGTCTTGCACTCCCCACCATAATGCAAACCAGGCCAGCCTGAACCATAAAATCTGGTCAAGACGAGTCCCTATCCCTTCTCAAGAATCACATATTTAGATTTCCTGTAAATCTAAATATGTAAATGTAAAGTCTTAGTAATTAGCTATAGAGGCAGAAGGAAACCTGTCAAAGGACAATCTAGAGATGCAAGCTCAGAACACCCTCCTTAACTCACGGTAGCACATACACACAACCTGCCCACCTTGGCTGATCCCAGTTGTGGGGCTCTTTATTTACCCAGAAAATTACTTTTCTGTTTACTCTAATGGTATAAGATGATGCACTTGATCACTGAATTTTCTGCAAACCTTGGCAGCCTACTTGGCTGGTTCCTTCTGCACAAAATACTGGTACACCACCCTAACCCGCAGTTTCTGGCCCCACATGAATCTCAGTCCTCTATATTTTCTAATTCATATGTTCTCTGGGTGACATTTTAAAAAAGAGACATAGAGTTTTTTTAATTACTAAGGAATGTCAAGCAGCTATATAGAAATACATTTGGTGGATAAGGTACTTAGATTATGTCTTGCAAGAAAACATGGCAGAGAGCATAAGAAATGGTCAAAAGCCAAAGTGTGGAAGGCATTGAAAAAGTCACCCAAGAATATCCCCAAATACCAAATATTACCTGAAAATAATAATTTTGCAGTTTATTGTTTTCAGAGTTTCAGAGTAATGATGCCCTTTTATATATATTTTTTTGAAATTCAGAAGCAGGGAGAGGTAATAACATTCCTATCCTAGAGGTAATAACAAGTCACTGCAGTTGCATGATAGGATTCTTTCCTGATAAACACATACACACTCGAAAGATAATATAAGATAATCTCAGTCTTTAATATTAGTATGAGAAAGCTTAGATGAAATTCAGTAGTAAATTGAAAAGATTATTCATTGTTATTGGCAAAAGTTTAGTCTAATAAAAGAAAAACTTTAATTAAAAAGTTACAATAGGTGAAGTAATTAAAAGCTGTATCAGTTTGTCCCAAAAAAGTATATCTAATAGAATTAAAACCTATTTCTTCTAAAAATTAAGATTTGAGAGATACCCCCAAAGGCTAATATCTATTTTAAATGGTTACATAGTACTTAATAGAAAATGTTTATAAGCAGATTGCTTATGTCCAGAAACTAAGCAAGTGTACTCTTTGAGACTGTGCCCTTTAATTTTTATACTGGAATCTTTGACATTTAAACAAGGAATGCAAAGAAAAAGAATCAATGTTGGAAATAAAAAATTTTAGATAGGGTTTTATACATAGAAAATACAAAAGATCAAAATGAAGTTTAATTAGAGATTATAAAACAGGTAAATAGGTATTTTGAAATATATTTTTATAAGCATAATTTCTAAGTGTCATTAATTTTTTTAGTTACCTATTGCTGTTTAACAAACCACCCCCAACATTTATGGCTAAAAACAACAATAGTTTATTATTTCTCATGATTCTCTGGGTTGACTAGGCTCAGCTGGGTGGTTCTTCTGCTCCATATGATCTTAGCTGGGGTCCCTCAAGCAGCTGTATGCAGCTGGAGCTCAATTGGATCTGGAGTATTAAGGAGATTTCACTCACCTGTCTGTGTCTGGAATGGCTGAGGCCTAGTGAGACCCCTGCCTTTAGCAGAGTAGTTGTATTTATTCACATGTTCTTCTATTATTCAATTGCTCTTCTAATTAAGGAATTAGAAGAGCAAAAGCAGAAGCTCTGTGATGTCTTAAGGCCTCGTTTTGGATGTCTCAGAATATTATATTCACCGCAGTCTATTTAGGCCAAAGTAGTCACAAGGCCAGTATTCCAGGGGTGTGACGTAGACTCTGCCTCTACCTCTTGATGGCAAGAGATGGCAGGTGCACACAGGGAGGGAGGAGTTGTTGGCAGCTGTCTTTGCAGACAACTTTCCACTGTAATAGTCACAGGACACCTTAGATATATCAGTAAGATTGAATTAACATGTTCTTTGAGAAGTAAACCATCATCAGAATTATGAGAGAATTCCAAGGAACACTTTGATATCTGAAAAGTCTTAATATCTAAGACTGGAAATGGATAGAAAACTTCATAGTAAAGATGACAGTTCTTCCTGGATTAACTTGTAGAGTTAATGCAATTTCAAGAAAAATAGTTAAAGAACTAAATTTGCCTCCATTTGGAAAATAGGTGAATGATGTTCAACCAAAAGATCTATTATAACTTAATAATAATTAAAACAGCATAGTAACTCATTAGGGATAAGAATTTTTGAAGAAAAATTAAGGGCTCAGACAGAAATCTGAATATATTTAAGAGTTACATGGGAAAGGAATTTATGTATTCCATTTGGATTTAGGTATTTAAAAAGCTAATTTTAGAAAAAGTAAAAGTAAGATTACAGTTTTGGAAGCAAGATTATGCTTTAATTATGGAGTAGTGAGAGAACATACAAAATGTTATATGGTCAGATAAAGGTATTTAAATATTTAGACCTTTTATGAACCTGAAAGAGAATGTTAAAATAAAAGAGGAAATATTGGACTTTAGGAAAAGATTTCTAAAGAATGTGATTGTGATAGGTAAAACCAGGATACCTAAAGTACATAAAGGAACTTACCCTGAAAAAAAACACCAAACCCACAGTAAACAAATGGTCAAGGCATGTGAATATAAATTTCACAAAAGACAAATGCACAATAAATAAGAAGGTGAAAAATGTTCAACCACATATGTAAATTTAACACATATGTAAATTTAAAGAATAATGAGCTACCAGCTCATACTTTTTGAATATGAAAAATGATACAATAGCTCTAGGAAGCTATGAAGAATACTCACAGCTGGTATCATTATAAAGATTATGAAGTGATCCATCTTTTTGTTCAGGCAATATGATAGTATGTTACTAGTGCCAGAAAACTGTACCCACCTTTTAACCAGAAATCTAATTCCTGAGAATTTGCTGACACAAAATTATTAAAAAGAATCAAAAAGCTTCCAATAGAAAAATATTGGGCATTTAAAAAAATTAATAAGTGATCAAGTAACATATCTCTACCCAAACACCTAAAAAAAAAAAAAAAACCACACAGTCCTTCATAGGTCTAGAAAGGCAAAAGTAGGTTGGATGCCCTGTGCCTCCCCCATGCTGTGAAGATCAAGTTCAAAAAGCTGGCTGAGTCACATTTTAGACTTTGTTTTAATGTATGCAGTTATTTTGTTTATTGGAGGGCAAGACGTGTCCTTCCTACGTGTCAGGATTCCTAAGTGAAATTGATGGTCTATCTAGTTCAATAAGATCATAGTTTTGCCACCCTGAAGTGCTTATACCCTTTGTTATGTAGAATCACATCAAGTTTGGGGGTACCTGATAATGTACATAATGGCTTTCATCCCCCATTAAACGTGGTAATGGGAATAAACTCAACTAGAAAACCTGGCTATGGATCAAACAGTGAAGCTGGGGAAGAGAAGTGGAGTCTCATCAAAATCTCCAGGATTTCAAGTATCTCTCATACATCAGAATATCAGAAAGAGGCAGTTGATGTGTTTTTAGCATTTGTTGAATGGATAATGTTGTTTTCAGTGAACACAGGCTTCAAAGGCAAAATGACCAACTGGTGCTCTTAGACTCTGGATTCCATGTTGCTGCCCCACGAAGGCCCATCCTCCTAGGTTTCCACACTTCCCCAGTTGGTAGTGGAGAATACCACCTTCCCTTAGCTGTTTGGGAGCATGGATGTGTGTGTGCTCCTACACAAATATCAATGTGAAACACACATGCAGAGTTTGCAATTCACATGCCAGGCACCACTGTGGCAATGAAATGCTCCACATAACCACATTTCCCAAAAATTCAAAGTCTGTATCTTTAATTTGTTGTGTTCTTTAGGCCCTTGACTTCTTAAACAGAGCATAATAAACATCACTTTTTATGGAGAACTTTTTCTGTTATGAAGCTTCAGCTTAAAGTTAATAAAGTTGTTATAGTTATTGACATTTGACGACTGTGTGTATGAGAGAGAGTGTGTGTGTATATGTGTATACAAGTGTAAACAAAATGTGACTTACTGAGTAACTCCTAATGGTAACATAATTAGTGGGAAAAAAAAATGGAAAGATAAATGACTACTACATGGATGAAAAATGCAAAGTCAAATTTGGAATAGTAAATCCATTTAAATTATCTCAAAAGTAAATTAAAATGGTTTCAGGCCAATGCAATAGTTATTTCTTAAATAAAGAATAATTTCAGGACTTTTTCTTGTTAATTACTCATAGGCAGATACTAGACCATTATCTTTCTACATGCATGGATGGGCTTCCAAAAGCCTAAACCAGAGAATTTTAGGTGGAAAATAGTATAGTGCAGCATTTTTTTTTTCCTTTCCTAGTGGCCAGTTAAGTCAATTTTCTGCAGCGCAATAAGCACAGGAGTCAGAATCAAAACTTTTAATTTTCTACATGTAGCTACAAAACCCTACTTTGTCTTGAGTTTGCAGTTCTAACAAAGACATATTTGAACAGCTTTGTTTGTAGACATATGTTTAATTTAATCTAGCCTCATACTTGAATGTCCCATTTGGCATGTATCCTATAGCACTGTCCTATAGCACTGTATCCTATAGCACTATCCTATAGCATTGTCCTATAGCCTCATACTTGAATGTCCCATTTGGCATGTATCCTATAGCACTGTCGTCCTATTCCTCACCCTAGACAGACATGACGCATTGATCAGACCATTCATCCCCACCTGATCCAGCCTCGGCCTTATGTTGGACAGACATGACGTGTTGATCAGACCATTCACCCCCGCCAATCCAGCCTTGGCCTTATGCTCCACAGACATGATGCGTTGATCAGACCATTCACCCCCGCCAGTCCAACTTGGCCTTATGTGCGACAGACATGACACGTTGATCGGATCATTCACCCCCACCAATCCAGCCTTGGCCTTATGCTCGACAGACATGACACGTTGATCGGATCATTCACCCCCACCAATCCAACCTTGGCCTTATGTTCCTAGTGCTTCAGGCATCATAGACAGGGTCATGGGAGTGACTTGCAGTCATCTGTTTTGCCATCTTGGTTCTAGAATATGGAATAGCCTGTTGACTGTTCATCTTCTTGTTTAGTGCTAACTGTACTAAAAGTAAGGAACTGACATTGAAATAAGGTTTTTATTGTTTTGTTTTGTTTTTGTGTGTGAGAGATGGAGTCTCGCTCTGTGGCCCAGGCTGGAGTGCAGTGGCGCGATCTCGGCTCACTGCACACTCCGCCTCCCAGCTTCATGCCATTCTCCTGCCTCAGCCTCCCGGTAGCTGGGAATACAGGCACCCGCCACCACGCCCAGCTAATTTATTGTATTTTTAGTAGAGACAGAGTTTCACCATGTTAGCCAGGATGGTCTCAATCTCCTGACCTCATGATCACCCGCCTCGGCCTGAAATAAGTTTTTTTAAGAGATTATTTTAAAGGATGGATTGTTTTGTGTGTCAGCCATGCCCAGCGCTCCACCTTAGCCAGATCTGCTCGCACTGGAAAGAACAGGAAAGAAAACCAAAGAGGCTGCACATGTGGAGTGTGGGTGATGGGATGTGGACCAACCTTAACAATGCATATGAAGCTCCTACTCTTGTGCTTGTCTTTTCTGATGGTTTTGTTTGTGCCATTTGGTTCTATCTCAGTAATTGCTTGATTATTGAATATTTATTGTCACAGAAATAAGCTGTAGGGGCATAAAGCTTCCACTGGAAACTGTCTTTAAGATTAGCTATTTTATAAAGTAGTTTGGTGTCTGTACTTAATCAAGTAGCATTCTCTTTGCATTTCAGCCTCCCAAGCTTTTCGAATCCAAAGTGAAATCCTGTTTGTGAAATTACATTGCTGGCAAAACTCTAGTTTTGGCTTCTTGCCTTCTGACCAGTAGGACCCTGTTTCTCCCTAGGGAATGTCTGAATGACTGCCTATAGCAAATTCTGTTTCTGTTAAATATGTGGGCATTTTATCAATTAAAGTAAAAACAGATGAAGGAAGCTAAGGCATGTTCATCCATGTATTTAGACTTACCCACCAAACCCAAATATATTAAGAAAGATAGAAACGTAACTGAATTATAACTGGCTTGCATAAAACGAGGATGAGTCAATGAAACTCCTAAAAAGTTAGACAAATTTTTACCTGTTTTCTTTTCCATTCCTTTTCTGGTCAGTAATGAAAGTCACTATGGAATAAAAATATATCTCCTAATGACTTTTTAAAATGTGATGTGTTCCCATATTCTGAGCTCTTTACAGAACAGAGGGTTATGTTGGACACCACTGCAGCCCAGACCTCCCCTCCCCACCCAGCCCCTGGAGCAGCTCAAGCCCAGCCAGGATTCTGCCCCCAGCTCTGCTGTGCACGTCACATCATATGTAGAAGTTGGCAGGGCCCCAATTATGTTGTTGACCTTAATTCAATTGCAAATTACTTTTTATGCAAAAAGCCTACTATGCAGTACCAAATTGGTAACATGATTCTCTCTCAGGAAAGTATAGTTATGTAATGTTTATCATCTTACAGAAGATTTGATGTGTGGAACTTTACAGAAAGGTTAGTTGAAAGACATCTGCCTGCCTAGGGCAGGTGTGTTAGCAAAGGAGCCACGTGGATGGAGAACTCTCAATGCGATCAGTAGCTGGGTGCACTCAGGAGGACCCAGGCCTCTGTCAGGGCACTGATGGCGCTTTCAGCACCATGGCCACAGCCTGCGCCTTGGCTTTCCTTCATATATTCCTGGCAGCTTCAATGTCACCATCCTTTTTAATTAACTGGAAGTATATGACCTGCCATAAAGCAAATAAGCAGGTAGCCTCATGAGGAGGCTCGTCCAGCAGCCAGAGGGAGGTAGAGTGGGATAAATTAAGAACAGAGCACCCCTGACACGGACCCAAGTGCAGTCTCTCCAGCATTAATCGATTCATAGGAAAAGGACCAGCACAGCACTAACACGCCTGCTATATACCTCAGATTCCTAGTGTAGATACATACATGTGCTCAGAAACCAAGCAGAGAGACTCCAGGGAATGAGGGTGAAGTGATCATTGAATAGATTGCTTGGTTCTCACTTCCATGTGATTCAAAAACAGAATATTTTTCTGCATGCCATTCAGCATTTCTGGATTACTGTTCTCGGCCAGCGCTCAGCCCCCGGAGCCAGGCCAGTCTGGCGCCCATTCTTAAGACTATTCTATTCCCTTTCCTTCCTACCTCTTAAAACATTGAATGTTAAGTTCCTGGTGCCAAGAATAAAAATGTCCTTGTGCTAAGATAAGGCATTGTAGTCATACTGATAATTGGTACTACTGCTATAAATACTGTGCCCCTCCAATCTTCCTTTAAGGGTTTCTAGTGAGATTACTTAGCTATTATCTCTCTCACCAGCACTCTCTGTGGATTTGTGGAGTGAGTCATTTAAGTAAGCCCACAGTTGTGTATGCTCGTAGTTGGATCCATGTGTGTATGGCATACCACGTCTTTGTTGTACACTACAGCACTGCTTCCAACCAACAGTGAAAATATGAAATGTGTCATCTTATTGCATTGGAGTTACATAATACTGGCTCTCAAGGGTTTCCCCTGGTCCATCGCACGCACACACTGTACTTCACATAACCACATTTTGTGGGCCCTCGAGATTCTCAAGTATAGAGAGATACTCCTGTTCATAGGAAAATTCTAAATCTTATTTCAGGTCTTGACTCAGATGAAGAACTGGGGCTGCTCTGTCACCACACGTCCTATCTAGGTGATTGTCTGGGGCTGCTCGTTGGCTCCTGATATCCTGTAACCTTTTCTGTATATTTCATGTGTCTGCACGTCTGCATGGTTATTCACGCTCTGAGGGTTGGGGGTGCACAGCGGGACATGTGCCCTGGCTATTCTGTCTCCAGAACCTTCTCCGGGTTTGGGGAGAACTTAGAGAGAGGTCCCTCTCCTTGGTTCTGTCAGTTGAGTCATTATCCAACTATTGTTTCATGCATAGCCAGCAGCTTTGGCATTTCTTGGGATGTGGAAAGAAGAAAGCAAATTGGCTCTAGCAAATCCAGTGTCTGCTAATTGTCCCTGTGGCTGTGATGTGCATAGGCCATACAGCCCAGTAGGAGGACAGCCAATCTCCATGCTTTCTCCTTCTCAGAAGCTTGCCTGAGTTTGTTTTTCTTTGTTTTGTTCCAAAACAAGGCAGTAACTGATTTGAAGGGGGGAAAAGATTTTATTTGTCTACTGCATTTCCACAAAGAAACATTGCCTTTCAGTGATTACTAACCCTTCTTTCTGTGTGTGTTTCTCCCCTCCCCAGACCAGAGGGTGGCATCCTTCTGCACCCTGACAGACATGCAGCATGGGCAGGACCTGGAAGGGGCCCAGGAGCTGCCCTTATGTGTAGATCCAGGCAGTGGCAAAGAGTTCATGGACACGGCTGGGTATGTGAGCCCCTGTGGACCCCTCCCTCCTGCTATTCCAGGCATGATTAGCAAAGATTCGGCTAACAGACTAACCCTGAGCCAGTCAGGTGACCATATTCCACCGTGCCCTTTCCCAGTCCTGAAGAATCCAGAGAAGGGACTGAGTGGGACTACTTGGCTCCCTGCCCTGCTGTGGGAGACCGCTTTTAGCTGCATGACCACTTGCTTCATGGGCACCCCCTGCCTGCCAAGACTTGTGACCCTGTGCCCACGGTGGTGAGCCTCACTGTCAGAGAGGGCAAGAAGGGGCCTCAAGGTCAGCGTGTGCTGCCGAATTATTGCAACAGCACCAGGCAGGGATAACTCACCGATTGGCCTTCCACCTGCCAGGCTGCACATGCTCACCAGCCCAGGGCATGGCTCCTCCCAGAACCTGGTCCTTGATCCGGCCTCATGCCCTCCATTGAAATATGTTGGGAACACCCCAGTCTTTCCCCTATATTCATGACATGTTCTTCCCCCGTGAAATGTGTATTCTTTACCTGTGTCATCCATTCTTAATTCCAACTTCTGTGTGAGCTGAATATAGAAGTTGGAATTAACTTCGTTAACTTGCATGTTCACACTGGTAACAAGCTTCATGATGTTGTCATCATAGGGAAAGGCAAATTGGGGGGAAATTGGTTCCCAGGACTTCATTTGGGTCTACCTTTGTCTCCATTGGCTAAACCAATTTAAGTAATATATCTTTTGATTTCCTACCGACCCGTATGTCTATAGAGATTCTGGATCTCTTTTTGAATCAGTGAAGTCCCAGAATGAGCTTGCCAGTGGATCACCTCTATGAACGCTTCCATTCTGACATCTTATAATGTATCTGCTTGCTGGGCTCTAAGCTCATGAAATAATTCTTTCAAGTGAAAACTTGACCAACAAAATGCTGAATTGACTCTCTTGAGTCTTTCTGATTCTATCCTTGTTTGCTAGGGAGCGTTCTCCATCACCACTGACCGGGAAAGTCAATCAGTTGGAATTAATTCTTCGACAACTCCAGACCGACCTTCGGAAGGTAATCTATTGGAAGAGCATAATCAGAACTCTTTCCTTATAAAACCAGCCCCTTATAACTACTACAGAGAAACTGAAGAGACTCAGGAAAGAAAACTGTCTTACACAAAAACCAGTGATAAATACAAACAGATGCTCCTGAGGTCTCACTCCATCTGCTGACCTGCAGCTGATGTATTGCATTTTGCGGGATGCAGGGATCTCAATGGATATGAGTAAATGAGGATTAGCCCTCGATGTGGCTAATCTTCAGTGTGCAGTAGAAGCACGGTGGGCCAGCATTTTTTAGTTCAGTGAGTTATCGGTTGCACCAACTCTGTATGAGCTGACCTCAGAGGAGTCCATTGCTGCCAGAGAGCCTGGTCTCTATGAGTCCTGTTGTCTGTCTTGAGTCAGCTTCACAGCCCTCAGAACTTCTGCTCTACACATCAACCTGCACTTGGTCCGTCCTCAAAAGAAATTAAATCCTGTATCCCATAAATACTTGCTGAGCTCTGTTCCATCAGCCCTGTGCTGGAGAGCCAGTTGGCTGTCCAGGAAACGGAATGGGGTGCGGTAGCGAGTGGGAGGGTGTCACAGGAAGGTTTTTGTTGTGATGGTTTGGTTTGGCTTTTGAAGAAGGGAGAAATCGTAGCTGGTGAGAATGCTGAGGAAAGGATTCAGTTGGGAGGGAAATCATGATGAGGGTGAAGGGCAAGTGGGTGAAGTTCTGATCTAGTCACAAGGAGGGAGCTGGCCTTGGTTAGGAGTAGGGACAGCTTATACATAGTTACCAGAGTGGAGCAGAGTATGTGTGCGCATGCACGTGCACGTGTTCATGTATGCACCACGTTCATTCACATACACAGAGTCCAGACAGAGATGTTGGCAAATTTCTCAGATTGTTTCTTTTTTTTTCTAGTCATGAGCTGAGAGTGGTGAGAAGGAATATAAGAACTTTGTGGATAGAGGATATGGGTGTACCACAGCATGTAAACTAACCGGGTATATTTGGGAGACTTGCCAAAAACAGCTAAAGCACATTTGAATTTGGAGCATAAGTTAAAGCGATACCTGTTTTCCTGGTTGTGTGTTTTTTCCCCAGCTTGGGTGACGAGCTGTCCCAGTTTGTCCGGGATGGAGAAGTTTTCTAGGATATGGAACTTTCCATATTAGAACCAGCAAAGTCCCATGCAAGCTGGGATGGCTGGTCACCTTATCTCCAGCTGCAAGTGTAGAATCGTGGGGGAGTTGAATGTAGCCAATATTAAGATTTAGACAGGAAATCAAGACGGGGAGAGAGAGAGAGAGAGAGAGAGAGAGAGAGACAAGGACCCTGGGGCATGTACAGTGCATGAATAAACCAAAGATCCCAGAGTCCAGGCTGGTTGAAGAGAAATAACATCACTGCCGGGGAATGGCTGGGGCGGAGGTGTTGGTGGGCAGTGAAAATAAGGGTAAGATTGATAAGATTGATGGATTCTATCATTACTGGAGGAGGAGATACTGGAGAAATTATTTTTAAAAGACAGAAGGTGATGGTCAAGAAGTGAAAACTTGAAACTTTTAGGAAGAGATGCAGTCATTGACAATAGCACGGTATAGGATGCGGTCATGGGAGTGGGAGTTGAGGAAGGCCAGTTTTGAAGATCACTGGGAGAAAGCGATGGAGAGGCTGAATGGCCAGAGTGTCAGATGGAACATCTCAGTGGATTCGAAATCATCAACACAGATGACAGGAGTGGGATGGGGAGAAAAGAGCAAACCAGGTTCTAGAATCTTCCCGTAATGATGGTTGGGACTGGAGATACAGTAAAATTTTTGCAGCCAGGAGGGGTAGCAGGTCTCATGACCTAATGGCACATTTTTTAGAGGAGCTGGAATTGTAGGAAGGAGCGCAGAGATCTGGCCTGAACAATAGGGGATGCACTGTCTGCCTGCCCGACCCCCATAGCTGGGGACAGTGTCCTCAGGAGGGAACCAGGATTCACTTAGAGCACGAAGACGAAGGGAATTTCAGGAGGACAGACTGAGCGTGCACAGGGTCTTCATGGCAGAATCCAAGTTCCATGGGTCATAATAAAAGGTTTGCAGGGATGTGGAGAGGTGGGCAGCTGAGTCACAGCAGAGATGTTCTGAGCTGTGGGACTCAGACTGCCTTGGGACCAAGAGTCGTGGTGAGGAATGTCCGGGGATAGTCCGTATCCAGGGTGGGCTGCAGTTGCTCCTTACAGCGAAGTGAGTGGCCAGCTCTGATTCAGGCCTCCTCTGGGGACCAGGGTCTTTTGCGCCAGTGACCAGGCAGGTGGTATTGGGGAGAGCCTCAGAAGGGATCAGGAAACGAGGAAACCTTGAGGGCGGGACCAGACATGCCAACGGTGGGGGCCTCCACTCACCTCGCTCAGTGCCCCCATACAGTGCTGTGGGTGGCATCTGGTAGCATTAGCGGTCGAGTTAGATCCCATTACAGAAATACCGATTGTTACAATCTGACAGTGACCCTTCTATTCATTTAGGGCAAGGCATCCCTTTCGGTGGGGGGGGGGGGGGGGGGGGGGGGGGTCTGAAACTGGTGCTATACATTTTTTTATTGCTGTATGTTGGAAACTCCAGATTTGGTTCTTGTGAAAGTCTTGATTATTTTTACATAGTTTTTAATGGCAGACTTTAAGGGTCATTATGGAAATATAGTGTAGCAGGAAAGCTTGATGGAATGAAAGACCTAAGTACATATTTTATTATAAACATATGTAACAGCTCTGCTGATTCCAATGTTGTACTTAGAAAGTTTTGTGCATTTGTCAAAGGGTATTACCTTTCACCTCACTGTAGTCTCCCTTTTTTGGATAGAGGGTGATATAAACGATGATGAACACCTTCCTATACAAAGGCTATCTTAGTACCCTGTGGGAGCAGAGTGGGATGAAAGAACAGGGTGCATGGAGTGTTCATTCCCATCCGTTTGTCATCAGCAGGAATCAGGATCAGGAAAGTTCCCTCACTGAAGAAAGTTACCCTTTCTCCCCTCAAAAAGTACATAAGTAAAAATAAGAATAAAAGATTCTTGTGGCCCAGCTTAGGAGGAATGAATGTATCAGTCAGTCTCCATGACTCAGTTTATTTCTACTCTGACCAGGAGAAACAAGACAAGGCTGTTCTCCAAGCAGAAGTGCAGCACCTGAGACAGGACAACATGAGGCTGCAGGAGGAGTCCCAGACCGCGACAGCTCAGCTGCGGAAATTCACAGAATGGTTTTTCACCACCATCGACAAAAAATCTTAGCCAGTCCACACCTCCTCAAGGGACCATTGGGAAATGCCCCTTGTCCCTTTGAAGTCACAAACGTGGTTTTTCTGTGTGCTTTCCACCAGTCGTAGATGTTTTTGCTGTTCCATTCTGTGTAGCGCCATTCACCACAGCAGGACAGGGAGCTTCGACTCTTTCTCGGTAGCCACAGCAGAGAGCAGTGCCAATGTGAAGATGAATGAATGTAACTCCTGGTGTGAAGATGAATGTAAACCCTGGCGACAGTTGAGACCTTTTTTCTTTTAGACTCTGCTAAAACAATGCTCTGGCTTGGGCTTACCTCAAGAGGGAAGATAGTTGGGTTTTATTTCCTATTTATCAGGTGACCTGGTAGAGATGTAAAGCAATTTACCATAGTGTGGGCTTTAGTATTGTAAAATAAACATGAGAACAAATAATCAGACATATACTTTAATGTTAAAGGTGCTCTATTTTTTTTGGATGTACAGTAGTTTTATTTCCACAGCCACATTACCATAGCAATAAGAGAGGAGGCATAGTACATAGTTGGAAAAGCTTTGCGGGGGTGATTAAAGAAAAAAAGCACTGTTGTGTTTAACACTAGTTCAAATGCAGTTACCTTAGAGACTTATTTATTTGCAGGAACAAATGGTGCCTGAATATTAACAGTGTTCTGATTAAAAACAAAACAAAAAAAGATACATATGCCTTGTCAATGGCTCGCCGAGTTGTCAGTAGTCACTTCAACTCTTAGTTCACTTTTGTATAGTTGCTCTGCTGGAAAAAAATGAAAGTGAATCTGCTTAACTCACTAGAACTTCCTTGTGTGCTGTGAGCCGGCGGAACCACTTGTACAATTGCCAGATTTGTTTATCTTTGTACAGAAGCTTTGATGAAGTGTCTTGTATTTAACACCCTTATTTAAGCTTATTTAACCTTAAATTGTTAATTTTATAAAATTTGGTTTGGCCTGCACTACGATGAGGGTTGGAGGTAGCTGCAGGCTCAGAAGAGACTGAGCTTGCACAGATCAGACCGAGAAGCAGGGTGAGAGATTCTAACGACTGGATGCTGCTAGTAACACGTTGTTTGTATTGCTTTACCATTTTTAACTGTTAGATTTGAGATGAACATACATTTTGCTTTTTTAATAAATGTTTAAAAGAAGTCCACATAAGAAATGGTGCTGTCAGGTGACTAGATTTTTTATGATCTAACATGTCTACAGTCTGACTGTATGTGAATTTATTTCAGGCCATTTAGGACCTTGATTTGTATTAAATACTGTTCAGCTGCCTTCTCACAGAATCCCAGATCAATTTCAGGAAGGGGTACCTAGTAGTTTTTAGTAGCTGTTGTGTGCCAGACACTATTCTCTGAACTTTTCATCCCTCTCATTTAACCCCAACGGTATCCTTCATAGGTAGGAGGTGGGGTTCTCATTTACAACCACATGATGTGGCTCAAGTGAAGTAATTTACGCAAGATTGTCTTAAAAAAAAAAAAAAAATTTAACACTTTGGTGTTGCCAGCACTTTGGGAGGCCAAGGTGGGCGGATCATGTGAGGTCGGGAGTTCAAGACCAGCCTGACCAACATGGAGAAACCCTGTCTCTACTAAAAGTACAAAATTACTCGGGCATGATGGCACATGCCTATAATCCCAGCTACTTGGGAGGCCGAGGCAGGAGAATCACTTGAACCTGAGAAGCAGAGGTTGCGGTGAGCCAAGATCATGCCATTGCACTCCAGCCTGGGCAACAAGAGCGAAACTCGGTCTCAAAAAACAAAAACAGTAACATTTTGAAAAATCAGGAAGAGGTAAACTGTAAATTTGAGTGGAATGTAAGACAGGAGACACAAAACATGGATCCAGATGTGAAGGGAAACACTGTTAAGGTCCATTGCTCTCAACCTTTGAAGAACAGAAAGCATATCAAGAATTCAGAGGGGCCGGGCATGGTGGCTCAAGCCTGTAATCCCAGCACTTTGGGAGGCCGAGGCGGGCAGATCACAAGGTCAGGAGATCGAGACCATCCTGGCTAACACGGTGAAACCCTGTCTCTACTAAAAAATACAAAAAACTAGCCGGGCGAGGTGGCGGGCACCTGTAGTCCCAGCTACTCGGGAGGCTGAGGCAGGAGAATGGTGTGAACCCGGGAGGCAGAGCTTGCAGTGAGCTGAGATCTGGCTAGTGCACTCCAGCTTGGGTGACAGAGCGAGACTCCGTCTCAAAAAAAAAAAAAAAAAAAAAAAAAAATTCAGAGGAAGCAAATTGACTCTTAGAATTGGCCCTAAAAGGAATTTTCCATATGGGCTTCACATGGGAGGCATGTTGAACAATTAACATTCTCACAGTGGATGTAGCAGTAAGCTTCCTAAAGCTGTTTCATGCAGCTGCCCTCTATGAAATGCACAGGTGCACCTCCAAGATGCAGCCAGGGACTGGAGATTTTCAGGGAATAAGGACCTTATGGGCCACCTAGATACCGTCCTTCCTCCCTCCCCTTTTTTTTCTTTCCCATCACTGTGAACCAGGCAGCATGCTAGGAGCTGAAAATCCAACCGTGATCACCGGGGGTCAGGGCCCCTGTGTGCACAGGCATACAATCTAATAAGGGAAGACAGACATAAGAGCACTTCAAAACATGAAAGACAGAAATAAAAGTACCTGCAACAGGCTACCTTAAGTAATTATTATGAACACTGATACTGTTTGAATAGCTCCTGGGTGCCAGGTCCTGTGTTGTGCTTTGTGTTACCTACCTAGCAGCCCTGTGAGGTAGGTGCCATCATCACTCCCTTTTTAAAGATGAGGAATCAGGACCTAGATAGGGTGGTCCATGGGTAGACGAGGGTACACGAGGTTCAGAGTCCCTAAGGTTAGTGTGTTCAAGAAATCTAGCAGAAGCCAGGACGTAACAGGGAGGGTAGAGTAGTGGGAGATGTGCTTGAAGAGATCAGCAAAAGCCACACCGTGAAGGAACTGGAGGCCATGCTAGACTTTGGATTTTGTTCT
Organism: Rhinopithecus roxellana; assembly: GCF_007565055.1. NCBI lineage: Eukaryota > Metazoa > Chordata > Mammalia > Primates > Cercopithecidae > Rhinopithecus > Rhinopithecus roxellana. The sequence goes on along the minus strand of NC_044556.1, from coordinate 96,722,751 downwards.
AGGTCAAAAGGAAACCATTGAAGCAGGAAAACTGCCTGATGTGAGCTCTATTTTAAATGGATTATTCTGACTTCTAAAGCAGAATGGACCACGCAGGTCTTCAGACTTTCTGTGTGGGGCTTTATCTACAAAGGAACCATTTGAGGTTTTGGGAGTCACATACTGCCTCTGTTGCATACTTTCAAATTTCTATTTAACACCCTTTAAAGATAGTAAAGAGTCGTTCTTAGCTTGCAAGACCACACAAAAACAGGCCACTCACCAGTATAATTTGCCAATGCCAGGCATAAGGCAGAGTACACATGGAAGACCAGTCTAGGTAAGAGATGGTGTTGGCATGGCCTGTGGTAACGCAGTGAAAGTGGAGAGAAGTAGGTAGGCCACACGTGAGAATGTATTTGGAGGTAAAGCCCACAGAACTGCTGATGAGTTGGAGACGAGTTGAAAGGGTTGGATCCAGGGATAAGCGCTAGACTTCAAAGGAATTGATGAACTGTGTGTTCGATCACACGGTTTTCCATAAATACCTCTTGCCTTTAGTAAAGGCTTAACAACAGTTACGCTCCTGGCAAGGGCCTGGAATACAGCTCTCCTGTGTCTTTGATCAAGGGTGGGTGCATTTGCTTTAGAGCTACTAATCAGATGGAAAGGTGGACATCATTTAGAGAAAATAAAGGAATCTGACCAAAACCTAGCTGAATGGAAAGCCATTCCATCTTCCAAAGGCATACCTGAGGATAAGACCAGAAGACAATTCTTGAAAACGCAGTTCTCAGTCTTTACTAGCAAAGGAATGAATAATCTGTCTCAAGTCCATCTCCAAAAGGCCATGCCAAAAAACAGGGCCAAAATGATTTTGGGTCTGTTTAGCTTTTTCGAACATGTTTCCAGTCAGCAACCAACCAACTACATGCTCCCATAGTACATGTAGTTTTGAACAACTTGGTGTCCTGGTGACACTGTTACAAAATGTGCCCCTTAACAACTACACATATTGACTTGCTATAATGACTTACTGGATACAAACCAAATATTTCGTGGAATATATCTGCTAAAAAATTCATTTTAGAATAAGCAGCTTTTTCTAACCATGTGGAGTGAACTACTATGTATTAAGGCCATTTTAGTATGTGACAAAGTTAATTAACATATTAGGCTTTTATCCTGCTATTCTCTATAGCTAGGAGAAGGCTTATGATTAGAAACATAAGCTACAGTTGAGGGGGCTGATAGTACAGTTTTGCCTTTGTGGCTCACAATTACCTGTTGAGATGCCTGGAGTCTGTTCTGCGAGTCCACTAAACTGCAGAATTTGATCACCTATTATTTTTAGCCTTCAAAGTCATGAAGCCATAAAACATAGCTTCTTGTTGGCACATCCAAAAATAACAAGATAACTATGAAAACATTAAGGATAAAGACCTGTAATGATGATAACAGAGGAGTGCTTGAATAGGGAAATCACCTGCTCCTTGTATAAAATAATTGGCCTGAGAAACCGCAACCTGTGCTTTAGGGAGAGAATTGGCATACCGTTTAGACTGATCAACAAATGAATTCTCTGGTTGTGGAGAAGCTATGAACATAACCTCTTTAAGAGTCAACTCTACTGTTTCTACCGGATGGAACGTTTGTGTCACAAGAAACAAGCCACCCTCTGAGGCAGAACCACCCTCTTGACCATGACGATCACTGCCCCACCATGAAATACATTTGTGTGAACCTAAGAGACAAAGGCCCACGACTTTCAGGTCAACCTCTGGGGATTATTAAATAACCTCAGATCCCCTGAAATCACACCAGTGTTGATTCTTTAGAATTTCCAAGTTGAGATACGGGGCTGGGAAGAAGTAATAAAGATTTTTGCACACACTTTTCTCTTTTGAATTACTGGTTAGTAAGAAACAAGTTCAGTTCACTTGAGTGTCTGTGGGTTTTGTGCTTAACACATTTAAAACCACTTCCCTAGCTCTAGTGTAAGCAAGTCAGGCATACTACTCACTCCCAAAAAAGAAAATAGAACTAAATGGGTTCTATTTAACACCTAGTTAGGGGCAGGTAGCAGGAAACTGTATGTATTTATGACTCACAGGAGAGAAAATGGTAAGAGACCTGCCAAGACCTGAGGAATGCATTCGATTTCTAACCTATAACCTCCAAATTAACCAAAGAGCAAGTCTCCTGACTTTCAATAATAGGAATTAGGCAGAAACAAGTACAAAGGAAGTATCTCCTCATGTATTTTATAAAAGGTTTAAAGGGGCATCACCACCAAATGTCATATTCTTGCATTTTGACACACAAGATTTGAGTACCTTTTGGTTGCTTTTTAAAAACACAAAAACAGGCCGGGCGCGGTGGCTCAAGCCTGTAATCCCAGCACTTTGGGAGGCTGAGACGGGCGGATCACGAGGTCAGGAGATCGAGACCATCCTGGCTAACACGGTGAAACCCCGTCTCTACTAAAAAATACAAAAATCTAGCCGGGCGAGGTGGCGGGCGCCTGTAGTCCCAGCTACTCCGGAGGCTGAGCCAGGAGAATGGCGTGAACCTGGGAGGCGGAGCTTGCAGTGAGCTGAGATCCGGCCACTGCACTCCAGCCCGGGAGACAGAGCGAGACTCCGTCTCAAAAAAAAAAACAAAAACAAAAACATAAACCCTGCAAGCCCTCTCTAGTTCATGTTAATAACCAGAAAATGTACTGCCCTCTTAAATCCTTACAAAGTTTTGATTAAATTTTAGCATCTCCAGACTCTAAAAACATTTATCTCTGTTGTTCATCTCTTAATATCAGGGATCTGCCTAAAATTTGCAGAGCAGCCTGTTTTTAAGTAGAACAAATGAAAAATAATGAGCCCCCTTGACATGCAAAAATACCCTTTGGCTGCAAAGCTGGAGCTGAGTTAGTAAAAAAACAAAATGAAGGATAAGACTTCCAGTGTCCTGGCCATCGGTACCCATCAATCAGGCTGTTAGGCAGTGGTGTTGGTAGTCTTGTAATAAAGAGCAGCTCTCCCAGCCTTCCTGTGACCCAGTGAAAGCCATGAGGGAGGCTGTGTGCAGGAGAGGGCTTCAGAGTGGTAGCATTTCAGTAAATTGCCTCAACTAAATCAGTGCTGGCTATTAATACACATCTGCAGATGGAGCCTTCAGGCCCTGGCAGAGGCTCCTCCATCGCCGTGTATGAAACAAGCTGGGACTGAGCGTCTGGGCCCATGCCCCTCTTGCCCACGACCATCATCATTGATGCCAAACAAAGCGAATCTTGCTGAATGCTCCATTAAATTAGAATAATTAAACATGGCAGTCGTGTGCTGCTCTGGGATCTGATTAAACACCTTGTAGAACCCCATCTGGGCTGAGGACTTGCCAAACAGCAGGCTACAGCCCACAGTCCCCACTTCCATGAATATAAAATTCCCAGAATGGGCATTCTGTATCATTTTAAATTAAGTACTTAAGAACGCAAATAGCACTACTCAGGAGAGGAAGTGCACAGAAGTCAGTGGGTCTAACCCCTCAACTCCTACTTGATTATTTTTCGTTGTTGCTCTTGAACTATAAGGCTGTTGTTCTGCCAGCATCATCTCAAAACTACTTCACTTCAGATGATTGTGAAGGGGGAAGGATTAGAGAGAGGCCTGGTAGTGACCCAGTTAATGACGCTGGCTTCTGTAGACTACACTGTTCGTGTGAATTCCAAGGTAGATGGGAGCTTCGAAACCAAGTTTTTCTCCCTAATTTAACAGGTTCTTGTTCTGTTCTTTCAAAGCAAGAGCCACCTTAGTGATTTGTTCTGAAACATAAAATTGAAATGTTCTGGGAGTCTTGGTTACTGTCATTGTTTACTGTCCCATTGGGTAGGGATTATTCTTGTCAGTGACACTGATTTCCAAAAGAAAAATTGTATTAAGATCCAAAGATGTTGCTGTATAAGGAAAGGTTCTGAAGGAATCCCACCTTCACTTGTCCAGAGAAACAATTTATTTCGTTTTATTTTAATTTTGATAGGTTTTAGTGAACAGGTGGATTTTGGATACATGGATAAGTTCTTTAGTGGTGATTTCTGAGATTTTAGTGTATCCATCACCTGAGCAGTGTACACTGCATCCAATGTGTAGTCTTTCATCCTCCACCCTTCCCCCCAGTCCCCAGAGTCCTTTAGATTATTCTTATGCTTGTGCCTCCTCACAGATTAGCTCCCACTTATAAATGAGAACATATGATATTTGGTTTTCCATTCCTAAGTTACTTCACTTAGAATAATGGCCTCCAACTTTATCCAAGTCACTGTAAAGGCCATTTTGTTCCATTTCATGGTTGAGGAGTATTCCGTGGTGTATGTGTAACACATTTTCTTTATCCACTGTCGGCTGATGGACATTTGGGTTGGTTTCATAATATTTTTGCAATTGTGAATTGTGCTTAGATGCATGAAGTACTTCTGCCATAAAAATGCATTACATTAATGGATGTGAACATCAAACTTGTGTGTTTATAGACACACATTTTATTTATAAAAGTAGCTGCCAATACATATAGAATATTCCAACAGAATATCTTTAATATTTCTGTTGGGAATTTTGACTTGCCCTGTCCTGCCAAAATAATTCTTGGTTATTTATTTATTTATTTATTTATTTATTTATTTATTTATTTTGGGACAGAGCCTCGCTCTGTCGGCCAGGCTGGAGTGCAGTAGCATGATCTCGGCTTACTGCAACCTCTGTCTCCCAGGCTGAAGCAATTCTTCTGCCTCAGCCTCCCGAGTGGCTGGGATTAAGGTGCCTGCCTCCACGCCCAGGTAAATTTTCTTCTGCATTTTTAGTAGAGATGGGGTTTCATCATGTTGACCAGGCTGGTCTTGAACTCCTGACCTCAGGTGATCTGCCCGCCTCGGCCTCCCAAAGTGCTGGGATTACAGGGGTGAGACACCGTGCCCGGCCTAACTGTTGGTTCTTATAGAAACCTGTTGCTTTTATTTTTCCCTGTGACTTCATCTTGCATGGCCTTGTTCCCTCCTAAATTATGGCTTGTGATGAATTGTTTTTTTTTTTTTTTTTTTTTTTTTTTTGAGACGGAGCCTCACTCTGTCACCCAGGCTGGAGTGCAGTGGCCGGATCTCAGCTCACTGCAAGCTCCGCCTCCCAGGTTTATGCCATTCTCCTGCCTCAGCCTCCTGAGTAGCTGGGACTACAGGTGCCCGCCACTGCACCCGGCTAGTTTTTTGTATTTTTTAGTAGAGACGGGGTTTCACCATGTTAGCCAGGATGGTCTCGATCTCCCGACCTTGTGATCCGCCCATCTTGGCCTCCCAAAGTGCCAGGATTGCAGGCTTGAGCCACCGCGCCCGGCCTGATGAATTGTATTTTAAATGAAAAGGATAGGGATGTGGTAAGTGTTAGCAAGGATGTGGAGAAATTGTAACCCTGGTGCACTGTTGGTGAGAATGTAAAATGGTGCAGCTGCTATGGAAAATATGTTGATTCCTCAAAAAATTAAGCTTAGAATTACCATATGATCCAGTAATTCCACCTCTGGGTATGAGCCCAAGAGAATTTAGGAAAAAGGTATTTATACCTTGAGGAGGTATTTGTACACCTGTGTTCGTGGCAGCATCATTCTCAATAGCCTAAAGTTGGAAACAACCCTGATGTCGGTCAGGAGATAAATAAACAAAATACGGTCTATCAATACAATGGAATATTATTCAGCCTTAAAATAGAAGGAAAATCTGACACGTGCTAAAACGTGGATGAACTTTGAGGACATTATGCTCAGTGAAATGAGCCAGTCACAAAAGGACAAATACTGGATGATTCCACTTATATGAAGTAGTAGAGTAGTTAGATTCATAGAGACAGGTAATAGAATGGTGGTCACCGGTGGGTAGGGGGAGAAGGAATGGGCAGTTGTTTCGTGGGTCCAGAGTTCAGTCTGGGAAGATGAAAAGAGTTCTGGAAATGGACGGTGGGGAGGGTTGCAGAGCAATGTGAACATACTTCATACCACTGAATTGTACTACTCAAAATGGTTACGATGGTCAATTGTACGTTATGTTTTTTTATCACAATTAAAAGTAAATCGTTTTATTTTAAAAAGATAGGAATGTGGCCCGAATGAGTGAGTTTGTGGGGACTTGGAGTGGATAAGCACAGGGAAACCAGGAAGCTTAATCTCACAAAAAAACAAAGACCTGTTGGAACAAGTGCAGGAAAATATAAAAACACCATTGAAGTGCTCTCTGGATGTTAAAGAGCAGACAGACTTTGATCAATTGCCATCGATTCAGAGAGAAGAGACGTCATTCCACGGAGCTGTGCTCTGGGGGCCTGCAAGAGGATCACCAGGGGAAAAGAAGACCGCTCTCTGAAGAGTGATTAATTTGGTAATTAATGTGTAGAAAAGGAAGAATGACTGAAGTGTTTGCTCCAGGCCCTAAATTTTAACATTTCGTTCTGCAATGGGAGCATCTGGTAGGACACTGAGGTTGGATGAGCTAAAGAATGAGATCAGACACCAGGACAGCAGGAGAAGAGATTAAATATGAATAGCTTCAGGGGTACTTAAGGATTGGGAAGCTTGGACACAGTGGGGAAGAAAGTGCTTGGAAAAAAGAAAAGATAAAGGCCATTATGAGAAGGCCTGGTACCCACTGGAAAAAAGAAGAACCACAGAATTGGAGGAGACCAATCCCTTCACTTTATAGAAGACCGAGTTCTAGAGAAATGGTTGAAGAGGTGAAATCAAATCTATAACATGGTCCCCGATACATTTATTTTTTTGGTTGAATCAAAGGAAGTGTCGTATTCGTGAATATAGGGCGCTGTTTGCAATTTGGGTAAGGATATCTGCACTCCAGATTTTATTAATCTCGGTCAAGTTAGAACAATCAAGACCTAGAAGTGAAAATAAGAAAGCATCATTGGCCAGGCGCGGTGGCTCAAGCCTGTAATCCCAGCACTTTGGGAGGCCGAGACGGGCAGATCACGAGGTCAGGAGATCGAGACCATCCTGGCTAACACGGTGAAACCCTGTCTCTACTTAAAAACTACAAAAAACTAGCCGGGCGAGGTGGCGGCGCCTGTAGTCCCAGCTACCCGGGAGGCTGAGGCAGGAGAATGGCGTGAACCTGGGAGGCGGAGCTTGCAGTGAGCTGAGATCCGGCCACGGCACTCCAGCCTGGGTGACAGAGCGAGACTCCATCTCAAAAAAAAAAAAAAAAAAAAGAAAGAAAATAAGAAAGCATCATTGAATACCTTTAAGAGGAAGAATTATTGAGGAAAACCTAATTTTTGCCATTAACTCAACTTTATTGAACCTGCCTACAGCCTGGCTCCCATAGTAATATCTCCCCTGATCATTGAACACCAGAGCATACTCAAGGTACAAGTGTAGACCAGGTGAGACTTAAGACTCCCTGTGGCCCCACATGACCGTTTCAGAGGTGCTGGGACATTGCCCATCTTTCTGGCCTTCAGAAGGGAGAAATATCCAGGTCAGCCCTGCATGCAGCTGACTGCCCTGTGAGAAGGCAGATCAAATTTGTGCTTATGGAGGACACTGGGTCAGGGCTCAGTTACTCCCATTCAGCCTCTTGGGACTTCATGTTGACTTGCCCACCTCCTGTGCACCTTTACTTGGAAAGGTCATGTTTAACCAGTGCCGTGAGCACTTTTCAAAAGGCTAATTCAGTCGCCTTTCTGTGTCTTCATAGAACGTCTGTGAGCTCATGCTAGCCTATGCTTGCTATTAGGGAACCAGGAAGTGCACGTTGGTGCTTTTTTTTTTTTTTTTTTTTTTTTTTGGAGATGGAGTCTCATTCTATCCAGTGGCATTATCTCAGCTCAGTGCAACCTCCGCCTCCCGGGTTTAAACAGTTCTCCTGCCTCAGGCTCCCTAGTAGCTGGGATTACAGGCATTTGCCACCATGCGCGGCTAGTTTTTGTATTTTTAGTAGAGACGGGGTTTCACCATGTTGGCCAGACTGGTCTCAAACTCCTGACCTCAGGTGATCCGCCCGCCTCAGCCTCCCAAAGTGTTGGGATTACAGGCGTAAGCCACAGTGCCCGGGTCGGTGCCTTTTTTTGTTTGTTTTTTTTTAAGAGACAGGGTCTCACCTTGTCACCAAGGCTGGAATGCAGTGGCACAATCATAGCTTACTGCAGTCTTGGACTTCTGGACTCAAGCAATCCTCCTCCCTCAGCCTCCCAAGTAGCTGGGGCTACAGGCACGTACCATCATACCAGACTACCTGTTAAATTATTTTGTAGAGATGTGGTTTTATTATGTTGCCTAGGCTGGTCTTGAACTCCTGGGCTCAAGTGATACTCTTGCCTTGGCTTTCTAAAGCTCTGGGATTATGGGCGTGAGCCACCATGCCCAGGTGATTCGTACCCTTGAGTGCTATAGAGACAGAGTGTACGTGCACTTCCTACAAAGCTGCCTCCTTTCAGCTGGCCAGCCTTGGCAGAAAGGGAGGACGCACTGAGTGCTCACTGATCCCAGCTGAGCCCGCTGCTGAGGGCGTGAATCCGTTCTGAAGTGAGGAGGTAAACTGTCTTAGATGGCTCCTGAACAGGGTCTCAAACCCCACAGATCCTTGCTGTCCTTTGCCAAGTGTCCCGATGTTGAGTTTAGGAGAAGGGACAGGGTCGGGCTGGAAAGAAAGAAGACTGAGAAGGAGTCTATACTTGCTACAGATGCCCTGTGCCCATTTTCCATTTGCATGGTGGCCGTGAGCAGCCACATGACTGCAGTCTAAGCTTTTCAGGAGTGACCGTTGGGCCTAGAATTTATTGTTAATTATGTGAAAACCCTAGAAGGAAAATCTCCTATCAGGACTTTATTTTTCCTTACTCAGCAGAATTGGGCTAAGATCATCTTTGAAGATTCTTTTTCTCTAAGAGGAGATCATTTACGAACAGTATTCCCAAGTACTATTTTAGAACTCACCAGAGTTTTGTCCCATAACTGACATTAGTCGATTATATTACACTGCAGTGTAACTCCTAGCCCCAAATTATAACGCTCACTTCCTTCCCCTGCTCCTCTTTCTCCCCTAGTCACCCCCACCTTTTCACCAGAGACTATGGTGAATACCCATTATGGGGCGGACACTGTGCAGGGCACTGGGAATACAGCATGAGACAGCCTCTAAGGAGGTGGTAGTGGGTGGAGGAGAAGACTTTATCAACAGGGGAATCACTATTTGCCTTGGAGTGCAAAGTAACACAAGCAGCAGGGGAGCAGCGAGTGGGTATGGAGAGGGGCTGCAGAGAGGGAGTACCAGAGCCGGATACTAATAGGCAACCATGCCCTGTGTCTTTTACTTTTATTTATTTTTGAGATGGAGTCTCACTCTGTCACCAGGCTGGAGTACAGAGGTGCCATCTCGGCTCACTGTAACCTCGGCCTCCCAGGTTCAAGCGGTTCTCCTGCCTCAGCCTCCCAAGTAGCTAGGACTACAGGCACCCACCACCACCACGCCCAGCTAATTTTTGTATTTTTAGTAGAAACAGGGTTTCACCATGTTGGTTAGGCTGGTCTCAAACTTCTGACCTCAGGCGATCCACCTGCCTCAGCCTCCCAAAGTGCTGGGATTACAGGTGTGAGCCACTGTGCCCGGCCGTATGCCTGTGTCTTAACTCCACAGCTTATCTAGTCTTCGTCTCCACTACAGCCATGCTGCTAAGAAGTAAAAGGACCACGACATCTTTCCAGGTGTGATAGGAAAGAAGCGAAAATGTGTTGATACCACCTAACTCTGTGGTTGCCAAGAATCAAAGGAACATGATACAGGTATTAACTTAGAAAAAACATTTTTGTTTTCTGCCCGAGTGCACAAAAGCAATGGACGAATACGACTGCTGAAACCCACAAGTGCCTGGTTTCCATCACCGGTGGAAACCAACAGTGAAGCAGATGGTCCTGAGCCAGCTCCTGTGTGCGTCTGCTGGGGCACGCGGAACATCAGCAGCAGACACCGGGTGTGACTGTGGAAGACAGGCTAGACACAAGTTTAAGCTGGGAACCCCAAGGCATGGCAAAGTGCACCTGGGCAGGTGGATCCAACTTGGGCTGCCTGCTGTGTGTCTGTAGCACCTGCCCTGCCGGGTCATAAAGGCCAGGTCAGATGAGAGGAGCTGGACCTTTGAGCGGGGCTCAGGATAGATGGCCAGCCCTTGCTCTGCCCCTAGAAAACTCAGAAGAGACCTGGCTTCCAGGGCCTTGCTAACCTCAGCGAGGCAGACTGAGCTGGAGCATCCTCAGAGCCCTGAAAGAAGGCACAGAGGAGCCCAACATGGGAACCAACTCCCTTTAAAGGATGCTGGCCAATCTTCTTTCCCAGTGTAAATGCCCACAGTAGAAAGATTCTCCCCCTCCCCAAGTTTTAAATTTTTCAACCCAGCAAATAAAAGCAATCTGTGGGCCTGTGTCTGATTCATGCTGGTATCTGTAATGGGTTTCCCTGGCCCCTGTGCCCCTCCAGATAGCAGAGAACTTTACAGGCTGTTTTCTGTTTGCCCCGCACCATGCATCGCACTCAGTCACATTCACACCAAGGAAGCCTGAGCCAGCCAGGGTGACCCGACATCCCACAGGGGTTCCCAGCGAGCTCTGCTTCCGGGATGTGTTCAGCCATCTTCCCCCGGATTACTTCTGCTAGAAGGAGCTGAAATTGCTGGCCCTGATGAGAGTCCATGCTCACCTGAGTAGTAGAAGGGCTATCAGGAGCAACTGAGACAGTTTCCTGGCTTGGGCTGCTGGTTCTTTTCACCTCTCCAAGTGGGATTTACCATGAGCTAGGCTGGGCCCTAACAGCGCACTGTTTTGAGGTTAATTCGCCGGACTTTGGAAGGCAAAACAGGAACAGTGATCTCGAGAGAGCTGAGTCTTGAGCAGGCGTTGCTGCTTTGACAGCTGACAATGATCCCGTGATCCCTTCCCAGAGAATGTACTGTGTGGCCGGGTGAAAAGCTGCACTTGGCTCCAGGGACAGGCGTGACCTCAGTCCTATTAGACTGAGGAACTCCAGGCCATGACCACCCCTCAGGCATCCTTTCTTCCTCTCCTCATTCAGGGTGGGGTCTCCTGTGCCACGTACTATCTTAGTCTGCACCATGGACATTCAAAACACCAGAGCACTGGCAAATGTCGCCGGGGCCCTGAGCCCTAGGGATGCAGGCATCTCTCCAAGGGAGCTCCTCTCACACTTGGAAGTAGGCACCGAATGTGTGATGTTCTCTGTGCCTCCCTCTCCACCCACTCATTTCCACACTGTCTACATGGGCTGTCTGCATGGCCTGCACGCCCACCTGAGGCATCCAGTAACCAGCCTCTATTTCTACCACTCACCTAAGCCTGAGGGTTCTAATGAGGGCCACCAGAAGCCTACCAGCTGCTAAAACAAATAGACATGGAATTTCAATAAAAATAGAGTGCAAGGGCCAGGCGCAGTGGCTCACGCCTGTAATCCCAGCACGCTGGGAGACTGAGGTGGGCAGATCATGAGGTCAGGAGATCGAGACCATCCTGGCCAACATGGTGAAACCCTGTCTCTACTAAAAATACAAAAAAAATTAGCTGGGCTTGGTGGCTCGTGCCTGTAATCCCAGCTACTCGGGAGGCTGAGGCAGGAGAATCACTTGAACCAGGGAGTCAGAGGTTGCAGTGAGCCAAGATCGAACTACTGCACTCCAGGCTGGGTGACAGAGCGAGAGTCCATCTAAAAAAGAAAAAAAAAAAAGGACTGCAATAGCTGTCTTTCACTATACATCTCCACGCACACACTTGCACGTGGCACTGATGAAGCTGAATTTTTCAGACCTTCTCCTTGCCCTCCCATGGCATTGGCAGGGTGACATAGTCTCTCCTAGAAATGTGGTGCCCCCCATCCCAGGACACTTGGCCGTGTGTGGCTCTGCCCACTCTTGCCTGCTGCCTTCCCTGCAGGTCTCCTTTGGCCACTCTGCTGAAGTTGGCCTCTGCCTGTGTTCATGGCCTCCCACAGTCTCTGCTCATTCCTGCCCAGGGCCCCGCTGGTCCCAGCTCTTTGCCCTGACTCTCCCACAGCCATGCAGGAGGTGCAGATGGGTTGACTCATCACTTCCTGAGAAGAGCTTCTCTGCACTGCACAGGTAGAACACCCAACACTGCATCCCCAGACATCTTGGCAGCGAGAATTGCAGATACAACTTAAATGCTGCCAATCAGTCCCCATGCAATGCAATTCAGAGCTCAGTCATGTGGGCAACAGGTAGCAGTGCAGAAAGTATCCACTGGTTGCTGTAGGTGTGGCAGGCAGGATGCTGGACTCCATGGTCCCTGAGCCATAGCTAAGGGTGGAGACGCTGGAGCCAGTAGTCAGGTGGGCTGCGTGACTCTGGCTCCCTGACTGGAGGACCCTGCACTTCCTTTGATACGCTGGCTCTGTGGAGTTCCTCCAGGAGTCACCCCTGCAGCCTGCTCCTAAGGTTTTGAAGCCACTTATAGAAACCACCATCTGCTGACAAGAGTTGGCGTGCTTCTCTTCCTCCGTCGTGGAAACTTTGCACTACCTGGACCATTGTCTCTACTTCGGTGTCCCAGTTCACTCTCATGATTTCCAAACCAGAACTCTCCTCTTCTGTGTCTGATAGTATGCTGCCAGCAGCAACTAACAGACACCCAATTGAAATAGATTTGAATCCTAAGGGGGGTTTTTGGCTTACAGAACAGGAACTGGAGATCAGCAGGCTTCAGAGCTGGTTTCCTCTGGTGACATAGTCATGCTCCCAAGGCCCTGGTTTCTGCCACTTATCTGCTCCATCTTTGATGACCTCAGCCTCATCCTCAGGCTGGCTCTCTGCCTGCTCCCAGGATGGCTATCCATGGTGGCCAGCTTTCTTCTCCACCTTCAGAGAGACAGAAGAGAGAGAGGAGGAAAAAAAAACAGAGAAGGAGAGAGAAAAGACAGAAAGACAGAGAAGTAAGGGTGGGGAGAGAGAGGGGAGTAGAGAGAAGGGAGAGGGAGGAAAGATAGAGAAAAGGAGAAGAAGAGAGAATACAGCGTGAGAATGAGCTCATGTTTCTGCTTCAAGAGTCAAGCAGGGCTCCTAAGGCCTTCTCTGATTGGGCCGACTTAGACCACGCCCTTATGAGCTCATCACAGCAAGCAAGGATGGAGGATTGACTTAAGACTGTCAGAGGCCCCCTTGAAACTTGGACCTGGGGTCGGTTTCCCCAAAGCATAGGGAGCATAGTGGACAAGGTGACTACCCAGACTAGAATGTGAGGACCGTTCTGAAGGGGAGGAGAGAATCAGTTCTGGGGAGGAGAGACTCTGTGCTAGGTAGGGCACTGCCAGGGACTGAATGCTTCTTTCCCCAACCGCCAAATTCATACACTAAGACCCTAGTGTAGTGACATTTGGAGGCAGGGCCATTGGGAGGTAGTTGGGTTTGGATGAGGTCGTGGGAGTGGATCCCTCGTGCTGGGAGTAGTTCCCCATAAAGGGGTGAAGAGCCAAGGACTTGCTCTCTATGTCATATGAGGAGGCAGTAAGAAGGTGCCCTCTGTAAACCAGGAAGTGCACCCCCACCACACACCAGATCTGCTACACCTTGACCTGGGATTTCCAGCTCCTAGAACTCTGAGCGATAAATGTGAGTTGTTTAAGCCCCTTGGGCTTTGGCACATTTGAGACAGTAGCTCAACCAGACAGACCAGGACAGAAACCCAGCAATATCCTCCACCCGCTTCCAAAATGGTTCATGTTCTGCGTTCTCATCCCCATAGCGGTGGGTGACAGCCATGCACCAGGTGCCCTGCCCAGGAATCTGTGAATCAGCCTAGGTCACAGTCTCTCCCTCACTGTCTGCATCTAGTTCATTGCCAAGATACACTGTGGGTGGTGGTGGTGTTCTCACTTCCCAGATACCCTGGAATTGTGTCCTCCAGCTTTCATCCTTTCTTTCAAGCTCTCACCAGTACCCACCTGAACACAGCACCCAACTCCTGAGTGGTCTCCTGGACTATCCATCCCCCCAACGAGCCACCCCTATACCACGCTGCCGGCACCAGGGTGCTGTGACACATGCTTCCTTCCTTGCCAAGCTCCTGATTAAAATGCTTCTGGAGGCCGGGCACGGTGGCTCACACCTGTAATCCCAGCACTTTGGGAAGCCAAGGCAGGGGGATCATTTGAGGTCAGGAGTTTGAGACCAGTCTGACCAACATGGTGAAACCCTGTCTCTACTAAAATACAAAAATTAGTCAGCCATGATGATGAACACCTGTAATCTCAGCTACTTGGGAGGCTGAAGCAGGAGAATCACTTGAACCCAGGAAGCGGGGGTTACAGTGACCTGAAATTACACCACTGCACTCCAGGCTGGGCGACAGAGTGAGACTCCCTCTCAAAATAAATAAGTAAATAAATAAATAAAAATAAAAATAAATTAAAAAATAAAATGCTTCTGGTGCTATCCTCTGCCTCAAAATAAAGCCCAGCCATGCCTGCCTCCTATAGCTCAGCACCATCTCTTCAGTGCTACCTCCCTCCTCGCACACCCACTGGCTTCCCAAGCACATGGACCATTTGACACGTAGCACATTTGTGTGGCTGAGGGGAGAGGCTCCGCAGCCTCTGAGCCGGACCAGGGGTTGCACACTGAACTCTGGGGCAGCGCCACTTCCCAGTCCTTTCCCTGGTGATTCTGTGCTATTCATTCCCACTTTTCCTGTTGGTGTGAAAAGTTACAGAATCCTAGAAACCCAATCCAGTACTCCACAAAATTAAAATTTTTAAGACTCCCAATTCATTACATGCCTAACTATAAAGGCAAAGCTATAAAGCTAGAAGAAAGCTTTAAAACTATAAAACTAGAAGAAAATGCAGAAGAATATCTTTAGAGTCTTGATAAGGAAAAGCTTTACTAAGCAAAAAAAAAAAAGAAAAAAAACAAGAAAAATGATGTGATTGGCTTTACTAAAGATTTCTGTTCAACAACTAGCAACAGAGACTGGATGAACAGATGGGAGAAAATATATGCCTTTTTTTTTTTTTTTTTTTGAGAACGGAGTCTCATTCTGTTGCCCGGGATGGAGCACAGCGGTGCGATCTCAGCTTACTGTAACATTTGCCTCCCGGGTTCAAGCCATTCTTCTGCCTCAGCCTCCCAAGTAGCTGAGACTACAACGCCCACCACCACGCCCGGCTAATTTTTTGTGTTTTTAGTAGAGACAGGGTTTCACTGTGTTAGCCAGGATGGTCTCTATCTCCTGACCTGGTGAACCACCCACCTCGGCCTCCCAAAGTGCTGGGATTGCAGGCACTTTCTATACCTGACAAAAGCCTGGTATTCAGAAACCATAAAGAACTTTTGTAAATCACACAGAGAAAGAAGATAAATACAATAGAAAAATAGGCGACGCATACGAGCAGGCCTGCCACAGAGGGAGAAGGAGGCTCAAAGGCTAATGAGCAGATGAAGAGATTCTCAGCCTCACCAGCAATGAGAGCAGTACAGATTAAAATATCAGAGACATACAAATTCCCTGCACCAGTTGGCCGGAACTAGAATGCTGGAGAAAAAGCAATTGGTGGTGAAGATGTGGGAGGAATGGGAGCTCGTTGGTGTGTGGACTAGTGTAGCCATTTGGAAAGCAGCCAGGCATTGTTTAGTGAAATTCAGGGGAGAAATACCATATTACACATCTTTGCATATATATATATATATATATATATATATATATATATATATATATATATTTATACATCTCAAAAGAAATGTGCACCTCTGTGCATAAGGGAGCATATCTCAGGATATTCATCATGGCACTGTTTCTGTTGGGTGGCCGAGGTGTCCTCACTAGAGGGATGGTCAATCTGAGCTGTTAACACCACCAGATTTGTTGCAGCAATCGAAAGCCAAAAACTCTGTCTGCAGAGCACCAGTGATTACACCTCAAAAACATACTGTTAAGTGAGTAAAAGGAAGACATTCATATCGCAATGCTATGTTGATATTATTTGAAACAACACACCACAAAATAACAAAGCATATTTTCTGTAAATATAAATATATATAAATTCATAGATGAGGGGATGGATGATAGGCACCTCATGGATGTGTCAACGTGTTGAAGGGTGGGTGGGGTGGGGTGCATGGGGTGGAGGGTTAGAACTAAAGGGGAAAAAAGTAAAATAAAAGAAGGCAAAAGAAGGGCTTTTCATAGGTCTTAGTTTGCTTTGAATGTAGGAGTGTAGTCAAGTCAATACTGTACAACTGAGGTTCACTAAAAAAGAAAGAAAGGAGGGAAGTTCAGCCTGAAAGATTCCATGCATTTTTATGGGTTCCGGTCAAAGCGCTGCTTATCCACTCGGTCTCCCCTACTCACTAGTCAAAGCATTGTTTATCCACTCCATCTCCCTTACTCCCTTGTCTTCCACTGCTGCTGATAATCCAGGAGATGTTAGAAGTAAGAATTGTGCTTGATTCTGGCCCATGATGGGTGCCTCCCCATTCGACTGTGGCTGAGCTCAGGCAGTTGGTGTAGAGCCTTCTTACCCGCTACTTGAAGGAGTTTAGCCCTTTGCCTCTCTGCCAACCTCCATTCAAAAAGGAAAATCAGGGTCTTGACTTAAAATGATCATCTTGAAAGAAGCCATTGGCCAATGTTCACCACAGGGGTTCTGCTCCCTGAAGCATCTCCCGGGCAACTTCTGGAGACGGGACTAATTCTGGGAAGGAAGCGCATCTGTGCTTTCCACTCCGCACCAGGTCAGTCACCAGGGTTGGCTGGCTGCTGCTCTGAGTGCATAGTTTGACCATAACCTCTTTGTTAAAAGAGAATAGGATGAAGTGGCAAGGCCAGCTTTGTTGGTCAAGGTCCCCAAGGCCGTGCTCATGAGAGCTGGCTGCATAATTTGCAACCCAGGGTGCAGTGAAAATTCGGGGCTCTTTGCTCAAAAAGCAGAAAATGAGTGCTGTTACAGATACTACAATACAGATCGTTTCCTCTCTCCCTTGTCTCTCTCTTTTTCTCTTTATTTGCCATGGTGGTTTAGAAGAAGGCATTAAAGTCTTCTTCATGGACACAGGGATGTTGCCCTGTGGGCACAGATCATCTCAGTCTCCTGCGGACCCCATCCTGCTACTAGGAGCGGTCCCCCTTCCCCCTTCTCCCAGCCATCATACTGATGTAACATCCCTGAGCCAGGGCAAGGCAAGCACTCTCGCTTTCCCATAGGACCAGAACTCCAGTTCATGGCTCCTCCCAGGGGATGACACCTGTGGGCCAAGAGCAAGATCACTTTCTGGATAAGGGGTAAACCAGAAGCTGCCCCGTGCTGGGTCACCAGCAGCTACCATCCTGAATTGGGGATAGACACCTCCATGTCCTGGGCCAGGGTATATGGAGCATGTCTGTTGGCCTTTCCTGTCCCCACACTTGCCTCAGGTCCCCACTGGGCGGGAATATGGCCGAGGTTGCTGGGAGAGAGGGGAAAAGGGAAGCCAAATGGGACCTGGTGCCAGGGAACAGGGCAGCCAGCGTCAGAGGAGCCATCCCAGGGAGGCAGCAGCAGAAGGACCCCATGGGACCAAGCAAGCCCTGTGCGTGCTGCACGGTTCCATGAGCTTTCACTCACAAAACACAGACCCCAAACTAAAACTATTACGAATCGCAGGTCTGCAACCACATGGCATGAAACCCCTGTGCTGTTGCAGTGGTTACACGGCCAAAAAAGGCTGACCCTGCTGTTTACTGTGACAGATCCACTTTCTCCTCCAGGAAGGAGCTGTGAAGCTCACCACAATGCCCAGGGTGCCTGCCTCTCCCTCTATGTGCCAACTAGTAAATACCTGGAACATTTGCAAGCCGATTGTTCTATTGATGGCTCGAAAATGGCCATTTCTCCTTCCCTTCAAAGTGGCTCCCTTTCCAGGTCTTGTTCCTCCACCTAAAGACATGGCTGCCCCTGGGACAGATGAATGTGGCCAAGTCTGAAAAAGGGAACAATCTTCCAAAAGCAAGGCTGAGAGAGGCAGGCAGAGCCCAACTCTCCAAGGTCCCGGCCCCTACAGGAGTGCAGCTGTCCCCAGGAGCCTCCGCCATGGCAGAGTCAACCTGGGCGGCTGGGAGAGGGAATGGCCATCCCCTTGGTGCGATCTGGTTTCTCCTGCGCATCCCTCCTGGGTGTACGTTGTCTGCTGCAGCCCTCCCTGCTACCCCTGCTCCCTAGTGCTCATTCCCACGCTGGGAGTTGACCTCCTTGATGCCAGGGTCTCCACGGAGCTCTGAGGGGTCATGAGAGTGGCCACTGCATAAAGAGGGAGGAGCAGGGAGAGGAGGTGGCAAAGCTCCGTGGATCCGGCCACTTAGCAACTAGGTCTTAGGCTCTATAAAATGGCTTAACAACAAGCTGATAGTTTCTTCCAGCTTAATTTTGTGAGCTAAAACCCTGGCTCAGACTTCCTTCTCAATTGCCTTCCCCAACTCACGTATGAGACCAGTTGCTATTTGTTCTGTAAAACAACTCCCTGGGTAATGTTTGAAACGACGAGAAATGCCTCAAGGAGTAACAACCGCACAGATACTGTCGCCCCTCCCTACCAGGCCCTGGCTGGGAGTAAATGCCCGCTCCTGGTAGGCTGCCTTTCCTGGGAAGCCCAGCAGGGCCTTTGAAAAAGGGGTTCCTACCGACAGCCCCCTGCCTGGTCCCTTAAGGAGCTGGGCCTCACCCTAGAGCCTGGGGCCCAACAGAGGAGTCAAAGACAGCCCTGCTACTCCTTTGAGAAGCAAAAAGGGATCTTCTCGACTTAGCTGCTTTGACTTTGCAGTTCTCTGGTTTCAGAGGCCGTGCAGACCAAGTGTACCTGACCTGGGTTAGCAGGAGCAGCGGGCTCTCAGGTGAGGCCTCAGGCTCCCTGGTTTGCCCCTGCCCTTCCTCCTCACAGGCTGGCTGTGTGCTTTGACAAGACAGCAGGGGTTGTGGGAAGGGACGGGGAGCTTGTGCACTCTCATCCTTCTACCAGCCAGCTCCTGGCAGAGCCAGCGCCCCAGGCACCTTTCCCAGGCAACTGTGCAAACATATTCACTTCTGATCAACCTTCTGTCTGCAAAATCCAGCCTGTAAACTGGCCCTGCACCCTACAAGAGGCACGGGGATTTGCTGCTTGTTTTTACTCATGGGTTGTGTAAATTCTCCCTTTAATGAAGGGAGAACTTCCAGAAACTGTCATGCCTCATCACACATTTGCCAGCACTCATAAAACTGTATCATATTTACTCACTGTTTTTTTTTTTTTTTTTTTTTGAGACAAAGTCGCGCTCTGTCACCCAGGCTGGAGCACAGTGGCACCAACATAGCTCACTGCAGCCTTGAACTCCTGGACTCAAGCAATCCTCCCTCCTGGCCGTCCCAAAGTGCTGGGATTACAAATGTGAGTCACCACACCTGGCCCAAGCTATTCTTCTTTGCATGAATCCATAGGCAATCTTACTTTAAGGGGAGGGATCGTTATCTTATTGACTACTGTATCTACAGTGCTTAGAATATGCTAGATGCTCAGTCAAGGTTTGTTGTGAACTAAAATGATAACGCTATTATTTTAGCATTATTATTTTAATAATAATCTGGGAAATAATAATAAGGGAAAGAGGAAAAAAGAGAAATATATAGACTTTAGTGTAAAAACTATTTTGAGTCCAATTCTGCTGTGTGTCTTTAGACAAATTGCTTAACCTTTCAGAGCTGCTGGCCCTTCATTGGTAAAGTTAATATAATCACATAAAATTCATGGTGTTGTGCTGAGGATGAAATTATAGACTGTATTTCAAATGTATGGCCAGTTGTAAGAGCTCATGGGGCATAATTTCCCAGCAGGCTCATAGCTTTTATTTGAGTCTCTTAGGATCATTGTATTAACATTGTGGGAGCGGGGTGGTTGGGGGTGCGGGGAACGGAAGGAAGGCTGACTCACTCCTTTTCATTTTGGCAATGAAGATCAGTGAAAGCTCAATGAAGCCAAAGGTCACAGAGAAATGGTGTGATTAGAATACAATATCCATTGTATTCTAAGTGCCAAGGCCTGGGCTGGATATTCTGGAGAATACAGAGGTAAACCAACTCATGAACTAACTTTGCTGGCTTCTACTTTGCTGCACTAATGAATTTGCACCTCCATGACCCCAGGCTTGGCTCTGATCCTCATTCCGGATCTTGCTCCTGATCTCTGGAGTGGTAGAAAGAATCCAGCCCACACATGTTTTAACTTGAATGGACTTGGGTAAGTGACTGCATCTCTTTGATCTGGGGCTCCTGTCTGCAAGGTAGGTATAGTCATAATAATTTCACCCACTGGCCAGGGCTGGTGTTGGATTAGGTCACCTCCAACACCATCTTGGAGTCCCTCACTAGGTGCTGTGCAGCATCCCCCGTCTATGGGCTCCCCTCCTGGTCTCCACCCAGCTCCATTTTCTGTTCACCATCTTCGGCTCTGATCCATGACCTCTGCTAGCAAAGCAGCACATTTCTAATTTGGCAGGTGCTGCTGTTCGTGTCCTTTTCTCTGCCTGGGACCAGAGCAATGTAATTGGAACCACCAATGGCAGACACAGAAAGAAAACAGGATTGACAAGGTGGTGCCATGTGAGCCCATGAGAGCCAAACCATGGCAAGAGGATTGCAGAAAGCCAGATTCTCCAATAAGCCCTGCCCTGGCAGGAGGGCAAGCTCCAGTCAAAGGTGGAACAAGGCGACCCCCACGTTCAGCCATGTGAAGCTCCCACATCTCCTGCCACCAGTCAGGACAGCCCTCATTCTGCACAGGCTGGCCCTAATCTTGGGAAACACCATGGCTGCCGCCATCACAGCTGCAGACATTCGCAGGTCTCAGAGCAGGTGAGATTCGCAGAATTCACCTCCCAGCTCTGCCATCTACTGGTGTGTACTATGGGCCTCAGTTTCCACATCACTAAACTGGGATCATAATTGCCTGATTCATAGAATCCCTATGAAAATTATAAGAGAACGTGTTTTAAATGCTTAGTTTTGGACCCTGTACAAGCAGAGTAAGTAATAAATCGTAGTTGTTACTCTTACCCCAGCTGTGGCTGATGACATTAACATAAGAATTTTTTTTTTTTTTTTTTTTTTTTTTTTTTTTTTTTTTTTTTGAGACGGAGTCTCACTCTGTCGC
The DNA here is from genome assembly GCF_007565055.1 of Rhinopithecus roxellana. Taxonomy (NCBI): domain Eukaryota; kingdom Metazoa; phylum Chordata; class Mammalia; order Primates; family Cercopithecidae; genus Rhinopithecus; species Rhinopithecus roxellana. The sequence continues at coordinate 96,701,563 of NC_044556.1, read as the reverse complement.
CCAGGCTGGAGTGCAGTGGCCGGATCTCAGCTCACTGCAAGCTCCGCCTCCTGGGTTTATGCCATTCTCCTGCCTCAGCCTCCCGAGTAGCTGGGACTACAGGCGCCCGCCACCTCGCCCAGCTAGTTTTTTTTTTAGTAGAAACTGGGTTTCACTGTGTTAGCCAGGATGGTCTTGATCTCCTGACCTCGTGATCCGCCCGTCTCGGCCTCCCAAAGTGCTGGGATTACAGGCTTGAGCCACCGCGCCCGGTCTTTTTTTTTTTTTTTTTTTTAGACAGAGTCTCGCTCTGTCATCTAGGCTGGAGTGCAATGGCGTGATCTTGGCTCACTGCAACCTCTGCCTCCCAGGTTCGAGCAACTCTCTGCCTCAGCCTCCCAAGTAACAAGTAGCTGGTATTACAGGCACCTGCCACCACACCCAGCTCATTTTTATATTTTTAGTAGAGATGGGATTTCACCTCTTGGCCAGGCTGGTCTTGAACTCCTGACCTTCTGATCCACCTGTCTTGGCCTCCCAAAGTTCTGGGATTACAGATGTGAGCCACTGCAGCTGGCTAACATAAGAAATCTTACTCACATATTCCCTGTGGCACAGACTACTGGTTGTCCACATCAACAGTCGTTCTCTCCTTCCTTCTAAGTGACAGAACCCTAATTGAACTTGGTGGACAAGGTGCTCAGCTAAAAGATTATCTCCAGTGTTCTCTTGGTGTTAATTGTGGCCAGTGAGACATAAATAGAAAGAGTGGAACATCTGGGAGAAGAGGGTATCTTTGTTCTTGCCACTCCTCCTGCTACCCAGGGCACCCTGCTCATGGCCAGAGCTGCGGTGACTTCCCTGGAAGATGGGAACAAGGGTCGCATGCTCTGGATAGGACAGGAGTCTGGGGGCTGGTGGATTTCCTGGAACCATGATTGCTCTGCACTTCTGGCCACGATAATTGCTTTTTTACATGGGGGAGAAAGAAGTCTTACTGTCGGCCGGGCGCGGTGGCTCAAGCCTGTAATCCCAGCACTTTGGGAGGCCGAGACGGGCGGATCACGAGGTCAGGAGATCGAGACCATCCTGGCTAACACGGTGAAACCCCATCTCTACTAAAAAAAATACAAAAAAACTAGCCGGGCGAAGTGGCGGGCGCCTGTAGTCCCAGTTACTCGGGAGGCTGAGGCAGGAGAATGGCGTAAACCCGTGAGGCGGAGCTTGCAGTGAGCTGAGATCCGGCCACTGCACTCCAGCCCGGGCGACAGAGCGAGACTCCGTCTCAGAAAAAAAAAAAAAAAAAAAAAAAAAAAAAAGAAGTCTTACTGTCTTATTTAAGCTTATCTGAGTTTTTCTGTCTTGTAGAGCCCAAATGTGATCCTAACTGACACGATAACAGATATTTAGCAGGGAGTGGCGAGCCCAGGGAAGAATACTGTGATGCTGATGGGGAACATTGATGGCAAGTGCTAAAAACAGGACTTGCCTCCTTGTGGTAGGGCTCGCCCCATGGAAGATACTCGTGTTCATGTTTTTACATCATCACACTTCCAGTTTGCAGATAGTGGCCTGTAGTGACACCTCCTCACTGTGTGATGCAGGGGCCTTCCCTGACATGGTCCTGGATGTTTCTGTGCTAATGGCCTCACTCCCCTGGCTGCTTGGCTCTGTACTGGGATTTTCATCTTAGGTAATTGCATACTTCTTGCTTAAGATGCTCACCTCCAAATTTGGATTTCCTTGGGAAAGTAAAGTAGTTTCTGGGGAACCAGCCTGGGAGCCCGAATTTTATAATGGTGTTCCTAGTGAAAACTGTGTTTTGAGCTACAAAATACCTGAAAACCACCTTGCAGAACTGGATCTGTGAGATGACAAAGGCTAAAATAATCCGCATATTGCACTGTGCTAATATTGGCCTTCTCTTAAGATAATGGGGTTGTGTACATCAAAAATATGTCTGCCAGAGGTTCTTGAAGACACACAGCCTCCCCAGGATGTTCTCCGAATCCACAGTGGCTGAAGGTGGAGATTTTATTCCAGTCTTTCTCTCTTGTACCCTCTGAAGGCCATACTTGGGGAGAGTGATGAGGATTTACTCCCTGGGACAGTGGGAATTGGCGTGATTCTGGGACATCTTTACCTAAGAAATCATGCATTGCGATCAGTTTCCCAATTTTTCTTTCTTAGGATGTGTGAAACCAGCCTGAAGACAGTTCTTGTAAAAATGTCCTTGAAACCATGAAATTGGTGTAGGACCAATCAGAACTGAGATAGGAAAACCACTCAAAGAACTTGAAAGGCTACCAGACCAGAGAGGGTCGTCTATGACTTAATTGGTTGTATCAACCCATGTAAGCAAGGACTATGTCCTTCAGAAATGGGTGAACAAGAGTGGAAAGTTGGAGGGAGGAGAGACAGAGTCACACATGGGCAGTGCTCATCAGGAGGGTTCTGTGTGACAACAGTGCATCAGATCCACCTGTCAGGTATATCCTTATTTTGAAGGTGAGACTTCCTGGGATTTTGGAGACTGATGCTAAACTCTGAGCTCCAGGAAAGCAGGAACAATGTATCTAACTTGTTCACAGGGCCTGATGCACTGTAGGCATTTGATCAATGTTTGTGGAATGAACTCATTGGCTCTTTTAACATTCAGATCTTTCATATACGCATGTAAATACAGAAGTTATGTATGTATGAATTCCTTGTGTCTTTTTATTCTGTATTTTTGGTGCTAACTCATCCATGACCATGCCTTTCAAATACAAACCAACCCATCCAGAGCCCACACTCCCAACCACCCCCTCTGTGGGACTCTCACACTCTGGGCCAATATCCCTTGCCCTAATCACCCCAGAGCCAGGTACCAGACAACCAGGAACAGCTCCTACACCCCAGAGTCCTGAAATATTCAACCTAGCCCATCCTAAGCCAGCTTACGTTGTCTTACCCTCTCCTTCCCTTGGAAACAGCAATACAGGCTCCCGCCCACCTTTCTCTCCTTCCTCCTCTGCTTTCAGACCGACCCGGGTGCTTCCCGCCTGGCCCTGCATGCTGTGCCGTGCCTCCTGTTTCTAAGGACCTGTGAGTATGAACTTTTTCCTTCCTGACAGTCATTTCCATTTCTGTGTGTCTCACCATCCCTAAGTAAAACAAATCCCAGGTTTCCTTAAAACATAGCTCTCTGTTCTCTAGCTCTATTCCCACCAAATAACATTTCCATCTTTAGCTCCCCATATAGCTTGCCCACAGGGAGGGAAAGTGTTAGTCAGGCCGATGTGAACATCTGGTCCACCTGACAGTTACATTTCTCACTCTAAAATAAAAAAAAAAAAAAGAAAAGAAAACACTATTCTTATTTTCTAGTGAGTTTCGCTAGGGTGAGTCAACATCTCCTGTCCAAAGGGCTCTTGGTCCCTGAAGCAGCAAGATGAGGGCCAGACTTGAAATGGTGGTCAACTGGTCCATTCACCAGCCCAATACCACTTTGAGGGGACCAGTCTGCGTGACTGCCTGCCTGCCCCTGTCCTCTCTGTTTGGATGTGGCCTTTCCTCTACACCAGGGTTTGGAGCTGATGGATGCACAGAAGCTGGTTCCTGCTGACTCCTCTGTGTGTCCAGAGCTGTGTGTGCCTGAGACACAGGCAGACGCCCAGCCACCCGGGGAGAAGCCAGCCTGGGAACCAGACTCTTGCACCTGGAAGTTGCTCCAGCTGACAGTTCCAAATGAAAGTCTGACTAGGAGGAAAAACCTCAGACATGTAGATGTCCCCAGAACAGTCACTCTTTCCAGAGAAGAGCAATGAAAGGACTTAGAAATTTGAAGCCAGAAAGGAAGCTGACCACCGTTCTCCACTGGCCCCTGTGTCGCCGAAGGCCCTTTTGTCTTCCAGCTACAACATAGAGCCACCCTGGGCCAGAGGCAACATGTGTGATCTCCCCAGGTGACTGGAAAGCTTCTCCCCCAGGCTGTGCAGCACAAACTGCAACCTCAAAACAGAAGCTACTTTGTCTCTGCCATGAGTCAATGCTGTCCTCACTGGGGCGCAGTAATGGAGCCACTGGGTAAAGTCATGGAGCCTCGAAGGACAGGGTGCCCCCTGCAGAAAGTCTGGGGGGAGGGAGCCATCTGCCCTGTACTAACTGACACTCCAGCCTACCTCCTGCTCTTCCGCCCTGGCCTCCACCTGCAGTCACACTTCTGCCCCAACGTTGGTCCTTACTAGCAGGTGGCCTTGCAAGCCCCCTTGCGAGTTCCACTGTCCCTCTGAAGTTGGCCTACAGCCCAGCCCCCATGCCCCGCAGCTCCATGTTCACGTGCGGCAGCCTGGGTGCACCTAAATAAAGATGCACGGCCATTTGGAGAAGCTGCTAATCCCATAGTGAGGCCTGTCAGAGCCTGGATAAAGATGAGTCAAATATTTCCACAGGCCAGGGACCTTCAGACCAAATCAATTAAAAGGGGTAAATGGGGGCACCAGGAGTGGGGGCCTGAGAGAGTCTGACAGCTCATCTAAATCTTGGCAGTCAGTCAAAACTAGCATCACAAGGGAAAAATAGATGCTCAAGTCAAGACCAAACGTCTGAGAAGCAACTGCATCCAAATCACCTGCAGTCATTGTGAGTGCAAACTCGCCAGCGCACCCTAGGTGGCTGACTCCAAGTGTCCTGCAGGCAACGAAAAGGTGGGAATCTGCATGTTGAACCAACTCCAGGGTGTTCTAAGACCCTCAAGATTGGCTGCTGAAAAGAGGGAAGCTCTTTTGTGGGCTTTGATGAAGTGAAAGGAGGGGCTGGGGAGTATAAGGTAAGTGGTCTGGAATTCAGAAGGCTTGAACTCATGCCTGCCTCTGTCCTGCACTGTTTTGTCCTTTCTGCTCTGCCTCCAAGGGCTTTGGGCTCCTCGGCCAACAGGCACATGCTCCGAGGACCGCCCCTCGCCCTGGGCTTCTGCTCCCCTGTGGCTCTGAGCAGATGGTTTCTGATCAACTATTTTTGCAAGTGTCACTTACTATTTATTATCAGAGCAATGCTTGCGTGCATCATAATTCCTAGACTGGGCCCTAATTATAAGTGTGTCCTGCTGAAGCTATCACACAACGACCACATACTCCCTCGATAGGCTCTAGAGCCCACCATCAACTTGCTCATGTGGAGAGATGGCAACCAATAAAGAGATGAGCAGGGAGGAAAGTATAATCAAATTGTCGTGTCAGAGTGAAAAATAATGGCTGAGTTGTGACACTGTCTCAATTTCAAAAACACCAAAGATAAACATATTTATTCAAGATGCTTTCTTCACAAAACAATTGTTCGCATTTTGATGATTACATTTTCCTGGTTACAAAAGGGCAAAGAAGTAGACTCGTTATGAGAGTCTTGATAGAAGACGCTTTGCTCCTGAGGAATTAGATGATGGCTGCCCAGAGGATTCTAGTTAGAATGACAGTTGTGCGTCGCATAACGTTTTGGTCAGTGACGGACCCCGTATATGATGATGGTTCTATAAGATTGTAATACCATATTTTTACCGTACCTTACCTATGTTTAGATACACAAATACCTACCATTGTGTTACAGTTGCCTACAGTATTCTGTACAGTAATGTGCTGCAAAGGTGTGTAGCTTAGTTCTATGGCTGTACCATAGAGCCTAAGTGTGCATCAGGTTATACCATCTCGGCTTGGGCAAGTACACTCTATGATGCTCACACAATGGCAGAATCACCTAATGACACATCTCTCAGAATATATTCCTGCCATTAAGTGATGTATGACTGTGCTCCAGACGTCGGCCTTCAGCATTTTCCCCATTTAGAGTCCTGATGTCTCCATTTGGATGTCTCCGAGTCGCCTGCGTACCGGATGGCACACTGAACTCACTACCTTTCTCCAATGCTATGGTTCTCCATCTCCATAAATATGTCTTGCAAAGAATCACCTCTCACATTCCCTTCCATATAATCGCAGAGTCTTCTAATTTTGCCTATTGTAGACTTAAAATGTGTCTTTCCAAATCTGCGGCCCAACTTTCCCACTCTAGTCCAAATTGCCACCCTCTGTCTTTCGGAGTTTGGAGGTACTTCCTACCTGGTTTCTTCCCATTCACTCTTCATTTCCCCTGACCTACTCTCTATTGAGCAGACAGAGTAATTTATTTTATTTTTATTGTTTTAAGACAGGATCTCACTCTATTGCCCAGGCTGGAGGGAAGTGGCATAATCTTGGCTCACTGCAACCTCCACCTCCTGGGTTCAAGGGGTTCTTTTGCCTCAGCCTCCCCGAGTAGCTGGGATTACAGGTGTGGATCACCACACCTGGCTAATCGTTTTTTGTATTTTGTTTGGTAGAGATGGGGTTTCTTCATGTTGCCCAGGCTGGTCTTGAACTCTTAGGCTCAAGCGATCCTTCTGCCTTGGCCTCCCAAAGTGCCAGAATTACAGGTGTGAGCCACTGTACCCAGCACAGTAATCTTTAAAAAATAAAAACATGGTCATGTCACTAGCCTGCTTCAAATCTTTAAATGTCTCTCCTTTGTTGTTCGGGTCATGCTCTGATGCTGTGATTGCAGCCTCTCGCCCTCTGCAATCCCCGCTGCTTACTAAACCCACAGCCATGCTGCTTCTGTCCAGACAGCTCTTCCACTCTACATTCTCACTCTACGAGTCACTGGGTTGACTGTTGATTTTGTCCCCGAACTGGGATTCCTTAACTTGCACATTCATTTATTCAATAAATATTTATTTCATGTTTACAATATAATAAGTACTATACTCAACACTGGGCCTTCAGTGTGACCAAGAGACACGGTCTCTGTCCTCAGGGACCTTGTGGCTTAATGGGATATTATAAAAATCGTCACACGTGTGATTATCACTGTGATGAAAGTGCTGTGGGAGAAAATACAGGGAGCTATGTGATTGTAGGAGGCCAGCCTGGCCTGGGTGATGAGGAATGTCTCTTCTTGGGAAATGACATGGAAGCTGGAGGACAGGAGCACGAGGGATTAGTCCAAGAGGGCAGTGACGCTACATCACCACAGCAAGGAGCACCGGCAAGTCCAGGACGCAGGAGGGCGTCTGACCAGGTTGAGAAATGAAGAGGACTAAACCCAAGCTTTGCTTTTGACACCAAGATAAGCTTAGTGTGATATGATCATGTCATTGGTTAAAGAAACAGAGCGAAACACCTGTGCATTTTAGCAGACCGGATGTGGCTTCAAGTCTGAAAATCGACTATCTTGCAGAGTCTTGCTGGCTGCCTCTGCAGTGATGAAAGCAGATGGAGGCAGTAGCTACTGACAGTTACAGAGTCATAGATGCGGAGAGCTGGAAAGGAACTTAGAATTAATCTACACTGTGTCCTTTATCATTTTAAGCATCAATTAAAATTTATGAAATCATACATAGAAACCTGAAAAACGCCAAACAGCTGTAGAGTAAGAGGCACCTTCCGTCTTTCATCACATGCCCCGTAGTAATGGTGTCTGTGGATCATCATCTATATTTATATATAAGTCTTATATAAATGGGATCTTTCCATGTTTATTATTTTGAGACTTACTTTTTATTCCTTAAGAATAGATCTTGGAGGTCTTTCTATGTCAGTGTGTATTATTTTAACAATTGCGTACTATTGCATGGTAAGAATGTCCTGCAGTTCAGGTGATAATCTCCCAGTAACAGACTTTTTGGGGTTTCCCAGTTTCTTACTATTACAAACGGTGCTTCCATAAATAATCTTTACTTAAATTTTTGTGCACCTGTGCAGGTATGTTTTAAGGTTGGATTCCTGAATTGGAACTGCAAAGATCATATGAATATAAAATTACACAGACACTGCCAAATTTTGTTTTCTGTCTTTTGTTTTTTGTTTTTTGTTTTTTTGAGATGGAGACTTGCTCTGCCGCCCAGGCTGAAGTGCAGTGCTGTGATCTCGGCTCACTGCAAGCTCCACCTCCCTGGTTCACGCCATTCTTCTGCCTCAGCCTCCCGGGTAGCTGGGACTACAGGCACCCACCACCATGCTTGGCTAATTCTTTGTATTTTAAGTAGAGACGGGGTTTCACCATCTTAGCCAGGATGGTCTCGATCTCCTGACCTCGTGATATGCCCACCTCAGTCTCCCAAAATGCTGGGATTATAGGCGTGAGCCACTGTGCCCGGCCAACACTGCCAAATTTTGTTCCCAAAAGGATATACCAATTTATCTTCTACCAACGTCGTATGAGAGTGAATGTCTTTTCCCGCCAACATTAAATGTTTACAATCTTTTTAATTTTTGTTAATCATGTAGATAAAAAAGAAATTATATTGTTTATATTGAATTTCCATGAGTATATTTTCAAGTGTTAATTGGCCATATGAATTTCTTTATCTGTTAATTGCTTGGTCCTATCTTTTTCCCTTAAAAAGCATATGCACAATCAATAATAAAATTGATTATTTTTTTACTTTTGGTCTTGTAAGGAATCCTTCTGTAGTTTGTGCATTGAGAATTTTTCTGTATATTATGAATATATATTATATAATAGATATAATATTTCTAATATATAAGACTTTATTTTTGTATTTCGAATATATGACTATACTTTTATAGTCTTGCTCATTTTTAGCTTTATATCATTTTTGTCATAAATTGTTTTGATTTTCAGGTAAACACAATTGTCTACCACTTCCTTTAGAACATTGAGGTCTTACTTCTTGTTTAGAAAGACCTTCTACATGCCAAAGTTATAAGATTATTTGCTTATTTTTATAAAACTTATATTATTTTGCCCATTTACATCTTAGGCCGATTTGGAATTTGTTTTTACATACTGTGTGAGCATAGTATCTAACTTTATTCTTCTTTCACAGATGAGTAGCCAACTTTTCTGTCACAATGTGTTGAACCAATCGATGAAATAATTTCATAACTTTTCTGCTGATTGGAAATGTGAATTTTACCACATACTAAATTAATATATTTCTTCTCTCTCTTTTGATCCATGTACTCATTGTCCTATTTGGCTAATCCGGACTATGAATATTCTGGGGTTTTTCCTTTCTATTTCTTCTTTTATTATGGTTTTATTGAGATATAATTCACATGTCGTAAAATCCGTCCATCTAAAGGGGATAATTCGATGGTTTGTATTATATTCATAGACTTGTGCAACCATCAACATAATCAATTTTAGGACATTTCATCACCTGCAAAAGAAACCCTGTACCCAAAAGCTGTTACTCCATTTCTCCCCAGGCTCACGGGTTCTAGGCAATAACTATTCTACCTTTTTTCTCTATGGATTTCCTACTCTGGATATATCATAAAAATGGAATCATACACTCTGTGGTTCTTTATGAGTGGGTTCTTTCACTTAGCATATGTTCAAGGTTCAGGCCTGCTATAGATAATCTCTTTTTTCTTTTTGTAAATATCATTTATTTTTACTGTCATATAATATTGCATTGTATGGATATATCATATTTTCTAATTTATCCATACCTCAGTTGATGAACATTTGGGTTGTTTCCAGCTTTTGGCTACTATGAATAATGCTGCTGTGAGCATTCATGTACATGTGGACACATATTTTTACTTCTCTTGGGTATATATGCCGATGAGTGGAATTTCTGGGTTATATGGTAACTCTATGTTTAACCTCATTTTGAGGAACTGCCAGACTGGTTTTCACAGCAGCTGCCCCAGTTTACAATCCTACCAGCACCGTATGAGGGTTTCGATTTTGTCACATCCTGGCCAACATTTGTTGTTGTCTTTTTTTATTACAGCCATCTTAGTGAGTGTAAAATGGCATTTCATTGTGGGTTTTATTTGCGCATGGCTGATGGTGCTGAGTTATCTATTTATATGCTGATTGAGTAAATGAGATGTATGCACTGGAAGAAAGAGTTCAAACACATGGGTTGTGGAGATGCATGACATAAAAACCTGGGTTCCCTGATTACTTTCATACCTGCTTAACTGCAGCAGCATTTACTTGTCATGGAGGAATAAGGCAGGCCTATTTTTAGTCTTCACAAGATACTTGTGGACCTTTCGCTTATACTCTTGTAACCTAAATATTGAAAACACTGACTTAAATATTTTGACTCTCTCTCTCGCTCTTTTTTTTTCTTTTTGAGACAGAGTGTAGTTCTATTGCCAAGGCTGGAGTACAGGGTGTGATCACAGCTCACTGCAGCCTCGAACTCCTGGGCTCAAGTGATCCTCCCACCTCAGTCTCTTGAGGAGCTAGCATTGTAGGCATGCACCAACATGTCCAGCCTTTTTTTTTTTTTTTTTTTTTTTTTTGTAGAGACAGAGGTCTCACTATGTTGCACAGGCTGATTTCAAACTCCTGGCCTCAAGAGATCCACCTACCTTGGTCTCCCAAAGTGCTAGGATTACAGGTATGAACCACTGCACTTGGCCTCAACTCATTTTTATTTGCCATTGCCTACATTTCAATTAATAGATACATACTAAAATCCCAGTTTTGTTGAAGTGACTGGCCCAACATACTGAATTTTCAAGAAGGATACCACTAATGTTAGAATCTTTCTCTCTTTTTTAAAAAAAGATATTTTCCCAGTTCCCAGATATTTTCATAAGATCATTACATTTCTCCAGGCCAGCAAACCTCACATAGGTGGTTTGATGGGTTTGAAGCTACTTTGTTTTTTGTGTTTTGCTTTTTTTTTTTTTTGAGATGGAGTCTCACACTGTCGCCCCTGCTGGTGTGTAGTGGCGCGATGTCAACTTGCTGCAACCTCTGCCTCCCGGGTTCAAGCGATTCTCCTGCCTCAGCCTCTCAAGTAGCTGGGATTACAGATGCCCATCACCATGCCCGGCTAATTTTTTGTATTTTTAGTAGAGACGGGGTTTCACTATGGTGGCCAGGCTGTTCTCAAACTCCTGACCTCATGATCCACACACCTTGGTCTCCCAAAGTGCTAGGATTACAGGCGTGAGCCACAACGCCCGGCCTGAAGCTACTTTTTAAGGATGAACATTGAACATAACTTAATGAAGGAGGTGACATTCTCTAAAATTAAGTTTCAGGTATACGTATGAACTATTCATTTATGTTGTTAAATGTCCTTCACCCACAGGCTTTGTTTCTCTTATTTTCTCTTAAAATAAGATTAGCAGCTATGAGTCTAGCTATTAAGCCCCTTCATCTTTTTCTAGTTCTCTTAAACAAGCATTTTGTACGTAGAGCAAGGAACTTGGTACTGAGTTCTGGGAATGCCAAGTGTTGGAGGCTTGGTGGGCATTAAGGCAGACGCCTCCCCAGGACTTTAATGAGGGTCGTTTCTTTACCTACTGGAGCAGATTCCCTGTGCTACGCGGTACTGAGGCACCTGATGAATGCAATGATGAATTTCTACCACCTCCGATTGCTGAGTTTGGTAAATCTCTTTGACACAGTAAAAGTTGCTAAGCATCTCACCCAGCTGTGGCCATTTTTTGCTCCTGAGCAATACAGTGGGACATTATTCATCCCTTAGAAAAAGGCTATTAAAACATCCCACAAGAGAGTAAATTACATGGAGCAGGTGTCTCCAAGAGAAGACTAAACATCCCACAGCCAAATATGATGAGCTGGTACTAACCCGTTTCCTGGAAGCCTAATTTATTTCTTGTCTCTTAATTAAAATGAGGCTTTAGGCAAAAATGTTATTGTAGTGGCTGTATATTGTAAAGCAATATACAAAATATTACTCTTGCTTTATCTGCTGAGTTTGATTGGAACAATTTTAGTAATTATATATCAAATTCTTCTCACAGTCTTAGCTATTGGATAGTTTTTAAAAAGCATTTTACCTCCAAGATTTAGAAACATAGAGACTAAGAAAGGTAGGAGGAATTTTCTATAGTAGAATTCTCTTGCTGAAGAGAGTAAACCAGGCTTAGGCATCTCTCCCAGATAAGCATGAAATATTCCTCTTTATCTACTCATCATATTTGTCTTCTGGACAGGACAGTCTTCACTGGGAGGCCTGTCTGCTTTTTGTGACTCTGGCAGACATTGTTAATCAATCACAGATTTCTCTCATTATAAAATCCTTCTCCACATTAGGTCCCAGACAGTCACTGTGAATTGGTCAAAGTTGTCATGCTTCTTGAAACTAATCTGCTTTTTTGGGCATATGTTTTATTGATGAAATGATTCTATGTCTAAAAAACATTAAAACTGTTGATCTACTAAAATTCCTTAATTTTAGGCATAAAAATGGAAGCTCAGACTTGTCCCAGAACACAGCACAAGTTTATGGCAGAATCAAAATTAGAATCATTGTCTTTTGTCCTCCAGAAGAATATAATATTCTTTCTTTCTCTTGTCTTTATTCCTAGCACATCTCTGCAGCAGTTTACAAACATTTGTCTCTTTTGAATGATCCAATCCACATACTGAATGCTATCACATCTATGTAAATGGTCTATCTGGCAGACAGAGAGCAATAATTAGTGAACCTAATGATTGCGCTTCTCCTTGTAGTTCTACCAGTTTAGGTACCTTTGTTAGCACACACCTTGTACCAACCTGACAAGAGGAAGATGTGGAATGGGGAATTGGAAAGGAAGAGGGAGCAACGTCACTGAATATGGTATGCCAAGTAGCGAACATATGTTGCCTCATCACACTCTGACAATAGTCCACAAGGGAGACCAACATCCCATCATAACAGAAGCAGAAAAGAAACACCCCTTACATTACTTAACTAATAGGAACCTTCTCTAGATTTGACCCCAAATGATATTATTCCAATGCCTATGTTTTTGAAAACTTAAGAAATGTACAGATTTATTTTGAGAAAAATAACTTTCCATAATTCTTGAGCATACCCCACAAATCTCCTAGATTCTGTGGAGCCAAGTTTGTAAAATACCACCTTAGAAGTGAAGTGCTACCGGTTAGAGGAGCAAAATAGCAAAGTAGTCAAGAGCTACCAACTCTGAAGCAAGACTGCCTGGTTGGGTTCTGACTCCAGCATGTTCCAGCTTTGTAAAATGAAGCATGACACTTGATGTCTCTGTGCCTGCTTCCTCATCCATAAAATACATGTGCTAATAGAATCTACCTTGTAGGGTTGCTGTGAAGATAAAATGAGTACATGCATTCAAAAATACATAGACTGATATCACCTGGTATAGGGTTAAACAAGTCGGTATGTTGTGCTAGTATAGAAACTGTAAACCAAATGAAAACACAGAAACCAGGCTGTAGTTAGGAGCTGATGATCTCGGAATATACATATATTTTTACAGTATTAGCAAAATGGTAATACAAATTTAAAAGAATGCATTTGTAAACATTCTGATCCCTGGGAATCTATCCACCCAGGCTAAATTGAGAAATAGTGCACTCTAGTACTTCCTGCAAAGAAGTTATGTGTTAAAATATTGAGTGAGCCTTGGCTCGTGCTATTAATAGTAAGGCTTGTGTAATTCACACCCTCTTGTTTATAAAAGTGAGAAAATTCTAAACATAGTTAAGCCAAGGAGACTATTTTAGTTCACCACAATCAAACATGTATAACTCTAATTAATGGATTGATTATTAATTATTGCCTATTTGCAGATATGAGCTCAAGCTCAGTATTAACATAAATTCAGAGCCTGAGGGAAAGATATGGATTTCAGGCCATAGATGCTTGTCGTGGAGTGAGAAGCAGAGCCCAAATTCCTTGTCTTTCATTGCAGTCCTGGATCCTAAATTCTTTTCTATGCAAAATTTCAAGTTCTTTGTCACCTAAGAGATATGGGTACTTTTAAGTTATAATAGCCACATAACTTAAATCCAATCAAAAGCAGAAAGCATTTTACCCCCCTTGGAACAATTGATGCTTATAGATCAAAGAAAAAGAAGTAACAGGCAAGCGAGCAGACAGAAAATTATCCATCAAACAGCATCCTTTGCCTCCCCTCTGGTGATCAGCTCTCCTGGTTCAGACTTTTTGTATTGAAGTGCATTTGCATCCAGGAGGCAGCTGGAGAGCACTGTGAATTTTCTCAGGAACAAGTAGCTTGTTGATGAAGGAGAGCAAAGCTGGAGAAAACGCTAGGCAGACAATAGAGACCCAGAATAAGTGAGATGGGAAGGAAAGCTTCCCATCATTTCCTTTTGATCAATCCAATCACCGAGCCGGAGGTCATGAAGTAGAAAGATCCCCAGGAAACCGAACAGTACAATTACCAAATGGTAAGATGTGATTCACAAAGCTAATATCTTCCCTAAAGGCTAAGGCCAAATGACTTGTTTGAAACAGCCAGGAAGGAAGGGCATTGTTCTTCGTGTCTTCCTTTTCAAGTCCATGGTTATTTGCCTTTTCTCACTGCCTTATAAGGGTGCTTGTTAAAAATTCAGGAACAATGCCAGCTACCAAGGTAGACAGATCTGGAGTATATGACAAATAAAGTAATCTAGCACTATTATTAACAGCAGGCATGTTGCTCCTAGACTATTTTATGGCTCATTTTGAATGCATTATCTCCATCCAAAAGAAGGGAAATGTGATTCTCATGTCTAGGGCAGTTCCAAGAGTCTACAATGAATGGGGTTCCTCTGACAAAGCAATCAACTTTTCCATGGTTGGCAGGTGAGTAAATTGGGTTTTACTAGGAGTTATTAAATATGTTTTTTGACTGATTTACTACCTGCCGGGTTTCCATGGAAGTTGAGTATATAACACACCAGGCCAACAACATTAATCTTTTGTCCTTAATTCATTGCCGTTTTCAACGTGGAGACGGGTGCAGCAGTGCGGATGTTACAGGAAAACCATTGCTAGCTCTGCTCCTTTAACGTGTAAAAACATCTGTGGGTGACAGGCGGCACCCCAGCTCATGGGGTCATGACAGAGCCTCTCAGGACTCCTTCCTATTGAGATGCACAGTGGTCTAGATATTCCCCACGCAGGAACCTGTGGAATCTTTGCCTTTGCCTTGACCTAGCCCAGCTTGACCCCTCTCTGGACTTTTGCATCCCTGTCCCTCAGCAAGTTGCTGCTGAACTGATAGAGCTCCTATTGTCTTGGTAAGAGGGCACCATTCCTGTGTGGAGAGAGGTTTACATGGCTGCTCCTTCTCCTGATAAGGACACCGAGCTTCCCTTCCTTTCTGTGGCTCTGCTGCCCTCAATCTCTCCTCCCCTCTGCAAAGTGACCAGTGCCAAGAAGGAGCATAAAGCTAGAGCAGGTGACCCACCCACTCCTAAGGATCACAGTGGGATTCCCAATCTGCCTCTTAGCTCATAAATCTGCTGCAGAGTCCACAGGAAGCCCTAGCTTCTCTGGCCATCGCTTCTCAGGACCACTGTCCCATTGTGGCTAGGTCGATTCTCCAATCTGATTCAAGCTCCCAGGCTTCTGACTCCCAAAGCCTGTGCCCTGGAAATCATGGTCACCAGCAGCACTTCCTCCCCTAACATCAGCTCCTGCTGGATAGTCCCTTCATTCTCCCATTGTGAAGCAGACCTGGCCCTTCCTGGGGACTCTGCTTCAGGTACATGTCTCAAGTTGGCTGTTCTCCAAAGCCTTTCTACTATGCCTGGCTATCGTGTGTGTGTGTGTGTGTGTATTTGGGGGTGGAGGGGGGTCTTTGCTATTTATTAGCATTGATTCTCCCTCCTCCATAAAGCACCCCAGCTCCCCTACTCCCAGATGTAATCATTTATAGACTCTTTGCCTCATTCATCAAAGGTTTGAGCACTGACTGTCATCATTCCTGGCAATTTCAAAGCCACATACACACTTCATCTGACATCCTCGTCCTTGCCAGTGACCTTGTCCTCCATCCCACCCCAGCCACCCGCTCCACTGCCCTTAACCACAGCAACTCCAAAATACTCATTTCAAACACTCTGCTTTCTGACTGCTACCTCCTATCTATCCAGGTCACTCCCTCTCACAGCCTGAATCTAATAATTCTTTGCCCACTAGGACCACCAAGCAGTACCCTACTGCCTTGAATCCCCCTCATTTTCTCACTTTCCTTTTTCCTCGGCTTACAGTCCATCCCTTTAATCACTTCTGTACATACACCCTCAACAATCATGTCTTTCTATTATAGAATCCTTGAAAAAACCAGTTAAATTCAGATGTACTGAGTCTGCATCTGAGTGGCTGACTAGGCCAGAGTGAAAGAATAACTGGATAAACTGGGATCAACTCAAGTTTACAACCAGACATCAAGATGGATCCCTCAGGGCTGTCGAGCAACCCAGCCCCCAGTCAACTCACTTTCTCACACCGTGGGACCTTCTGTTCTCTCCTTCAACCTCTAACACCCTTTTCCCACCTTTATTCTCAACCAATGATCTTGCTTCCTATTTTACTGAGCATGTAGACACAATTGGAAGAAAACATCACTCTATAGCCACATCCACCAATTTACCTGTCTCTGATGGTGTACCCTGCCTGGTGGACAGCTGTGCCTGCCCCTCTTGAAGCCAGGCCCCGAGCATGTGCACTGGTGCCTGTCCCCTCTGGCCTGCTCTTTGCTTATACAATCAGCTCTTCTCTCTCCTGCATCAAAGCTCTCCCACCTGCTGTCTCATTCCCATCGGCAGACAATCCCTGTCGTTTCTCTGGTCTTTAAAAAGAGCTCCTGGGCCGGGTGCGGTGGCTCACCCCTGTAATCCTAGTACTTTGGGAGGCTGAGGCAGGTGGATCACGAGGTCAGGAGATCGAGACCATCCTGGCTAACACGGTGAAACCCTGTCTCTACTAAAAATACACAAAATTAGCCCGGTGTGCTGGCGGGCGCCTGTAGTCCCAGCTGAGGGAGGCTGAGGCAGGAGAATGGCGTGAACCTGGGAAGCGGAGCTTCCAGTGAGCCAAGATTGTGCCACTCACTCCAGCCTGGGCAACAGAGCGAGACTCCATCTCAAAAAGAAAAAAAAAAAAAAAAAAAAAAACTGCTTTCCAGCAACTGCCCGCGCTGAATCACCCTGGAGAAATTCTCTACATTCATTGTTCTCTCATTCTCTTTCGAACCCACTTGTATGAGGTTGTTGTCCCCACCAGTGTCCTGAAGTCATGACCAACGTTACCAACAATCTTCACACACATATATCCCATAATTGATTCTCGAGTCTTTTTCTCTTCTAATTTTTTTTTTAACTTGGTTTCTGGAACATTCCACCTTCTTGATTTTCTTCTACTTTACCTACTTCTTCGCAGCATCATTTCTCTGGATTCCTCTCCCTTTCCTGACCTCGGAATGTTGGAAGTTTCCCAAGTTCTGTCCTTGGGGCTCTTCTCGTCTCCATTTACATAAAACTTTTGTCAGAATCATGAATTCCGAATGTGTGACACCACCTCTTCATGAACTTCTAACGAACACTTAAACTGTGTCTAGTAGGCATCTTAAACTTTATATACTCTATACAAATTATTTGATTCCCCAACCCCCTGGCCTCTGCTACTATTCTTCCTCCCCTGTTCTTCATCTCAGGAAACTGCCATAGTATCTTCCCAGTTAAACAACAACAATAAAACTCCCTGATTAAGGTGACTGCGTATCCCAATTTACACTGTCAGTCTTTAACATCCCCTTTAACTGCCAAAAATTCTTGGTTTGCATAATAAATTACAGAGCCATGCTTCCCTGGTTCTTTTTTGCTTCTATCTATCAATATTCCCTGTTGAGTCCTCACTCTAAATATATTCTGAATTTACCCACGCCTCACCACCTCCACTGCAACCACCCCGGTTGGGCCACAATCATCTTAAGTCTTGACTGCTGCTGTGAGTGACTAACTGGTTTGTCTCCTTTACTTTTGCTCTCAGTGGTTTATTTCCTACACAGAAGCCAAAGTGAGCTTTCAAAGAGTCTGCTCATGGCATTCCCCCTGTTCAAATCTTCCAATGACTTCCCACTGCCGTGAGAATGGAAACAGATATGGCCCAGCCACCTTTGACTTCATTTATCACCCTCTTGTCCCCCACTTCCAGCCCCACATGCTGTAACTATAATAGGTTCATTGCCCAGTGCACAGCAGGTCAATACACTGAGACCCTGGGTTGCAGCAGATGAAGAGATTTAATGGTAGGGCCGCCAAACGAGGAGACGAGAAGAAACCTCAAATTTGTCTCCTCCAGGAATTTGGGGTTAGGGTTTTTACACGTTTTGGAGTGGACCAAAGTGTGGAGATTGTTGACTGGTCAAAGAGTGCAGGGTGAAGTCATGGGAAAAGGAGATGAAGAAACTGTATTCTCGTGCTGATTCAGTTCCCCTGTGAAAGTCTTTAAACTGGTAGTTGCCAGCTGTTCTGCTGAAATTCAGGATTTGCTTAAGCAATTCTTAAACAAAAACCTTCTAATTCTAATGTCAGGAATTTTATCCATAGGAACAATGGGGAATGGTCAATATCTAATGCTTTATGACTTTTGATTACAAGGAAATGGGTTAAAGTGCAGCCTGATTAATCCTTCGTTATAACTCTATTTCTGTCCAGAATTCTTGTTTACCCTGTGAAGACGGCTTCAATGCCTCTTAGCTGTTCCTAACCCACATTGTCTCACCTAGGGTTTTCTGCTTTTGCTGTTCCTTCTGCCTAGAAAGCTTTCCCCTAGCAATCAGCATGGCTTGGATGCTCACTTTGTTCTCGTCTCTGCTTACATTTTGTTTTGCAGAGACTGTTGCCAGGTCCTTCTTCACTGCCTTACCTGGCTTTGCTTTTACTCAGACAACTTGCTGTTACCCGTCATTGTATCGTGTTTGTGTCTCTCCCATTGGCATACATGCCTGATGCCAACTTTGTTTATTTTGTCTGACACTAGTTTATTAGACCCTGGAACAGTGACAAGCATAGAGTAGGGCTACTATAATAAATATTTGTCAGTAAATATTTATTCAAAAAAATTAATGACTAGTTGAAGGAATGAAGCAGATCTCTTTTATTTAATCGGTTTCAATAATCTGTGTGCCAAGCAGTTTACTCTCATATTTAGTTCTTTTAAAAACAGTGTGGCTACTGCTATCCTCCGGATTTCACAGACAAAGGAATGCAAGTGCAGAGAGGTCAAGGACCTTGCCCAAGGTCACTTGACTGGTAAATGGCTGCTATACAGCCTTCCTAATGTTATCAGGTCACAAATTTAAGACACTGTGGATTTTCACAAGGGAGAGAGTCTGGTGGTTTCTTGTAAATGATGACTTTGTTTAGTTTCTGTCTTCTCCATGGAATGTACACATCCTGAGAGTAGAGTCTTTGCTGGATGCATTTGTTGACTATGACTAAGCCCTGGCTTGTCTCAACTGCTTCTTCCCTAGCCATTGTGATGCCACTCAACACTGGCAGATATAGCTTCTCCCTGACCCTGGTCCAATGAGAGCCCCACCCAGGGCACTGCAGAACGGGAGCCATGGCCTTGTCTTCTGTTCATGCGTCTTGGCAGTGCCTTTGAACACTGAGCAGCCAGCTTGGCCTCCCTGCTCCAGACCACTGTGAGTAGCTTGTTAGCTTATCTGGTCCTTCTGCCTGGGCCACTGGCTTAAGTGTCTGTCTTCTAGTCATGTGCTCAGTGTCTGATCCAATCTTACAACCATTCTGGGAATAGAATACCCACATCTGCACACCCGTCCATCAGCCAAATGGCCTAACTTCCTCACCCAAATCTAGTGGTCCCCTTGCTTCCTTTTCTCCCTAGGCTGACACTTGCTCCACTGTCTCTAATTCTGAGGTCTATGCTAACTGAAATCTTTCCAAAATTCTCTCCTCCTGGAAAGCATTCTGGACCACAGACCTCATCCTGGATTGGGCCTGAGTTATTTTTTACTGTTATAACAACATTCTTGTTGTTGTTATTATTATAGCAGCCAATTTTATGAAGCACTTTCCACATAGTATTTCCAATAATTTTCACAGTTACTCTGTGAGATGGGTACTGTTATCATTCCCATTTTATTGAGGAGAAATCTGGAATTTAGGGACATAAGTAAGGTTGAACCCCAGGTCACCCACTTGGCATGTGGCCGAGGTGAGATTCAAACCCAGGTAGCCTGGTTTCCAAAGACACTTCCCTACTCCCAAATAGCCTTTGCAGGGTGCTGGACTGATGGTCCCCTACTAAGACAGGATGATTTGCCCCAGCCACCTGAGGGGTTCTTGGGAAGTCTCGTCCAATGCTAACTCAGCTTTGTTTGTGCTTATATCCTCCTGCTTCGGGTAGGAGTAAGGGAGCTTCCAACCTGGATCCCAGGCCACTTACACAGCCTGTGTCCCCTGCGCCTGGATGGACTGCCTAGCCCTGGACCGTTAAGGTTGCCTCATTTTTGATTCCCACATAGTGCTTGAAGCATGGAAGGTGCTGGAGAAATTTGGCTAAATGAATCACCATTGGCTTGTTAAGAGCATGCCATTGAAGAGAAAATTATTTATTATAAAACAAACCTGAAAAGGGAAAGGGAAGACTGAGTGCTGGAAGTGAGAAACAAGGTTGGAGATCAGGGAGACTGAGTTGGAAGAATATCCATAGGAAGGAGAAAAAAAGCACCAAGAAGCTCCATAAATCACAGCAGCAGTATTTTTGCCTTCATTGTCCTTCTTTATTTTATGTCCCTGGCACCAAACAGTTTATCATTCCCGTTTCATGCGAAGTGCTACACAAATAGCAACTGGCCCAACAGCTGAATGGGAGATAGCAGTCTCGAAATAATAGCAAAACGTGAAACTATCTGAATTCTGGAATTTTCTGTAGTGTCCTCTCCACCCCCACCTCCAATGGCAGGTATCTTTGCCCTGCAGGGACACAAAAAGGCCAAGGGTAACAGACCTAGAAGGGAGGGGGAACCTTTTCCTGATATTTAGTGGCAAAGCTGAATGTGGGTTAATCTCACTCTTACATTCCTCTATTTCTGCCCTGCACAAGGCATTGTAGCCAGAAAACCCAAGATCACCTTCCGCTTCTATTGTAGGGTGTAGGGGGTGTTGAGAGGGTAGGTGGCAGGTGTTGGGTATTGGTGGGCAGCCCAGAGCTGAGCTGTAACACTTCCAAAGCTAGCAAGGGGGGCGGAAGAGGAGGGGGAAAGGAAGAGGAGAGGGTTTGATGCTTTCACAAAGCCTTAAAGGCAAAAATACTTGGACAAGAAAGCTTTTTAAAGCAATGACTGTATAGCACTCCCCCATTCCAGGTCTTCTCAGAACTCATTGAGTGATTAGAGTTTTAACTCATTATTTAGAAATAAATACTTGGAAATCACTCTTCGAAGCCCATACTTTAAAATCCACTTCCCCACCCTCAGAATCTTATTTATACTTGAAAGGAAGGATTACTTTTTCCTTTGAAAAGTAAACTTTTCTGTCAGCAAATAATTACAGCCAGCACATTTCCAGTGGATGAGATTTGGGAAGGCCCTCATTCCTTCCCCTTTGCTTGTGGCCATCTAGCAAGGACTGAACCAAAGAACCCCAGCCCCATTCAATCAGTCATACTCATCATCAATTTCCCAGCATTTAATGTGTCCCAGAGAGGATGCTAAGAGATTTACACGTAGAATCCAACTTAAAGCTCTTGCTTTTAAGGATGAAGAAATTGAGGTAAGACACATGGCTGGAATCCAAACTGAGGATGGTCAGATGCTAAAGTGCATCTCATGAATCATCAACATCAAAGGAAGACCACACCACTAGGATGGAAGACAAGCGGGGCATCCAACACAGAGGAGTAGTCCACTCCATTCAGTGGTTTGGAGCATTTCGAGGCTGCTCCTCTCGGCAATGGAGCAAAGGACAAACCTCTGGTGGTCATTCAGCTCTTTCTCTGGCCGGCTCAGTGGCTGCAAAAGTAGACAGAAAGCAGAGCGAAAGCACTGAGCCGTCCATCCTCTGGGACAATGCTGAGCTCCTCTTTGACAGGAAGAGCTGCCGTGGTCCTCCTGGGGTCTGCCCCTCCCAGGTCCAGCAAACACATTTCCTATTACACAGGGGCCACGCTGAAGTTTACAATTGCACTGCCTCTCCAGCCTCATGCTCTGCACAAGTGGGGAGAAAATGATACCCCGGGCAGGAGGTTTCTCTTATCTCTTTTCTCCCTAAGTCTTCTGCTCAAAATAACAAGTCTGCAATGCTCTAGAAGGTGATTGCCATCATGACTGCTGCAAGCGCATGGGCTGTGTTGATAGGGGTGTCTTACCTCTGACCTCAATCTCATTCACCAGTTCCTATCTCATCAGGGAAACTGACTGCTGTCTGAACGTTTTATCAGGCAGCAGGTAGGAAGGACGTCTGTGAAAGCAAGAGGAGGTGTCAAAGGATGGTGTCCCCAGGGAACCAACATGACTAGAGGAAAATGCCACATGTTTTAAATCCAGAGGGCAGGCTCACATCCCTCTATTTTCCCGCAAAGCTCTAGCCATGCCTTTCAGTCTTAGGCCTTCTGTCTACCACCTCCTTGCTGCCGCTCTGGGCCTGCCCTCTTGAGTCCTTAGATGCTCCCAGTTTATTTGCAAGGATGCTCCTTCCTTCTTCCAGGGCTTCAGGATGTGCTTTGCTCTGTCCTTCAGGCATCACTGCCGTAGACTGTGTTGGAGAGTGGCTGTCCTCCCTGATCCATCGTTTCTAAGAACTATGCATCAGCCACTTCCCTTGCTGCTGTATTATTAAGTGCACAGACACTGCCCTCACTCCTCCACAGCCAGCTGGGCAGGAGTGATCTCCTGACACACTCCAGAAAGCCTCTCTGGGGCCATCCTCCAACTGTGTCCTCTGCACAGGGAAGGCATCTGTAAGGCCTAAAGAATGGCCTAGGGGACCCTGTGCCAGCTCCCACCAGCACCACCCTGCAGAATTCCCTGCTCAAATGTCCGAGTCCACTTTTATGGCCTGCCTGGACCTCATGCTCAGGAACGTCTTCCTGGCCAGGCTCTGCTGCCTGCGTGCTCACCTCCAGGTGTGAGAGGAGTTGCGGGTGGCTGCTTTGGGGGCTTAGACAGAGTCTGGCCATGAGGGCAGGGGAGTTCACACAGAGGCATGGGAGCACACTCGTGAGGCAGGAAGAGCCAAGTGTGGGAAAAATGCTGGGGCTGGTGGCCAGGGTACGGGAAGGATGAAAATTCTAAATTTGAACCTGATCTTCCAAGTCATTTTAAAGTTGGGACTTAACTCACATACCATAAAATTTACCCTTTTGAAGTGTCCAATTCAATACTTTTTAGTATATTCACAAGATTGTACAACTATAATGACTATCAAATTCCATAACATTTCATCACCATCCCGCTAAAAAATAACCCATACCAATTAGTACTCACCCTCCTGGCAATCTTTCCATCTTTATAGATTTGCCATTTCTGGACGTTTCATACAAAAGGAGTCATGCAATATGTCATATTTTGGGTCTGGTTTCTTTCACTCAGCAGAATGTTTTTAAGATTCATTCGCGTTGTAACATGTATCAATACTTTAACAGTGGCTGAATACTCCACTGCACCACGTTTTCTTTATCCACTCCTTAATTGATGGACATTTGGGTTATTACCACTTTTTGGCAATTATGAACAATGTTACTGTGAATGTTCGTTAATTTTTAGATGAACACATGTTTTCATTTATCTTGGGTACCTACCTAGGAGTAGAATGGCTGGGTCATGGTAATTCTAAGTTTAGCTTTTGAAGAACGGCCAGACTGTTTTCCAAAGTGACTGTGCCATACTTTTCATTCTACTAGTGATGTGTAAGGGGTTCAGTTTCTCTACATCCTGGCAAACACTGGTTATTCTCTGTCATTTTGATTGGAACTATCCTACTGGATATGCAATGGTATCTCACTGTGGTTTTGTTTGCATTTCCTTAATGACCAACGACGATAAGCACTTTTTCATGTGCTTTTCGGTAATTTGAATATTTTCTTTGTAGAAGTATCTATTCCAATCCTTTGCCCATGTTAAAAACTGGGTTAAGCTTTAATTGTTGAGTTGTGGGAGTTCTGTATATATTCTGGATACTAGATTCTTACCTAGTATATGATTTGCAAATATTTTCTCCCATTCTGTGAGTTATCTTTTCACTTTTTTGATGGTGTCCTTTGAAGCACAAAAGTTTTTAATTCTGATAATGTGCAATTTACCTATTTTTTTCTTTTGTTGTGTGTGCTTTTGGTATCATATCTGAGAAACTATTGCCTGATCTAAGATCATGCCTATGTTTTCTTCTAAGACCAGGCCATCTTGAAAGAAAAAATTGTCAAATATGGAGAAAAACTTATTTAGTATTTCAGTTTGTTAACTGAATTTAAAAATTATAAACATTTTTACATATGGTACATAGCCCTCCATTACATGGTCTCAGGCCTTGTAAAATTCACAGTGGATCTTGACATTGAGTAGCAGAAATGACATGACGTCCTGAAGTGATGGATGTGTTAATATTGCTCTCTGGTTGTCTGTTTCTCATACATCCTGTCTTTGCATTTATTGTGTAGGAATTTCTCACCCATATGTGACTAAGCCCTGGCAGATAGTGTCTTCTGCTAACCATCATCATGTCTTCTAAGTTTTAGAGTACCTATTTAAATCTTAAAACCAAATGTATTGAATCCCAGTTACTATTCATATTTTAACATAGATGACCCTAATTTTGACGTTAGCTCAGTGACTCCTTTTTAGATCAATACATAATCTTTAAGACATCCACTGAGGAGAAAATGCAGAAAAGTCATAATTATGATGTTGTCTGGGATGCTTGCTACGTGGAGAACTTTGGAACTTCACAGTAAGGTCCAGAGTAATGAGTAGGCCAAATTGCAGAGGTAAACTGAGTCACAGAGCAGCAAAGTGACTGTGTTGGAAGGACGTAGGTAGCAAGAGTTAGACCTGTAATAGAGTCAGAGTTAGAGCTGCCAGTCTAGTGCCAGCCATTTCTGAGCTAAGAGAGAGCCTTTCCCATGCTACAAGACCTTTCCTGGTGCCATAGCGGCTTCACTTCTTGCTCCTGTGCCTTATACCCTGCCCCATGCTCCTGCTGTCTCCTGTCTTAGCCAAGCCCTGGCTGCTGCTTCCTCTGAGATGTTGCTACCTGCTTCTCTCCGGGCTTCACATACTTCTCCCTCTCTCTCTGTCTCTTTTTAAAAATCAGTAATCACATAAAGTCAGGGAAACTCCAGATGATCTTCTATGGGCAGCTTTTTGCCCAGATGGGAGTGGTCAGGTGAAGACAGGTGCTTGAAATTCTTAATTCCTGTTTCAGTCCACTTCCTACTGAACAGGTGTCAAGGTCACAGCACCTCGCTGCCCCTTGGTACTAACTCCATTTCCTGTTGTCTGAAAAGGCAGGAATTAGATGGGCATAATGACAGAGCTCATTGTAAAACATTGACCAAGGCTGTAGGTGGCCGAGTTCTATCAAATTCCTCCATAAGCTCAATTGTCAGAACTGATGAATTAAAGCCCAGTTTCTGTTCTGTCTTAACGGGGGCCTTCACAATATACATGGTCTCTGCACAGGATTTAGATATAAATGAGGATCGGATAAGCATAATCCTAGATTTTAATTCGCTGATTTTGGCCTTTGGAAGTAACTACTCAGTTTTAACATCCAGAGTGACTATCAGATGCAAATGAAGAAGGAATCAGTATTCTAAATTGTCCCCCAACTCCAGTCAGTTATTAAATTGTGAAGGATTTATTGCTAGGGAAGGCCAAGCATAATCCAGAGGAAACACAGGCAAAAGTTTACACTGCCTTGTCAGTGTGACCAGTGCTGGGCTTGGGGGACTCCCAACCCAGAAGCCAAAGTACAAGCTGGGTGCTCAGAGGAACCTCCCCCTGCTAGCTGAAGAGTTAAAAGTGGGGAGACATGCAAAAACCCCAATGTACTGTGGAAGAAGTGGCTTCTGTGACCTGAAGCCTTAATTGAAGTCAGAAGATGTCTTTCCTCAACCCAGCCCGCCCTGCAGCAGGTGGCCCTATCACCTCCTTTCTCCACTTGCACAACAGACCCTTTATTTCATGGTAGACAAAGGTCTGGGAATGGGAGCATCTGTGCCAGATTATAAACCATACATTTTCCTGTGCTAAATAACTCAGACTTGGGACTCTCAGGAGTCTGGCTGCAGAGTAGTATAGTCTATCAACAAGTTAATTTTCTTCCCATTTAAGCACAGAAAAAAACCATCTTTTCTGATTGTTGTTTAGTTCAATGTGTCAGTTCAAACTTTGATCTTGCAAATATGGATTTCTTTATACTTCTTTCTTAGGGGTATTACCATTAAACTAGTACTGAGGCACAGTTCGGGGAGCACAAAGTCACTGTTTAAAGGCAGGAGTCCAGAAGTGCAGGGAATGGACATCTTTCGTAGGACCACAACATAGAGATTGACACTGGACACCTAAGACTGTATGCTGAGCACGTTTGTCTAGTAGCCATTGCCAAGACGTCCCAGTTGAAGTGCCCTTTATTATTATTCATTTATTTATTGTAGAGACGAGGTCTTGCTGTATTGCCCAGGCTGGTCTTGAACTCCTGACCTCCAGCACTCCTCCCATCACAGCCTCCCAATGCACTGAGATTATAAGCGTGAGCCACCACACCTGGCCAGCAAGTGTTCTTTACAATTTACAAAGCCCTGGGTGGGGCCACGCATGGTGGCTCATGCCTGTAATCCCAGTACTTTGGGAGGCTGAGGTGGGTGGATCATCTGAGGTCAGGAGTTCGAGACCAGGCTGGCCAACATGGTGAAACCCTGTCTCTACTAAAAATACAAAAATTAGCTGGGCATGGCGGGATTAGGTGAGTGCCTGTAATCCCAGCTACTTGGGAGGCTGAGGCACAAGAATCACTTGAACCCGGGAGGCAGAGGTTGCAGTGAGCTGAGATTGCACACTACATTCCAGCCTGGATGACAGAGTGAGACTTCATCTCAGAACAAAAACAACAAAACAACAACAAACCTGGGTGGGACACTATTATCTGTCCACCCACCATCTTCTGGGATATCGTCCCCCTCCAACTGCACCATGTGGTTCCTGTAAGAGCAGTCATACTTTACAGGTCCTGTTCCCTTAGCCACAGGTGGTTGGGCAAGAATTGGTCACATAAACACAGATGGGCCAGTAGGATGTCTTCCCTAAAGTTTTTGGGAGCAGAACCAGTTCTCTCTGTTGTTAAAACAGGAGTTATGAAAGTTGGGAGTTGTCACTGGCTTTGGTCTCTGACACATGGAAGAAGTCACTCTCCAGAAAAAGGCTAAAACCTCCAAGCACAGAGGTAAGAAATGAAGAGAAATTTCCTTGTAGCATGCAAGCTGTCAGTTCTGGGACAGAATAAATTAAAATAATTTATAAATAAAATATCCTTTATTAAAAATAAAATAATAAAAGAAAAATAATTAAATTATATTTTATATTATTCCCCCATGTGAAGGGGCACACTGCCTTCCTTCAAATAGTTTTTATAACATCCTCCAGCATCCTTATACAATATCCCCCATTTTGCCTAAACGTGGGAGCCCTGTTTTTTTGAAACCAAAATAGCTTTGATTGTATTACACACATCTCACATGAATCTCCCAACAATCCTGTGAGGCAGATATTATTACCCCAATTTTGGAAATAAGAGTGAGGCCCAGAGAGGTTAAGTAGTCTCTTCCAAAGTCATGTAGCTTTTACAAGGCAAAATCAGAAACCCACCCCAGTCTTGACTGACAGGCCCAAGGTGGAAAGAAATTCTCCTGCTTCTAGCTGTGTCAGGAGAAGACTCAGAGACTACAGTCTGCACTGCTCCACTCTGCCCTTGGTTCTCTAAGCTGTGACAGCCAAGTAGGCTTGGACTGGAATGCCTTTGAGAGTGGAGCAATTATAACAAGAAAGGTGTATTCCCTTAGTATGCTTCCCTATCAGCCTCATTTGCAGAATGTTCTCTCCAGCCCCTGACACTACTGCTTAGACTTTAATTCATCAGCTCAGCTGCAGATGGTGTCATCCTCTGGGACTTTGCTGGTTATTAACTATCACCAGCATTCTCACCCCAGAGCGGGTTCCAGCTGACTTGGACTTTGGGTGAACTATACACTATTCATCCACTACCCCTTTCCCAGGCAAGATCCTTTCCAAGACCCCAATGATGCAGGCTCTTCCCTGTGTCCAGATACCCTGATCCGGTGTTTCCAACTCAGCCAGGAGTTCTCAGTATCGTATTCTATTCTGAAGATGCTGCAGGAGTTTTTCAAAGGACAACCAAAGCTCCAGCTGCATGGGCACAGCTGGCCGGCCCCTTCCACCTGTCTCCTGCCTCTCCTCACCCCACAGGGAGCCGCGGTCGCCTCAGCAGCCATAGAACAACACAGCATTGCTCTCACCACGGTCCCACAGTAATTAAAAAGAAACACTCAGGTTAGGTGGCAGAGCCTAATCCTGTAGGCAACAAGACCATTAGAAAGCCCGCAGCCCATCCTTGGTTCAGCTCCCTCTTTCCCCTTTCTTTCTATCTGGGAATCCAGCTTGAGACCTAAGCAAGGGCTGGCCAGCTTCATTATTCATGGCCCTTCCTCGCCAGCAAATTAGGACTGATGTGGCTGAGGTTGGGACGTGGAAATCAGGACTTCGTATGGATCCGTTTCCTCTTTTACTAAACTCTATGTGGGGTAAACAAGGATTATAAACATTCAAACACAGAAAATAATTTTGTTTTTTAAAGAGGAATTCCTATGTAATTATGTCTTCTCGGCTCTCCTTTTTCCACAGGGCTCCTGCTCCTCCCTGTCCTTCCACATATCAACCTCGGTGAAGGGTGACACCTGAGCAGTCGGCCTCGGTTTTACAGGTGTGTGTTCCAGGGCTCTAGAGATCCAAAGCAAGTTATCCAGAAAGGCAATTGGAGAAACCACATCCCTCAGTCAACGGCCTTTGTCCATTCATAGATGTGTCTACGTCTATGTCTGTCTGCCTTCAAATATAAAATGTCCCAATGAAGAGCCCTGTGTTAAATGACTCAGGCCTAAGACTCCCACTAGGTCTATTACATCCAATCCAACAGTGAGATAATTGTCCTTGTTTTGAACGTGGCCTCAATTTTTCCTCAGAGTCATGTAGTTGAATGTGTCTGGACAAATGACAATTGTCCATCAAAGAGCAATATTCTTATTCTCTAGCTCTACTCGAAGGGAACAAAATGGAATGGCCAGCTGGTGCCAAAATACAGCTTAAAATTACCAAGCCATGCTGCCTCGTGACAGGAAGTTCAGAAGACAGGACACCATATTTGATGATGACAGTAGGAGTAAGAGTACCATTCACAACTTAAAGGATCTACAGGCTGTCCAAGAATCAAAGGCTTAGGTTCTTAAGCCAAGTAAATAAAGAACACTTGCATCTGAACACCCTCAAAGATCCCACTAAGCTCTCTGGTCTTCAGAGATCTGATACACTCTCAAAACTTCCATTTTAAAACACTCCCAGAAGAATGATTAAACCCAAAATTTCTAAATTATGTGACACGGTTTGGCTCTGTGTCCCCACCCAAATCTCATGTTGAATTGTAATTTCCAGTGTTGGAGGTGGGGCCTGGTGGGAGGTGATTGGATCACGTGGGTGGTTTCTAATGGTTTATCACCATCCCCCTAGTGCTCTCTTGTGATAGAGTTGTCACGAGATCTGGTTGCTTGAAAGTGTGTAGCACCTCCCACCACTCTCTCCTGTTGGCCAGTGAGGATGTCCTTGCTTTTCCTTTGCATTCCTTCATGACTGTATGTTTCCTGAGGTCTCCCCAGAAGGAGATGCCTGTACAGTCCACAGAACTGTGAGCTGATTACACCTCCTTTCTTTATAAATTACTCAGTCTCAGGTATGTCTTCATAGCAGTGTGAGAATGGACTAATACAGTATGCATGTCCTTTTATTGACTTAGATAACACACAATCAAACTTCAGTTGTGGGCACTATGACTCGTGCCTGCAATCCCAGCTACTGAGCAGGCTGATGTAGGAGGATTGCTTGAGCCTAAAATTTATAAAAAATAAAGCAAAAGACAAACAAAAAATCCTCAGTTGCATAGAAATATGAAACAGGGAGATTAGGCAGGTAGTTTGTTATAAGAAGTCAACCAAGAATCAGAAGGAATAACAATAATACTAGTTAAATTGGTTGAGTACTTACTTTGTGCCATGCTTTGCATTTTACTGAGTATTTTACATGTAGAATTGATGTAATCCACTCTAAAACTCTATGAGGTTAAGTAGCATTATCATCCCCATATTTCAGATGAGGCACTAAATGAGGAATCTGAAATGGGATTTGTTCTGTTGAAGAGGAAATTCTCAAGTTTGAGTTTCAGTTAAGTATTGAAATCAATGATGGTAAGTATTAAATTATACGCAATGTCAACTAACTCTTGAGTCAAGACTAGATACTCTGGGAGTTTCAAAGATGAAGCAGACAGAAACTTTGCCTTCAAGAATGTACAACTCTGGTATTCACTTTGCCTACAGACCATTTGTACAGACAAGACCTGTAGATGATTTCCATTAACTCAAAAAGAATTCAGATAGATATTTGTCCAGGGCTTCCTCAGTGTCCCTTCTCAGTTGTAGATGTTCAAATGGACAAAAAATAAGTCAAAGCCTGCAGGGCTGCCCATAATGAAGTACAAGAATGAGTAACGCAGAGCATAGGTGTTCATGGAGTTGAGAGCAGCATGTCGGTAGACCAGAGAAGCTGAGGAATGTATGCAAGTGGAAGCTGGCCTTCCCTTGGGCCCTGAAAAATGGGCAGAAGATGAAGAACAGATATTCCAGGAGAAGGGGAAAGAAATATTATAAAAAGATGCAAGGAGGTGGGAATGAAACTGACCAGAGTATGGAGGGACTGGGGGTATAGCTGGAGGTAGGGTTAGTCAGGCAGGCTGGGACTGAAGAGGGATTAATCATGCCATTTCCCAGCATGTCGACTTTCAAATTCCTCTAGAAATAAATTTGAAGGAGTAAGGCAGCTGGTCATAGTGAGGAGTTGATCAGGCAGACCCTGCCTCATAACAGTGTCCTGTTGGCACATTCTCCTCCAGGGCTGGGGCTGTGATACATGCAAGATGACACCAATAACAGTTCCCTCCATCTTTGTAAGCAAAAGTTGATCCCTTCAAGAGATGGCTTGGAAATCTCTTGGTTCTTGGAAAGAGACTTAGTTGGAAGGTATAATTGAAGGCGAGAAGATAGTCTGGAAAAACAAAGCAACAAACCAATCCTAATAACGAATGCCCACACAGTTGTTTCAAAACAGTTACACAAAACTGGAAGTCAGCTGGACATGGTGGCTTACATCTGTAAATCCAAGTATTTTGGGAGGCTGAAGCAGGAGGATTGCTTGAACTGAGGAGTTTGAGACCAGACTAGGCAACAAAGCAAGACCCTGTCTCTACAAAAATAATTAAAAATGAAAACAAAAAACCCAAACTGCAAGTCTCCTAGTTATTCTGAATTTTGATGATGGCTTCACCTGCCCACAACAGCTCCCTCACTGATGGCTTGGTATCCAATATATCCTTCCTGCTTTGTAACTGCTATATACTTCCCGGCATTGCGCAGGCCTTGATCTCTAACTCAAGCATGCCCTGATCTCTAACAGAGATAGGCACATGCATGAGAGTGGCTTCCATCACACAGGCCATTTCTCTGACTCGTCACTGTGATACCTAACACTGCCAAGTGCTAAAGGAAGCCACTGAGTGCTCCAGACACTTCCCAGGCAAAAGCTACATTCTCTTATCCTATGTCACACACACTCAAGGAGGGGCAGGGTTCCTCGACAACTCTGTGTGTCCCGGACAATCAGGTGGGCAGGGGCAGGGATTGGATGAGGAAGGGGATGGAAAGCCAAGTGCGATAGTTATGTTCCATTCCACTGGAGAAAGAAGGGTGTCTCATGGCTTCAGGTGAAGGCCTGGAGCAGAGGTGGTCAAAGCGTGCTGCCTTTGCAAATGACGCAAATGGTATCCCACTGATTCTCCTCAAATTCTGGAACTCATGAAACACAGTTAGTGCGGAATGGTTGATGGGTTTGGAGACAACTTCTTAATGTAATCTAGATGAAGATACTCTGAAGAATGGATATACAGCAGCTGGGTACACAGGAAACACCAGTCACTTTTGGTTTTGAGAAGAATTTCATTTCCTGCGAATATTATCAATAAATAAGTATATTTGATTTAGGGGGAATTTGTAGAACTTCACAGATATTGTCTCATAGGATGATTCCCAACCTGCATCAAAGAAATTTGCACCAAGCTGTTATTTTGACTATGAGTCAGAGATGCTGAGCTTAAATAATTTAAGGAGAAATTTGTGAAAAATTGAGAGACACTTTCTGTCTCTCTGTGTAGTTCAATTGTCTAGACTAGTATTTTTTAAGTTTTAAATCCCATAAACTTATTCTCTTTTATATATAAATATATGCATATATATGCATAGACACAGATATTTGCCTACACCTAGATTTCATGGGTTTTCTTGGGGCCTGCACCTTTTCATAGGGGTGTCTCTTTCAGGCTCTCTGTCATTTCATGATACAGAGTGGTGTGGAAGAACTAATAGTATATAGAACGATCTGTTTCAAATATCTCCTTAAAGATTATGTCTAAGCGCAGTTTTTAAAAATCAAATCATATTTTCAATTGACTTCTAGATTTATCTACTTAGAGCTGACTTTCCTAAAGATATATACTACAACTTAATGGCCATCTGATAAGTTCTTATTTCTATATGCTGGAATAATCTAAGAGTGAGGTCATCCGTACACTGAGCTAAAATAGTCTGATGGCTCTCCCTGTGGTCTAATGACTCTTCCTGTACCTCATCTGACAGCTCTCTTTACCCCATCCCTAGTCCCCTAGTCTGATGGTTCTCCTTGCCCCTAGTCTGATGGCTCTATGCCTTTTCCCCAAATGCTTAACAGCTTCTCATTTTCCTCTCTCTTGAACACCACTCGGAGCTGGGGAGGGGAACAAACAAGTTAGGGCACCAGAAGGCTGATGCTCAGACTGAGCTATTTCTTCTGGGTGAGTGGGTTCTCAAGGGAACAGCTGTTAACTGGCTGTAGACCCAAGTCTATGAGGCCAGCGTGACCAACGTCCCCCTCCTACTTCACACACGAGGCAGGAAATGAATAGAGGGCTGTTCTTGCCAGGTGAGGCTTCACCTGTACCCTCAGCTGTGCCAACTCCAGCTCCTTCAGCTGTGCAGGACATGAGGACTCTGGGGGCCGTGGTGTGGCTTGGCTCAAAAACATGAGACACACACATGGGCTGCTGTGAACCAAGGCTTCTCTCTGTGTGATACTGGCTGTAAAGGTCTGCTCCCTTCAGAAGGAGAAACACTGGGGATACATTCTACTTTATGTTACAAAATCAGTACCCATGGGCAGTCATCATAGGGAGCATATAACATGACAGGGCTTCTCCATAACTGTTCCTGGAGGTTTCCTTTCCCTATTGAAATGTATTTATGTCTTGCCTTTTTTTTTTCCAATAGGATTTGAGACAGGCATTCCTGGACTTTTTATCTTAAAAGACATCATGATAAAATAGAAATCTTACTTCCACGGCCTGACACCTCGTGCAGATAACCAATGCCCTTTCCTCTGGAGAATCTCAGACGCAGCATCTCAGACACAGTGTGTGCTTTCAGTGGTTTATGGTAAAGACCTGGGTGTGCTGGGGTACAAAGCCTCTTGCCTGGAAACTTTTTGGAGAGTAGTTAAAAGCTACCTGCTAACCTCACCCCTGCAACAAGTTGCTGAGCTCCTTTGGGCAGGGTACTCTCCTTGGTGTGGGGACACCGTGACGACTGGGCAATGTCAGAATGTCAGATTGGATTCTCTGCCAATGGTTGGAGGGAAAGACAGGGCCGGTTCTGCAGCACAGCTTGGTCTGTGTCATGTGATGACAGGGCCATATAAAGAGGCAGTGGGCGGTGCAGGTGAGGAATGCTCATTCTGGACTCACTATGCCTGTGTTGGCGCTCATCTCCACCAGTGACCAACTGCGGGCTCTGTGGCACCATCCAACTTCCTTGCACCTCACACCCCACATCGGTAAAATAGGGCAGAGGGGCAGTGGGGAGCAGTTAATAACAATACATACTGCACAATGTTGCTGTGATGATTCAATGAAATAAATCACGTAAACCAATTCATGAGTGCTTAATAAGGCTTCTACCGATATTTGGGCCAACTGATGTGCTAGGTCGTAAGGTCTCTTTGTAAGATACAATGTATGATACAAAGATAGGGTGTTGAGGCTGTATCCTATGTACGTAACTCCGTAATTAGTTCTTTTCTAATCTATAATCCTTGTTGTGCACCCTAAATTTCACATTTGGTGAATGTCAAAATACTACCAACAATTTCTCCCAACTTCTGAGCTCAGGGTAGGTGGTGTTTTAGTTTGCTTTCTGATGCTTGTAAAAGAATAGTTAAAACTGGGTAATTTATACAGGGAAGAAATTCATTTGCTACAATTATGGAGGCCGAGAAGTCCAGGGTCAAGGGGTTGCATCTGGTAAGAACCTTCTTGCTGGTGGGGATCCTGTGGCACTCTGAGGTGGCGCAGGGCATCACACGGGAGGGGGCTGAGCATGTTGGTTTGGGTCTTTCTTCCTCTTCTTCTTTTTTTCTTTTTTCTTTTTTTTGAGATGGAGTCTTGCTGTGTCGCCCAGGCTGGAGTGCAGTGGCGCGATCTCAGCTCACTGCAAGCTCCGCCTCCCGGGTTCATGCCATTTTCCTGCCTCAGCCTCCCTAGTAGCTGGGACTACAGGCGCCCGCCACCACACCCAGCTAATTTTTTGTATTTTTAGTAGAGACGGGGTTTCACCATGTTAGCCAGGATGGTCTCGATCTCCTGACCTTGTGATCCACCTGCCTCGGCCTCCCAAAGTGCTGGGATTACAGGCGTGAGCCACCGCGCCCGGCCTCTTCCTCTTCTTAGAAAGCCACCTGTCCCACTCCCATGATAGCCCAGTAATCCATTAACCCATTAATCTATTCATGTAGGCACAGCCCTCATGACCCAGTCACCTTCTAAAGACCTCACCTCTCAATACTCACTGAGGATTAAATTTCAACATGGGTTTTGGAGGGGACAAATGTTCAAATCATAGCAGGTGGGAAGTGAGGTGGCTCCATCTGCCTCTTGGACCTTCCTTCCCCTTGCTGTTTCTATAACACACCAGATGAACACCTTGTGTTGCCAACCACCACCGCCACACATCAACAACAAAAATCCCTCATGCAAAAATCCATGAGATTAGTAGGCTTCAGCAAGGCCTGGGGGCTGGGCCCACACTGCAGTGCTCAGCTCGCTGGCATCTTGATGGCTCACACATTATCTCTCTCTCACCTCTGCTCCTCTCCCCACCCTCTCATGCTGTCCCTAGATCTCCAACTTCTACTTGCTATATTATGCAGAATAGTCTTTCTTGGAAGAATTCTCCTGATTTTCCATCTCTCCGGCTGAATCTGAAACCCCCGAAGGACACAGGAGTGTATTTTATAATCATGCTGGATAGGGAAGGAGTGAAGGACGTGTCATCCAAAAATATGCTGGATTGATGATTTAGAGCTGAAAACACTGGAGAAATTGTAGTTTCGGAAAGGGCCAGCTGACTTGTCTCTTCCTGCATTCAGAAAGGATAAGGATTTCTCCTGCTTAGGGGTGGGGGGATACCATTGCCATATTAGCATGTGAAAATAGCCCTTATCACCAGAGACTGGGAAGTGGGGGCTGGAATGGACCTGAATGAACATATATTACAGAGTAACCCTTAACTCCCATCTGTTTCACACTCCTGCACCCGCCCCTGTATCTCTCCTAATGACTCTCCTAGAAAATTTACTGCCCTCGCCCGATTTTCTTTCTCCTGTCACTTCCTAAAATTGTCATTCTTTGTCTAAAGAGTCCAAAAATATCTGGCTTTGGCCACTTCTTCAGACTTTACTCTCCTGTGAAGATCTCCATGCACATGGAAAACTCATACAATTTGTATGTTTTTCTCTTGTTAATCTGCCTGGTGTCAATTTGGTTTCTAGATCCAGCCAAAGACCCCTCATAAAAGTTTAAGGAGGTTGGAGGGGATCTCTGCCTCCCCTGCAATAGCACCTAGTGCCCCAACAAGTTGTCTGTGCTCAGTATGCACCCCTGTTGAACAAAGGGTTCCCCTCTTTAAAGTCCTGTGCACAAAAATAACTCTGGCCACCATGAGTACCCTTTCGGGAGTTTATAATCAAATGTAGCACTTCTAGTTAGTTCTAGTGTGGTCTAATTGATCCCACTGACCCAAATGTCTTGTTAAATATTATTGCCAAATAAAAAAGCACAAATTGCCACAGCCTACTCATCTAGGGACATCATAATGTTAGCTCAGTCCCTCCACTGGCTCAGAGGACTTGGAGAAGCCATGTGCTCTTATGACACTTGAGATGCAATAGAAGCAAAGTGCAGGCTTTCCCCCGGTCTCTAAGCAGGCTGCTTGCCTTCTCTGTGGTTCTGGTTTCAGTCCCTCTGCCTTGTGAGTAGAGTTGCCAATCACCGACTGCCCCCAGGCCTGCTGGGGAGAAGGGGCCTCCCACCGCATCTGCTGAACAGTTGGCCAAGGCAGCCATGTCTCAGGACCCCTCCCTTCTTCCAATGCTGGCTTGGCTGGGGCTTTGCCCCTGACTGGGTGCTGATACCATGGCACAGTGACAGGCAGAGACAGCCTCTCGGAAATGTGAGTAAGACACACCCAGCAAAGGAGGAGAGGGAACTTGTCAGCTGTGGGAGCAAAAGTTGCGAATTTTGAAATGGATAGAGAACAGGAAAGCCCAGGGAGAATTGTACACCAGGCAGTCATGGGGCCTGCAACCATCCAGGAGCAGAAATAGCCTGTCCGGTGACAGAGCCCGCAGGAGAGCTTATTCATGAAAGCCCAGTGTCCCCAGAGAGGAGGAAACCAGAAAATGAATGATCTGGGTCCTAGCCCCCTTTCGACTTTCTGGTAAACCCCTTTGTCAATAGGTAAGCGGAAATCATTCATTTGAGAAGTCTCCACAAGAAAAGAGACAGCGCCTCTTCCTGCTCTGCTACATCTGATGTCCTTACCCCAACAATGCTCAACAGGAAAGCTTCGCTCAACAGGGGAGCTTCGTAACCCCACCTGACGAGGAGGGGCTGGCCCTCAGGGAGGTTAGGTGTCTCGCCCACAGCTACACAATGGCAATGCCAGCACCCCGGGTTTACTGAACCACACTGCCTCTGTGGCATCACCAAAGCTTCCTCCATTTCAGCCTCCCGACTTTAGGCCATTCCTCTCTCCACTCAAAGAGACAGACCAGGAAGGGCTGACGAGACTACCAGCAATGTCCTCAGGCCAGGGCAGCCACATGAGAAAAGACTTGCCCTCCTTCCTTCCACTGGGCTTAGGTGGGCAGAGCAGGGCAGGGTTCCTGCTGCCCTTTTGCCAGGCAAGTCAAGCACGTTACAGGTGAAGCGCTTCTCCCCACTGAGCTTGGCTCAAAGTCAAGGGGAAACACTCATCCTTCTTTACAGCTCATGTTCAAAGGCCCCGAGGCCCAGGAACACATGACTCATCCTTCCCAAGGTGGGTGGATTTCAGAGAAGCCAGCACCAAGCCCAGGGGCAAATGTGTGTGTGGCTCTGGCAGGGAGGATCAGGATGGGAGGAGGTGGAGCTGGAGCTTTGGGTCAGAGGGCAGGGCGGCTTAGCCACTGTGGGACAGGCAAGTGAAGACCGGAGGAGGAAGGGGAGAAGAGGAAAGAGAGGGAGACGGGAGGGAGGGGAAGGGGGAGAAATGAGGGAGAAAAAGAGAAGAAGGAGGGAAGGAGAAAAGAAGAAGGAGAGCCAGAAGAGGAGGGAGGGGAAAGGAGGAAGATGATAGAGAGGGGTGGGGGGAGGAGAGAAAAAGGAGAGGGAGGGGAAGGGGATTGGGGAGCATGATGGGGAGAAAGAGGAGAAGGGAAGAGGGAGAGAAGAAAAGGGAGGGGAGGAGAGAGGGAAAAAGGGAAAAGGATGGAGGAGGAAGGAGGAGGAAGGCGAAGAGGAGGGGGAAGAGGAGGGAGAGAGGGAAGAGGGAGAGAGACACTGAGGAAAGGTAGGAAAAGGGAGGAAAATGTGAGCAAAGTCACAATGGACACTGGGCAGGGGGACACCTTGGGGAGAATACATTTGGAACTGCCTGGCCTCTGTCACGATGTCATTACTCCTTATCTTGTCACAAACACACACTCTGTTAGGAACGCACACCAACTCTCCAAGGGAAAGTGAAGGATGGGCCAGTGAGACCTCAGCTTAAGGCGTCAGTGGGAAACAGGCCATTCTTGTCTCCAATCCCTCCATGGTCTTTCTGCTTGGGCTGAGTAAGGTGGGATGTTTGCTAGGCGTGTCTGTCAGTGATTAGGTCTTGAAAAGCTTATAGTTTTTTCTTTCACCTTGACCTACAAAGCGTGAATCGAGATAAATCTAACATTTCCTCCCTTTTCACCAATCTCTCATTTTTTCCATCTTAACAAACCGGAGGAGGATTGTGGTTCTTTTCCAGAACAGCTTAATGCCACACAACCCTGCACATTTAAATGTGTAACGCTTCCTCTATCATTTGCATCTTAATGTTCCAAACCAACAATCATGAAGCCTTGTGTGAAAAAATAAAGAAGGATTTAGAGAAATTTGGGCTAATTCTAAACCTTGATGAATTATACCTAACTATAGAAACTTCGTGATGAGACTTGAAAAAAACAGACTGAAATCAATTTACCGCTGAAAAAGGTGCCAGATGGGAATTAAACCAAATACTGGCATTTTCTTTAGCCACAGTTTAGAAATTACAGACAAAAAAAAAGAAAGAAAGAAAAAAGAAAAAAAATTGGCCTCATCTATTTCCCTGTGTCTCAGCTCTGTAGCTGGATGCTTTAAGCTCCTTGTGTGAGCATCACTCAAGTCAAGCATTCCTTCATCCACTCACTCACGTGTTGTGCGTGGGGCAGGCTCAGGCTCCCCTGGAGAGCTGGGGACATGTGTACCACATCCAGTCCTTGGTGCTGACTCTGCAGTCAAGGGCACTGCCTGTCATCCTAAAGTTGTCCCAGGTGCTGGCACCATGCTCAGGTCATCACTGCTTTGTCTAACAGGCACCTCCGCACTCCCTGGGAACTATGGCTGCTCTGCAGGGGCTGAAGTTTGCTGGACTCCCCTGTCTCTGTCAGACCCCTTTGGCTCCTACACTTGAGCCTCTGCATACAGAGAGCAACACGAAGAGGAGAAAGATGTTCTCCCTAGGATCACTGTGGGCTGCCATGCCGTGTGGGCACTGGAGGACTCTGGGGAGTTCACGGCGAATGCCACTCTCCCCTTTGTGCCACTCTCAGCAAGAATAGTCCTGAAGGTGCTACTTGTGCCCTTTTTCTGTGGGGGTGGGGAGGCATAGGGAGGACAGCACTTTCCAGCACTTTTTGTTATTAACTCTCCAACTCTCAGACCCTGGGCCAGGGATGAAATCCAAGTAGCCATTCGATGTTCTCAGAATTCTTTTTCCCTTCTAGAAGTAAAGGTTCCTTACAGAGTCAAGCTCACTGTGTCCGAGTCTCCCCTTAAAATAAGCTTTATTTTCTGAAGGTCCTCAGTCCCAGACAGATACACAACTGCCAACTCTGTCCCACTGCACGATTCAGCAATTTCAAGAAGGTTTGCCTAGTGAGGAGAACGGATTTGAATCCTGGACCCCCAGCCCTGGCTGTAGACATGGTCTGTGGGTCCTACCAACCTAGGGGGTGGAGTTCCTCAGAGGAGAGTCACAGGTGATCCATCAGCACATTAAGATCACTGCGGGCTGACACAGTGGCTCACACCTGTAATCCCAGCACTTTGGGAGGCCGAGGTGGGTGGATCACGAGGTCAGGAGATCGAGGCCATCCTGGCTAACATGGTGAAACTCTCTCTCTACTAAAAATAGAAAAAATTAGCCAGGCGTGGTGGCGGGCGCCTGTAGTCCCAGCTATTCAGGAGGTTGAGGCAGGAGAATCACTTAACCCGGGCGGTGGAGGTTGCAGTGAGCCAAGATCATGCCACTGCACTCCGTCTCAAAGAAAAAAAAAAAAAAAGATCACTGCAGATCCATCCGGATTACCCTCTCCTCCAAATATGGGAATTGGGTCTCTGGCCTTCAACCTTGTATTTGATGACTGACTTTTTTTTTTTTTTTTGAACTGCTTTGAAACCAGATCCTGGACATATCTATGTCCATGGCCACCTGGTATTTCCCTTGTTTCATTTTTCACATGAATGAATGGAAGCACAGACGTGTTAAATAATGCAGGCAAGCTCCATGACAGGCAAACTGGCGGTAGACACTCAGGCGGGACAAGTCGCCGTCACTCGCTGTTGTCTGCCCTCTGAGCTAAGTTGCTAGATTGAACAAAAAGAAAAAGAATACAGCACACCCTGTTAAACTGGAATTTCAAATAAATAACAGTTAGTTTTGGTATAAGTGTGTCCCAAATACTACATGGGACATACTTAAGGTGACACTAAAAAATTGTTCTTTTTCTGAAATTCCAATTTAACGGGCATCCTGTATTGCCTATGATGACACTACTACCCAAGGGCAAGTCTTATCCTACCCTCTCTGACTAAAATGAGTTTTGCTTTTGCACATTATGTAATTTAGAGAAGTAATACTGACCTTTACAATTGGAGAAAGATAATCCACATAGTTTTTATACTGCCAGCTGACAGGCTACATTTTCCCTTTGACTTTTTTTTACTCCTGAATGTACATTTTGGTCTCTTTCCTGCCCTTCTCCCACCCAAATCTCTCCTAGGCTTAGCAAGAGATTAATTTGATCCTTACCCACCCAGATGCATTATTGCTAAATTGTCCTCCCCGTTTCTCTGTATTCCATGAGATGAAACATTAACTTTCGCAAGAACTAATCTTCATTGTCAGAAAGAAGCAAAATCGACATATCCAGCTCTTTAAGTCAGAGTGTTATTCAGTG
The DNA here is from genome assembly GCF_007565055.1 of Rhinopithecus roxellana. Taxonomy (NCBI): domain Eukaryota; kingdom Metazoa; phylum Chordata; class Mammalia; order Primates; family Cercopithecidae; genus Rhinopithecus; species Rhinopithecus roxellana. The sequence continues at coordinate 96,660,617 of NC_044556.1, read as the reverse complement.
CATGAAGCTGTGGCTTGGGAATAGTGGATTATTGTGGCCTAGCACCCCTAGAGCCAGATGTGCCAATGAGAGCCTGTTATGGACTGGAACACAGAGACTAGCAATGCAGGCTAAAGTGATGGGATTAGGGAGACACCGCACCTGGAAAAAGCCATTGATAACTGGGCATACGCCCTGGAATGAAAAAGCACCCACACAAAGCTGAGCTAAGCACAGCTCACTCCTTCAGCATGTCTCTCAGTGGCCAAATGGGAGCTGGATGCTTATCTAGAAACAGGAGTGTCCCAGCAAGTTACAGTCCAAATGTCTTTTCACATGTACCTGCTTCCACTCCCCAGGTGGGGCATTAGTACAACCCACCAGTGCACAGAAGCCAGAAGGTTGTCTCTGCAGTTTCTTGTCATTGAAGGGGTCGAAGTAGTAGGGCCACTGGAAAGCTTGGCAATCAAGTTACACAACATATCTTTCTCACCTGGGATTCCCTGGAACAATTAAGCCCCGATGCCCTCAGGTATCTAGTGTATTAATGTCTCTCCTAGGTCTCTAGAGTAGCACTAGCCATGGAATATTCTGGGAATACTGAAAAAAAAATAGTCACTCAAATAATTTTCCGTAGGAGCTTAATTCTCTGCCAGAACCCCTGGCAGGTGGAGAAAGGCTGAGAGAGGCTGCTAGGACCTCTGCCATGGTTACTGAGGTCTTACCTGTTTCTGCCCAGCACCTGTGACGGCCCTGAGTTCCCAGAAAAATGGCAGGTGAATGGCAGTTGACAAATTCCTCAACAGCAGGCAGAAGTAGTCAGTGCCACAGAGGGACTTCACTTGGGCTATTCTTCAACCTGTGTCCAGGCTTAAACCACACCATCACTTCCTTTTTTAGTATCTAGTGCTATTTGAAATTATCTCAACCTTTGCCACAAATAGCCACAGACAGACCCCTTTAAAAATGGCATCCTGGGATTTGCAGGTCAGCCGATGCTGAAGAAATCTCAGAGCTCTTTGCATATCTCTTCCAAGCTGGACACATCTTAGGCCTAATAAGGTTAATAGCCTTATATCTATTTGTGACCACAGGAATGAAAAGAAGGTCATGTCCCCTGAGATCAGGGAAGAGAGCATTTCCCAGGCCTTTGGTGTGGAGTCTGTGAGGCTTGCTAATCTGGGCCCCAGCCTGGTCTCACGGTCTGGAGATACTGTCGGCATTAGACTGGCTCAGCTGAGTCTCATTTGGTATCTTATACTTAAAAAAACAGAGTCAAACCCTCCTGTGAGCTCTGGCTGTGTATCTGCAGAACAGGAGCATAATAAAGAGAAAAGAGGGGAGAAAAGACCCTCGTGTTTGTCCCACTTACTGAGGTCAGGGTTCAGGCCATCCCCCTTCCATTACCTATGGGAGATCCCCATGGACTTCATGGTGATGTTAAGGGTGGGCTGAAAATTACTAACTGAACTTTCTTCTGCAAGTCGCCCAAGTGACACAACTTAGCAGTGAGACGTGCACCTCTTAGAGGAGCTGCGGGTACTTGCCTAGAGAACCTGTGAGACCAAGCCCTGGGCCTTGTCTGTTAAAGCTGTAGGCAGAACAGACAGCTCCTTCACTGCCTAGGAGTGGGCTCTCCGATGTGTCTGCGACTTGTCTTTACAACATGTTTCTAGGCTATGGGGCAATCAGCTCTGACCTGATTAGAGGCCCCTGGTGCACACTTCTGCAGGTCATTGTAATTCCACTGAGCCCCAGAGACGGGCTCTGCTGGTAGCACCTGCGCTAGATTGTTCCTGAAGGTTATAGGGCCACACCGTCTTAACAATGTGTACAACTCCAGATAGCAGGTGTGACTGGAGCAGCCAATCACAAGCACTGTGATTTTTTTTTTTTTTTTTTTTTGAGACTGAGTGTGGCTCTGTCCCCCTGGCTGGAGGGCAGTGGCGGGCTCTCGGCTCACTGCAAGCTCCGCCTCCCGGGTTCCCGCCATTCTCCTGCCTCAGCCTCCCGAGTAGCTGGGACTACAGGTGCCCACAACCGCGCCCGGCTAATTTTTTGTATTTTTAGTACAGACGGGGTTTCGCCGTGGTCTCCATCCCTTGACCTTGTGATCCGCCCGCCTCGGCCTCCCAAAGTGCTGTGATTACAGGCGTGAGCCACCGCGCCCGGCCAAGCACTGTGATTTTTTAAAAATGTATACTACTGTGGTTCCCGGAAACTCACCAGGAGCGATGAGTCCGGGCACGCTGAATGGGTTTGGTCATGGCCGGCACTAGAGCTGTGCACTGAGAAGATGTTTGGGGAACAATAAGGAGGGAGGAGGTGGGTGGGGGAAGCACACTTGTGTTTTATTTTCTTTCTTGATGATAAATTTGTACATTTATATTGTCCAAAAAAACTCCCAAATAGAACTATGATTTATTTTTCACAATTAACAGAGTCAAGTTCATCTTTCTGACAGTTGAAAGTGTTTTCTCTTTGGAAATTGGAGAAGGCCAGTGCCCGAGGGAATGTTTGCCTGGCAGTCTAACTGGAAGCATGGAGCATAATTGGGTGGGGAAAGCCTCTCTCCCCAGAAGCAAAGCCAGATTTGAGGGAGGAATGGGGTGGGGGCCTTTTGTGGTCAGGCAGACTCCATTATTCCAGAAAGCTGGGAATACTGCCCTCCCCCACCCAAATATTTTCTGTAGTATTTATTTGGTGAAGCCTGCAATTTCATCATTAATAATGCATTCCTGTGTGCTAACCATCATCCCCTGTTCAGGGGGATCCACTGTAACATGCGCATACTTCTGGGAGGCATACATTTCTGCATTGACAGTGAACAGTTCTGTCTGAATTGCCATCTTCAGATTCTTTTTTTTTAGAGGGCATTTGAGAATAAAACTGGAGGCTGGGCGCAGTAGCTCACGCCTGTAATCCCAGCACTTTGGGAGGCCAAGGCGGGCGGATCACGAGGTCAGGAGATTGAGACCATCCTGGCTAACACGGTGAAACCCCATCTCTACTAAAAATACAAAAAATTAGCTGGGTGTGATGGTGGGTGCCTGTAGTACCAGCTATTTGGGAGGCTGAGGCAGGAGAACGACGTGAACTCGGAAGATGGAGCTTGCAGTGAGCCGAGACCGTGCCACTGCACTCCAGCCTGGGCAACAGAACAACACTCCGTCTCAAAAAAAAAAAAAAGAAAGAAAAGAAAAAGAAAGAAAAAGAGAATAAGAGTAGAAAAATGAGTATTGCTACTGATATTTTTTAATCTCATCACCCGGTGTGTGAGTCTGGTAGGTCATGCTGCCTTGTTGCCTTAGTTAACTACCCCTTCTTTCTGCTATATGTGCATATCCATGCACACGCTCAAACATACATATTAACAATATTTAAGTGTATTCTTGTCTTGTGAGCAAACGTATTAGGTAGAAAAAAAGGGGGATAATGGCATTTTATAGTAATGTTCATTTTATAGTGATTTCTAGGATACTTTCTGCTATGAGTTGCATTGTGTCTTCCAAGAAATATATGTTGGACTCCTCAGTCCCAGTATCTCAGAAAGTGACCTTATTTGAAGATAGGGCCATTGCAGATGTAATTAGTTAAGATAAGGTCATGCTGCAGTCGGGTTGGCCCCCAATCCAATATGACTAATGTCCTTACAAAAGGAGGCATTTGAACACAGAGACTCACACATAGAACACTGCGTGTGAACATTAACCCGGCCATCTACAAGCCAAGGAGAGAGGCCTGGAACAGACCCTTTCCTCACAGCCCTCAGAAGGAGCCAGCTCTGTCAACACTTTGGTCTTGGACTTCCAACCTCCAGAACTGTGAGACAGTAAGTTTCTGGAGTGCAAGCCACCCAGTTGGTGGTACTTCGCTATGGGAAATCCTCTAAGCCTTAAATAGCTCCATAGCTTCCACAGAACAGAGTTTTTCTATGAAAGCTGAGCAATGCTGAAATGTAGTTTAAAATTCCCAGAAGGAACACTGCTAAAAAGGTTTTTAAAAAGTAAAGAAATAAAGAAAATGCAAGCAAATAACACTTGTTACAGAGCACAGGTTCTTTATAGTGGAAAGATGACTGGCCGTAGCGGTGGAAGACATAGGTTTGAGTGTTACTTCTGCCTCTTACTACTGAGGTGACTTTGTGAAAGCCACTTGGAGTTTCTTCTCTTTTTCTTTCTCCTTCCTCCTTCTTCCTCTTCCTCCTCCTCCTCCTCTTCCTCCTCCTCCTCGTCTTCTTCTTCTTCCTCCTCTCTCTCTCTTTTTTTCTTTTTTTGCTTATAAACAACCAAAATTTACTTCTTACAACTGTGGAGGCTGGGAAGTTGAAGATCAAGGCACCAGCTGATTGGCTGCCTGGCAACGGCCTCCTTTCTCATAGATAGTATCTTCTCACTGTGTCCTTTCATGGTAGAAGGGCCACCTGGAGTTTCTAAACATTATTGTTTTTTTAATTTTGTAAACTATTTTGTAAACTATTTCAACATCCAGACTTATAAAATGTAAAAGTCTTAATAATAAATTGTCATGTATTAAGTAAACGCAAGGTGTTATTGCCATCATCCTACCACAACTGAAGGTGAGAGTTTGGCTTGAGTGCTCAGGATTTTCATGTTCTCTTCCTGTGCATCACTGATGTGAATGGCTGAAGAAGCTCTTCAGTCCCCTTGAGTCAGGTGGCTTCACACTGGGTGTTCTAGATTCTCTGTTTTTTTCTAGAATTCTAGCTCCAAGTCTCAAGATAGCTTAGGTTATTTTCAAGGAAGAAGAAATTCATTTGACTTGGGCTCTGTGCAGTGCAGCTCGTGGGGAACTCTTCTTTCTCCAAATACTATCTGCTAAGCTTATTCCAGAGTTATTGTTTCACAAAAATGTAATTATTTCAAGGCTACACTTCGAAATCCCATAAACAGAGAGTAAAAATAAAATGCATATGGTAAGAGGAGGATTTTTTCTTTGAGGCTATATGAAAGAGGAAGGGTATGACCCAGTAGAATGCGACAGTTATTTGCTCTGTCTGTGTTCCTTCCAGTAACTAAGTGGCTTTAGGTCCTCACACCCCTAAAGAGTAGCCTTTCATGGGTAACTAGGAGGAGGGAAGATGAATTGAAATTGCAACAGAAAAACTTTCCCAACTAGATAAGTCACATACAAGAAGAGGTGTCCCAAGGGGACATGAAGAATATAGTCTCTGAGCAGCTGCTTGCCTTTCTGAATTTTGTTCTGTCCTGCACAAAATTCACTTGAATGTGTCTTCTCCAACATCTGATTAGCTTGCTACTTAAGTGCCTTCCCCAACTAAGAGTCCACTTAGCAATGCAATTGAATGGTCAGGAAATGAAAAAGAAATATGTCATGTAGAGGCTCATAATTTGTCTCTCTTCTACCTCCAGGCACAGAGCTCTTGAATCTTAAGGCTGTCAGAAGCCTTAAAGATCCTCTGTGGCACTCTTAGTAGAGGAATAAATGCCCTTGACATCTTTGCTTATAATTTCCTAGTTTCTCCTCAGAATCCTGTGTATGGGAGACTTACTGCTTTATGAACTGTGTTCAATATTTAGGATGCTTCTTTTGTTTGTTTTGTTGGAAAGTTTGTATTTATGTAGAAAATAAATCTGCTCCTAGTTTTGCTCTTTAGAGCCATAAGAATAAGAAAAATCCCAACTTGTTCTGGCAGCTTTTTACATGCTGGAACATTACTCTTATGTCCATCTCAAGTATTTCTCTTCTCCATACAAAACATCTCTGGAATTTTCTATTACACTCTTATCAAGATCAGGAGTGTTTCTCACCATCCTAAGCAGTATTCTCTACACATTTAGGGCATTTAGGAGGGACATTTTCCAACAAGCTTCTTAAAGTGCTCTACCCAGAATTGAATATTGTGCTGCTATGGACAGAACAGACGGGAGAACAGAACATGGTGAGCATGTGACATCCTGATATTTATAGGTCAGTTAATTCTGGACACTGGATCTTCATAAGCTCAGTTGCCCTTGGGAACCTGGTGCTTCTTTTCTTCCATCCCTGTCTCTGGGTGGCCAGTGAGCCCCATATTGGCATCAGTGCAGGCGGGAACCTCATTGAGTTTTCCTTTGGGAAGAGTATTAACTATGGCCTCACACTGATCTTCTTGCCCACTCTAACCTAATGGTTACCCCCACAAACACACGACATTTCTTCCAAATCTAAGTGCATTGTATCAGTGTTGGCCTGTCCAAAGAGATGGATTTTCTAGATGAGACTGGGATTTTAGAATGGGACAGGATACATGAACATTAGCCTTGCTGCCCACTGACTCGATGATAATCTGGACCTACCTGATCTTCCAGCCTCTGGAAGCAAAGGCTTGGTTTGCCCTTGGCCAGAACCTTTTGCTGAGAGCTTTTCACCAACATGCTGCAGAAATAAGCGGGAGAGTTCCCACTTGTCCCAGCCATACAGAAGACAGTTCCAAATGGCCACCCAGAGACAGGGATGGAAGAAAAGAAGCACCAGGTTCCCAAGGGCAACTGAGGTTATGAAGGTCCAGTGTCCAGAATTAGTTGTCCTGTAAATATCAGGATGTTACATACTCACCATCATCAGGAAGCTTGAATGAACTCATTGCATTTTTTGAAGGGTCTCTTTCTTTCTGTTCCTTGGACCTTTCTCAATCTCCATTCAACAAAGATCTGATGAAGTATTTCAGTATTTATGAAAAATAGGCTTCCTTTGGTGAGGATACAATTCAGCAGTGAATCTCAACCAGTTGTACTACTAATTATATGTTTACTTGGTATTTGTCACTGCATTTTGCAGGGACAGTTTACTCACCTATACCATAAAGTAAAAAATACTTTTTTAACTTTCTTCGAGTTCTTATATGCTATGTATATACTCAAGCTGCAAGGTTTGAATTTCTGAAGACCAAACTCACAAAGATCTTGAAAGTCTGTCTCCCATGGTACCTGCTTCAATATGGGGAGGGATCTGTTCTCTGCCCAGTTTTCCCTGTCACCAGCCTTAGCAATTTTAACTGGAGAAAGTTTTTTATTTTTTTGAGACGGAGTCTCACTCTGTCACCCAGGCTGGAGTGCAATGGCACGATCTTGGCTCACTGCAACCTCCGCCTCCCGGGTTCAAGTGATTCTACCACCTCAGCCTCCCAAGCAGCTGGGATTACAGAGAAGTTAATAGCACAGCATGACCTTCCACATCCTCAGTGTTAAGATTAGGTCCTGCTGGTCATGCTGGCCTACTGATGGTCCCTAGCCATTTTTGGGATTTGCTGTGGAGTCAGGATATGAAATTCTGCCTTAGGTAATTATTGTTCTTACTCCTTCAATACATACAGACCGTAAACAGGCCTATCATGTGAGTGGAAATGTATGTATGGTTTCTCTTCTGAATGTGGCCAGGTTTTTCACAGAGATGACTAAAAGTTACAACATGACCATTCTGCGTTAGTTCTTAGGTGAGCACATATCCTTAACACAGTGTTTACTGAAAAGGAACACTGCCAGGTGATAGTTTAATGCAAATTCCCATTTGTTTACAGGATATCAGGCAAGCAGTGAACCAAGGAGATCAAACAAGCCCTGGCTTTCTCTGTTCTCAGCATGGCCTGCCTGCTTCTGCTCCTTGTATCTCCCACTTGCAACTTGCTCTAAGTCAACACAGATTCTGCAAACAATCATTCCATAATTTTCTTATCTGATTCTTCCAGTGATTTCTTTGTGACCCAAGGACTGTCTGCAAAGGCAAGTGCAGGTGAAGGGCGGAGTCTCTGGGACAGGTGTGGCTGAGTGGCCATGCAAGATGAGGTATGCATTCTGCTACTGGCACAATGACCTGGGTTGTGTCAAGCCAGTTACCAGGGCCTCCCACCAACCAGCTGCTCACAGGGTCTTCCATATGAACATCAGATATGTGGTGGTGCCATGGCACATGAAGGTCCACAGGAGACTATCACTTGGTACTTCACACTGTGGAAATCCTAAAGCTTTCAGAAGAAGCATATGGAACAGAATTCTCAGATAGTCGGACTCAAAGCCATTTAAAATTATACAGTTGAACCTTGAGCAACGTGGGGGTTAGAGGCGCCAACTTCTCAGGCAGTCAAAAATTTACATATAACTTTTGACTCCCCAAAAACTTAACTACTAATAGCCTACTGTTGACTGGAGGCCTTACTGATAACATAGTCAAGAGTCAATTAACACATATTTTTTGTGTTGTATATATTATATGCTGCAAAAAAAGGAAAATGCTATTAAGAAAATCATAACGAGGAAAAAATGTATTTCCTATTCCTATTTTGTATGTTGTATATATTATATACTGTGAAAAAGGAAAATGCTGTCAAGAAAATCATAAAGAGGAGAAAACGTATTTCCTATTCCTATTTTGTATGTTGTATATGTTACATACTGCGAAAAAGGAAAATGTTTTAAGAAAATCATAAAGAAGAGAAAATATATTTCCTATTTGTTAAGTGGAAATGGATCATCATAAAGGTCTTGTCCTCATCGTCTCCATGTTGAGTAGGCGGAGGAGGACGAAGAGGAGGGGTCTGTCTTGCTGTTTCAAGGGCAGCAGAGGCAGAAGAAAACCCATGTAGAAGTGGACCTGTGCCATTCAAACCCGTGTTATTCATGTGTCAGCTGTACTTCTATTAGATTTCTTGCCATGGATCCATTTTGAAAACATTATAATTCTGTGAAAATCGACTAGCTGCAAATGGTAAACTATTAACAAAAGCCATGCTACTTAGACCACCAACCTTGGAATCTCCTGGCATGCTTATAAAAAAGGAGATTCTTGATTCCAATTTCAGACCATCTGAATAAGAATTTTTAAGGTCACGGCACAGCAATCTCAATTAGAGACAAGCTCCCCAGGTGATTCTTAGAGACATCAGAGTTTGAGAGCCATTAAAGCAGCATATTTGACTCCATCTCCTGACCCTTCTGAATAATAAAAGAATTTAGTGTACCTTGAATGCAAAGAACTTGAGAAGAAAAAAAGCTTTTTAAACAGATAGATAACAACAACCATTCTGGAGGAATCCCCAAAAGGAGGATAAAGTGGTCTTGTGAAAATATTGATGATTGTATTGATTCCTTCAAAATCAACCTTTGGCTGAGAAAGACTTCACTAGTCCTTCCCTTTGGGTCTTTCCAACAACTTCCATTAAGCCAGCCCCACTCATCTCCTAAAGCTGAGGTCTCCAGGAGCATGGGGTTTTGGGGTGCAGGTCAGGGTTGAGGTTCTGGGGCTGGAGGAGGGGACACATGCACATGGGTATAAAGTGGACAGCCAGCAGGTGAGGTGTGGCCCAGAGAGCGGGGATGACATGAACTTCCAGATCTAGAAGCTAAAGCTACTCTCATCCCATCTGGAAAGTGGAGACAGAAGACCATGGTGGGGAAGGAGGAACTGTCACAATTCTGCTCAGCCCTTGGCCACAGCCATTGCTTATATACTGTCCTGCCAAGCCCAAGGGGTTGACCAGGTAGGAGTCTGATAGGAACTTGACCTTTTAGGGGCTCAGAGATTATTTCTGTCAGATGACTTTCTCAGGGGGAAAAGATCTCACATCTCATTGATTCGACCAGTCAATCACAATGGAATCTGAAGTTTGTCTAAGGACAAAGAGTCAGCACTTTATTCTTATAAAAAGATATAAAAAGACAGCTATAGATAGCTCTGCTGCCAAAGCCCCAGGCACATGAAGGTAATTCAACAACCCATTAAATTTATTATGGGACTGGGAGGTGACAAAATTGCCTTTAGGGCCAAAGTCTGATAAAGAAGAACAGAGCTCTGTTTTAGGTCTGAAGTTGTATAGTGTCAGCACATTGACAGGAGCCTGGGAGGTAAGAGGTTGCTTTGAAATTCAGAATCCTGAGTAACTCAACCTGTTCAGTCCTTTCTATTTTATTCTCTCTCTCTCTCTCTCTCTTCCAAGCCAGGTTCTGAATGATTTAAATAGCTGGGTTGGGATTACAAAGGATTTTAGCTGTGGTTTTGTGTGTATTTGTATGCATGCATGCGTATGCATTTATGCGTGCATGTGTGTGTATTTATGTGTGCATGTGTGTTTGTGTGTGTACATGTGTGTAGGTTTGTTTGTGTGCCCTTTAAAGCTGTTATGGTCTGTTTTACAAAAGAGAAGTTGCCCATTGTTGTGCCAAGAGGGGTCTTTGAAACAGCAGTGAGAAGTCAGAAGAGCTGGGAAAAGGATGTTTGGCTTTTGGGGACCAAGTCCAGTCTGAATACTTATCAATTTTTAAGCCACTGTGTTCCCAGAGTCTGAGCCATGACCCCTCTCTCCCCACATCATTTTGTGGAGCAGGTTGTCGGAGGGAGGGATCAGACAAGGTATACCCTTTCTGGGAGACTTCTGCTTCCTACCACACTTCACTGTCCTCAGCTGGAAGGAGGCCTTTCTCAACCCTTCTTGGCCTGGAAGCCTCTGTACTGAGAGGTTCAGGAAATCCAGGCAATGATTGATGGTTTGTTGGTGTCAGGAGAGCAGAGGAAGAGCTTCTTTTCAGATAGGAGATTAAACTCTTTTCATTTTGGGATCAAAAGCAAGAAGAAAGAGATGCATTTCATTTGCAATCTGAGTTCTTTTAAAGAATAACACCCTCCTCTCACCTTCCTCTACCCTCACTGTGTTGGAGTGGCACCAGGAGTCCGGGCTTCTGCCAGGAGTCTGTGATTTCTCCCTGTACCCGCTGGAAGCTAACCAGGATGGCTGCCGACCTGGTCCTGCTGAGTCCCGTCCCTTGTTGATGGGCTCCAGGGAGCAATTGGCTCTGGGCCTGGCAGCCCACCTGACCTCCCTGCATTATCCACTGTCTGTCACTTGTCATCGAGTGAGTCTGGTTGCAATCAATTCACGCAGGTTCCTGTGGGAACAAGTCTGGTAACTTATCATGCTGCAGCCTGTCAAAAGTCTGACGTGCTTGGGGCAAACGTTTGCTTTGTGCAACTGCTATTTCGAGGGTGTGTGATGTCGCTGTCTTAATGGCGTAGGTGTCCAGAGACAACGGCACTGAGAGAAAGCATGGTTTCAGGAGTCCCAGGATCTGTTATTAGAAGAATGACCACTGTTAGGCAATAACTGAGGGCACACAGTATGAACATTTGAGCAGGAAGGATCGCCTAGGGTTTCATATCAGGTCTGGGGTGGGGGAAAGTTTATGCCACTTTCTTTTTTTTTTTTGCACGAGATTCCTGAATTCATTTCCTCCAAGCTTCTCCCTCTGTGAATCTAGAAAGATTTCATGGACAATCTGCCGTCAGGCTGAAATGATAACAAAACCTGGATTAGCACACCATTTCCCTAATAGAGTCACATTCACTCTTTTTAAAATTATTATTTCCAAGTCTATGGCTGTATTTTCTAGTCAAATGCCATTATAAATAATTGACCAAATACAAAGGAGCAGTCTGTGTTGCCTGATTTATTTTAAATCCATGGCCTAAGGAAACAGAAGAGACCTTTGCTCCCTCTCCATCAGATCACCTGGCATAAAACAATGTGCATGCTTGGGGTTTAGGTGATATTTTTTCCCTTGCATGCAAACATTGAATGCTTTGCTTGAGAGAAAACAAAACCTTTACAAAGCCCTTGGAGTCTGGATGGTGAGAGACTTGTGGCCCAGGCACCCTGGAGAGCAATGGGCAGCCAGCATCAACTACTAGACATTTGAGTAACCAATCTCAGACCAAGAGCACCCAGCCAACTCAATGGCTGACTACAAAACTGCCCAGTGAACCCACAGACTTGGGAATAATAATAAAACAGTTAAGTTCCTACATTTTGGGGTGGTTTGTTACACAGCAAAAGCTAATTGATACATCCTCCAATGACTTAGTTTATATCAATCTAGAGGCGTTTGTCGGTCCTTATTTGCCTCAATGTTTCTGTCTGATTTGAGGTTATCCATTCTGCTGAAAATCTTTAAAGTGGATGCTTGTGGGGTGTTCCGGTGTGGTCTCACTTATAACAAGATTTATCTTAAGTGACTCCCTGGAGATCTTCATTGACCTAGGCATCTCTATTGATGTGAAACTAAAGAACCTGTTAATCTCTGCTAATCAGGAAAATGGTGTTAGAATGTGGTTTCTCTATCTACTCTTCTGTTATCTGGCTAAACCTTGCTACCAGCAATGAGCCAGTGAGGGTAGAATAAGCCTGGCCACTTGAAGGTTAATAATTAGGAAGTAGGTCCTAGCTACCTGTAATAATCACAAAGTTCATCAGAGAAGCAGAATCAATAGGATGTATGTGTGCGTATTTCTATATGATTTTGATTTTTAAATACACATAAACATACACACACTCATAGAAAGAGAGAGAGAGAATGACTGACAGAGATTGTGGAGGCCGGCTAGTCCGAAGTCTTCAGGTTAGATCAGAAGGCTGGAGACCTAGGGAAGAGTTGATGTTGCAGTTCCAGTCGAAAGGCTGGCAAATTCCTGGGGGGAGGTGAGTCTTTTTTCCATTAAGACTTTCAACCGATTGGATTAGGTCCACCAACATTATGGAGGGTACCTGCTTTACTCAAAGTCTACCGATTTAGTGTTAATCACATCTAAAAAATATCTTCACAGTAGCACCTAGATAATGATTGACCAGATTTCTAGGTACCAACTAGGTCTAGCCAAGTCGACACATAAAATTAACCATCACACTACTGTTGTTGCTAATTAGATGACTAGACTTTCTTATTCTTAAGAAAGTCACTATTGTTTCTGACCCACTAGTCATTGTCCAGGACTCAGTAGCTAGATATAGCAGATTTCAAAATGGTTCTGATCTGAACAGATGTGCTTTGTGACTAATGAATCATGCAAAACATTTCTCGTATTTGCTTCCCTCTTTATTTCTCATTGATTGATCCTGGATGGGTGAGAAGTTTTCTCTATCAGAAAAGTCATCTAAATCAATAAAAATTTACAGAAACCAAAAGCATTGTCATGATAGTGTCAGCGATTGCCAGGATGTCTTGAGAGTCCAGTTTCTTTTTAAATTATAGTCAGAATTACAGTGACGCCACCAAGAAGGAATAAATGTGTCAGAGATAGAAAATGTGATTTCACAATCCTTTGTTTACAGGTTTTAAAAGTCTTTGTCAGTTATGCAAAAAGCCTCTAAAAGTAGGACTAAAAACATGGGGCACAAAGACTGGAACAAAATAAATGAATGTGGTTAATAACAGATATGTGGGCTCTCAAGGATATTAACATACATAAAAATTCATCATGAGAAATAATTACATTCCCTATTGTGGCCCACCCTCTAATTCTCCTGGGCCCTGAAAAATAATGGGAAGGTTAACACATTTCTCACATTTCTAAGCATGTTATTATTTCTTGCTTACACAAAAATTGCATAAAAGCAATCATTTGGAATCTGGGAGTAGATGACATATACTAGACTCGGATAAAAGCTTAACCAAAATAGAAAAGCAATCTGGCATTGCTGACAATATTGTCACAAAAATATTACATCTTATGAAGGGAATTTCTCAGAATTCAATAACAACATGTTTAACAGCTAAATGGAGTCATTTGCATATTGTGGCAAAGTAAAAATACAATAATCTCATTTTTTGCTGTCTAATAGGATTTCCTAGGGCTGGATGGCTGGGAAGCAGAGTCCAATCCTTGCAGTCTGCCCTTTGCTTTTTGTTCATTGTTTTCCTCCCTCTGGGCTTTTTCTTCTTCACCAGTTCTTTTTCTCCCTTTCTGCTCTACCTTTATTTTCATTCTTCTTCTTTTTTTTTTTTTTTTTTTTTTGTTTTCTGTTTTTTGTATTTTTAAGAGACAAAGAGTCTCACTCTGTCACCCAGGCTGGGCTGGAGTGCAGTGGCGCAATAACAGCTCACTGCAACCTCCCCTCCCGGGTTCAACAATTCTGCTGCCTCAGCCTCCCAAGTAGCTGGGACTACAGGCACACACCACCATGCCCAGCTAAATTTTTGTATTTTAGTAGAGATGGGGTTTCACCATGTTCCCCAGGTTGGTCTGGAACTCCTGAGCTCAGGCAATCCACCTGCCTTGGCCTCCCAAAGTGCTAGGATTACAGGCATGAGCCACCAGGCCCGGACTTCATTATTCTTTTTTATCCTGTACTCCCTTAATTTATTCCTTTCCATTATTTTCTTATTCACTAAAAGAGATTCCACCTGACTGCCATTAACCTATTCCTAAGTATTAGCAGAGGAAGTGAATGATCATTTCTCATTCTTTTTTTTTTTTTTTTTTTTTTCTGAGATGGAGTCTCACTCTGTTGTCCAGGATGTAGTGCAGTGTCACAATCTCAACTCACTGCAACCTCCAACTCCCGAGTTCAAGTGATTCTCCTCCCTCAGCCTCCTGAGTAGCTGGGACTAAAGGCGTGTGCCATAACGCTTGGCTAATTTTTGTAGTTTTAGTAGAGATGGGCTTTCACTGTGTTAGCCAGAATGGTCTTGATCTCCTGACCTCATGATCCTCCTGCCTTGGCCTCCTAAAGTGCTGGGATTGTTACACCTTCTTTTACTTGCAAGTCTGCCATTATTATTGTTGTCATTATTACTGTTATTTCCCTGGTTACCTCTTTCTAGGCCAGGTCAAGAGAATAGGTGGACCGGGCCATTTCCTAGGAGGTACAGAAACATCCCACCAAATTCCAGAAAAAAGAGGATAGCACAATTACTGAAGTTTTGTGTGTGTTCGTGTGTGTGTCTGTGTGCGCACATATGAACTTTGATTATTATTTCCTCTCATTTTGCCTGCATTATTTGGATAAATGCTTTAAATCATCAGGACCAGAATGGCATGGTGGTTGAGAGACAGGGCTCTGACATTAGCTTATCTGGGTTCAACTTCATGCTTTCCCATATATTTGTTTGAGCCCATAAAACTTACTAGATTTTTCTGCTCTTCAGTTTCCTTATCTATGAAGTCAGAAAAACTATAGAACAGAATTTACAGTACTACTGGGAAGATTCAATAAGATAATGAACTGAAAACATTAACACATTGCCTTGTACATAGTGGACACGGCAAAGGTGACTCTCATTCCACAAATCTACGTGTATGGGAAACAGCACATTTCTTTATTTGTGAATACATTAGCCTCTCATTAGTTTGTAATTCCATCTCACATACTCTGTTTGGGACATAAAGTCCCTCAGGGTCTTTTAAAGGTTCTGAACTCACATGATGAGCCAATGTGCTGATGGTGGCCCCTGGTCATTACCATCTGCTCAGCCAAGTACCTGCTGGTGGAGCCATTGTCTCTCCCACCCTCAGCTCTCAAGGTCAGATTCCTTTTCGAATATAGAATCTTGGGAGAAGCTGGCAACCACTGTCCCTATGGTCCCATTTTTGCCAATTCTTTCTATGAGGTATCACCCCCTGGAAGGCAGAAGGTAGGCATACCATTGTTCTGTCATCCACATGCCTCACTCCTCTCTAGTCTTGGGAAATGTCTCTCTCTTTTTTATTAAAATCAGGATCAAGCACCTCTCTGCCTCCTGCTTCTTCCAAGTCCTGGTTCTCTTTTCTTGCTCTGCCAATGCTCTTTTCTCCTCTGAGCTTAGCCTATTGAAAACAAGATGAAGACCTCTTGCAAGCACAGTGAGCCTCCGGCCTGCCACAGACCACCCACGAAGCAATAAAGCGTAGAGTTTTCTTCCTGTTTAAGTAGCTGGGGAGGGCAGAAAGACCCCAGTAGTAGTAGTACAGAAGAAAGAAAAAGAGAAAATAGGTGGGGAAACCCCAGAAATTAATTTCTAAATGTTATCCAGCTACATAAGTGTTATTCAGATATTAGGGTTTTTTTGTTTTTTTTTAAACACCTTGCTGAAACTGTACTTGGCCTGATTAGTACTTTTCTCTTGGCATTTATTACATACCTTCAATCTTAGTTCATTTTCTGTTGCTATAACATGATGCCTGAGACTGGGTAATTTATAAAGAAAGAGGTTCATTTGGCTCTTGATTCTGGAGGCTGGGAAGTGCAAGATCAGACAGCTGCATCTGGTCCACTTCTGGTGAGGGTCTTGTATACCATCACAACATAGCAGAGAGGCAAAACAGGAAGTGTACGTGCAAAAAGGACAAAATATGAGGCATGACCTTGCTTTATAAAAACATGATCTCTGGAGAACTAACCTGATTTTGTGAGAAAGACATTAATTCGTCTTGCTGGCCTAATCACCTCTTGAAGGCCCCACCTCCTAACCTGGTTACCTTGGCAATAAATTTTAACATAAGTTTTGGAGGGGACAAACCACATTCAAACCATAATACTTTCCTTCTTAGAACATCATCTTCTTTGCTATGACTCAGCCATCTTCTAGTTACCTCCTATAACCCTGGGTGCTACTTCTGTTTATTTCATGGAGTCTTCTACAATCTGTGTCATAGTGTTTGTGGGGTTCCAGATTCTGCTCTGGGCTCTCTTCTGTTCTCACCCTACCCATTTCCCTGGGAAATTGTACCTACTTCTGTTATTGATCTTTTGATAACTTCCATATCTGTTCTTCAGCTCTGTGGTACATTGCAAAGCCTGCCCAGAAATATTTATTGCTCCTCCTGTCAAGAAGTAGAGTTGATTTCTCCAACTATTGAATCTGCCTGCCTTTGGGATTTGCTATGGAGAACAAAATGCAGGAGCGATGCTGTGCCAGTCTTAAGCTTGTACCTCAAGATGTTTTGCACACATATGCTTTTGATCTTGGAACCCCTTATCCTAGCCCAGTGAACAAACTGGGCTGAGCTGATGATCAAAGACACCTCCTTCACCCTTTCTGTCTACAAGGCCCTCTGAAAACAGCTGGTCCTCTGGTGATCCATCAGTTAATTGGTAGGTTCATAAACTAGCTTAGCCCAGATTAGCCAGCCTGGTCCAGATCCACAGAAACATCTAGATGACTTGAAGTTATGAGCAGTAATAAAACATGCTGTTTTTAAGACACTGACTTCTGGGGTGGCTTATCATACAACAAATGTTGATTCATACAAGCTCAAACATATCTTCTGAGCTCCCTATCTTACAAGGCCAGTGGCCCCTGGACATCTCCATCCACACGTCCTAAATTCAACATGTCCAAACCTGACTTCAACATTCTTCCTCATCCCCAGTCCATACCCACTTCCAAGCAGAGCTGATTCTTCTTTTGTCTTTTTTTTTTATCTTGGCAAACAAAATATCATCTACTCAGAAAACTGGGCAGCATCCCCACCCCCAATTCCTTTCCCCCCGTATTCAACCCATCACTAAGAGCAGTCAGTCCCACTTTTGAATAGCTCTCCTACTTATCTACTTTTCTCTACCTCCACTAATTTTTTGTGGTATAGAATATTATCTCCTCTAGCCTGGTTTTCTCAAGACTCCAAAGTCATTTTCCGACCTGCACGCTTGCCTTAACTTCCATTTTTTATTTCACAGGATACTTTCAAAATATAATTTTAACCATGTGAATCACCTGAAGAAATTCCTATAATGGCTCAAATTCTGTCATAATGTCCATGAGCTTCTGCTGGACTCACAGCCTTGACTTTAATCCTCATATAATTGGGAAGCATTAGCAATTCTTGAACAGGAACATGTTAGTACCAGGGCTCTGCTTCAAGAGAACTGGTCTAGGAGTTGTACTGAGCATGGCCTATGGGGAAACTTGGGATGTAAGAAGAGAAATTAAGAAGGCCTTTCATACATCCAATGAGAAGAGATGGATCTCAAACAAGACTGGTGGTAATGGGAACTTTCAGTGTTTCTTGAAGGAAAGTTTTAGGAGGATGAGATGGATACCAAGAAGAACTTCAGGAGTATATTATTCAGGCTTTGTTCTGACCAGATGTCAAGGAAGGGAAAGGGAAAAGTAAAAACTGCCCGTGATCTCAAGCCTGGCTCACAGATATGAGTGAAAGCATTGTTTGAATAATAAAGTACGGAGGAGAAGGAAGTTTATGGAGCAAAGAAATGGTCACAAGACAACTAGGGGACACGGTGCTGGAAAGGTGGTTTGAGGTCAGCCCTTCTGTGCTTGTGTGGCAGCTAGTAGCTCAAGCGCACTGCTCAGCTTTTTCCTTCTGCATCTCTGTATACACCATTTCTTCTACCCAGCTTCCTGATCTATTTATTAAAACCATACTTCCAAGATCTTTCTCATGTGTCTCTCTTCTGGCTGCTTATTTACGTAGTGAATGTTGATTGCGTGATCACTGTATGTCAGCTCTAGGGCTGCTGTGGTAAACTGAGCTCTCCCAATGACCCCTCCATCTCTCTCCGTAAGTATCACTTATAACCCCCTATTATGAAACTCAGTCCTGTGTGATATTCAGCTCTACAGCCAATGATAGTAGATCAAAATTACAAGTTTGGCAAACTCTCCCAGTACACTAGGTCTTAAGTTCATCTTTGTATTTCTCAGAGCACGCAGTAAATATATGATAAATATTTGATGAATTAATGAATCATGCTATAAAATATTAAAATAGGTCTACAATGATAACATTTTATTAAAATGATTACGCTATTTTCAATGTTAAGACCTAGAGATAAAGTAGAATGGAGAGTCTCTGAAGTTCATTAGCAACTGAAATGAACCAGTCAAAATTTCATTAGAGGAAACAACGAGCATAGCTGACATAGATCACCTTGCCCTGATTTTCCTTGTGAAAGTTCATTGATATTTTATGGTAGTGATTTGTTGTAGTGAGAGGTTTAACTTTCCTGACCCCAGTAGTTACATGTGATGTGATTTGAGGGGTGCACCCTGATGCCCCCGCCTCCTTATCTACCCACTGGCAGATGTTTGAGATTTCACTGTCTCCAAAGACTCCATCCTCTCAGTGTAAGGCTTTGATCCGTGCTAAATGACAATATGCGCAGGCGGGGCCACACTGTGAGAATGAAGGGAAAGGCTGGAAGAAAGCATTTGAGTTCATCATGAAATTCAGCACGCAGTCTCTGGGAGTTGAAGTGAGTCTTTTTGTAGGTGGCTGAGATGCTTGGAGCAGAGATGGGTGATAGAAGATGAAATGTCTTGACAAAAGAAAAAGAAATTGCAAAAATTGTCACTCAACTCTCCTATTTCTTCTTGTTTTTCTATGCCCATCTCTCATTCTTCCTTTCCCCGGATCTTTCTTATGAAAATAATATATAATTAGGACTTGCTGTTGTCATTTTTATTTTTATTTTTATTTTTTTGAGACGGAGTCTCGCTCTGTCACCAGGCTGGAGAGCAGTGGTGTGATCTCGGCTCACTGCAACCTCCGATTTCCAGGTTCAAGTGATTCTCCTGCCTCAGTCTCCCGAATAGCTGGGATTACAAGTGCACACCACCACGCCCAGCTAATTTTTTATTTTTAGTAGAGACAGGGTTTCACCATGTCGGCCAGGATGGTCTCCATCTTCTGACCTCGTGATCCACCCATCTCAACCTCCCAAAGTGCTGGGATTACAGGCATGAGCCACCACGCCCGGCCACTATTATTAGAGACTGGCTATTGCCAGTCTCTATTAGAGTTGTCATTATTAGAGACTGGCTATTGCATTAATAAGGACTCACAAAAATATATTCATCTAGGTCTTGTTTTTTGCATTTGTTTTGTTAATATAGACATTGAAAAATTGACAAAACCTTGTTACTGTGGCCCATTCCCCAGATAGTGGTTTTATCATAAAGAACATTTTATCGTAATTGTATTCCTTGTATCAACCTATTTTAGCAAAGCTCATAGTGTTATGTGCCTCCCTAGTGAATAAAAAACACATGCTCCACAAAATTCAGTCTTTGAAGAATATCTAATTACACTAAGGGTGTTATTTACATATGACTTAAGAAAGTAATAACTCTTTAGAATGTGGGCAGAATGAAAGCAGGAATTTCTATTTTTGCCCTTTTTGTATCTTCTGTGTTTAGAACAGTACCTGGTAGATTAGAAGTATTCAATGAATATTTTTTAAATGAATGAATGAATGGTATAGCTTTTATGGGGTAGCCTCATGAAAAATACTCTGTGTTGTGTGCACTGATGCAGAAGTCAGAGCTCTGGTGTTAAATCTCATTTCTGCTACTTACTCCACTATGGGCCCTGGCACGAGGCCCTTGCTCTCTCTAAAATTCACTATATTCATTTAGCGAATGACTCTTGTGTTAGATCATAAACTCTGTGAAGCTAGAGACTGGACTTGATTTGTTTCCCGCTGATTTGTTCCCTGCCTATCACTGCCTAGCATAATGGCTGGAATATAGAAAGGGAGAAAGTAAATTATCTGTTGAGAGATTTAACTCATTTTGGTCATCTTAGTAATGTTTTATGAGGACTAAATGAGAATAGCTAAATGTAAGTGTTTTAAAACCCTATGATGAATTCAGATGAAGAGGGAGGATCTTGTATTAAACTACCTTTCTTGTAGACAACAATGATAAGTGTTGGAAAAACCTTTTAAAATAGTAATTGGAAGGCATTGGAGAGCAAACAAAAGCAGCCAAAAGCTGGAGGGGATGTCATCTTTGAAAGGAGGAATTGCAGGTGAGGAGAAGGAGAAGGGGAAACAGCCCCAGAGGACGCCACACGCTAAGAGGAGACCAGTGTGGCAGGACAGGAGAGGGAAGCTGAGATATGAGGCTGTGTAGGCCAACAGGAGTTTCCTAACCTTTATCCTAGGTGCCAAGGAAAGTCACCAAGAAGTTTAAGCAGCTGCGGATGGCAGTAGGGGTGGTTCCTGTTTTGAAAAAATCTCCTGGCTGCAGCTTGGAAAAGTGCTCTGATGCAGGGTTCGTTAAGCCAGCTGATTGAGCAACCTATGCAATGGGATGCATCTTGCCTTCCTTATCTATTGCTGCATGACACATTACCATACAATAAAACTCACTACTCTCTCACAGTTTCCATAAGTTAGAAGTCTGAGCACAGCATAGCTGGGTTCTCTACTTGGGTCTCTCCAGGCTGAAGTCAACGTGTTGGCCAGGCTATATTCTCATCTGGAGCTCCGATCATCTTCTAAGCTTATTCAGGTTGTTGGGAGAGTTCAGTTCCTTGTAGTTGTAGGACTGAGGTCCCTGCTTTCTTGCTGACTATTGGCCAGGACTTGCTCTCAGCTCCTAGAGGCCACCCTCAGCTCCCAGCCACATAGCCCTCTCAAAACATGACAGCTGACTTTTTCAAAGTTAGCTGGAGAATCTTTCCCCACTCTGCTAGGAAAGAATCTTAGAGAAGGTGATGTATTTTCCTAGGTCTAGCCCAAGGGGAGGGGAGTACACAGAGGGTGAACAGCAGGGTGTGGAAAGCCTGAGAACCACCCTAGAATCTGTCTGCCATCATTTCAACATGGTATACATTTAACTATTTCCGGGGCCCAGATCTGCCTTAGGGGTGAGGCCACTGATAATGACACCCCTTGGTACTCTGTTCTTTTCAGTAAGCCCTTTGGATGGAGTCCTGTACAGGTTACCTGCAGCCAAGCAGATGTCCTTCTTTCTTAGTGGTACATTTCCGGCAGCATTCATGACAATAGTTTATACAAATGGGTCCTTATCACTTTGGCAAAATTTAACCTTTAGTTTGCAAAGAAGCCACTCTAGCTGAACATAAGCGAATTAAAATACTTGTTTTTCAATTTTTGCATATGGATAAAGTTCTAAAAAATATAATACTGTGCCAAAAATTGCGGTAATTGAAAAAGTTACAATAGTTGGCTTCTGTTTTTATAATGTAATTTCAACTGGATTTCCCTTAGCCAGCCTAAGTATGTTTTGGCTTCCTTAAACTCAGATTGCAGTGCGCTTTCTCCCAAAGAGATGTCCCTGCTGCAGGCTTCCTGGCGTTCTATTTGATTAAGACACTTTGAGGGTTGCTCTTCCTTTGACTTTTACGGATGTGAGAGCAATTAAAAGAAAATTGACTGATTTACCTTCCACCTCATCTTTCTTTGACTTGTTTGCTTCTATTTTCCATTCCATTTATTATTGATAGAGTGCTTATTTTCATAGCTTCTGCATATTTTACAAAACCACATAAACAGCCCTTCCTCCTGGAAGAGGGGAAGGGTGCCGGTTGCCATTAAACCAGTGGTCACTCACTTCCCAGCCAGTTATGCATCCCCCCATGTCCTTTGGGACTTGGTCCAAGAGGGAGCCACGAGTAGTGTGAGGGGGAGGAATCAGAGGAACAGAAGGAGGTGACACAGGAGAGGGAAAAGCTGCCAGACAAGCCTGGGCATGGAAGGGGATTGGGTGGGAGAGGGGGGTCTCCTTTAGTCATTCAAGCAGAGCACCCCAAAAACCCTGACAGTGGTGCAATGTTCAGAGTGACAACTCTCCCTTGGTTAGCTGCAGGGGATTAACTCCAATCTCCTGGGAACTCTCAATTTGCAAGGTTTTTTTGTTTTTTGTTTTTTGTTGTTTTTTTTTTTTTTTTTTAGCAGAAGAAGAGCCTGGCAACAGGCTTTCCTTTGACATAGGAGAACTGGAAATGTTTCTTTTTTCCTCTAAGTGGTAAGGAACAAAAGGGAACAACATCATTAACTATACACTACCTAGACATGCCCAAACCATGTATGTTTGTGAATTTTCAGAAATGCCTGTTGCCCTCCCCACTCCCCACTCACCCCATTGCTGTCTTCCAAACACATAATGTGGCCCGAAACGCTTGAAAGACAAAGCTGCATTAGTGTATGTTGACCCTGGCCCTTGACGCCTCCACAGAGTTCTCTGAAGTAAACATGTGAGCTGAGAAGCTCTTTTCCATGGGCTATAAATCTCTGTAAGTGCTGCTGGTTCTAGTCTCCGGTCTCTGCTGGAAGCCACAGCTGCGGGGGGAGACACTTCCCAACTTTCACTGCTTAGGAAGGGTCAGAGATCCCCCCTGGAGCTGCCTCTGCCCTGTGACCCTGACCAATGCCAAAGGCACTTTCTCTAGGCAGCAACCTGCCTCCGACTTTCTCACCAATACCTGGAGACTTCCTTCCTCAGGCTGACCGCCAAGTGGCCCGCTGGACCCTGCCTGGCTGCCAAGTGGGAGCAAGCACAGGATGTTATTTCTGTTCTTAGAAGACCAGGTTCACACAACACAGCCAGGAGTGTGGGAAGGGAGAGGAAAGGCCTCCTTTCTGGCATCCAGTGCTGTCCCCAGTGGGAGTACTGTTTTCCTAGTGGGAGTGAATGGGCTGGTCTGAGGCCCTGGGCGCCTACCTAGTGGGAGTGAATGGGTTGGTCTGAGGCCCTGGGCTCCTACCCAGTCCTCTAAAGGAGAGAAAGCAGCCCTAGGGCATTTGCCAAACCTCAGGAAAGTGCTCGCTTAGTCCACAGGGAAGTGCTGAGGCTCAGCTTGCCTTGGGCCAGATCCACCCAAATACCTCAAGGCAAGCAAATCCCCAACAATCTTAAAATACAAATCCATAAATAAAGTTCTATTGGCAGCCTGCTCCATTAAAAATAAAAATCCTTTGGGAATGACTTTTCAAGGCGAATGTTGGAAAAAGAGCTTCTAAAGGAACAGAGCAGAGGGGAGAATCAGGCAGTGTCCAGCTCTAGACCTGGCTGCAGGCTTGACTCCGTGCATCTCGGATTTGTGCTGCCCCGTTTGAGGTCTTCTGGAAGCAGGAAGCAAGCTGGAAGGGTGCTGGAATTGGGAGTCAAAGGTGGATTGTGGGAAAGTCACTTTGTTTTATTTTTTTCAACTTTTATTTTAGATTCAGGGGGTACATGTACAGGCTGTTACAAAAGTATATTGCTTGATGCTGAGATGTGAAGTACAATTGAATCCCTCACCCAGGCAGTGAGCATAATACCAGAGAGGTAGTTTTTCCACCCTTGACACCCTCCTTCTCTTCCCTCGAGGAGTCCCCAGTGTCTATTGTTGCCATCTTTATATGCACGTGTACCCAATATTTAGCTCCCACTTATAAGTGAGAACATGTGGTATTTGGTTTTCTATGTCTGCATTAATTTGCTCAGGTTAATGGCCTCCAGCTGTATCCACATTACTGCAAAGGACATGATTTTATTCTTTTTATGGCTGTGTACTATTCCATGGTACTATTCCACAATTTCTTTTTTTTTTTTTTTTTTTTTTTTTTGAGACGGAGTCTCGCTCTATCACCCAGGCTGGAGTGCAGTGGCCGGATCTCAGCTCACTGCAAGCTCCGCCTCCCGGGTTTACACCATTCTCCTGCCTCAGCCTCCCGTGTAGCTGGGACTACAGGCGCCTGCCACCTCGCCCGGCTAGTTTTTTGTATTTTTTTTTTTTTTTTTTAGTAGAGACGGGGTTTCACGGTGTTAGCCAGGATGGTCTCGATCTCCTGACCTCGTGATCCACCCGTCTCGGCCTCCCAAAGTGCTGGGATTACAGGCTTGAGCCACCACGCCCGGCCGTATTCCACAATTTCTTTATGCAATCCAACACTGATGGGCACTTGCTATTTGTCTTTGCTATTGTGAATAGTGCTGCAATTAACACATGGATGCGTGTGTCTTTTTAGTAGAACAATTTATTGGGAAAGTCAGTTTAATCTTTTGTTCAACAAGCATGTATTGAGCACTCCTGTATGCTGTCATAAAGAAGGAATATAAAAATAAAGATAATAGGATCCCTGCCCCATGTGGCTTACATTCTAGGGGGTAGAAGATAAATAGGTAAACAAATGAGACACTTTGGAGAGCAACGAGTCTCATGGAGAGCTTAAAGAGAGTAGGCCCCGTGGCAGAGAGCCAATCTGAGCAAGGAAACTCGAAGCGTATACCTGGGCGTTAAGAGGAAGTCAGCCACAGGAAAAAGGAATGACACATTCAAACACTTGAGTTGAAAACCAAGGGCTCAATAGATGAAGACACCATCTCCTCACCTGTACAGGATATCACTGAGGCTCTAATAAAGAGTGAACGTATACTGTGTGCTGCCTTGCCAGTGTCTAAGAACTTGGTCAATGGCACAGCTCCCATTCCACGGCTCAATTCTGATGGCCCTTGATTTCCACAACAAGAACTCATACAATGGTCCAATTCCCTCTTTGAGCTGCTCCTAGCCAAGTCTTCCAGTTCTCTGTTTTTCCCACCTTATTGTCTTAAGAGACTACACATGTGCCTGCCAATAGCTTCTGTACCTGATATTGTTCTCTTGAGCTCCCTTGAACCCAAAGCATAAAGAGAAAGGTTGTGTGTGCACACGTACCTGACCACACATACTTCTCTGTGTATTAGCCCAGGTTTAATTTATGTCACGTGCATATACCAATGTGCAGAATATCTTTGTGATTCTCTCCTATAAAAACCCATGGAATTACTTACTTTGGTCTCAGCTCCTTTTTTGCAGCAGATTACCACCTAAGAGATCCAGACTGCGTGTTGGTCATGCCTGCATTTAAGGATTTCCAGAGATGGCGTCCCCAGCTCTCTTGGTTGCTGCCCTCCTAGGACCAATTCACCTTCTAGGAAAGATGCTCTTCCCTCCATTGGAGCCCCCTTTCTCTGCAACTCATTTCCTCATCCCCATTTCTGGTCCTCACTGGAGATAGAGAGCAAATGGACAGCTCCTCTTCATAAGAGTCCTTGGTGGAATCCATGAGTAGGTTGCCCCTGAGATGCTTTTTTTCCAAACTAAACAACTCTACTCACCTTTGTCTTCCCTCAGGGGACTCTAAGGAGCAGCACAGCCAAGCAGAAAGGAACACCAGGAAGAGGCCCCTGCAGCAATCAGAGATGGCGGCAAACGGGGCAACCCCCACCAAAATGCCAGCAGCCCCAGGCTTCACAGCCCCACACTGGGCCATCTCCTCACACAGGCTCGGCCTCTGAAACCAACAACATCCAGAACAGCAGTAGCATTTGTCCAGCTTTGCCTCTGGGTCAGGCACTTTCAAGTCATTCTCACAATAGCACTGTGCAATAGACATCATGATTCCCATTTTGCAGATGAGGGAACTGAAGTTGGATAGGGAAGATGACTTTCCCAGGGCACCTGGTACAGCTGAAATTTGAACTCACATCTGATTCTAAAGTCAGTTCCACAACTGAACAATTTAAAACAATGGTTGGCCATTTGCTATTTGGAAAGAGTCTTTTCCTTTTAGGTTCTGTATGTTGAGCAACTTTTGATAAGGAAGATGTCAATTCTAGAAGCTTAAATATAGAGGGAAAGAACTTCAGAATAAGGATAATAGATGCCATTCATGGAGGATCTTGCTGGGATCAACAACTTTATCTGCATTATCTCATTAAATACTCATGATGTCCCTACAAGGTAGACATTGCTATCCCCATTTTAAAGATTAAGAAATCAAGGCTTCTAGTAGTTAAGTTACTTGCCAAGTTCAAGGGTTTCCATTCCTACTCTGGAGGGTCTGCCTCCAAAACTCTCAGTCACTACTCTTAATGCATGAAAAGTCATTTCGGATGGAAATGTATCACTTGAGTTACATTTTGTCATCATAGTCCAAATGACACATACCTAGTCTGTAAAGATTTGCTCATCATGCATTAGCCTTTAATGCCACATGTACAAAGAGAAAAATTAGCATGAACAGACAGCACTCGCTACGAATAAAAGGATCATGAGTCACCGTATTTCTCAACCTCTGATACTCCCTGAATGATAAAATACAAGTCTTGTAGTGAACCTAGGAAGCTTGTCATTTTACCTTGTCATGATAGACTACAGCAAAAATGTGCCAGACCAGGGAGCAGATCTGATGGGAGTCCCGGCTTTGACACTGACTAACCGTGTGAACACAGCTAAGTTGTATCACTTTGCCAAGCACTGGTTTCTTCTTGGATAAGACTAATGTAGTAACATTACATCATGCTATTAAATGTGTCATATTATTGCCTAATAATAATAATTTCTATCTTGGTAGAAATGCCCACTGCTTTCCTCTTCCTAGAAGATAAGTCAGAGATTATTATGAAGATCAGGTGATGTCATATATGTGAAAACATCTTATAAGCTCTTATAAGAGGCATGATTATGAGGATGGTGATGAAACTGTTGTAGCCATTGTCTCACCATTGTCACTCCAAGCCGACTGCCCTGAGAAGCTGTGAAATAGAGGTCCCAGCAGGGGCCAGACAAGAGCCCCAGAGAGCGGCTATCTCAAAGAAGAGAGCCTCAGATGGGACTTGCGGACTGCAGTTCTAAACCTATTTCCCTTTGAAGTTAAGTGCATGTTCTTTTCAGGTAAACATTGCATGAACATTTAGGATGGTTTCTAATGCATCTACCCTAGGTCAAAATCAGGTAATAATAAAAAAATGTATTCCGCTGTGGCTTGGCCCCATTTCTGTTTTTCCTGTTTCCTCCCCCTTCCTCCCCCACACTTGCACACTTGCCTTCCACATGTTGGTCCATCTGTTCTAGGTAGGATGAGCCTGCTAGTCAGGGAGCATGTTTTTTTCAGCTTTCTGGCACATACGCATGGAACCATCAGAGAACAGAGAAATAGCCAGGCCCAGATCATATTGCAAGAATTAAAAGTGACACTGCAGTCCACGAACTCACCTATGGTGTGTGACGTTCTGCTTCTCACACTGAGCATGGATGGAAGGCTGGGTGCTGGGCGTGTGCACGTCTGCTATGGGAGCATTCACAGCCCCCAAGGCCAGAGAGACCTGGGTTACAATCCTGACCCTCCACAAATTAGCTTTGGGATGTAGCTACCTGATTCCCTTGGCTTCTGTTTCCTTCTTTCTGTGTGATGAAACCTGGCTTTTCCAATCACTCAGAGAGTTGAGTGAGAACAAATACAAAGTGCCTGACAGTAGTTGTTCTGAATGGGTACTTCCCTCCTCTGATCCCTCTACATGAAGCTGCCCTTGGTAGAAATGCACACTGCTTTCCTCTTCTGAGGAGGTAAGTCATGTTTGGTCTTCATTCAGGTCTTCGACGTACCTGCCACTATAAGAACACGAACAGATTGGGTCATCATACAACGTAGATATGTATCAAAACATCAGTTTGTACCCCATTAATATGTACAATTACAATGTGTGTATTAAATAGATATGTATATAAAGATAGCTGAAAAATACTAGGTTACAAATTTCTTTTGGTTCTTTGCATCATTTGACTGTGACTAATATCGCTGGCATGTGGCACATTACAATTGCTGAATGAACAAAACAAAATGGTTGTAACCTGTAGAGAAGAAGCATTTCCATAAAGGGACTAAATGTATACTTGACTCTCTGGATGGGGAAAGAGGTGCCTGGAAGGAGGCTGACCAAAGTGCCATCTCTGTAGAAGATGCCGTTTACTGCACTTGTTTGAATTTTTTTGTTTTGTTTTGGTTTGGTTTTGTTTGTTTTTTTTGTTTTTTGAGACAGAGTCTCGCTCTGTCGCCCAGGCTGGCGTGCAGTGGCGTGATCTCAGTTCACTGCAACCTCTGCCTCCCTGGTTCATGCCATTCTCCTGCCTCAGCCTCCTGAGTAGCCGGGACTACAGGCGCCTGCCACCACGCCTGGCTAATTTTTTGCATTTTTAGTAGAGATGGCGTTTCACCGTGTTAGCCAGGATGGTCTCGATCTCCTGACCTCATGATCCACCCGCCCTCGGCCTCCCAAAGTGCTGGGATTACAGATGTGAGCCATCGTGCCCAGCCACTTGTTTGAACTTTTAAGAATAAACTTAAATAATTGTTAACAATAACAAAGGAATGAGTGGTAGAGATTGAATGTGGGCATTTGCAGAGACCTGCATGGCAGGCATTGGTTTTGCGGTTGATCTGAAAGTGATTTTTCTACCTTCCCCATAAGTCTCCTGTATGACGAATATGGAGGAACGTACCTTATCATCAGGGCTTGGCAGACACAGAACGACAACTCTCAGAGGGTGTGTGAGCCTGCTGGGGAGCAGGGTGGTTAGAGGTCGAGCGTCGCGTCGTTCATGCCAATGAAACAATACTGTGCTGCCACCACATGAAACAAGATGAAAAGGTGGATTGCCATCCTCCCAGTTCTACAGCGTTGTCAAGGACTTGGCAGAAGGTGTGAATCACATCATTATTATCCTCCTTTCCCCTTTAATTTATCCTTATTGTTGTTATAAGACAAAGTTGTTGGCAGGACAGTTTATTTCATTTTTGATTTTATTTTTTTAAGGAGGATTTTTGCCTTAATCCCTCATAAGTATTCCAACCCTTTCTTCCTCCCTGCCTGCCCCATCCCTGCAGGAATGAATTCAGTTCCAAGCACTAGTACCTGCCAATTCCAGGTCGTGGGCAGCCTTCCCTCTTTGGACCTTTGATGGGGGGACTGCAGTAAGGTAACCTGGTGTAGTTTCACTTTTTTTTCCTCCTTGATGATTTTCCAACACATGGTTCTCTGCCCACCTTGACTTTATTTTGCCGTGTAGTGCCTCACGGGAGCTCAGGTCCTGCACTCAGGCCTCCTCCTTGGGGAAGCACAGAGCTAGGAAGTAGGTGGGAAAGGGAGGAGTTTTTTCTCTGATTGATCACCAGTTTTTTCTTTCTTCTCTTTTTCTTTTTAAGACTAAGCAACAGCCATGCTATGTAAAATATGGCAATTCTATGAGCCACAGCCATGCTATATGAAATTTGGACAGTTTTATAAGCTGCTATGCTACTCTGCTTGACTTCTTGGGACTTTGCAACCAGTTGCAAAGGAAGGACTATCCTCTCCCAGGTGGCAGAAGAAGAACATTCTCATGAAAGTACAGAGATCACTCAATCTTTTTCTCTAATATGATCATTTTTTCTTATTTCTGTGACAGCTAAATTATCCTTTTGACTAAATGAAGCAAAGCATCAATATATTTCATTGATTACAATTTAAATCTGTCTAAAGGACTAGTTGGAGGAAGAGGCGGTCTTTTACGGTCCTTAAACTTCAGCAGAAGTCACAGAATTCAACTATTTAAAGCTTACTTGTTCAAGTATTTTTCAAATAATTATTTTAAAATTTCAGAAAGAAAAAGGTATGTCATTTTATGGAATCTACTTTTTAGGGCATATATGACATAGTGGGTCAAATACTCCTTGGAGGCCATACTGTTAAGCTGGATGCTTTTCTGTTATTTCTTGGGCAAATTACTTGACCTCACTATGACTCAGTTTCTTAACCTGTAAAATGAGACAAAATGAGATAATAATATTACCTATCTCACAGGTTATTGTCAAAATCAAATGTAAAGCATGTTAAAACTCTGCCTGGTACATAGTAAATGGTAAGTGCTCTATAAGTGTTCGTGATTATTGTTGTTATAATTATGGAAGATAACTAAGAGAAAAACTATCTCTAATAAAAAAGTTCACTGAACTTTTTTGAGTCACCTGGAAAGACCTTTATGACACACTACTAAAAAGAAGTTAGTTATGAGATACTTGGCTTTTGGTATCCCAAAAGCTCCCGATGAAGGACAAGAGAAGAAGAAAGAAGTGTAAGTGTAGCGATGCTGTTTAAGACTTCTCCAGTTAGGAAGAAGACAAGGGGACCCAGGAGTCTAGGGCTGTAGAGGCCTAGAGTTTCATGGAAAATGACAGTGGCCAGGTTATGATTTCAGGGAAGTGCACCCAGGACATTAAAACCAACACGGAGATCAAATGTGAGCACTGTATCCTGGCAATGAAAGCAAAGGCTCTTTACTTGAAAAAGCCAAAAAGCAAGTGATTTGGGCCTAACATCTGCAAGACTAGGCAGGAGTTCTCCAAACTTGCTACCTGGCTATCCTATTGTTCAAATTCTTCATATTGTTGCTGATTTTCTGTGTACTCATTAAATCAATTATTGAAAGAGGGGCAATCAAGTTTCAACCATAGTTCTGAATTTGTCTATTTCTTTTTGTAATTCTCTGAGTTTTTGCTTTATGTGTTATATATTCGGGTACTTTGAAGTTATGTTTTTAGGTGTGTATGTTTTTAGGACTGCTATGCAATGTTGCAGATGTTCCTCTTTATCTTATGAAATGACTTCTTTATCCTTGGTGTTATTCTTGACCATGAAATCTACTTTGATAATAATAATATAGACACTCCAGTTTTCTTTTGGTTAATAAGAACAAGGTATATATTGTTCCATTTATTTGCATTTAATATATTTGTGTCTTTATATGTATTTATGGAGTACCTGCTGCATCTAAAACATGATTCTTGGGCTTGGGACAATAATTGTAAAGTGGGGAATGACATGGAAAAATTTTCACTTTAGAATGATTATTCCAGCAGCAGATCAGGGAGGGGAATGGGAAGGGACAATATCAGGAGGATTAGGACCCACTGGAGACTGGTATAATAATTCAGGCTGGAGATCACTGTGGCCTGAACTAAACTACCCACAATGGGAGAGAAAGAAATTGATGGGTTATATTTAGGGTAGAATCATCATAATTCTGTGACTGAGCAGAAGTGGGAGGTAAAGGAACAAGGCATCAGAGTTGAAGATAGTGATGCCTTTACTGAGATATGGGACATTAGAGAGAGAACTCTTCAGTCTGAGACAGCTAATAGGACATCTAAGCAGAAATTGCAAGTACACGGTTAATAGACAGCTTTGAAATCAGCAGAGAAGATTGAGCTAGAGACTTGGGAGACCTTCACTCAAATATAGTAACTGAACAACTGGCAGTGACTAAAACCATCCAGGGAGAATGTGCTGTCTAATCAGTGAGGGGAAGAGAAGATGAAAAGAGATGGGATGAGGAAGGAAGAGGACTTAGGTCAGAAATAGAAATGATAAGTGACAAAATTATTTTTATAGATATAATGCAAAATGAGATAGAAAGAAGTTCAGATTTTATATTAGTAACAATTAATACCAAGTAAAAACTTAGATAAGTTGATATAGTTTCTCTGAAACCAACTTTACTAGTACCTCTTATATTCACATATTGTCATTGATCATTAGAGTTTTGTTTGTTTTGTGTGGATATTTAATAAGGTGAGACTTGAGACATTACCCATGGCAGGGTAGATCAATGGTATATACCTGAGATACGTGTCTTGATTGGCTCTATGACTCAGGCTCAAGATGCACCCACTGGCAGCCACACGCATCCCAGGAAGACTCGTTAGGCTCAAGAAACATGCTTTGAAGAATCCACCTTATCACAGCAGCCTCTCATCTTCCCCGCCCGCCTCTTCCTCTCAACACAGCCACTCTTGATTCTCGGAGTCTTTAAATGCTGGTCCTTCTTGACCAGCACCTGGCATGTGTAGACATGCTTGGAAAGCTTGCTAGCCATCAGGTTCATCCAGAATACAGGAGGTGTGTAAGAAAGTGACACACTGAGACTGAAATGATAGCTGGATCTTGGATATAAAAAGTTGCAAACAAAACATTGTAATCATGAGAGGGACATGTCTTCAGGCTTGGAAAGATCACTTAGCTAGCAGAGTGAAGGATGAATTGGTGAGAATTGAGATGGAGGGATGGAGACCGGTCAGAAAGATTTTTAACAACCCGATATAAAATAATAAGCCTGTATTATTATTTTATTTGTACCTCTACAGGGCAGTAAAGATGGGATTATGGATTCCAGTCATATTCAGAAAGTAGAATAACAGAACTGGCGCCTGATTGGCTTGCATGATAAAGACAACAGAATAGTGGAAGATGACTGCTTAATTTTCTACTTGGGCCATTCACTGAATATTAATGCCATAAAATATGGAATAATAAAAATTTCCAGTATTCTTACCTACTCTTAGAAAAGACTTTTCTCTACTGTATGAACTTGTTTTACTCCTATCTTCTATGGAAGTCACCACTGCCATAGGCATGTTCCACAGCTGCAGCCCAGCCAAGGCTGCACAACTCGCTTTCCATCTCTGGAAACCTGTAACAATGGGCCCTAAAATTCCTGAATTTTAGAGGATTCAGGCATCCTTTACTGGAGGCAATGAGGCCAATACAATGGGAAGCCAACAGACTGTTTTCTAGACTATATAATTCTCAGAAAAAAAAAAGTTTGGTAAGTTCATGCTACAGTGAGATGCTACTTGACTGACAACCCTATTTATTTTCCTCTGGATGAGTTTGGTCTGAGTAACAAAAGATTATTACAAATTTCGTGTTTCATTGCCTTTCCTTGTCTAGGGCAATATTCGGATATATATATCAAAATTGAATCTGTCTTTCTCATCTCTATCAGTAGGAAGATGTGGACAAGCATGCTGCAGAATATGTAGTCATCTCAAAGTTAGCTTTTCAGTTCACACACAATATGCAATCTCTCTCACCTCATTTCTCTTGTCCTATACACAATTATTTTCTTTGGACAACCTTATAAGTTAGGAGGAGCAGGTTATTACTATTATCCCTATTTACAGATTAAAGACTGAGGCCCAATGTGAAATAAGAAATAGGAATAGATTGGGGGTTGGAGCAGAAAAATGTGGTGTTGGACACGTCAAGTTTGAAGTGTCCTTCCTGATGAAGACACCAAATAGGCAACTAAACATACGGATATGAAACTCAAGATAAAGACTGGCATTGAAGATACACATTTGGGAATTATCAGCTTTTCAGAGTGAAGCAGAAAGATAAGAATGTGCAAGGGTGAAATGAAGCAATTCACTACACTTGTGTTTTCATCTAAAGTAGAGATAGGAAACTTGCGGCCTATAGACCAAATTCATCACACAGACATGCTTTTAAAAGGAGTGATATTGGAATCGTGTTTTAAAAACTGAGAAACATCACATAGAAACCCAATTTTCAGCATTTGTTTTGAAGGCAGAAGCTCTGGCATAGGTCATGTTCTCACATCTCAACATTATGAAGGAGTTTAGTCACTTTTGTCACCTTTAGACAGAACATTCTCTTTTGTTTTGCCACAGTCCCAATCACTCCTTATTGTATTACTGGCCTGCATTGCTACTTTGTCTTTCTGTCCTGCAAATTTTTGAGTTTGTGACCATCATTCACAGCCCCATTTGATCAGATTGGTCCAATTCTGGCAGTTTAAGTTCTTTCTTAAGGTACATCCCCAAACTTAGCAGCTCCATAAACCTTCTTCAGCAATCTGAGCCCTGAGAAATGACTCCAATCATTCAGCCTCCTCATCTGGTACTTGGAAGCACTGTCTTAGGATGTTGATGATCTTCTTTGGATAGCCAATTTCCCTACCTAATCTCAAAGCCATTTTGCAAGTGGCATACAGTGACTGCATTTCAGCGTGTCCAGCATTTGCATAGAGCTCTGCATAGAACTGATATTCAAAAAGTGCTGTGTGGCAAATAATTGAACAAGTACCTGCAATTCAGTTTATAAAGCTCCTTACACTCATTTTCTCCTCAAACAGTCCAAGGTGACCCAGCTCCTAATAAGACAGCCAATACTCCAGCCAGGTTTTTAGAGTTATTTGGGGTCCTGACAGCTCTCAGCCTCACTGTGGATCCCCTAGAAGTGTGATAGTCATTTGTGAGTCATGACAGAGTTGAAGGTAGGGCATTTGTGAGCCATGACAGAGATGAAGGTAGGACAGTCTGACTATCAGGTGTCAGGGTAACATCAGGAATAAACTTACTGGAGGTGGCAGAGATCACGCCTGATTCTCCTGAAAAAGGCAACAATTCAATTCAATAACTATTACTGGGGACCGAACACGTTCTGGAGACTATGCTAGACCCTATAGTTATACCAACAAAGAAAAGAGAGCAGAGGCAGCTCTACTACAGGGAGCTTCAGTGTGGGAAAGAGGCCCTGGAGAGCTAATAATAGCATCAGGAATATTAGAATTATTATATGCAAACTATATCTACCATGTAGTAATCACATCTTGAATACAATAAAAGTCAAGCTCTAACATGTATGTTCGAAATGGAAAAACATATTCAAAGGCTTTTCAGGTCTAAAAAGTAGAACTTCTGGAAAATTTTCAATAAATTTAAAATGTAATGGATATGTATAACAACATATTAAACCCAGATGAAGAGACAGTTGGTATACTGAAAGACAAAATAAATTAACCAGAATGAAGCACAAAAACATAAGAGATTTACAACATGAGAAGCTAAGAGATGTATAGACCAAGAAGGTCTATCATACATAGAGTCAACGTTTCAGAAAAAGAGGAGAGAGACAATGAGGCAAAGGCAATATTTATAAAAATAATGCCTGAGGATGTTCTAGAACTGATTAAAGATGCCAGTCCACAGATTGAAGTAGACTAACTAAATAATAATAAATCCAGCTTTAGACCCATTTTGTTGAACTTGCAGAACCCCAAAATATAGAAGCTCTTAAAAGCAGCCCAAAAAACCCACGTCCAAAACCATTGTCTTCAAAGGGCTGATAGACTAATACCTGATTTATCAATGACTTAACAGTTGCAATGAAAGCCAGAAGGCAATAGAAATCATGTCTTCAATTAGCTGTAAGAAAATAATTCGCATCTTACAATTCTATACAGAGAATATACTGTTCAATGGGGAAAGAACTCCCTATTCAATAAATGATGCTGGGATACCTGGTTAGCCATATGCAGAAGGAAACTGGATCCGTATCTTTCACCATATACAAACATTAACTCAAGATGGATTAAAGATTTAAATGTAAGACATCAAACTGTAAGGATCTTGGGGGAAAAAAAGCTAGAAAACACCATTGTGGACATTGGCCTTGCTGAAGAATTTATGACTACGTTTTCGAAAGTAATTGTAATGAAAACAAAAATTGACAAGTGGAGCCTAATTAAACTAAAAAGTTTCTGCACAGCAAAAGAAACTATCAACAGAGCAAACAGCCTACAAAATGGGAGAAAATATTCACAAACTATGCATCTGATAAAGGTCTAGTATTCAGAATCTATAAGAAACTTAAATCGCTAAACAAGCACAAAACAATTCTCTTAAAAAGTTGGCAAAGGACATGAACAGGTATTCTTCAAAAGAAGACATACAAGTGGCCAAAAAACATGAAAAAATGCTCAATATCACTAATCATTTGAAAAGTGCAAATTAAAACTGCAATGACATACAATCTTACACCAGTCAGAATGGCTACTGTTAAAAAGTCAAGGCTGGGCACGGTAGCTCACACCTGTAATCCCAGCACTCTGGGAGGCTGAGGCAGGCAGATGACTTGAGGTCAGGAGTGCGAGACCAGCCTGGCCAACATGGCAAAACCCCGTCTCTACTAAAAATACAAAATTAGCCGGGCATGGTGGTGCATGCTGGTAGTCCCAGCTACTCGAGAGGCTGAGGCAGAAGAATCACTTGAACCGGGAGGTGGAGGTTGCAGTGAGCCATGACGGCGTCACTGCACTCCAGCCTGGGCAAACAGAGCGAGACTCTATCTCAAAAAAAAAAAAAAAAAAAAAAAAGTCAAAAAACAACAGAAGTTGGTGAGTCTGTGGAAAAAAGGGAACGAGTATTGCCTCCTGGTGGGAATGTAGATTTGTTCAGTCACTGTGGAAAGCAGTTTGGAGATTTCTCAAAGAACTTAAAACAGAACTACCATTTGACCCTGCAATCCTACTACTGGGTTTATACCCAAGAAAAGTAACTCATTCTACCAGAAAGAGTGCATGCATGCGTATGTTCATGCCAGCGCCATTCACAATAGCAAAGACATTGAATCAACCCATATGCTCATCTGCAGTGGATTCAATTAAAAAAAAATATGGAACACATACATCACAGAATACTATGCAGCCATAAAAAGATGGCATCATGTTCTTTGCAGCAACATGGGTGCAGCTAGAGGCCATTATCCTAAGTGAATTAATTGAGAAACAGAAAAGCAAATACTGTGTGTTCTCACTTATAAGTGGGAGCTAAATATTGGGTCTCATGGACACAAAGATGGCAACCATAGACACTGGGGGCTAACAGAGGGGAAAGGCAGGGAGGGGGGCAATGGTTGAAAAACTAACTGTTGGGTACTATGCTCACTATCTGGGTGACAGAATAATTCATATCCCAAACCTCAGCATGACACAGTATACCCATGTAACAAACCTGCATATGTACCCCTTGAATCTAAAATGAAAATTGAAATTGTTTTTAAAATATATCAAAAATGAGGGCAAGATAAAGACAGATAAACTAAAAGTTTTCCACCAATAGACATTTACTAAATAAAATTCTAAAAGATGTATACCAGCTAGAAAATTTGAAATATAAGAAGGAATGATAGGCAAAGAAAATTGTAAATACAGGTATAATCAAAAAGGAATGAGGTGGGGACAAGAGGGGCAGGAAAATATTCACCGAGGAACCAATGGTGGCTCTTAGAACAGGTAGGTGGTAGAGTCTTCTCATTTGATAACAAGTCAGGAGGGAAGTGGTTTATAGGTGGCAGTTGGTAAACTGGCCTAGGCACATCCCAAGGAAGATAGCCAATCAACTGAGAAGAAAGCTACCTTTCAAGTCACGATGTGTTTCGTTTTGTTTGCTTATTTTAGGTAGCTCTCTGCGTTGTTTTTCAAGAAGTATTCTGTCATACTTCATAGACTTTAGCCATTTTGCTTTAGGAGAGGTGGGCCAAAGCACCTGGGTGTGGGTTGTGAGAGGAGAAGTTCGCTGAATTATCTGCAGAATTGGCTTAGTACTCCTCTTCATTTTCAAGTAAAAAAATCATTTCTTTTGTCAGATCCTGTTCTTTAGGATGCCACGGCCCATAGCCTGCAGCTGGCGGCCTCTGACAAAGAAAAGAAGGAAGCTCATGACCAGTCTTGTATCGCCAGCAAGGAGGGCATGAAGAAAGTGTCATGGAGCACTTGCCTTTGTGTTGCAATGGTTGTTGTTGGCAACGTCCCAGTGCTGTACCCACATTTCATCTGTTTCAGCTCGTATTGGGAGATCAGAGAAGAGCTACAAGGAAGGTAAAAGATTTGCATCTGTTAACAAACCTTGGGCTTGTCCTTGGATTGGTTTCCAGCTACTCTTCTCCAGCTGAGGTTGAGTCATCGGAAGACACTCAGTTCTGACCCAGTGGCTCCTCAAGGAATGGCACCAGCACTGATAGCGGATGGGTTTTTCTTTTGCCAGACTTTTGTGATGGCTTTGTTTTCGGTAACGCAGTCTCCAACTGATGGATCTCTTAAGTCTATTAATACAAAAAGTACCTCCTTGTAAATGTTTTTCAGTGACGGGAAAGATAGTAATGAACCCGAGAAGCATAGAAGGAGAGTGTTGGCAAGAGGAAAGGGAATGGCTGCAGGAGAACAGAGGTGAGTAGCCTTTAAGAGAAGCTTAGATTAAATTAATTAGGAGTGCCAGAGGGGAACAGTTTGAGAATGAAGGAAGTCATTCTGTCTGGGAGAATAGAAGAAGAAAGAACAAGCTTGGTGAGGGGTTGTTTGAAGTTAAAGAAGTTAGTTCCTTTCAAACTGGATATTTGCCAAGAGTCCTACAGAAGATTTTCTCAAGTCTGAAGGAGGCAATTTCCCACTTTCTGTTTAGAGGAGAAGAGTTCTTTGCTTAGTAGCTGCTATACTTGTAAATTCATTTAATCTCTGCCTCTTTGTACCAACTGCCTGATCTCACGTACTGGGGCTGCCATACTCTCCCAAAAGTTCTTTCATATTTATGCTCTAACCATGAAATCTACTCAGAGAATCAAATTTGTTCCAAGGAGTTTTCTTAAAACACCCCAAAGGAAAATGTTTATGTAAGAGAAAGCAATGAGATGGATTGATGTTTGTATTAACTTTTTTTGGTATAGTTTATTTTAGAAGCAAAAGCATTCTTTGGTACATTGAAGAAAAATGGTGGATGGGATAAGATTGGCCTTTCTCTGAATGCCTGGTCTATGGTATTTGAGCTAACAAATTTACCCTGAAGCCAAACTTCTCTGAATTTCTGAGACTCTGTATGAGCTCGTCTATTAGGACAATAACATAAGAAATAATATAATGACAATGAGCCCATATTTATTTGGCTTTCCTCCAATAAAACTACATTCAATTTGAAGAAAAAGATTGTAAAAGAAAAGGGAGGTGGCTGAGTTGGCAGCACACCAAGATGCATAGCCAGGATGTGTTGAAACCGAGGTTAAGTCACAAAGAACAGTAGAAAGAACCATGAACTGAATTTTAAACCAAGAGCAAATCATTCTCTAATTGGGTTCTTTCGGGTCAAAGTTAGATATTATTCTGCCTGCTTACCTTGTGATTAGGTCAAATGACCTAATAAGTTCTCCATGAAAAGGATGAGGCTCTAAGTTTGAGTTTCCTTGGTTACATCTTCCCCCTTGCTCTCACTGCTCCAGCCACACTGACCACTCTGGACATCATTAAACATGGGAAGCAGAAATCCACGCCCATAGTCTTCAGTCATTTTGAAGTCCATGAATGAGTTAGGAGTGAGCTTTGAGTCCTCAGATCTCAGACACTCCAACTTAGAGGCTGTGGGGGTGCATCAATCCTATAGAGTTGCCTAAACCACTGTGAGCTCACAGCCTTCCTCCATCTTCCTTCTCAGCTGGACAGGGCTCTCCCACAAGAGCCCACAGCCCACAGCTGCTACTGGCAATGCAGGGATGATGACTGCTGTACACCAGTGATGCCTTTGCTGTCTTCATCGGCATGTGATGTGTTCCCAGACTTCTGGCTTAGCTTTGGCTATTATTACTGGCTTCTCACTTTGCTGCTGAATTGCTAATTTAAAACCAAACCAAATTGGACAAGCTCTTATACATTCTTTTCTGCTGATTACACAAAACAGGAACCAGAATTAATATTTCAAGTCCCATCTATTTTTACATATATAAATATTTGCTTTCAGTTCTTATCAAGTTATAGGCACCGTACTGAGCAGACTGTGCTACACACTATATGCTCCTATCTAGACTATTGCTTATGTCTTAATTCAACCAATATTTATTGAACACCTTCTGTGTGCCACATACTATTTTAGGTATTAGGGATATATCAATGAACAACAAAAGAAGCCAACAGACTAAGTTTTTGCCCTCAAAAAGCTTATGTTAGAGAAAAATAAGACAGCAATAAACAAGTGAATATATGTCAGGTGATCAAATGCTCATCAACAGATGAACAGATAAAGCAAATGTGATATACATACATATCACATTTGAGTGTGATTATATATATCACATTTGAGTGTGATATGTACACACACACACTACAGACACACACACACAAATGGAGTACTATTTAGCCATAAAAAAGTAAGAAATCCTGCCATTTGCAGCAACATGGATGAGCCCAGAAGACATTACATTAAGCAAAATAAGTCAGGTATGGAAAAATAAATGCATGTTCTCACTCACATGTGGGAGAAAAAGCAAGCTCATAGAGGTAGAGAGTAGAATTGAGGTCATTTGAGGTTGGAGAGGGTAGGAGGGAGGGAGGATAGGGAGAGGTTGATTAATGGCTGCAAAATTATGCCTAGATGGAGGAATGCTTCTAGTGTTCTGTAGCACTGTAAGGTGAATATGGTTAACAATAATTCAGTGTACATTTTCAAAAAAAGCCAGAGGATTTTGAATGTTCACAACACAAAGAAATGATCAATGTTCAAGGTGGTGAATATGCTAATTACTTGGATCTAAACATTGCACATTGCATGCATGCATCAAAATATCTCTTTGCATCCCATAAATATGTACAATTATTACATGCCAAGTAAAAATAAAAGGAAAAAACATTTCAGGTGGCAATAAATGATAAGGAAAATAGTGGGTAAAGAGAATGGAGAGTAATGGGAGTTTAGGGGAAGACTCTCTGGGAGAATACAGTTGAGAAAAGATAGCTGAGCAGAAACTTGAAAGAGGTGAAGGAACAAGTGTCACAGGTATTTGTGGGAAGAGCCTTCCTGGCAGAGCAATAGGAAACAGACACTATGGGCGTGGATTTCTGCTTGCCATGTTTGACGATGCCCAGAGTGGTCAGTGTGGCTGGAGCAGTGGGAACAGGGAGAGGAAAGGGGAAGATGCAACTAAACAGACCACTGGGGCCAGCTCTTTAGGGCCCTGCAAGGATGTTGGCTTGACCTGACTTGGTCAGAGGGGAGCTGTGATGTGACTCAGTGTTAGGAGCGTCACTGAGGTTGCCGTGCAGGGAATGGAGCCCAGAGGGGGCATTGTGGGGAGCAAAGAGCCTGCTAGAAGGCATTTGCAATGTCTATTTGTTCCGTACGAATACTCCACAGCATTGTGCTAAGAATTGCAGGGTTGGAATAAGTAGCATGAGGCAGGATGCCTGGCGCTATCTCCTGCTTTCTCCCACTTGCCTATGGTTATGCTGATACTTCTCTCTGAACCTGTTTTCTCACAAGGAGGCAGAATAACCTAGTGATTAAGAATACAGGTGTTTTAGTTTAACTGAGACCCATTTGTCTATTTTTGGTTTTGTTGCCCGTGCTTTTGAGGTCTTAGTTATAAACTCTTTGCCTAAAGCCTAAACCAAAGCCTAGAAACATTTTACTTGGGTTTTCTTCCAGGATTGTTATAGTCTCAGGTCTTATACTTGTCTTTAATCCATTTTAAGTTGATTTTTGTATATGCTGAGGGACAGGGGTCCAGTTGCATTCTTCTATAAGAGCCATCTAATTTTCCCAGTACCATTTATTTAAGAGTGTCCTTTCCCCAATGTTGGCTTTGTCAAACATCAGTTGGCTGAAAACATGTGGCTTTATTTCTGGATTTTCTATTTGGTTCCATTGATCTATGTGTCTACTTGTATACCAGCACCACAATGTTTTGGTCATATAATTTGAAGTCAGGTAAGTGATGCTTCCAGCTTTGTGTGTTACTCAGGTGATAGGTTAAAATAGTACATATGTCAGGCTGGGCGCGGTGGCTCACACCTGTAATCCCAGCACTTTGGGAGGTCAAGGCAGGTGGATTACAAGGTCAGGAGTTCAAGACCAGCCTGGCCAAGATGGTGAAACCTCGTCTCTACTAAAAATACAAACATTAGCCAGGCGTGGTAGTGGGCACCTGTAATCCCAGCTACTCGGGAGGCTGAGGCAGGAGAATGGATTGAACCCAGGAGGCGGAGGTTGCAGTGAGCCAAGAGCATGCCACTGCACTCCAGCCTGGGTGACAGAGTAAAACTCCATCTCAATAATAATAATAACAATAATAATAATAATAAATTAAATTTTAAAAATAGTACATATGTCATAGAGTTGTAAGGGATTAAGGGTAGTCATTCATGTGCAGTGCTTATCAGAATGCCAGGCACACAGAGTTGATTGGAGAATAACAGAAGGTAGAACATGGGAATGTTCTCCGTAAACAGTAGATGTCATGTAAATGTTAGTTGTTAATTCTACAGGATATGCATCAATGTGTGCGAAGTTTGACAGTATGTGCTGTGAGGGGTCCCAGCACAGGTTCATTCTGCAGAGGAAGTTTCGGGGCAGATTTTGCACATATCATGACATTAGGCCAAACATTGCACAGTCATTTCCCATTAGACAATGGGATGTGGGCCAATCACATGGGTGTGAAGGCTGGCCTTGACCTTTTACAGATGGACCTTGCCAGACAGAGCTTGGGTGGGGTGAGTGTGACTGTCTGTGCATAGTCTGCCCCTCCTTTAGAAAGAGAGGGCTTGTTTCCCAGCAGGAGCAGGAGGTGCATCCTCCATGTGCCCGCTTGCATCTCCCTTGTGTGCTTTTCCCACCCTCGTTGGAGCTGGCATTATGCCAGTGGAATGCCAAAGACCAAGGCCCTGAAAGATTGCATCTTATGACTTAAAAGGCTACGACACTGAGGACATTCTCTTGCCCAATCTTTCTCACACCATGGAGATGCTGAATAAGACGATTACACAAACATTTTCCAAGTTAAAATTGGATTTGAGGCTTCATGGGACTCATGCGCCAAGTGCAGCCTGTCCTCTTTCTCATCACTTCGCAGTCCCGAGTCATTCTCAGCAATTTAAGTAAACACCTAAATGTCATCCCAAGGAGAATTGCTCAAGAAGTTTTATTAGTTTGGATGAATTCTTCCTTCCTTCCTTTCTCTCTCTTGTTTTTAACTTCTTCAAAATTTAATACACATTCTCTGTCCTGGTTTAGTCTTTCCACTTTCCACTGGGCAATAACAGAGAACAGCTTGCACTGCACACTTTGAAAAATTGTTCCCAATGAAGCACGAACAGGGAACATCAGGAGTCTGAGGTCCAATGACTGCAGTTGGCTTATCAGACCAGTTGCGCAAGTCAGCTACAGTCTCTGGGCCTCGGTTTCCTGATCTGCAAATGGAATCAGAGTTATAGTCTCCGAGCTTCACCCTCAGAGAAAGTGGGTTGTAAAAATTACCCTTCTTCGAGTGTTTGGAGGTTGGGACTGCAGAAATGAATCAATTGTCATCATTTCCTTCAAGAACTTTAGGAGATTTAATGATATCTAATTCAACCTTACTAAATGATTGCAAGGTACAAGAACAATAGTGTTACACAGTAAGAGATCACCAGCTTGATTTACTTATATATAAAATGTATTATTGTAATAATACACTAATATTAACATATATATCATTAATATGTTATATACTGTACTACTATATATTAATATATTATATTATGTTACATATTACATAATATGATATATTAAGACATTAATCTACATGGAATTATGTACCATATATTAACATATATAAAATATATAAACAATATATAAAAATACATATACTAGGTATACATTAATATAGTGTAATATGTTAATTATATAATTAACATATATTATTTCATATTTTAATATAATTAGCATACATTATATTTTATATGTTAATAATATATAATTATTATATATATAATATTTTAGAGATAGCTCTTGCTCCATCACCCAGATTGGAGTGCAGTGATGCAAGCATAGCTTACTCTAGCATCAACGTCCTTGGCTCAAGCAATCCTCCTGCTTCAGCCTCCCAAGTAGCTGGGACTCAAGCCACATGTCACCATGGCCAGATCATCGATTTGCATTTTGAAATATAGAAACATGCTCTTGAAGCACAGAACAATAGTGGGCTGCTCCTACAGTGACCCATGTTTCTTCCTGAAACTTGAGCAAAGCTGGGTGGAAATGGTGCAGAATGAATGCTGGAATGTTTCCATTCTTGTTTTCCCTATGATGCTATATATTTAGGGTTCTGTTTTTCTATCAGTTTACTGTTAGTTCTCTACTTGCCTCATGAACCAGCTTTCTTAAGGTTCCCCCATGCTCACGGTTCTAACTCTTCAGACCTTCATTTAACCAGTTTATTGAGGATTAAATACAACTTGGTCCTGCACAAAGATAAAGAGAAGTTAAATATGGTGTTAAAACATATATTTGGGATAGATGTATAGACTGCTAGAGCTGGAGGAGGCAGCAGATTAGCAATTTAAACTCAAAGTCACATAAATGGTTAGTGACAGATTTCCGGCTGGATCACGGCATTTGATGTCTAGCCTCCTCCTCTTGCTGTTACCCAGGATGTCATTTGCATGCATCCAATGAAAGTGACATCCAGGTTTTTGGCTATGTTGTGCCCAATCTGACATCCTGAGTGGGGAGCCAGGGTGGAATTGGTCATTTGGTGTTAAGAATTGAGCAGGTGGCGACAGAAGAGCAGGGCACGTTTCAGCATGAGGAGATGGGTAATGGAGGTAGAACCTGAGCCAAACCAAGCTGGGGCTCTGTCAATCAGGAGGCCAAGCTATACAGCTCACATCTGGGGTGAAGGGACATTGACATGGGCACACAAAGTACCCACAAGCAAAGTGCAAACATTTCCCAAAGTACTTCTGGTACAATATGCACCTATCAGAGAACATGCTCTTCAACTGTGTTACAGGAGGAAACTATGGAAAACTGAAGATGAATGGCATACAGTCTCATCTGCACTCTCCACACAAACTAGGAGATCCTGTTCCTCTTAGTTTCCCCCTCCATTTACTAAGCCACATGCATACACAAGACTCATCCAATCCCATTCCCTTTGGGTAGCTCTGACCAAC
Source organism: Rhinopithecus roxellana (assembly GCF_007565055.1). NCBI lineage: Eukaryota > Metazoa > Chordata > Mammalia > Primates > Cercopithecidae > Rhinopithecus > Rhinopithecus roxellana. Next base: position 96,615,773 of record NC_044556.1, on the reverse strand, counting down.
TTACCTTGTCCAATAAATTGCCCTCCTCCTCTGCACTTGGATTTGTAGTTTCTATGTCCTTTTCACAGTTTGAACACCTCCATTATACATACTTCCACTATAGAGTTTATCCCTTTGAACTTGCACAATAGTTTTTTTTTTTTTTTTTTTTTTTTTTTTAATGTACTTGTCTTCCCTCTGGTCTAGACTGTGGACTTACTGGCAGCAGACATACTAAGGTAGAAAAATACAGGTTTGGGGTTAGGTTTGAGCTGTTCCACTTTCTTCCTGAGTGAGGTTAGACAAATCGCTTCCTTCTTCTGGTCCAGTGTCCTTATGTTGAATGTCCAGATGATGATCCCCATGGTGAAGGATGTAGAGAGGAATAAGTGAGATGGAACGTGTAAAGCATTTAGCCGGTGCCTGGCACACACCAGGCAACCTCTAGGCAGAAGCTCTTGTCACTCACCTTGGTTGTCCCTGCAGCACCATGTGAGTGTCCCTCACACAGCAAGTACTCAGGAAGTGCTGACTAATTGAGCAGGGGTGTTCCATCAGCAACAGTGATATGGTGCCACAGTGGCTGAAGGGTGTGGGACAATTGAGTACCAGGAGGGCAAAGCAGAGCTTTCTCCTGACCATGAGTTCCAGGAGCTGCCTATGTGACACTGAAGCAGTCTGGGGATAAGTCCGTCCTCACCTGCTAAGGGAGTCGAACTTCTTTCCTAACAATTGCCTGATAGCAGGTGGCTGTCTGAGCTGTGACAAAGTAATTAATGACACCCACCAACAACAAGACCTTTCTCTGGGACCATTTGACAGACCTAGTGACTCCTTTGGCCCAAGACAAAGGGTGGTGATTTTCTCAGCCACTACATGTGCCTGGTGAAGCCTGTGACCAGATGCCACGTCAGCTTTAAGAGCTAGCAGCTTATTAGCAAAGCCAGACCCAGGTGCACCAGGCAGTGTAATAGTCTAGATCCCTTCCAAGCAGTAGCCTCAAATCTAAATGTAGAGTCAGGTATAAATCCATCGCTCTCATCATGCTTGGCTTTGTCTAAGGAGAACACTTCAGGTCCCTGCCCTGGTCAGGCAGTGGTAGTGTCAACAGACCATGTGTTTAGGATGATGGTCTAGGATTAAAAAATCCAAAGCAGAAAACCTGAAAAGAGGGGAATTTACATAAAAATAATTGGCAAGTTATTAACTTATGTTTGCATGTAGGTTCTGTACAATTTCTGGGGAAAAGGGAAAGTAGTTTAAGCTACATTTAAGCCAGATCTATATCTTCTTTTGAATGTACACTTTCTAGAGGTTTTCAAGTGACCCCCTGCCATGAGGGCCAGTGTGTGGCTCCCAGTGTTTAGAAGAGCATAAATATGTTGAAGGCAGGACATTCATTCCCCTGGTATCCCCATGAAGCTGAGTGCACGGCCAGGGAACACACTAGCAGCCACTAGAGTGTGCAGAACTGATGGCTTGCCTGGCAGTGGGAGCTGTGTCAGCGTCCTTCCTTTGTCTCAGGACAGCTGAACTTTTTGTGCCCTGAGATGAGGCTGGCCTGCAAGGGCCTGTGGCAAAGACATGTAGCTGGATGGGATACCATATGCAAACAGGAAGACGGTTTATAAGCCCCAAGGGACACTGAGGCTTCTGGGTCTGCTTCTAGGCATAGGGCCAGAATGTATAATGACCCACTACAAGACTGTCTTAGATGGTCATAAAATGCCTTGCACAGACCTCAGACTAAATTAAGACAAATCTGATGGAGAAGGAAAACAGGTTGAAACTCAAGAGGCAAATAAAATGTCTCTGCCTGGAAATTTTCCTTGAATCCTGCTCCAGATGTATTTGGGAGTATTTTCCAGGCACAACCCTTGCCCAGTAGCTCCCACAGTGCCTGTGGTCCCTCCACAGTGCAGTAGGGGCACGTCTGGGGCTGCAGGGGAAGCCTTTGGCAGCATCCATTAGGGGCCTAGAAGTGAAATGCACCTGTTTCTAGTCATTCAAGTCAAATGGCAAGTTGATCTTTTTGTTGATCCCAGAAGTCACACCCCTGGGTCCAATTTGGGATTCCACTCTGTCTCCACAATTTCTGCTCACACTGGAACACACGCTGCCATCCCAGGCAGACCAGTTCATGGGAGAGTCTGTGTGCTCCTAGCACTAACAGCAACCCATCTCCTCCCACCCCAAAAACGCAAGGAGTGTGACGACACAGGTTTATTTTTGGTGTAACGCTGACTATGCTTTTCAGTATAACACAATGATTACTGACAAAGAAAATCACTAAATTCGAGTTTTTGATCTTGAAACTGAAATATTAATCTCGTTTCTCCAAAAAATGATCTGCTCCTTCCAGCGACCGCCATGAGCTCTTTCTGCTACCCAAAGCACTATGTCAACATATTTACAGAAATCATTGTTGATTTTTTTTCCTCTTAGTTTTAGGTTAACAAAACGTTCTTTCTCTTCTATTTAACAAACATGGTCTGGAGGTGGGAAGAGAGGCAGGAGAGGGAAGACATAATAGAAAAGTATTGCAGGGGAAGGACATTCTCAGTATGAATAATATAGAGCATTAGAACCCCAGGAATTGCATCTGTTTCCATCACTGTTTCATCTCCAGCATCTACAAGAGTGCCCAGGACATAGAAAGTCCTCAATAAGCATTGTTGAAGGAAGGATAGATCGCTCGGTTAGGACGGATTCAGACAAACGAACCCAGCATGGAGCAAAGCATGTTGCCAGAAATGGTTCATCCCCTGGTTATTAAGCCGGCCAATCATCAGCATTCCCCAGGAGCCTTAGAAAAATACAGATTTGCCATTATACCCTGGACCGACTATAAAATAATCCAGGGTGGTGCCCAGGATTCTGAATTTTTCTGAAGCCTCACACAGGATTCTTAGGTCAACAGTGCCTCGACTGGCCTTTGAGAACCACTAATATACATCCTAACAATATTTGCCAAGACCCTTTGTGGTTTTTCTTCTCCCCACTACAAAAAACTCATGTATACACACGCCACACAAAGAATTCAAAACCAATAGACCCACAAATGATGATATAGACATAGTTCTGCAATGTCGTAAGTATTTTACTGTGTGGGATTGACCTGTCCCCTGGCAAGTCCAGGGAACAGGCTCACAGAGGCACATTCTGATTTTCTGGTTTGAGAAGAAAGGGTTAGTTCCAGCCAATCATTTAAAAAAAAATATACCAAGTTAAACTAAAGGGTTGAGAGGAAGGCAATCTATGTTAAAGGGACTAGAGAATTCCATCAGCTAATATCATGTAGAGCTAAAGTGCAAGATTCAGGGTCTGGTGGCTGGACAGTTACCCACATAAAGAAGGCTATACGCAAATATGCAGACATTTTATAATATCTCCTGCATGGGAGGCCAGGCCACTGAAGCAGCACCAGGGGCTGGCATGCCCCCAAAGGAGGTGATAAATCCCAGGAAGAGGCAGTACCTGCCTTTTCCAAAGCCAGCGTGGAGTGAAGCTGTGAACTAATGCGAGAATTAACCTGGGGAAGACTTGAATGAAAATCATGGGAGTCCCCATTTATAAGGAAAGATTCTAAAGACATGGAGGGTTTGGGCTAGAGAAGGCAAAGGTGTGTGTGGCTGTTCATGGACAGTTCTGGTTATAATCCCTACAGGAGAATCCAGTAAATGTTAGTCTTAGAAAGTGTCCTGAGACTTGATCAGGCTATTTGTCTTGTCTCTGTTTCTCATGTTTTCTTGTCTCCTCCATTCCCACGCCCCCTTCCAGGGCCCGTTGGACTGTCCTGCAGGTCGGGACACCTGGCGCCCGAACAGGGACCTGGACACTGGGGAAAAAGTGAGGAAGAAGGCACTAAAGTTGGCCGAAAGTAAAAGTGGAAGAAATTCCTCCCTACGCCGCGGGAGCCTGCCACGTTGGAACCAGAGAGATGAACTCCAACTACAAGCCCCTCTGGACCATGGTGCTGATTTGCCAAGCATTCCAGGTTTATGCCAGCTTCGGTAATCCCCATGAGGCCCGTACATATATACAACAACGATACGGTAAGCCCTGTGATTGTTATGGGGGATATGTGACCTCCCCTCCAATTAAGTACCTCTCAACTGTGTCCTGCTCTGCTTACACAGCATACCTGCCTAGTAACTCCTTTAAGTGGAGGTGTGTGTCAACCCCAAGAATATCTAGCGGAGGGGGTACCACAACCTGCCCTTGTGACACATTTAAGACTGCTATGCATAGTTCCTGCTATACTACTTATCAAGAATGTACCTCTGGCGGTAAAACATATTATACTGCTATCTTAACAAGAACTAGAAACCCCACTATAGGGGCCGGTAATGTTCCTACAGTTTTAGGAAATACCAATAACCTTGTATCAGCTGGCTGTACTGGAATTGTAGGACAGCCTGTCTGCTGGAATATTCGCCCCTCTCTTCATATCTCTGACGGAGGAGGACCACAAGACAAGGTCCGAGAAATTATGGTATACAAAAAACTTGAAGATTTGCAAAGGTCCCTGTACCCGGAAATTCACTACCACCCCTTGGCCTTGCCCAAAGCCCGAGGGAAAGAGAAAATTGATGCCCAGACCTTTGACCTCCTCACTGCTGCTCATAACCTGCTTAACAATTGCAACTCTAGTCTAGCTAATGACTGCTGGCTGTGTCTGCAATCAGGAGATCCCGTTCCTCTTGCCATACCCAGCAATGACTTAAATTATACATCCAATACTCCTTGCGCCATAATTCCTCCCCTTAAAGTACAACCTTTAGAATTTCCTAGTTCCTCTTGCATCTACTTAATAACACTTACGACCTTGATGTAGGATTCAATGAATTCAATAATTGTTCCACCATAGCAAATATTTCCCAATCATTGTGTGCCCCAAACAGCTCAGTTTTTATATGTGGCAATAATAGGGCTTATACCTATTTACCTACTAACTGGACAGGATGCTGTGTCTTAGCCACACTTTTACCTGACATAGACATTATCCCTGGAGATGAACCTGTGCCTATCCCAGCTATAGATCACTTTTTAGGAAGAAACAAAAGGACAATACAATTTATCCCCTTACTTGCAGGATTAGGCATAACTACTGCCGTGGCAACTGGGGCTACAGGCCTAGGGGTTTCTGTTACTCAATACACCAAGTTGTCTCGCCAACGGATCTCAGATATGCAGGCCATCTCAAGTACTATACAAGATTTACAAGATCAGGTAGATTCTCTGGCAGAAGTAGTGCTCCAAAATAGAAGAGGCCTAGATCTACTAACTGCAGAACAGGGAGGCATCTGCTTGGCTTTACAGGAGAAGTGCTGTTTCTATGCCAACAAATCCAGGATCGTCAGAGACAAAATCAGGCGTCTACAGGAAGACCTAGAAAAACGACGAAAAGAAATAACCGATAACCCGTTTTGGACTGGGTTCCATGGACTCCTTCCCTATCTTATGCCATTCCTGGGCCCCCTGCTTTGCCTATTGCTCTTACTCTCTGTAGGACCTTTGGTTTTCAATAAGCTCATGACATTCATTAAGCAACAAGTCGAGGCTATCCAAGCAAAGCCTATACAGGTCCATTATCATCGCCTAGAACAAGAAGATCGCGGTGGTTCATACTCACACCCATTATGACCACCTTCCCTATGCGCTGAACTGGACAGCCAATGACGGGTAAGAGAGTATCATCTCTCACTAACCTAAGACAGGAGGGCCATCATAAGCTACTGCCTAATCCCATGACGGGTACCAGTGATGAGATGCATTACTCCAACCTAAGACAGGCGCAGTTCCCGAGGGACAATCTTCTAGCCACAATTATATATAAAAAAGGGGGACCTGTCCGGAGCCATGAGGCCCAGAATTAGCTGACCTCTGTTGCTTGATCTCTGCAAAGCGGAGACAAGATGGCATATTTCCAGGTTCTTCATTACAAACTTTTCCCGCGCGCGCCTAAACTTTTCCTGTGCGCATCTAAACTGTTCCCACGCGCGCCAACCTTTCCCACGCGGGCGCAAACATTTTTCGCGCCCAGGAAGATATGCAGCCCACGGCGCAGGCGCGATCCCGTGCCCGGGAAAATTACCGACCAACGGTGCATGCGCAATTGTAATTTGAGAAAACCCGGCCCCCCGTCACCGCCCTGGCCCAACCTCTTCCCCTGCCAGCCTATATAAGGCATCGCACCACCATCATTAAACGAGACTTGATCAGGAAAAAAAAAAAGAAAGTGTCCTTTGGATCTTGAATTTTTATTTTTTTAAATTTATTTTATTCTATTTTATTTATTTATTTATTTTGAGACAGAGTCTCACTCTGTCATCTAGTCTGGAGTGCGGTGGAATGATCTCAGCTCACTGCAACTTCTACCTCTGCCTCCCGGGTTCAAATGATTCTCCTGCCTCAACCTACCGAGTAGCTGGGATTACAGGTGCACACCACCACTCCTGGCTAATTTTTTTGTATCTTTAGAGGAGATGGGGTTTCACCATCTTGGTCAGACTGGTGGATCTTGAATTCCTGATGTGTCTCTGAGTCTCATTGCTGAACATTTCCAAGACTTACTACATCACCCCGGAAATTCTCAGTACCCAGCTCTTGGTACTGTTTTTGCCCCCAAACAAAAATTAAAGCCAAGTACTATATCATTATTCCCTTTCAGGAAAATGTTTATTTGCAAGAAGATTTTGTTTGATATATTATTTCTCATCACCGTGCAGAACAAAACAGCGATCTGCAAGCCAACAGAGGAGAAACAAAATAATTTTGCTTTCCCCCTTCTCCCTGTCCTTTGCTCACTCCAATGCCATTGGACCCACTGTCTTTCCTCACCTTTCAAGTTTCCAATTTTAAAACGACCTCTCTCAAGGAGGCTCCTTTCATTTCATCCCTCAGATGGGAATCAAAGAAATCCTTCGAGGGTTGCTGGGGTGTAGACGACGGGAAATGGCCCACCGTGGAGGCATTTATCATCTCTCTTTCTGTCCTCTTTTCTGCAGGAGGGCACTTCTTGTAAAACCAAGTCATGAATAATGGATGCAAAGCAAAGCCTGCATTTTGGTCTTATTAGCATGCACCTTGTCAGAAACTGCCTTCCCTGAGCTGTGAATCCTCTCTCCCTCGCTCTGCACTCTGAGGTCCCAGGTACTGCTGTCCTGCAGCCGCTTTGTGTTCATTTTGCATTCTTCCTCCCCATCTCTCGCTGTCCCCAGCCAGCTTCCATTGTAACTGCTTTCCAGGTTCCCGCATTCTGGTGTCATTGCCTGTAGGAAGTCTTTCCTTTTGTCTAGAGTTTTTTTTTTCCTTTCACTTTTTTTTTCTCATTATTATCCTTGAAGGGATTTTAATCTGCCCTGGTGATATAAACTTTCTCTCTTTTTTTGGTTCAGAAAATGTTTAATAGTGCAAATTCCTAAGACTATTCTCTATCATGTTTTTTTTTTTTTTTTTGTTTAGTTGTTTCATTTGTTTCTAATTCCTTTCTCTAGCTTTTCAAACTCTCCCTACTGGGGTTTAGACATTTGCCTCATTCCCCTATTCACGTTGGTTTTCTTTAGTCAGTCACATGGCTTCTAATCAATAGGCCTTTTTCTGTAATAAAATATACACCTTATTCAGTTCTTGAAAGAAATGCCCTAACCTGAGCATTCAGTCAAAACTTGCAATTTAATTTGACTAAGACATTTCACAGGCTGACCTCTTTTACCTCTAGGATTTAGAAGAACCAAATTCCAATGCTAGCTACACTTCTAATTAGCTATGTCACTAGGTGCAAATAAATCAGACTTTGCAGACCTCGGTCTTTTTATCTGAGAAATGACAGGGCTGCATACAGTAATTGCTATGCTCCCTTACTATTTAAAACTGATACAATTCTAAGTTTCGTTCTTGTTGGAAATATATCAGCATCTTTCCCAGCTATTTCTCTTTCTCTGGTGTTACATTATTTCATTTCCATCTTCAGACAGTTCAATAACTCAGCCTGTGGTTATACACTTTATGAGATTCCAATTCTGCCCTTACCTTTGTCATATCACTCACTCTTTCTTCTAATACACACATAACACACTGTGTTTATGTTGACTCTGACTTCAGCTAAGCAGAACAAACGAACACAGAACCCACTGAAAGATGCTTTATGAGATATGCAGGCTTTGAGGAACTGCAGGTTTTGAGGAAATGCTTATGTAAGGCATTTGTTCATTCAACTTTGCTCAAACCAAAAGAGCCCATATTTACAGTGCTCTCAGCCCTCTTTCAAATTGTGTTGGTTATTAGTCCTAAATAGTATCTAAAGCCAGATTAACCACTCAAGCCAGTCAGTCTGATGAATGTTTCCCTACATTAATTCACACACATAGACAATGTTCTCCCCACAATTTCCCATGTTTCCTCCATTTAATCACCATGACAATCATGTCAGGGAGCTTCAGGGCAGGTTAGACCATTCTCATTTTACAGAGGAAGAAAACAGGAGCTCAGAAAGGGCATAGGACCTGCCTGAGTCCCTCAGAGAACTGGAAGGAAGATCTGGCCCTCCTAACACCAAGCTGCCACTGAAGAAATCAGTCTGGTTTTTGTTTGTGTTTGTTGTTTTTTTGAACTTGCATAGAAGTAGAGCCAGGCCCACTCTTGTTATCCCGCAAATGGGCTTGCTGCCTGACATGCGTAGAAGCCAATAAGATGGCACTGGATTTTGAGAAAAGAAACGCTTTATTGTGAGGTCAGCAAGGAAACAGGAGGTGCAATGAGAGTCTGTCTCCCCGATTTGGGGCCTAGAGAGCAAGTTTTAAGGAGTTGGAGGGCAAGGGAAAGGATTTAGGAATGTTGGCTTGGTAGAGTCTGATGGGAGGGCTTCAAGTTTGACTATTTATGGTAAGGTATGTTGAAACAGACTATAGCCCCAGATTTTCCTGGTTAATGGGTCCTTCACTTCTGAAAAAGTTTTGGTATTCAGGTTCCCATTATGTCCCAGTCTTCTTGGTTCTGTGGGGAAGAAATCATTGGTTCTAGGTGTTGTTGGAAGCCAAATCTTTTTCTACTACACATGCCTAGGCTACATGACTTGTGGTTTTGGCTTCGTTATACTTACAAGGTAACTTGACATTCTGTTATCAATAGAGTAGGCCCAGTGTGGGCTGGTCCTGCAATTACAGTTCCTTCTAGCGAAATATCAGCACAAAGGCTCACTACCAGGGTGATGCAGCAGGAAAACACCCCCTCCTTCCCCTCCTTTCTCTCCAAAGTCTGCAGAGAGCATTGTCACAGCTTGCCTCCAGTCATCGGGCTCTGAGGGGAGGACAATATACTAGAAATAGCAGATCCCACCAATTTCCAGTCTCTGCTACTACAAGACATGAAGAACTGACTATCCCAGCAGAAGCCAGGCCTCAGGGCCATGCAGTGTACACTGGGCCCCAAGCACAAGTGCCTCCTTCCATTCACTGCCTGGGCACCTTGCTCCCCTGTCCTGGTTTCGATCCTGCTCTCTTCCCTCTCTGCTCGGGGCTTTTTCCACTGCAAAGAGAATACAGTTCACACAAGAGAGCACAGCTTCTCTGTCATCCTAAAATTCCTTTCTTGAGCATGAACTGGCCCCCTACTTAGTTTTTATCCAAGGAATTTTACCCAGTGGACCCCTGATCCATGGCTTACCTTAATCTCCTTTCCCATGGGTAGACGTCTGGGACCCTTGCTATAGACACTGACCTACTCAGTCTTGGTTTGGTCAAAAAATACATGGGCATATATACAATGTTTAGAGCCACTTAATTCATAATAATCCCAAACTGGCAATAACCCAAATGTCCATCCAAAAGAGAATGGATAGATGAATTGTAGTACATTCACATGACAGAATTTGAAAAGAAGAAACCATTTGCTATGGCTTAAATATTTGCTCCCTCAAAAACTCATGTTGAAATTTAATCCCCAATGTGACAATATTAAGAGAGAGTGCCTTTGGGAGGTGACTGGATCTTGAAGGCCCTGCTCTCATACATGAATTAATCCATTCATGAATGAATGCATTAATGGGTTAGGACTAATGGGTTATCATGGGAATGAAATTGGTGGCCTTAGAAGGAGGAGAACACAGACCTGAGCTAGCACATTAGCCCACTTTATCCCTTCACCCGGCCCAGCCTCGGAACTCTTCAGACAGTCCCCACCAGCAAGAAGGCTGTCACTAGATACAACCCCTCAACCTTGGACTTTTCAGCATCCATAACTGTAAGAAATAAATTCTTTTTCTTTATAAATTACTCAGTTTCAGTTATTCTGTTACAAGCAAGAGGAAACAGACTAAGACACCATTAATACAGACAATTTTTGAGATCTACTCATGTTGATATCACAAATAAGTCTCAAAAAATATCACATTGAGCTAAAGAAGCCAGATCAATGAGCACATACTGAATGAATGCTTTTGAATGCACTCTATTTATAGGAAGTTCAATGACAGGCAAAAAAAATCTGTGGTAGTAAAAAGTAGAACTGTGGCGGGGTTTGTTTTGACTAGAAGATGGGCCTTCCAGTGGGGACGGAAATGTTTTTTGGGGTGGTGGTCTCATGGGTATAAGCAACTGTCAAAACTTCCCAATCCATACATTTAAAATCTGTGTGTAAATTTTATTTATGGCATCTACATTATGCTTAACTTTGGAATATTTTTTAAAACAATATCTGGTCAAACTATTGCACAAATGTCGTAAATGTCTCTTCCACCAGGCCTTTTGTCACGCTGAGCTGAGCTTAGCTAACCCTGACCTGAGCTAAGTATCCCCTTTCTCTGGGCTCTCATTTGCATCACAGCTACAATTTGCATTTACATGTGACACTGACATTTGCCATAAATCACGCTCTTTGCGAGGGCTGAGTCTGGCCTGGCATCTTCCAGATCCACAGAGCTCCCAAAATTCTCATCTTACTCTGTGGGCACAAGGAGGAAATATGTGAGGAAACCAAGTTCTGTGTAGCTGAAGGGAAGGGAAGGCCCTCACTGTGAGTTAAGAGTTCCCCAGTGGGAGCAGTTGGGATTTTCTACACTGGGTAACCTGGAAAGGGATCAGGACAATGTTCAGGATTAGGTCCCACAAGGGATGGTGAAGTGATGATGAGAACCTCACCACTTAGCTACAAAAATGAGGAGGTGTAACTGATGACTTCTCCCCTTCCCCACTGCTGCAAAAAAGAAAAAGACAAAGAGCAAGAAAAATTTGAAAGAATTTTGGGGGTCAAAGGCATATGTTTCTGTGTACATACTGGTCTAAATGAGTTACATTGCATTGCTTGAGTGTGTCAAGGCATGGGTCTATTAACTACTCAAGGGAAAGACAGTAGGCTAGACTCTGGTGGGAGCAAAGTATCAGGTGGACCTCTCAGCACAGCAGGATGTGGTCCAAAAGTCCAAGGTTGATACAGTCAAGCAGAGGAGGATGCTGGTTTTGCGGAGACAAAGGAATCACAAAGGGCAGGCAGCCAACTCAGGAGATCCATAGTTTCTAAGCTCCAAGGAAAGCAAGTCAGGAGAAAAAGTAGAGAGGATACAAAGAAAAGGACTGGGACTCAACAGCTGCAGCCCAGGTAAGTTTTGCCCCGAGGTATGGGTGTGGCTCATTCTGGCCTGGTTGCCTGAGCCTCTGCCCTGACCTCCCCTAGGTAGGGAGGCAGCAGGCAGGGAAAGCGAGGCTGGGGTGGAAAAAGGGTAGACTGCTGAGAAAAATCCCTTCCATTGTGAAATTTACAATCTGGTTGTAAAGGCAAATTTTAGATAATAAGAGATTGAGAAGTCATGAAGAAATATAGGATTAGCAACTAAATGATGGAGACAGGAAATGAGTGCTAGAATCAAGTCACTTCCGTCCAGAATCACAGGCTGGACCACCTGCAGGGAGCAGGCGGGTTTCATAAACCAGGGACTCAAGTTGCATTCTTTCATCACATGCAGTAGGGTATGCAGATTAAACAGCCAGGAGGAGTCAGTACTTCCTTAAAGAAATATAGGCTGTCTCCCATTTTGCTTTGTCGAAACCCCATCCTCTTAGTCCACTTTTTTTTCCTTGCTTTTGGTAGAGATACGGCCCCTGAGACATAACCACCATAACAAGGAAAAGTACAGGGCAAGTGAAGGATAAAGGGGAATGGGTGCCTCGCCTCGGGGAGGTGGGAGGGATAAGAGACAGCAGGAGTCACCCTGCAGGGATGTACCCATTGGAAGGGGTGGCCCCTGAGGAATATCTGCTGATTTTGGCAGTATTGTCCTATGTCTCTGTTTTTGAAGAGATCTCTGAAATCCAGATTCTATGTGAAATCTCTAAATTTATAAATATGGACTTTTATTTTTCTTGTCACTGTAAGCTATATAGAATATATTGTTGGTCATCAGTTTGACCTGTTTCAAACAGTCAATCTGACTTTAGTTAGGAGATAAAATCTATATTCCAATCAGAGTGATGAGGTTCAGGACATGCTACCCCCAAAATGTGGCTCCTTGATACAATGAATACTTTAAGGTGAGGAAATTTGAGATATAGCATATGCAGGAAAGACTCTCTGAATTTCCCCACCCTTCTTCCATGAAGGAGGTCAGAAAACCCAGGAAGAATGTTCTGATCTTCCACTGAAGCAGGTCATAAGACCCTTGTATGAAAGGTGCCCTCCCCTTTCTAGGAGGAAAGGGGTTTCTTTATCTCTGAAGATGAAGGGGACACAGAGTATCTGAACAAACAGACCTTGGTAAGTCTCCCCCAGTTTACTACTCTTACCTCTTACTCTACGCTTGTATTGCTCGGTTTTCACACTGCTATAAAGAACTACCTGAGACTGGGTAATTTATGAAGATAAGAGGTTTAATTGACTCACAGTTCCACAGGCTATACAGAAAGCAAGGTTAGAAAAGCTCAGGAAATTTACAATCATGGCAGAAGGTGAAGGGGGAAGCAAGCCATGTCTTTGCCACGGTGGAGTAGGAGAGAGCAAGAGAGAGGAGAAGTGTTACACTTTTAAACTATCAGATGCCGTGAGAACTCACTCACTATCACAAGAACAGCAGGGGAAAGTCCGCCCCCATAACCCAGTCACCTCCCACCAGGTGCCTTGACACGTGGGAACTGCAATTCGACATGAGATTTGAGTGGAGACACACAGCCAAACCACAGCGATGCTCTACTGGATTTCTCCATGACTGCTCACGCTTCATCAAACCTATTAGTAAAACCACGCAGGTTTAACTGTTTCTTTGAGTCTTCATTTCCTTATGAAGGCTCTCGTGTCATGTGAAATTCACACTAAATAAATTTGTTTGTTTTTGTTTTATCAATCTGTCTTTTGTTACAGGGCCCCAGCCAGGAACTTGGAAGGGTAAAAGGAATATATATATTTTTCCTTCCCTGCAGCAGTATTGCCTTAAAAAGAAGAAACATATAATGTAACTGAATACAAGCCAGCGGCTGTCCTGCTTCTTACAGTCTTGGTGTAGAAACACAAAACCTACTAGGCTACATCCAGTGGCATTCCAACACCCACCATTAGACATCTGCACATTCTTGGAGAGGGGAAGAGGAGGGGATGATTTCTTCTCTATGTGCTCAATAAATGTTAGATACCTGAAGGAACATGTCAAATGTAATGAGAAACTGTCTCCAAAGCAACAATAACAGCAAGAGAATCACTTCCTTCAAGGATTCATAAATTTCTAGCGTATTTTGACAGGAGGGAAAGGGTCGTATCACACAGCACTCATATTCACACCATCTCTTCAACTAGTCTTGCTAAATTCTCTCCCACTCCCCGCCCCCAACCCCATCCTTTGCTCCTCTCTTTCTTGTATAATAGCCTCTATTCCAAAAGCTTTGCAGTCACAACGCAACTACTGTCAGCAGCCTTGCTACCAATCAACATGCAGGCCCGAAGGGGTCTGGGGTGCCTTTACCAAGGAATTTTCTTGGGTAAAGACAGTTTCCTTCCCAAGAGGAATTCTGAGGCCAGCTGTTTAGACCGTAAACACTTTGCCAACTCTTTACAAAAAAAAAAAAATTAGCAGCTAACATTGCCACAGCTTTTGTTCTTCCCCATTTTGATCCTCTTCCCAGTGAAGTAGGTTGAGTCAACATGTAAAAAGATAAGCTCCAGAGAGAAAACATAAGTAATCAGACAACTTATGTAAGGACGGGCAACTTGTAAATGGGGCAGCTAAGCCGAGAGTTGGCACACTTTCAAGGGGGACACTTAGGGTTCACAAGCAATGGGTGGAGGTCTGTCACCATGTGCCAACCTGGACCCACACGTCAACAACAGGGAGACTACGAGAAAAGCTGGCCCTGGACCATCAGGTAGGTGCCTTCCAGGTACCCAGGAGCCTGGCAATGAAGTCCCTTGACTAAGATGATCCTTTGCCTCCCTGGTGTTTGATGTTAATGGTGGATTTTACACTGTTACTTGGGCCCTGTGTCTACTTTTGCCCCCAGATGTCTTAGTTTCCTAGGGCTGCTGTAACAAAATACTATAAACTGTGAGCTTAAAACACCTCATATTTATTCTCTCACAGTTCTGGAGGCCAGAAGTCTGAAAGCAGGGTGTGGACAGGGCCTCCCTCCCTCTGAAGGCTCTGGGATGGGTCCCTCCTTGCCTCTTCCTAGTTCCTGGTGGTTGCCAGCCATCCTTAGTATTCCTTGGCAATCAGTGTCTCCATTGTGACATGGTCTTCTGTCTCCTCTCTGTCTCAAAATCCTCTCTCCTTAGAAGGACACGAGCCATTGGATTTCGGGCCCACTCTAATACAGTATGACCTCATGTTAACTAATTACATCTGCAAAGACCCCATTCCCAAACAAGGTCATCTTCTGAGGTTCTGGGTAGACACGCAATTGGGTGACACTGTTTAACCCAGTAAAGTGGTTATTTATATGCTTATGTACGTCTGCTAAAAATGCCAATGGCACATTCAGAAGTCTCTGGAATCTGCATTTTAGTGAGGAATTCTTCTTTTAGGATCGATTTTCCTAAATAACATTCAAGAGCTTGAGTCTACTGACTCTCTGGGCATTAAGCCAGACTTATATCCTTAAGGCTTAACGATGGTTTGAATTATTAGCTTCAAACACTTACATTTGGGTTAGGAAAAAAATTGTCTTACTCAGCAACACTGAGACAAGGTTATTAACCTCAATATTAGATTCACATTTTTATCGGTGGTTCTGAAGTAGTCTGGGAGGCCAGAAGACAGCCCTCCCTCTCACTCCTATCAAAAGTCCTGAACAACTTTGTTTACGTTTGATTTTTATTATAAAGGCAAAAAGGAGGAAATAATGTGTGCTAACCACATGTCACTGACCACATAGTTAATGAAATGATTTTATTCTATGGGCTTTATGTTCCATACACACATATGTTATGGCACGAAGTGATCATGAGAAAAATGCTTATGAATAAGCACTTGCTAAACTTCCTTCCTCAGGATCCATAAAGTAAAATCATTATTTAAATATAAAAGATAGAGAAACATGACTTTAGCGCCTATAATCACCAGGTGGCTCCCACCCACCCCTGCTCCATGGTCCTCCATCCGTGACTCTGCTTTTCCTCCTCCCCTCTTTACCTTTACGTTTTTCCTCCTTTCTCATGCCTCCCTCTCTCAGAATCTAAAGAGATGAAGTCAAGAGCTTCTCTTCACTGCACCTGAGTCTTCTATGCCTCTCCTGAGACATTCCTCACTAGATATCAGGGTCCAGATGTTGGATTGAGCTTAGGCTGCAACCTCTCTTCTTCCCCAGCACATACTTTTAAAGATCTCAGATGTATTTATAAGCACATAGCCAGCACAAAAACAAGAAAAGGAAATCTCTATAGACAAGAATTGATGTAGTCTCTCTACACCACAGGGGTGGAGAAAACCAGCAATGATAAGTGGACTCCTGGCCCACATTCCTCCAGTGGGCCAGGTCCAGAACCAGGCCAAGCAGGCGGGGCAGGGGACAGGGTTCCCATGCCGAGGTTGGATCTGGCGTTAGAACCCAGCTGCCCACCCAGGGCTGTGGCCTGGCTGCAGGCTGCAGCTATGTGACTGGGGCTGGGGCGTTGTTTCCCATATGTTGTAGGAGCCCAGAATCTTGCCTCTACCAGGTCCTAGGCTGAAACCACAATGACATCATCCCACTAGCAGTCTCACATCCCACATGAGCAAGGGAGAGGTCCTCTGAGAAGGCCCAGCAACAGGAGAACAGGCTGCAAGCATGAGCACTCAACTCACCCCTGAGAGAACTGTTTTCCTACCCTCGTGGAAACAAGGGGGGAAATAGCATTCATTAAACATGAATTCATGGTTGGAGAAAAAAATTAGAAATTTTGGAACTGAAGAATACAGTTAATGAAACAAAAGCTCAATAAATTTGTCCATTATTAATCTGAGTACACTTCAAGACTGAATTCATGAAATGGATGATAAAACTGAAAAAATCTTCCAGAATGGATCATAAAGAAAAAATATTATAAAAAATTAAGGGACAGGGAGGATTAATCTAGAAACTTCCATAATTATTCAATGAGTTCTGGATATGGAAAATAGAGAGGGTTCTTGGGGGACAACTTTTGAAAAGTAAGAATTTTGCAAGAAAATAAAAAGAGGCCTGAGTCCTTAGACAGAAAAAAATATCTCCCAAAGTGGCAAGTAGAGTGAATTTTTAAAAAATCCACATTTAGACACGTTTGTAAAAGTTTGTAACATATAAGGTACAGAGAAAAATCCAAAAAGCTGAGACAGAGAGAGACAGAGAGAGACAGAGAGAGACAGAGAGAGAGAGCGATCTACTCACATACACATGGATATAGACCTCATAAAATTTCCTGCAGACATGTACATTTAAAAAGTAAACAATTCCTTTGTGTCAAAGTTGGGTCATTTCAGGAAAACATTTTGCAATTTTAACTACCATCTCTCTCAGTTTCTGAGTCTTGTGGACATAAGGGGTCAAGAACCAATTCCAGCACTTCTTTGCTTCTCTGTGAATTGACTGCTTCTATGTCAAAACTCCTTCTTTTTCCCAACAACTTCAGGAGACATGACATTGGCCTTCCTGGGGTCTCAGCACTAAAGGACACCTTTTGAAACTGACCAAATAAATATTCCTTGAATTGCTTTTTTATTAAAAACAGCATTTCCTCCTCAAAAGTTCCAAAGACCTTTCTCTTTTCTATCATAAAGAGATCTTTGGATATGTTTCTGAAGAAAACTTTTTCCCAAATGAAAGTTTTGGAAAGCTTCTTTCATTTTTTTTCTTGTTATTTTCTCTATAGCAGAATGTAGCATGAGCTCTGTAAACAATTTAAGCCCATTTAAATTTAACTCCATTTAAGTAAAGATTTAAGACGTCATTTTTTTTTATGGTTCTCTGATCTTTTGTCCTAATAATTACAGCTAAAATATTATATCAAAGAGGAAGTTTTCAAAGGGTAAATCAGACCTAATGGTCTAACTACAATACTGAAGAACTTGAAAACCTTTCAAGGAAATGTACTTTTCTATGGGTATATATTTTTTTTCATCTTCCAACGATGGAATAAATAACGAATGGAATCCCCAAAAAACGCCATGCAAAAGAAAGGTTTGCAAGTGCAATATTCAAGTGACTCAGCAAAGCAAGAGCTTCCTAAGTTAAGCTGTCTAGAGTATCCCTTCCTTGGCTGTACCTTCCTTCTTGGGATCTACTTGATCAAAGCATGGACGAGTGATGTTGACCTTGGGGAAGTCACCCCGGTAAGAACCAGGGGTCCATCACAGACATCTTCCCCAGCCACCTCGCATTGTCCATGTCCTCCTGAAGCTTAGGTGGTGTTAGTTTATTCCCTCAGGTTGCAGACATGGCTGGCAGACTTGCTGGACAGCTCTGCGGAGTATTTTTGTGACAGGTGAAGGGGTCTATTCACGCCTGGAGGGTACTCCTTCTATGGAAAGAGAGCACTAGGAACACAAACATGACTCAGTTACCAGAGTCAACAGATAATTTTAGGTGTAATCCCATGCATGTCCTACATTAGGCACTCAACAAATACTTGTTATTTAATTAGTTGTTAATTAACAATAATTATCAACTAATAATTTATTAGTCTACACAGTATTAATTAAATACTGTTATTGAATTTGTAAATTTTGGGTCAAGAACCAGAAAGCAGGAAGCTCCAAGTCAAGCTGAACAGCGTATCTGTGTAATAATGATAGTGCCTGAGAGTCATGAAGGTAGCAAAGTGATCCTGCAGTGGGGTAGAGGTTCTCCCCCATTTCACCAGAGATGACTGCCTTGCTGTCATGTTGAGGGTGCCAGAGGATGGATGCTCCCTGTGGAGGAGCTTCAGCTGGGCATACCTTTGACAGCGGGCCTTTGATGGCCTTCAGCTTCCAACAGCAGTGGAAGTGCAGGAGTCTTCATGGGTATGAGAAGTCTTAGCAGTAGGGGTCACTATAAGGGCCTGGGGCAGAAGAAAGTTTGGCAGGTACTTTGAGGTGAGATGGCTGTGACTATAGGCAGACAGGACACACTTATGGGGACTCCCAGACCTGGCAGCACTGGGAGAAGGGGCATGTATCCACCAGGGTTCAGGTGCATGAAACTGAAAATATTCTCTAGGTACTTTCAGCAAAAAGAGGATTCAATAACAGAAATTAGCAATTTGCAGAATCTTTTGGAGAGCTACGAGTAGGATAACTCTCAGAAAAGCAACAAACTGGCCCATTGGACAACAGTCTACCTCTGCCGAGCAGCTCCCGAGTGGTGGAGCTCAAGAACACAAGTCCAGCAGGTACAGAACCACACTTGCTTCTCAGCACCACTGAAGCTAGTGGCTGGACCCTGGATGCTGAGTCAGGGAGCCCAGCATCATCTCCAGAACAGTAGCTCCAGGAGCTGCAGCTGAAGCCACAGGCAGTAGCCCCTGCCACACTTCCATCTTCCAAATCACGCAACTTCATCATAAACAAACCATCCAGGACCCTAGCTGCAAGAGAGTCTTACAAGGTATTTAAAAAAATCTTTCCAGCCCTGTCACACAGGAAGCCACAAAGAAAGTAAGGTGGAATGGAATAATAGAATATAAATGCCAATTCACCATCTCCATCCTGTGACTGAGGTGCTGGATTTGGAAGTGGTTTCTGAGACAAGTAGCAGCATCAGGAAAATGCTAGAGGTCCTAAAGTAGTGAATGAAAGCATAACTAGGAAAATCTGACTAGTCACTATTACTGTGATTGCTTTTTTAAAATGTTGAGATTGTGTGGGATATGGAAAAATGGAGATGGTGCCTATTTCACAGGATTATTTTGAAGATTTATTAAGACAAAATAAAAGAAAAAGTCTGTATATACTATAAATTATTATACAATGATAGTAACCTCAGGTGAAAAAAAAACCAAACATAACTCTTTCCACTAATGAGTCAGAAATAAATCCTTTTGAACAAATTCTAAACAAGACCCCCCACAGAAGGTTTAAGTAACAGTTAGTAGTTGGTGTTTAGTATGATAAACATCCTGATGACTCATGGGAAAAGGTGAGTCCATTCCTCCAACTGCCACCGTCCCAAGGAGATTTCATTAACCTTTAGCAAAATCTCTGACCTACAGCCCCAATCTGCTGGTTCATCCGAGAGTTGGCATCCTCATCTACCATAACCTGGAGATTTACAAGAAGTCCTCCAATGGTACCCAGGGAAGAATGTGCCCTGGGCCTCCCCATGAGGCTTGGCAGCGCCTTCTCCAACTCTGTCCCTGCCTTAGCAGCTCCTGCTTGTGGGGCTAGCACTGTGCTGTTCTTTCTGCCTCCATCTCAGCCAAAAGCAACGTCTAGGTGTCAGATTAGTCCCACAATTCCTGCAGACAGAGGGGCTTAGTTATACAATTCATTAATGTAAGGAATCACTGTCTCAGTTTTAGGAAAGCTTTGAGAACAAATCTAAAAGCTGACCTTGGGGCTGGGTGTGATGGCTCATGCCTGTAATCCTAGCACTTGGGGAGGCCGAGGTGGGAGGATCACTTGAGTCTTAGAGTTCAAGTCCAGCCTGGGCAACATAGGGAGACCCCATTTCTTTACATAAATAAATAGATAAATAAAATAAAAAATAAAAAACTGACCTTGGAATTAATCTTTAACAGAACTTTTATACATTAGCCAATGTGATCAAAGAAAGGAAGGCACAAGAGAGGGAAGAGGAAGGAAGGACGGATAGAAGGAAGGAGGGAGAGAGAGAAAGAGCATAAGAGAGAAGGGAAGATAAAAAGGCAGAAAGGCAAAGAGAAAGAAAGAATGAAAGGGAGAAAGAAGTAAAGAAGGAAATGAAAGGAGGAGAGGAGAGGAAAGGAAAGGGAGAGAAAAGCAAAATCAGGAAGGAGTTCTATGCAAATTTCGTACTTTCATTTAAAGAAAAATCAACCCCAAGTGGCAACACAAGAGCAGCCTGTTTGGACAGATTTAGGCTAGATTTACCACAGGGAGCTATACCTGACACATCTGTACTGAAAGCCATTGTATTTTCCATCAGTCACAGCTCAATTTCCCTCCAGTTCTGTCTCAGAAAAGCCAGAGCTGAAATGGGAGGAAATTGTACTGCTCCTATTGCACAGTGTCAATGAAAACAGCAAACAGGGTGAAGACATGCACTCCAGATCAAAGCCCCATTTGTGTTGATGCTGCAGGACCTGGGGACTGAACAGGATCTCCACCATGAACCATTTCTCTTATGGGAGCCCAGCCTGTGTTGGTCGATTTTTAAAAATATCCCTCTGAGTTCATATGAAAAATGTGAACTGGCCAGTGGGGGATAAATTCCTAGAGGCTGGTTTGTGAGCATAGGGAAGAGACTGTAGAGCGAAATAATGTCTGCTTCATCTAGGAGTCACTGGAAATCCCATTGAGTTTAGCACTGTGCACAGAACCAGGGGCTGAGTCCAGGCCTGGGTTTTTGTGAAGGTGCTTTCCCGTGTGGTGAACAGAGCGTTGCTTACCTGATTCACTTCTTTAAGGAGAGCATTAAGCATTTCAGTCGTAGTTTATAGCACAGATGCAATGTATCTGTCATTTCAATGCATTACGTTCTCCTTCACTGCGAGTTTCCCATCCATGCCTTCACTGCAGGATAGATGATATTGGCTTTAATCCTATCATGCAACCAAAGCTGGCATGGTGGTATCCAGGGTTACCATCATTTAGGATTTCACAGAACAGCAGGAGAGTCAGGATTTGGAGTCAAAGGCAAGTGCCAGTTCTCTTTCCCTGAGCCTCAGTTTTCTCAGCTGTAATGTGGAAAAGTCAGAAAAACAATCTCACCGAGTTGTTAAGAAGTGAGATAGTGTTCAGAAAATATCTTAAACAGTAAAGCGACATAAATAGTTACTATTGTTAAACTGGTGCCAAAAAAAAAAAAAAAGAGCTAAAGTCACCCAAATAAACCTTTCATTGATTGTAAGAATCCAACGCCCAACTCATAATATTGTCACTGTAATGATATTATTGGAATTTAAGAATTTCAAAGATAACATCATTGTATTAAGATGAATATGTTATAGAGTCAAAAGATAGCCACTTCCTGCCCTTCGCTATTTAACTCTGAGTCAATCCTTTTGGCAAGTTGGTATTACTCTATGAAATGGTCGTAACTGTTACAACAGGTTTATAATGCAGTGATACGTGCCTTGTCTTAGCTGTTTTAAAGGAAGGCGAAGCCTAAACACTAAGAATGTAGTTTGGGAAGCTCTGCACGCTTTTGTTTCTTGGTTCCTCTTTACTTTGACACCTAAGCTTCTGCAATTTAATTCTTTTGATCCCCAACCCCTTAGCTGTATCTCTCAAGATCAACACAGCCCTAGTCATCCTTGTAAGAGCACCCAAGAGCTCTTCCCCAGAGGCCCATAAAATCAATGTCTGGTTTCTCCAATGCTGCAGTCATCTTCCTGAGCCATGTTTTTTAGGGCATCTTCTCCTAGTTCCTTGCACCTTCTCTCCAAGCAGTGCAAATGAGTGTCAGATAAGAATCAGGGGAGACAGGCCTCTGATGGATGGTAGATGATGAGAGAAAGAAGTGCTCACCTGCCAACATTCCCGCCTACCCACTGCACCCACTGACCTCGGCTTTCTTGGAGGCAGTGAATGTTACCCACAGCATGGAGGTCACCAAGGGGCTAGGCAAGCAAATGGGATTTTTTTTTGTTTGTTTGTTTTTTGTTTTTTTTTTTTTTTTTTTGAGACGGAGTCTCGCTCTGTCACCCATGCTGGAGTGCAGTGGCCGGATCTCAGCTCACTGCAAGCTCCGCCTCCTGGGTTCACGCCATTCTCCTGCCTCAGCCTCCCGAGTAGCTGGGACTACAGGCGCCCGCCACCTCGCCCGGCTAGTTTTTTGTATTTTTTAGTAGAGACGGGGTTTCACCGTGTTAGCCAGGATGGTCTCGATCTCCTGACCTTGTGATCCACCCGTCTCGGCCTCCCAAAGTGCTGGGATTACAGGCTTGAGCCACCGCGCCCGGCCGCAAATGGGATTTTTAATAGGAGCACTTTGCCTCTGCTCTGCTGGAGACTTTTTTGCCTTATTTTCTTTTCTTCTGGAGATAAACAAAACAGGAAATGAAACTCAAAAATGCACAAGGCATTTGTTCAGGCAAATAAAGGATCCAATTTTAAACATCCCTCGTGCTAAATTTTTTCCCTCATTCATACAGGCAGATCAAACCTTAGAGACAAATGCAATTTCTGTGGGAGCGCTTATGCCTTCCTGGCTTCCTGAGACTTGCTCAGTCTGAAACAGTGGCCTTTCCAAGAGCCCGTGGATTTCATCACTAGATACTTGTTAGATATTCCCTGTGGCCTCCACTTCACAGATGGAGAAAGCGGGCTTCCAGGAAGTACAATTACTTACCCTAAAGGATACCCCGCTGGGCTAAGAGCTCTGGAGGCCACTGAATTCTTGCATGAGTTGTGCCCAATGTGGCTTTAAGAATCAGAGGGTCTTTTACAACTTTCAAAATATTTTCAGTCAGTGTGCCTCATCCTCATTGCTTATGAAATGCCTGTATATAGTCTAAGCACCACCAGGGGTAGTCAAGAAGACGAAATTGAGTCCTTTGAGTGCTTACCATCTTGTTAAGGAATCAGTGGGATAACTTTCATCAAATCCTTTCAATATCCTCTTGTGTAAATCAGGGTTGCCAGAATGAATCCCTTTCTAGGTAGAAAGCAAAGCAGAAAGAAAACTTATCTATTAAAAAATATGAGGAAACTCAGAATCTCCAGAGATTCAAGCAGGGAGTTCTCACAGCCTGGACGCCCTGTGGCTTCTGAAATCATGGTATCTCTCTGCCATATTCTACCTCTTTTGCCAGAAAATGACATCTTTTGAGCGTCTGCTTTTCTCTTAAATGAGTGACTGATTAGCCAAGTTTAAGTCTTGTGGCTTCACATTAGGTGCCAAGAAGGCTGAGAAAGAGTTCATTCTGATCAAAGTTCTAGCTTTTACCTAGAGAAAGCTTCATTCCAATGTTTCCCAACCACAGGAAAACTGTTAAAGAGTCTGGCATCCGAAAAATGGCAAATATTTGCCAGTGCATGACAGTCATGCCAGCTGATACCCTCATAATTTCGTACTTAGTTTTATATAGTAGCCTGCTAACTCTTTTTCCTCTTTTCTAATTCTTCTATCTCCATTCCTTACTCTACATAATTTCTAGATTGATTTTTCTAAAATGTAGCTCTCCAGTCCTTTAGTGACTCCCTATTAAAATGTCAATATTTCCAGCAGGAGCTAAGCATTAAACAATTAATCTCAGTTTCTTCTATGGAATTAATCTGGGGAGCAGGCATCACTCCCAAGAGAATGGAACACAGTCTAGGTGAATTTTACAAGGCACATTAAAGACCCAGAGGAAGGCAGAGCCCCTGAAGCAGGCGGCCAGGCCAATGGAAGGAATGGGGTGGGCAGAGACAGCACTAAAAGAACACTTGTTTGTCCTTGAGCGTATCCTTGGTACTGAGATGGGCTCCTGGAACACAGGGGAAGGAGGGAAGGAGACAAAATCTAGCCTGGGAATTGGAGCCTGGAAGGCTTCTAGAACTTAGCTTTATGCCTGGCTCATTTTGACAACAATGGAGCCCAGGAAGAAGACATCTTGTTTTTGCCATCCGGAAGAAGAGGGGCCTCAGTATAAAAGGAAGGAGCTTTATCAGGAAGGATGGATCACACTGATACCTACTTAGCCTGATTTCCATTGATTTAGGTCAAACACCTTTTTGCAGAGATGGAGAAAAAATGGGTAGATAAATGTAGCACTGGCCATCCCTGAGTGAGGAGGTAATGTGCTTCCCTTTAATGATCATGTAGGATCTAGAACATAGTGTGAATAACTCTTCAGTGGATTTTCTTCATCCAACATTTGCCAGGAGAGAAGCTGTGGCTTGTAAGCACTGTCAGTCTTTATGTGTCTTGGTTTCCTGTGTCTAATATGGTGACCAGAATATGTTTTCAAACCTTCCATTCACTTTCTTGGCCCTGAGAATTCTGTTCTCTGAGGGCTGGCAACATGAGAGCATTCATGTTGTTATTCCCCTTAGGAAGGCCCAGGAGGGGAAACCTGTGACTCCATAAGCACATGGAGAGGTAGAACTGGACTGGCTGCCCTGTGGTCAGGTCCTGAGCTTTATGGTCCTTCTTGGCCTTGGTGGCCAGAACAGTGGCTTTCCTATGGCTTCAATGGGAAAGGAGAAGATGATTCTTAAGCCTGGGGTGGACAGACAGGCCCCACTTGGATGCTTCTTAGCTACAGGCAGGGTGGGATAAGAACAATTTTCTGGAAGCTCAGCCTGTCTTCTTCATTTGGGCATTCATTCATTCATCAAGCCTATCTTCATCAAACACCCCTATCTGTCAGGCAGTGCAATAAATCAGGCAGATACAAAGGAGCTTAAATTCATGGAAGGAGAGAGGACAATGACCCTTGGGTGAGGTGTGTACTGGTGATCAAAGAATGAAGTTACCAGATGGGTGCGGTGGCTCATGCCTGTAATTCCAGCACTTTGGGAGGTTGGCGCTGGAGGATTGCTTGAAGCCAGCAGTTTCAGATTAGCCTAGGCAACAGGCTAATCTCGAACTGAATTTAGGAAATTTTTTCAATCACTGGAAATCAGACATTAATGAAATTAATCTGGGAAGTAGGCATCACTCCCAAGAGAATGGAACATAGCCTAGGTGAATTTTACAAGGCATGGAAAAAGGCCTTGTAAATCAAACATTTCTTTACCCCTCTTTTTCTCTTCATTTCTGCAAAATGTGCTTGATCTAAATCACTGGAAATCAGCCTAAATAGGTATCAGTGTAGAGCCTCCAGAGCCTTCTGATGAAGCTCCTTCCTTTTATACTCAGGCCCCTTTACCAGATGGTAAAATATGTTTATATATACATGCACATATGAGCATGGAGAGGCAGAACTGGACTGGCTGAGCATTCATGAGTATGCTGAACAGCAAAGCTGAGGCAAGAGGTGCTCCTATTAAAAATCCCATTTGCTTGCCTAGCCCCTTGGTGACCTCCGTGCTGTGGGTGACATTCACTGCCTCCAGGAAAGCCAAGGTCAGTAGGTGCAGTGGGTAGGTGGGAATGCTGGCAGGTGAGCACTTCTTTCCCTCATCACACCATTTTTTCCTCCCTTTCTGCAAAAATGTGTTTGACCTAAATCACTGGAAATCAGACTAAAGAGGCATCAGTGTAGAGCCTCCGGAGACCCCAATGAAGCTCCTTCCTTTTATACACAGGCTCCTTTACTGGATGGTAACATATATATATTATAATATATAAATATTACAATATCTGATATAATGTATGTTATAATACAATATGTATAATTATATACATATATATATATTTTTTTTCTTCCTGGGCTACAATGTTGTCACAATGAAACAGGCATAGCTTTGGGGTAGGAGACAAAGGACAGTGACACCAGCATATAGCTATGAAAAAATTAAAAATTATCCAGGTATGGTGGCATGTACCTCTAGTTCCAGCTACTCAGGAGGCTGAGGTAGGAGGAACACTTGAACCCAGAAGTGGGAGGTAACAGTGAGGCATGATGGCACCACTACACTCCAGCCTTGGTGATAGAGCAAGACCTTGTCTCTAAAAAAAGAAAAGTAAAGTAAAGTAAAGAAAGAACCCAGAATGGAAACCTCCTTCTTTTCCCCCAAATAATTCTGACGGTTCTTCTCCTTCCAAATGCCCACATCTCACCAATGCCCACATCTCACCAATACGCACACTCTCCCGCACAGTTGCAGATCCTCTTGTCTACCATGGAGCTTAGGATTACACAGCGGTAAAAAGGGGGTGAAGGGAGAGAAGGGAGGCAGCAGAAAAGCCAGGAGAGAAAGATGCTCCTCAGCAAAATGTAGGACTCAGAACTCTTCAGCAGGAGGAGGGGAAACCCTGGTGCCTCACCTGCTGGCTTCCCCTCGCTCATGCTTAGAATTTGCTTCCTTCCAGGGGCAGAACCAGGACCTCCTGCCTTGGCCTCCTACCTGCATGAGTGGCTGTCCACTCTCGACATCCACTGCCCACCCTCTGTGGCCACAGGTGAGTGTGTGCATCTTCCCTGCTGCCCCGAACCTGGGAGTTGCTTCGTGTGCAGGACTGGAACAGGGATCTGCACACAAGAGATTCCTATTTGATGTGCTATCCAGGGCTCTTCAGAAACTCCCCCTTGTGAAGCTGTTAGCACAGCCTGGGATTTTATATCAGGAGAATAAACCAGGAAAGAACAGAGACAGAGAATTCTTTAGTCACCACCAGAAAATGCTCTCTAGTGACCCAGAACACTTGTCCTCAGCTCAGGGCACACGAATTCAGGGCTCTCACCTGAGGCTTCTAAACTGGGTCTACCCCAGACCCTTGAATCCACCCTGGTGCTTTTGAGGAAAACTGGGAGAAACCCTGGGCAGGACTCTCAGCTGCCACCTGCCTGATTCTCGTGGGTGAAGTAGTACTGACAGCAGTAATCCAAAAATACGACACATGGCCGTGAGGGAGAAGCAAAGGCTATCTGCTCAGTAGAAAATGCCCCCATTTCCCAATTCTAGACCTGGCCCAGCCTTGGCTCCCTTACCTTGTCAATAAATCAGCTTCATTTCCTGTCTTATTCTGGCTGCTGGGAGACGACTTTCTGGAGTCATTTACCTATTGGGTCCCTTCTCTGAGAACTGAGTCCCCACACAGGTGCAGTTGGCATGCGCTCTCAGTCTCAGCCCTTAGGCCTAAGGCACTGGATGTCTTGGGGCAGACAAGAAGTATGGGTTATGTGGGGTAGATAGGAAGTATGAGTGATTGGGGGAGAGTGGGAAAAAAGGTGTCATATTTGTGGATTACTGCTCTCATCCATAAAAGAAACCCCCTGCCCTATATTCTATGGTGAAATTGCAACAAAAATACCTGTGACTCCAAATGTGCCCCGTTCTTTCTCCTTTCCTTCTTTGCCCCTTCCTCAGACACAGTTTACCTGTCTGTGACTTCCACTTTGTGATCTCATAGACTTCAGAGATTTCCACACAAGCCACATTTCTTACAGTTCAAAATCCTGATCATGTATAGCTTCAACTCATATTTTTTGCTCCTAGACTTGAAGTAAGTGTTCATAGCATCAGTTTCTATTTTATGTAGAAAAAAAAATTGTCCCATAAAAGCAATATCAGGCTAGTGAGGGAATGAGAAATATATAAACATATGTCTCTCATTCCCTCACTCCAAAATCAATACACATTTGTTGTTTTTGTTGTTGTTGTTGTTTAAAAAAAGCTCTTCTATATTTGAGATATTTTTAGCTTTCTTTCATTGTCTTAAACATCTGTTAGGCTGCCTTTCTGCAGACAGTCGCTAAATAATATGGCTTATTTTGGGTAACTGATTATAGGAAACCATTCCATATATCCACAAAATAACATTTTTAATCACATCTTCTTTTCAACTTTAAAGAACCAAATGATTTCCTTATCTTGACATGATTTATCATTTGAGCATGAGCCAGGGACCTAGGAGGATGTTATCTATAGCTCCTTCACATGAAGGGTTCTTATCAAGCAAGCAAAGTTTACAATCACAGCCAGAGAATAGAAGAAAAACAAATGGTATGGTCAATAGTTCTCTATGTCAGAGTTTTTTCAGACGATCTTATCTAGTGAACCTCTTTCCAAAAAGCTTGCAGACAATGTGATTTTCCATTAACTGCAGAGATATGGTAGGTGATGTGGATAATATTTTGAACTTTTCTCTTTTCATTGGCTATCAGCTAAGACTCCTATTTTATTTCTTTTTGGACATTAGTTGGGGTTTTCTCCCATGAGCTCAAAGCCTTTGTTGCTGAAGATTTTCTCTCATGACAGATTGTTTTGATCAGAAGCTTAAAAACCATAAGGAAAAGGCCACCTCTCTCCATTCTCTTGTGCTCTCTTGGGATTTAGTGACTCATGTGGCCCAGTTGGAGGTGTATCCCCAGGTTCACGTTGCTACCAAAAAATTCCCCAGCACCTCCTTCCCCAGTCTTTTTTTTTTCCTTTGAGGTGGGGATCTTGCTGTTGCCTAGGCTGGTCTCAAACGCCTGGGTTTAAGTGAGCCTCCTGCCTCAAACTCCAAAGTGGCTGGGATTACAGGGACGCGGCAGCCTTACCCAATCTCATTGATGGCTGTTCTTGCTTCCTGCTAACTTCACTTCAGGTGACTAACCATCCTGGTTGCCCAGGGCTGATGGTTTCCTAGGACATAGTACCCCTAGTGCTGGGAAAGGCCCAGGTGCCATGAAAGGCTGGTAATGCTGAAACTCCATCCTTAAACCTGGACTGAGCCAGGCACAGAAAGATAAAATACTGCCTGATCTCATTTACGTGTGGAATCTAAAAAAGCTGACTACACAGGGCATGGTTACCAGGGGTGGGAGGTGGGAGAAATGCACAGATGTTAGTTCAGGGGTACAAAGTTGCAGTTATGTAGGATGAATAATTCTAGAAATCTAATGTATGGCAGAAGACTATAGTTAGTAATACTGTATTGTACACTGGAGATTTGCAAAGAGACTAGATTTTAAGTGCTTTCACTATGCCCCACCCTTACCCCGCCTCATCCCACACAGGTAACTGTGAGGAGATGAATATTGACTAGTTTGATATGAATAGTCATTCCTATGTATGTGTATATATACATATCATATTCTTTATTATGTATATATAAATACGTTGTACACTTTAAAGAAATACAATTTTATTTAAAAATATAATAAAAATATAATAAAATTGCATCCTCTCTTAACCTTTCAAGGACAGTATTCCACCAAAGTTCTAATTTTAGGATGTATCCTAAATAATGTCTTCCCCTTTCTAGTGCACCTTTATTTTTAGTGTAGAAACATGCTCTTATTTCTCACATTCAAAATCAGTAATAAACAAAACTCAGTTCCCTGATCAGCCACATCCCATGCCCCTACCCGCCTCTGCAGCCAAACACCTGGAAAGGGAAGCCTCTCCTTGTCTCCAGCTCATTTCAAGCCCCTGTGCCTCAACCCACTGCAATCAGCCGTCACCCCACCATGCTGCCAACACTGGCCCCATGGAGGTCACCAAAAACTGCAGACGGCTAAATCCAACTTTCTCAGTCTTCCTCCGACTTGGCCATCAGTGGTGACAGGACTGATAGGCTGACCACTCCCTCCTCTTTGCTACACCTTCCTCAATTGGCTTTTAAGACACTATCCTCCTGTTCCTCATCTCTGCTCCTTGGCTGCATCTTCAGTGCGCTTCCTCATCCCTCCTCATCTCCCTGATGCCTAAAGTTGAGGAACCCTAGAGCTCAACCCTGGCTCCTCACCAACATTGGCCTGGACCATTTTGTCTGAATTATCATCATAATGATCCTATCTGGTCTCCCTGCATTTGCCCTTCTCCTTCCCCTCAACACAGTGGATTCTCAACTCAGCAGCCAGAATTATTGTAATGAAAATGTCAGATCCCATTACTTCTCTGCTGAAAACCCTCAGAGGCCTCCCCTACTCAGTCACTCAGAGGAAAGCCAAAGGCCTTGCAGGATATGCTATGCTCTCTTGTTTCTCTGACCACCACTGCTTCCCCAGTCCCTTCGCTAACTAGGCTCCACCACTCTGGCCACCTTGCTGTTCCTTGGAAAGGTCCGGCACCTCCTACATGCCTCGGAGGGTGGCTGTGAGGATGGGGTTGTAGAGGGTAGAGCAGATGATCCACAGCTGAATTCAACTGCACCAGAGAACATGCATCTTTGCAACAAAGGAACGGGGAGAAGGACTAAGGAAACGGAATAAGGACTTGGTACGCCCACTGTGGCTCTGCCTTGCCCTTACAACTATTCCTAGCCCTTCCAGCTAGGCCTGACCAGTGGGAGGCAGTGGGAAGAATTTGGAGGGTGAGGGAAGGGAGATGCCATGGATTGTGCTCCCTCCCACTCTGCCTTGGGTAGCTTCTCCGCCAGCAGCTGCATCTCCTGTGATTCTGGCTCTTGTTGAACCAGCCCACAAGGACCCAGCTCATATTTGGTGACCTTGACTCTTGGGCTCCAGTAACACTGCCTCCTCCTTTTGTTTTTCTAGCCTAGGAGTGGCCGTGGCTTCCTGATGTGGCTAATACCGGAGGAACCTCATCTCTCTCTATCGGCTTTCCAACTCCTCCATCACCTGTGTTACCAATTCCCTGAATTAAATTATTTGTTTTAAATACTAACATAGATTCTGTCTTCCTGGATGGGCCTTGGCTCACGCCCTTGACTCTTGGGACTATGTGGGCTGCCAGATGGTGGTCAGCTGTGATCCAAACTGCTCAGCCCACACGGTTGGTACTTGGCTCAGATCAGTTCACGTTTCTTAATGGCTCAGTGTCCAGGTGAGACATCTGAGAATAAACACTCACAGCTCCAGATTGAAATGAGCTTACAGTTTAGATGGGAGATGAGGAATATTTCTACAAAAAGAGCAAACAACAATTCAAGGCAATGTGTGATTAAATGCCAAGATGCCTGGTAAAGACAATTTGTACTGAGACTAATTCTCCAGACCCTAGATTCTGCATCACATGTGGATTTTCTACCTGTCCACATATGAGTCACTCTAAAGTGAAAAAATTCATAGAAAGGTCAAGGTTCAATCACAGACTATTTGTAAGTTATGATTTTCAATATATAAATTCTGACACTGAGGAAAGCTAACTCGCATGCTCCTTGGAAGAAACATGCCCCTATTTGCAACCTCTCTGATAAAGGTCATTTAAAATCACTTCCAGTGGGTGCGTGTAACTCAGTCAAAGTAGAGGTGGGCTTCAAGTAGGTGACTGTGATGTATTCGTGACTTATCAGGCTGGTAGGAACAGACAACAGTGAAGACTTCTTTCCTGCAATTTCCTGAGCTGCTTTTCACAGCATATGTGTTTATAATAAGAGGAATATTCACAAACCAGTGTTCACACAGCAGACATTTCCCTAGTTTGAACCATTTCCTTGCCTCCTTTCAATAAGAGTGGAGCCCAGGCCTACCTTTATAACTACTTCAAGTGACAAAGTTTTCTTTCTCTTTAACTCATTTAATCATTCAACAAATGTTGTTGAGCACCTAATTTGCTCTAGAAATTAGTCTAGGTACTGGACACACAATGGTGAATCAATAAGGTGCAATCTTTTCCCCATGGAACTGGCACAGAAGCATTATAGAATTTTCTCTAAATGGAGGCATACTCTACCTGGGAGTAAGGCTCGCAGAACATGGTCCACTGAAAGTAGCTGGATTTTTTCTTTACATTAGAAAATAAGTTTGACACAATTCAGTATCATCTGTTTTGTGGTTTCAGTGTCAAGAAATTCAGAAAGAAATTTAGATTTAGTTTTATTTTTTTCTTGATAGGAAAAATTTTAAAAATGAAATAAAAATAAATTTAGCTTTATTTAAGTCTGAAGAACTTTTATTAACTTTTAAATTGAGGTACAACATACATATAGAAAAGTTTACAAGTCATAAACTCAGAGATTGATGAACTATCACAAAGTAAACACACCTCTGTAACCACTTCCCATCAATAGAGTGAACATTATTGAACCCCATAGAGCTCCTGCTCTCCTTCCCCAAATTACCCTACATCTCCTACCTCTCCTGACCTCTAAAACAATAGATTGCTTGTCTGTCTTCGAACTTGGTATAAATGAAATCATATGGTATGCGTTTTCCAACTTATTTTGCTCAATATGTTTGTAATATTCATCCAAATTGTTGCATGAAATGATTCATTCATTTTAGTTGCTGTTTAGTATTCTGCTCTATGAATGTATCCACATTCATTTATCAGTTCTACTGTTAATAGATATTGGGGTTGTTTCCAGTTTTTAATGATTATACGTTGTGCTGTTATGAGTATTCTTAAACATATTTTTGATGTACATGTGTACACATTTCTTACAAGAGTATATTTAGCAGTGAAACTACTGGAATAAAGTGTATATATGTAATAAAATGTAGTGTAAAATGTCATTTACTAAAATGGCTGTGCCAATACACACCAATATGTACCAAAATGCACCCAGGTTTACATAAGAGGACCCATTGCTCCCTATCCTTGTGAATTCTGAATATTTTCAGACATCTAAATTTTGTTCCTTCTAGTAAGTGTGATGGTTACTCATCAAGGTTTAAATATCCCTGAATTCTAATGAGGTTGAGCCCCTTTTCATGTTTAGTGGTCATTAGAATATCATTTTTTGAAGTGCCAGTTCAAATGTCCTGTCCATTTTGCTATTGGGTGTCTGATATTTTTCGTATTGATTCTTACGTGTTTTGCATACTCTGGGACATAGCTCTTTTCAGATGTATGTGTTCCATGTATCTTTTCCCACTTATGGCTTAATGTTTAAAATTCCCTTAATGGTGTTATTTGATGAATAGTTTTTAATTTTTATGTAGTCAAATTTGTCTGACAAATAAGTTATTAAAGTGGAAATAATTATGAGACGATGATTTTATAATAAAAATGTTCACCAAACACATAAACATCAATTCTAAATTTATTGCAGCTAACAGCACAGTTTCAAAGTATATAAACCAAAAATGTACAGAACTGAAGTAAGATATTTAAAAATCTATGATCTTTTATTAGTAGTAATAGACTGGATGAAGACATAAAACCTTACTCTACACTGCTTATAAGAGGCACAAATGAGATATTAACACACTGAAAGTTTAAAAAATGGAAGGATGAAAAAGGTGTATGATTTAAACATTAATCCAAAGGAGGTTGGTGTTGGAATGTTGAATTAGCCCAGCAACTCAGAGGCAACATCCAATTTGTCATGATGCATTATTCTTTTACAAATAAGTGTATTCAACTTGCTAAAATTTTGTTAAAATTTTTGTATCTGTGTTTGTGATGGACATTTGTCTACAGTTTATTTTCCTGTCATTATTTTGTCAGGATTTGGTATAAGTATAATTCTAGCCTCACAAAATGAGTTAGTGTTTTTTCCTCTTCAATTTTCTGAAATAAATTGTGCTATTGGTATTACTTCTTTTTAAATGTTTGGTAGAATTTGCCAGTGAAGCAATCTGGGCCTGGCGTTTTGTTTGCGGGGAGGTTTTAACTCATAATTCACTTTCTTTAATAGGCAGAGGGATATTCAGACTGTCTATTTCTTCTTGAATGAGCTTTGGTAGCTGGTGTCTTTTATAAAGTTTGTCTACTTTATCTAAATTGTCAAATTTATTGACATAAGTTTTTCATATTTCATTATCATTTTAATGTCTGTTATAGGGGCTGTCATGTTATTCTCTTTCCTTCCTGATATTGGCAATTTGTGTCTTCTCTGTCTTTCGTCTTTCTGTTATTTTTCCTTATCAGTTAGGCTAGAAATGTTTCTATTTTATTTATCTTTTTTAAAGAACCAGCTTTTGAATTCATTGATTCTTTTCTCTGTTATTTTCTGTTAATTCTTTTCTTTTTTATATATATATATATATTTTTTTTTTTTTTTTTTTCTGGTGAGAGGGAGTTTCGCTCCTGTTGCCCAGGCTGGAGTGCAGTGGCACAATGTCTGCTCGCTGCAGCCTCTGCCTCCCGAGTTCAAGCGATTCTCCTGGCTTAGCCTGCTGAGTAGCTCAGGTTACAGAGCCGTGCCACCACGCCCGGCTAATTTTTGTATTTTTAGTAGAGACGGGGTTTCATCATGTTGGCCAGGCTGGTCGCGAACTCCTGACCTCCTCGGCCTCCCAGAGTGCTGGGATGACAGGCGTGAGTCACCACGCCCGGCCTTTCTGTTAATTCTTATTGACTTCTGCCTTTGTTCAATTTATTACTAGAAGTCAAGAATTACGCTATTTTTCTGTTTGTTCAGAAACTTTGCTCTTAGGACTTCTTATAGATCATAGGAAACGTAAAACTTGGTGCAAAGTCTCAATACCATAAGTTGAAAAATGAACGTTTCAAGTAATTAAGGAAATGAATAACCCTTCATAACATTTAATACCTTATTTCACTTGATCTGTTCTTGCGACTCTATCAACTCAGCGATCTTAGGTCTAGTCAATTTAAAATATACGTATCATTTTTTAAACTCTCAGAAACCTTAAAAATTAATATAATTTCCCTATTTTACAGATAAGAAAGCTAAAAATCAGAATGAGAGGTTTCTAATCAAGCATTACAAAGTAGAAGATTGACTTGGAAGTCAGTGCTCTTAAATCCTGTATTTTATCACCTCCAAAGTAAAGTCATTTGGGGTCTCATATAGTCCAAACAACAAATTTAAAAACTCTTCAAGTTGTGGCCCACTATAGATGCAGCTTATTTGCTTTATCTTTGACAAACAAACATCTCTAATTCCAATGTACTTTATTGCTATTTTGCCCTTGCAACCCATTTGAATTCCTTCTTACATGACATTTTAGCATTTTTTAAATGTTGGGTCTTTTAGGTTGGTTTTGCTTTTTATTAGACCTGTACAGTTTTGTTAATTGACTAAAGATTTTGTTTATTATTTAACCTACAATTAATCTTTTTTTTCCTTTGGTAATATTTCTTCCTTTGCCCTGTTTTTAAAACTACTTTCAATTTTTAGATGTTTTATTAGATCTATTTAGAGCTTCATCACCATGGCAATATGTTTTTTTTAAACACTGCAAACAAATATACTAGGAGTGCACCCTTTTAATCTTTACCAGTTACTGTGAGATTGCTGTGTAAGCTAATTTACATATTTGTAAATACGTTATTTGCAGGAAGAAAACTTCTGAGATACAGCTTAGGAAAAGCCTGCTGAATTTATGTTGTAAGCATTACTTCACACAGTTGTATTAGTCCGTTTTCACACTGCTTTTAAAGACATACCCACTACTGGGCAATTTACAAAAGAAAGGTTTACTGGACTTACAGTTCCACATGGCTGGGGAGGCCTCACAATCATGGAGGAAGGCAAGGAGGAGCAAGTCACATCTTAACAGGCTGGCAGCAGGCAAAAACACAGCTTGCACAGAGAGACTCCCATTTTTAAAACCATCTGATCTCGTGAGACCCATTCACTATGGCGAGAACAGCACAGGAAAGACCCGCCCCATGATTCAATCGCCTCCCACCGGGCCCGTCTCATAACGCGTGGGAATTATGGGAGCTACAAGATGAAATTTAGATGGGGACACAGAGTCAAACCATATCAACAGTGTAAAGATGAAAAGACAACAAAAATATCTTCATACTTCCTTATCCCCTCATTGCAGTAAAACCCTTAACTAGAAGAAACAGTCCATTCTTTTTCCTCTTCCTCCTGCACTTCCCACTTAGTGTCACCTTGTAATATTCAGAGAGCACTTGAATTAAGGATCTGGATAAGGAGATGCTTTCAGGTAATCATTAGCCCACATACCCGTAACTTATGCTAAAAGGTGGGATGGCGTTTGTAAAATGCTTTCATAATGCAATATTACTGTTAAAGACAAGGGTGGACTCTTTTTTTATTTTGACATGGCATGCCTTGAAATAAATATCAATTCAATATGAAAAAAGACATTTAGAAAAATTAAAACCTAAAATCTTTTTATTTTGGTTTATTTATTTTCAGTTGCTATCTGCCTTCTGTAGAAATGTAAAGGCATCTAGGTGAGAACTTACCAAATGCGGTAATTCCTTAGCTTTAATGAATCTGGGCTCGGAATCCACCACTGTGCATGATCAGTCATTTTCCCTTTGAACAAATTATCTAATTGCTTTGAGCCCACTCCCCTCATCTGTGAGAGGGACATAGGGAAGCCCGTGGGAGTTCCTTTGAGGGTGAAATAGAAGAGTCTCTGTGAATTCATGTGGAGATGCTCTGTAAACATTTGTCTTTTCTTTCAAGAACAGTCGTTCTTCTCTTTTCTATAAACATGTCAACATTTTCCCTTCTCTGAGATACGTCATTATGTTTTCTTTTTACTCTTCACCCGGTAGTCACTTGAAGCTATTTCTAGAAAATATTTAGGCACATCTTTTTGTATGTATCAAACTGTGTAGAAATGATTCTCAATCTCATTTTAACAAATCTTTGAAAATTATTTGGGCCAGTTAAAGTATTATTTATTGATCAATCCCTCTTTTGGTTTACTTTTGAACTTTGAAGTGAACTACATTATGATATAGCTCTATCTACTAATAGAATATTCTATTTTTCTATTATCCAAATTTCTCCATGGGCTGTGAAAAAAATATATAATCAGTTTTAGAATACAATGTGTCAGTAACTTACACAATGGCTGCAGTCTTTTATTTGTTTGTCCATCTCCATGTAGCAGCAGCTGTAGGGCAGGAGATGCAGGATGTTTTAGTTCTTTATTGTATTTTCCCTGCTGTTCATTATCTTATATTTTCTTTATACTTGACAAATATGTGGCTTGAAAATATTACTTTAAATCAAAGATGATAATGTGATATGTATGCATTGGGGGATTTAGATTTCCTGAGCCCTCATGAACACAGGAACATGTGAACTATTTCTGTTGATTATTTTTCTTTGTGGATAATATATAAGTTTGATGGCATCTCTACATCCAGGTCTGCCTGAAGAAATGGGACTTGGAAGGAAGAGGACAAAGGCATCTGAGAAATATAGAAGCACCATGAAATCAAGGGATTTAACCTCCTAAGCTACCAAATACATTCCCAGTTCCTAAGACAGAAATCCATAAGCCTTTTAGCTGCTCAGAAGCCCATGGGGCACAGCCCAATGTTGCCTTGTCCCAGCCTTGTCCTCGGCTCCACTCTGTACTAATCCCTGTCATCTCCTCTCCCTTGCAGGCAGTTCCGCTAATCTGAACCATCTGTTCATCTTGACCACAAGGAGGATACCACCCTGAGCCTCCAAGACCAGTTGGCCAAACAGAGATTTGGCTACTCCTCCAGGGAGAGGTTTCTCATTATGTCAGATGCATCTCTCTCAGAAGCCCTTGCAATCAGTCAAACCATTTTGTAATATCAGTTCTGATACGCAGCTCAAGAGGCAACATGGGTGCAATCACATCTGACATAATATAGCTGCTAGAACACTTGGTCTGGCAGTTTTAGAAAGGGATTTTTGTGATTAAAACACTCTCTCTCAGGGCAACATCTGCGATGCCACCTACATCTTTCGCCTGAGGGATTCCCAGAGGGTCAATATCACCTCCTTTTCCCTTCTTTTGCTAACTCAGTGAAGAAAGAGCAAAGACAAGTGAGTCAGAGCTCGGGATAAATTATTACACAGATGTCTGTGCATGTTTGCATCTGAGAATAAATGAAAGAAAAATTAACCTATTGTTTCGCTGTGAAAGTTATATTATTAATTGGTTCCCTACAATGTGTTTTAGCTAAAAAGTAATAACTCATCATTAGGGTGCTGCCCAAGAGTATTACGCTACCATGGAAACAGCCTGTAAGAAAAGACAATCTTTCATTTTCCCGCAGAGGTACCATTTCGTAGATGTTTTAATAGAACATTCAACATATATATATATATATATACACACACACACACACACACACAGCATAACTGGTGGACTGTCCCTAATAAAGCATCTTCCCTCAGATGCAGTTCTCCTAGCAAAGTCCTCTGGTTCTTATCTCCCAATAGCAAAGAAGCCATCACATCACGGGTTCCCGCTGCTGGATGTCAGCAGATCAGAGGCGGGGGGGGGGGGCCCCACATCTGAATTCCCTTCCATTTTAAGTCAGAAGGAACCTACATCTATAGGCTTCCTGGGTGTGGAGCCAGTGTTAATCATTTCAGTGGAGTACTTGGCACAGCTTTATGTAGCCACCGTTCCAGGTTCTGAAGATTCACCAGGTATTGAATAAGAAACAGGTATTGAATAAGAGCATGATGGTCAAAGAAGTCATTTCTGAGAGCCTTGTGTGGGATGAAGGAGATCAACAGGGTGACATGATAGAGCGTCAGCAGTGAGAGGGGACAGGGAGGGAGATAAACTGGTCAGAGAAAATCTCTCTGGAGAGAGAGTATTTGAACAGAGATTAAAGGAAAAGAAAGAGCCAGAAATCCTAAAAATTATCTGAGGAAGATTATTTCAGCAGAGGAAACTGAAAGGGTGAAGGTTACCTCTGAAAAAAACTGAATAATCTCTTTTTCCCAGAAAACATTCAGCCAATGTAGCTAGAGAGAGGTGAGTGGGAGAAAAGGAGGGAAGCATGTTGTCTGGGCTTGTGGGGTCCCGTGGCCTGTAGTCAGCAGCTTGGATTTGTTCTAAATGCAGTAGGAAGCTATTGGAGGGTATTAAACAGAAGAAAAACTGATCTGATCTGATTTGTTAAAAGACTACATCAACCTGTGGAAGCCCCTGTGTTTGGGGCTCAATTTGAAGCATCTTCCCTTGACATCCTTAAGTGCTTGTTCTGCTCCTTAACGCCTGGTCATACCAAGCAGTCATCATTTCCTAGGTAGAGAAACCAAGCTCAACTTTAGCATCAAAAAGCACCCCTCATATCCATGGCTTGTTATGTTTTCAAAGTAACGAAGCAGTAATACATGAAGTTGATATGCTACAAAAGAGTTCAACCTCAGCCTTTTCCTTTTTTTAGATTTTGCACTTAAAACTTAATGCTACAATTACCCATGCTTTTTTGATCATTGTGCACTTTTTAATTAAGAAAGTATATCAAACATAAAAAGACATTGGGTCAAAACAGCCAAGCAATCTGCGCTTACTTGGGATGGAAACAATTTTAATTGATGCAATTTGCAGCCATTTAAATATTTCATATTTGGTTATTAACACTGCAGGGAAAGTGGGCACTTCATGCTGACAGACCAATGGAAAGAGAATTGCTGGTTTTGTAATTTTCACTTGCTCAGGTCTCATTTGGCTTGGGGTTTGCTGTGAGTCGTGTGGGTCAGGTGAATGCTGGGTCCTCAAAAGACAAAGGACAGAGGACTGGAAAGTGATATTTCATATTTGAACCTGGTCATTAGCACTAGAAAGGTGATGGAGCTGTGATTTTGTAAAAGCTGTTTCTTCCTTAATACTGTGTGAAAAAATCTTCCAAATAAGTATTGTAGCTTAATGCTTAGATTTCATGATGCCCGCTGCAGGAGATGTGGGTGAATGTACTCAATCAGCTGTTTAATTAGACAGCCCCAGCTAGCAAAGAGATTGCCTGTTGAGTTAAGCATTTCCTGATTTTATTCCTTGTCTCCAGCTCACAGCGGAGTCTGTGGTGCTTTCTGATTTACATCGGTCTGAATTCCCCCTTTAGGGACTGGAAGAAAAAGGTAGAAGAGGATTAAAACAGGTAGTACAGAAATGAATAGCTCCTTCACCTGTTAACATCCACTATGGACAACATTTTTTAAAAAAATTAACTTACACAAGAATAGGAAAGACTCTAGTTCATAGCAGGAGGAGCATGATGAGATCTAAGGTATTCCTTCTATCACAGACAGTTCTAGAAGGACTGTGGAGCTCTTTGGGGGCAGTCTTGACCAAGTGTCTCTTTCTTTCTATCTGCATACAAAAGTTAAAGAACAGGGAACTGGATAAGACCATGCAGACCTCTTTTAAGGACATTTTCCAAAAAAACCATTGTGTGGAAAAAATTCTGTCAAGCCTGCAAAAGTTGTTAGATCTCCAAACCCATCTATCTCTTTTCCAACACCGACTTACTCACCAGGAAGAGAAACAAAAGCAACTGCCAGGAGCTGAAGCAAACAGAAGCTTCCCTGTAAACATGGGTTCTCATAAAAGCACAAATGAAATGGAGGGCAGAGGCAGGGAGTTGCATTTTTCATTAGACTTTCACCATGTGAGTGCATTTTTCTCCACAAGTGTCCTCGTCATTGGACCCTCAAAGACCTAACATCTAGTTAGTTCTAACCACATCTGGTCAGAGCAGAGAGAAGCTCCCAGCACAATCAGGCCACTGCTGATGACTTCTGACTAGAATCCCAATGGACTTGGGTTTGAATGTTGCTTGAGTGCAGTATGTTGTGTGGAAATGATATTTTCAATATCTTTCTTCCAAATCCAATGGTCGAAGGTTTTTAGGGGGAAAATCAGGAGAAATGCTTTGGGTTCTTACCACTATCTAGTAGAAGACAATAGTTACAACTTGAATACATATGAAAAGGGTGCTCTTTCAAAGACCAGCTATAGCATTTGTATAAGATACCTTTAGTGCCATACATAATATGAGACCAGCTCAGAGGACATGAGGTTTGTCAGAATATATGGCTAGGAGGAATTCTGTACAAATCTATTGCTACATATGGATTTCCTTTGATGAATATTTAAAGCCTATAGTTTACTTAAGATTTTTTGCTTGATGCCTTGTTTAATTAAAGCCTCAAGAAATTTACTTTGGCTTTTTAATAGGAGACTCTTAACTACTTTTTTTCACACGTATAATTTCCTGCATGTTATTTTTCCATTTCTATTTAGGAAACATATGGAAGTCTAGTTTTTTTCTAAAAGTGAAATCTGCAGAACTGAGGTCATTTTTTGGAACTACCTGGAGTGAATCCAAAAATTGTGAGATGCTCTGGGGAAACTGTCTAGATGTATCAAGTGTGACTGTTAGGGAACATCTGGCCTCATGAAGCCAACACACCCACACCCACAATTTATTCAGGAACTAATTATAACCCTACATAATCTTAAACATGCTTATGTGGGATGAAAGTCTGGACTTAAGTCTTGTAATTTTATAAGATCATCTATAGAAGAACCAGAACATTCAATGATGGCCTAATATCTAATTCCAGAGGGTGGCTATTGGATGAAGAACACTTGCTAAGGCTAGAGTCACTCAAAGAACACTTATGCAGACCAATAAATCACTTCAAAGTCATGGTGAAGCTGCAAGTAAATTGTTAAATGTTTCTGGAATGTCCATATCACCTGGCCACTGCAGAACCAAAGTGTGGCTACATCAATTAGTATCTGGGTTTGTCGAGACTGGCCATTGCCAAAGCTGGTTTCCAGATCATCCTCATCTTCCAATTTAGTGAAGTATAACTTAATTCAGCAGAATTGTAGTAGGTGCATGTAACTATGCTAGTAGAGACTGTGGGATGCAAGGCAGGGATGGTCCCTGCATTGGGTGACTTTAAGAGAGATGGAACATAATAGACATGAAGGGAAATGGAAGGACTCTAAACTAATAGAAGGTAGGCTAAGTATGCATTTTCTCATCTTATCCATATGAGTTGCCTCATGAGTTGTGACACTGTGTCACCCCCTTTCTAGAAATAAACAAAAAAAGAGGTACAGAGAATTTAACTCTCCCAAAGATCTATAGCTATGAAGTACCAGAGATGATTAAAATCTGGGTCTATCTAATTCAAAGTTTGTGCTCACCATGACTGCTACTTGACAGTCACTGAGCTACCCACCCTAACAGGGTCTGAATGGGAGAAGGTAGCCTCTGAGCAAGTCTGGGTAAGGCCAGGGCTATGAGTTGATAGTTTAGAAAGCTGGTATTCCTCAGGAAAGGTGATGGTATTCCTTGGTAACAGATTAACCTCCAAATCTCAAAAAATAGAACAACCAGGGCCTATTTCTTGCTCACACAAAGTAAGGCACATGTCAGGTGACTCTCCAGGGTACGCTTTCATGTTGCAGCTCTATCATCTCAACAGGTAGCCTCCACCACTAATGTGGTAGGGAAGAAAGGGGCATAGAAAACTCCGATCCATTTTTAATCTCCTCTAAAGGGAGATGACTCCCTTCACTTCTACTCGGGGTTCGCTGACTTGATGCTGTGGTTTGGATATCCCCTCCAAAATACATGTCAAAACATAATCCCCAATGTGGCAGTACTGAAGGATGGAGCCTTTAAGAAGTAATGGGGTCATAAGGGATCTGCATTTATGAATGGATTAACCTATTCATAGGTTAATGGATTGATGGGTTAATGAATTAATGGGTTATCATGGGAGCGGGACTGGTGGCTTTATAAGAAGAGGAAGAGAGACCTGAGCTAGCACATTAGCACTGTCCTCTCACCATGCAATGCCCTGTGCTGCTTCAGGACTCTTCGGAGAGTCCCCACTGGCAAGAGGTCTCTCACCTGATCCAATCCCTCGACCTTAAACCTCTGAGCCTCCAGAACTGTAAGAAATAAATTAGTTTCCTTTATAAATTACCCAGTTTCAGGTACTCCATTATAAGCAACAAAAAACAGAATAAGACATCTGACTAACGACATGATCCCAACACGACTGCAAAGAGTGTCTGGAAGTCTTCTAGTGTGCCTAGATGGAAAGAACCAGAGGTAGTTACCAGGAGTAAGTGTGCTCCTTCCTGCTTAGCCCAGAACTACCTGCGGGCTAGGAGACAGCAGTGGTTGCTTCCCATTTCTGGATTATCGATATACCTTGACTATGGCCCAAAAAATAAACTTACTCTCGGTGTCTTGCAGAAAATGGATATCAGCTAAGTAAAACTGAAAATTGATCCAATAATCTAAATAATAAAGACCAAGAATTTTACCCTTTCACTGAAACAGAGAATTGAAGCAAAGTAATAAATCCTTTAATTCCCTGGATTTACTACTTAAATTATACACTTATCTTCACTAGTGTAAATCTGGCCTGTCCATCTACCAAAGGATAGTTTACCTCTTCAACTAACCCTCCTGGAACACCTGCTACTGTGCTAAATGCTGGAAACAAAGCTGAATTAGTCTGTACTTCTGGTTCTTTTTGTCAAGAAGAGAAGTTAAAACGAATATACAAATAGCTATAAAAAAGGAAGAATATGAGAAGCTCTAGGAGGTCTAATAAAAGAATGGGTGTACAAAACATGCTATTCCAGGCCGCATGTCCACACCTGATTGGAGCAGGAACAGAGGCCTAATCCAGAAATTAACTTATGGCCAGGCTAGAAAGGATGGGAAGAACCAATGTGAATTCACTCTTGGCAGTTGAAATTAGAAAACCCAGAGACCGAGTTAATAAAAGGACATGTCCAGTTGAAGCTGCAGTCATCACTATAGTCCAGCAAGCTGAAGTTAGAAGCCTGGGAGCAAAGGACAGCACAGAAGCTGATAGAGAAGCAGATGCTACAAGAGAGAGAACATGCTTCTCTGTGTCATTCAGCAAACCCCTCCTGGCATTGGTTCCCAGGGGAGCAGCTGCCCTGAAGTCTGTGTTCATGGAAGAACATGTCATACAAGTTACAGGCATAGTTCTGGAGACCCTAGTTCATATTTCAATTTGGCACAACATAGCTGTGCAGTGGTGTAAAATATTTAACCTGTCTAAGCCTCTGTCTTCTCAATTGGAAAATGTAGAACACAATTCATACGTTTGTTGCAAAGATTAAAAGAAATAATACATGGAACATAGAAAGCACTAAAGTGCTATTATCAATGTTACTATTACATCCATGAGCTCTCACCTTCACAATCCATGTGTGCCTTTGTAATAACCTACTCTCTCTATTTTTCCTCCTGAAGGAACTGAATGAGTCTTTGTTTCTCATGACACAAAGATCCCAAATAAGCCTTTCGGTTTTATGTAAAATAGTTTCTGAGGGGGCAAGATTTGAGGCAGATCTGGGATTTTCCTTAAGTCAGAACAATACATTGGTAGATGATCTGAAATATTTCTTCTGGCTCTAACATTTTATGATGCTCCACAAAAATCAGTTAGTGCTTGTTATTTCTGTAGAGTATTTAAAAATACTTTTTAACAGGGACATATTGAAGACCCAGAAATGTAAAAGTGATTGTTTATGGATCATCTTCTCATGTACTCATTACTGCACCCAATTGTACAGCACTCTATAAGTTAGGCATGGATGATATTA
This sequence comes from Rhinopithecus roxellana, assembly GCF_007565055.1. Classification (NCBI taxonomy): domain Eukaryota; kingdom Metazoa; phylum Chordata; class Mammalia; order Primates; family Cercopithecidae; genus Rhinopithecus; species Rhinopithecus roxellana. The sequence goes on along the minus strand of NC_044556.1, from coordinate 96,571,463 downwards.
CTTTCACCCCATTCTTCAGATGAGAAAATAGAGCTCACACAGTACATGTGACTTATCACAGGCTAAAAAGTGGCAAACCATTGGCTCAAAAATCCTGGTTTTCTGACACCTGTATCCATGCTCTTTCTGCTGTTTCCTGCTGTCCTGCTTCTTCTGCCCCAAACCCAGAGTGTTGTATGAGGTTCTCCAGGGCATAGGAATGCAGAAAGAGAGAGGGGCTGTAAGTGGAAGAGTGGGGCAGGAGGATGCATACAGGCCTTGGGATGACAAGAGTGGACACTAATAATGGGAATTTAATCCACATTTATGATGCAGGGCAGGTGAGCCTCAAAAGTGGGGCTTAACCTGGGAGGGTTCTTGGCTTCACTCAGGAAAGAATTCAACAGCAAGCTGACAGTGGAGGAAGGTAGGTTTACTGAAGCAGCAGTGTACAGCAGAGTGGCTGCTTTTTGCAGAGCAAGGCTAACCCATAGGCTGTTGGGTAGCTGTATTTATATTGACTTTTTAATTACATGCAAATTAAGGAGCAAGTTATCCAGAAATCTTTAGAAAATAGGTGTTAGCTTCTGTTGTTGCCATGGCATTTGTAAACTGTCATGGCACTGGTGGGAGTGTCTTTTTTATTTTTTATTTTTGTGGGTACATATTGTATATATTTATGGGGTAAATGAGATACTTTGATACAGACATGTGATGTGTAATAATTACATCATGGTAAATGAGGTATCCATCCCCTCAAACATGTATCCTTTGTGTTACAAACAATCCAATTATACTCTTTAAGTTATTTTAAAATGTACAATTAAGTTATTACTGACTATAAGGCTGGGGGTAGTGGCTCATCCCTGTAATTCTAGAAATTTGGGAGGCCAAGGCAGGTGGATCTCTTGAGGTCAGGAGTTTTGAGACCAGCTTGGGTAATGGCAAAGCCCTGTCTCTACAAAAAACACAAATAAAAATAAATTGCCAAGTGTGATGGTGTACACCTGTACTCCCAGCTACTTGGAGGATCACCTGAGCCCAGGGAGGTCGAGGCTGCAGTGAGACACGATTGCACCACTGTCTGGGTGACAGAGTGAGACCCCATCTAAAAAAAATAAAAATAATTATTGACTATCGTCAGTCTGTTGTGCTATCAAGTACTTGGCCTTATTCGTTCTTTCTGATAACTTTTTATACCCATTTATCATCCCTACTTGTCCCCCAACCCCTCCACTACCCTTCCAAGCCTTTGGCAAACATCCTTCTACTCTCTGCCTCCATGAGTTCAATTGTTTTAATTTTTGACTCCCCCAAATAAGTGAGAACATGTGAAGTTCCCATTTCTATGCCTGGCTTATTTTACTTAATGACCTCCAGTTCCATCCGTGCTGTTGCAAATAACAGGATCTCATTCTTTTTATGGCCAAATAGTATGGTGTTGTGTATACGGACAACGTTTTCTTATCTATTCATCCACTGATGGACACTTAGGTTGCTTCCATATCTTGGCTGTTGTGAACAGGGCTGCAACAATCATAGGAGTGCAGATATCTCTTCTATATACTGGTTTCCTTTCTTTTGGTTATATACCTAGCTGTGGGATTGCTGGATCATATAGTAGCTCTATTTTTAGTTTTTTTGAGGAACCTCCAAACTGTTCTCCACAGTGGTTGTACTAATTTACATTCCCACCAACAGTGGACAAGGGTTTCCTTTTCTCCACATCCTCGCCAGTATTTGTTATTGCCTGTCTTTCGGATATAAGACATTTTAACTGAGGTGAGATGATATCTCATTATAGCTTTGATGTGCATTTCTCTGACGATCAATGATGTTGACCACCTTTTCATATGCCTGTTTGCCATTTGTGTGTCTTCTTTTAAGAAATGTCTATTCAGATCTTTTGCCCATTTTTAAACATATTTTAGGATTTTTTTCCCTATAAAATTGTTTGAACTCCTTATATATTCTGGTCAGATGGGTAGTTTGAAAATATTTTCTCCCATTCTGTGGGTTGTCTCTTCACTTTGTTGATTGTTTACTTTGTCATGCATAAGTTTTTTAACTTGATGTAATCCCATTTGTCCATTTTTGCTTTGGTTGCCTGTGCTTGTGGGATATTACTCAAATTTTTGCCCAGACTAATGTCTTAGAGAGTTTCGCCAATGTTTTCTTGTAGTAGTATCACAGTTTGAGGTCTTAAATAAAGTCTTTAATCTACTTTGATTTGATTTATGTATTTGACAAGAGATAGGAGTCTAGTTTCATTCTGTGTATGGATATCCGGTTTTCCCAGCACCGTTTATTGAAGAGACTCCCCAGTGTATGCTTTTCGCACCTTTGTTGAAAATGAGTTTACTGTTGGTGTATGAACTTGTTTCTGAGTACTCTATTCTGTTCCATTGGTCTATGTGTCTATTTTCATTCCAGCACCATGCTGTTTTGTTACTACAGCTCTGTAGTAGGATTTGAAGCCAGGTAATGTAAACGTGAGTGCTGATGTAAACGTGAGTGCTGATGAGCAGTGAGGGCAACCAGAGGTTACCTTCAATGCCATATGCTGGTTCTAACCGGTTCCCTTATCTCATCCTGTTGGGACCAGGAAATAAGTCCTGCTAGTCTGCTACCTCACTAGCAAGGACCACAGGGAAGATGGCAACCATCTTTTCATCTTTCCTTCTTTTGGGTCTCCTTTAACCACAGCAGGAAGGCCTGTTCAACTGTTCCAAGAAACGGTAGCCAGAGAATGGCAGAGAAAGTGAGGAGGGGTACAAGTGGCAATTGTGATCAGCAACTAGGATGTTAGGAAAAAAACAACAGCAAAAAGGGGATTCGGCTATGGTGTGCTGGTAAGCTCCCTCACATTACCTGACTTCAAATCATACTACAGAACCATAGTAACAAAACAGCATGGTACTGGCATAAAACCAGACATATAGACCAGTGGAATATGTTTAACTGGCTATACCACACCAAACACACACACCAAGAGATTTAGTATTTGCCAGTTTCTGTGGTGTAAATACTTCCAGCAAGGGACAAACTACCAATCTGATTTTCCTGACTGTGAAGTTGTACAACCAGGAAGGTTTGTACAGTTATCTAGTTGTCCAGTTGTACAGTTGCATACCATTTCAGCATTTCCATCTTATAGGCAAGAGATGTAGATAAAGGCCGAGCATAGATAATAGTAAAATATAGCACAATGATTAGGAAATGATTAGGAAATGAAGAATTTTGAGCATTTATTAATTTTCTTAAGTATATTTTATTTAATTGTAAGTTTGCATGATTCAATTTTTCATAAAGGCAGTATTGAACAACAGGCTCACGAAATTTCTGAAAATTTAGCAGTAAGCTCCTGAGAGCTGGTAAAAGCTGTCTCAGCACACCAGTGGAGTTAGCCGTTTGCCTTCAGCCCAACAACGAGAGGTACACAGAATATATTCCACTCCTCCTTCCTCTCCAGCCTGTGGGGGGTTAATGAAGTGGCAATTACTATTATCTGACCCCCTCGTCCCCCAACATGCCCAGCCTACCCTCCTCTGCCCTCCTGAGTCATTATTGAAAGAGGAGGGCAGTTTTTTTAATTGATCTCTTCCTTCACCTTCAGAGTAAGCTCTGTGATCCAGTATTGAGTACAGCTTCTATAAACACTTGTACCGTGTGTTTATTGTGACACCTGGACTATCATGAAGGCAGCTTCTATTAGACACTGAATGCTAAGATAAACAGCCAGCCTTGTCTAGTTGGAACCATGCAGACCTCGTGAATATAGTCTTATAAATTTTACAACACCCGTGAAATATCACTCTGGAAGCAGGAACATTACAGAGATGGTTAAACCAGACCCCTAATTCCCTCGAGGACTATTTTTATAGCTATTAATCTCATATCAGGCACAATTTACAGCCATAATAGCTATTTCTTTGCTGGCATACATGTCCATAAACCAAACCAGTATGAAAGAGAAGGTATTTAGATACAATTAAAGCAACGGATTTCCATGCGCACTTCGGATAGAGAACATAGATGACTCACTTCTCTCAAAAATGATTCTTTTGTAAAATTTTGACTTCATTAAATTCTGCAAAGAGAATTTTGAAAACAGCAATCACAAATTCCCCAAAGCCCACAGTAACTGATTCCACAATAAAGAGTGAAGCATCACACTGGAATGGCTAAGATAAATGTCTGAGAATCCCTTTAAATGCCGGAAGTCATAACCCACCAGTATTTGCCTGTGGGGCCCGGGGGAATTTATGTACTGCAGCTAAATAAAACATAAAACATTATGATGCATATTTTCTAGCATCTAGACTGTTTGCTCCATATAAAAGTTTATTGATACCTTCAGGGATTCAGATAAATGTTGCAAATTCTCAAGTTCTATTGCTTGTGCTACAGATAGACTTTATTTGAAAGTTACCAGTTTTTTGCAGTATTTGTTTATTGGGTCATAGACTCTCCTATTTCTATTTGGGGACATATGAATATTTTCACAAGCTCCTATATGAACCAGGTTACATTGAGACCATCATTTTAAACAAATAAGATGTTGCAGTGTCTAGCACCAAGCTTGCAAATACTGACTCTTTAATGCGAGTTTCTAGGAGAGAGAGAGGAGGGGCCAACAGACAGAATTGGACCTACAGTAGTTCTAGAGAAGGTTGGTTAAATGGCGTTCTTAGTTTTTCTCCATATTTAATCACCCAGAGTCAGGGCTTTTTCTGCTTTGATTACCAATATAACATCTAAGGCCATAGCCCACAGAGGCCATGTCTGTGCGTGGATTCATTCTGGAGCCATTGGTTCCTCCCAGGAGAAATCATCACTTCCATGTTGAGCCACGCTAGTGCTGGTGTACATTTTGAAAAGGAATCAATGAGCTGAGCAGGAGAAACCTTCCTGTTTCCAATCCCCCTGTCTGCACTATGGCAGTCCAGACTGAAGGGGAGGGAGAGGTACTTAGATACTGAGGTGCTTCAGCTTTGCGCACACACCTCCTTCTTTCCTCCTGCTTCTCAACACAGCACAGGTGTCACCTCCGTCTTTCATTTCCAAGATTTCTCCCTCCTCAAAATCTCATAACCCGGTCCCACTAGGATACCCAGTTTATAGACTGATTTCATAAAGTTGCATATTTTTCTCCTGGTGTCTGTTTGCAGAATACCATCAAGTTCAGCCACTCACTACCTGCGGGACTTTGAGCAAGTTTCTTAACCTCTCTGAGCCTTTGTTTTCATAATGAAATGGGGCTGAGAAAGCATCTTGGAGTTTTGTGAGGATTAGATAGACAACTGGTGTCAAGGGCACAGTGCCTGGCATGTGGCTGTCTTTTCATATAGGTAGTCGTTAAAATAACTGTTGCAATTTTTAAAAAATTTAAAAAGACCTTCATAAAAGTGAATTTGCTTGTGAAATCAGTCCCCGGGCTAATAGATTATTAGCCCCCCAGAAGCCCTTTCCTACCCTTCCCAGCCACTAACTACCTCTCTCCCAAGCAAAACCACTTATGTGATTTCAACATCATGGATTAGTTTTTGAACTGTATGAAGATAAAATCAAATTGCATGCTCTCTTTCCTCCACTCACATTATGTTTGTGAGAGGCATCCATGCTGTTGTATGCAGTTGTAGTTAGTTCATTCTCATTGCCATATGATATTTTACATTATAATATACAATTTATCCTTTCTACTCTACAGGTGTTTGGATTGCATTCAGCTCCTGGGTATGACACCATTCTGCCATGAATACCCTTGTGTATGCATTCTAGGAAACCCGTGTGGTGCATTCTGAGAGGACGGATGGCTGGGTCGCTGGGCACACTCTGCCTGAGTAGACGTGCTGTCAACATTTGCCGTCAGGAAACAGGCCCCACTTCTCATGCCTGAAGCACACCCAGAAGTTATACTGAGCAATTATTTATAAATTGATCCTGATACTGAACAAAAGGCACATTTGAAAAACAAAGAGAGAAGCATTTGTAAATTATTTTACTAGAAAATAAAATTTTTTCTTAATAATAAAATACATTATTTACTCTGGAGCCATTTTAGATGATGATGTAGATTAGAGATCGGCAAACTATGGCCCTTGGACCAAAGGTGGCATGCTGGCTGTTTTGTAAATAAAGTTTTATTAGAACACAGACATAAGCATTCATTACGTAGTATCTGTGGCTGCTTTTACAGTACAGTGACAGAGTTGTGTAGTTGTAAGACCATGAGACCCACAAAGTCTAAATTATTTGCTATTCGGCTATTTAAAGAAAAAGTTTGCTGAACCTCGATATAAAGAATATTTTAAAAGGTGTGAGAAAGATCATTCTGAGCTCTTCTATGCTCCAGGCAATGTCCTCAATTCCATGCATGCTCCTTTATTCTTCACTACAAGGCAGGTACTCACTTTGCTCTCAGTGATTATCTCTAGGTGGTAAGAAATTGTTACTTGGTCCAAAGATTTTAGAAATGATCATATATCTTTGACATCAGAAAAAAATAAACAGGACCAAAAAAATGTTACAGAAAAAACATATAAAATATGGCAGTTAGACAAAAGGGAGCTGGCCAGTCAAGAAAGTCCAGAAAAATGACAACGAGAGAGGCTCCTGCTGGCAAGGGGCCTCCATCCTTGCTCAGGGGAGAGAGACCTGGTCCAAGCCACTCTGCAGCTGGCATGCCCCACAGGAAGAGCAGAAAGTCAGGTGGTCATAGATGAGTGACTTCTGCATGGAGAGTCATCCAAATCCCTTCTGCTCCTCAGACAATAAAACATTCTAGTTTTAATTTAGTTTCCCCTGTAAATTTGCCTGCAGGGGTAGAATAAACTGAACAGCAAACATCAGAATCCAATCTGCTTGATGGTTTTATTTCTCATTATAGATGAATAAATTGACACTTTGTTTTCTACCAAATCATTGTATATTCTAAATGAGTGCTTTTGTTCTTGTTTAATATTCAGTGGGACTGGGGAAACACAGGACATACAGAACGCATATTTCCTTTCCTCTGGCCTAAGCCCTTTGCGCGCGCGCGCGCGTGTGTGTGTATGCTTAAGAAATGAGATGTGGTTATCATAACTTTATATGTAAAACCCACTGTGTACTCTTTTGCTTCCTTGTCTACTGAATCTAAATCTTAAACAATCAGCTTATACAAAATTTACCTTCTGTATTAGGCAAGGTTCTTCAGAGAAACATGATCAGTAGGAGATTACCTGATTGATGATCAATCAATCAATCTATCTCTCTGGTTATAGAATACAGGTAGATATAAAATGACATTCATTATTAAGTTATTGGCTCACGAGTTTATGTGGCTGAGAAGTTCCAAGATCTATAGTTGCAAGCCAAAGCTCCAAGAAAGCTGATAGGATATTCCCGGTCTGAGTCCTAAGGCCTGAGAGCCAGGAAAGTGGATAGTGTAAATTCCAGTCTGAAAGCCAGCAGGCTCAAAACCCAAGAAGTGCCAGTGTTTTAGACTAAGTTCAAAGGCTGAAAAAGACCAATATCCCAGCTCAATCAATTAGACAGGAGCAATTCTCTCTTACTTAGCTGTTTTGTTCTATTCTGGTCTTCAACTGATTGGATGGGGCCCATCCACATTAGGGAGGGCAATCTGCTTTACTCATTCTACTGAATCAAATGCAAATCTCATCCAGAAACACCCTCATAGACATACCAGAATAATGGTCAGCCCAATGTCTGCGCACCCTGTGGTCCAGTCAAGTTGATGCATAAAATTAGCCATCATGCCTTTCTAAACTGCGCTGTAGCCAGAAAATATACTTACTCCAATGAGCACTCCCATTTTGACTGATTAACTAGGCAGGAGTGACAGCCTCTACTTTGTAGTTGGGTTTGTATTCCAAATCTAGCTGTGGTGATATCACATAACCCTTTTACCTCTGGAATGTCTTAGATAAACTTTTGCATGGAAAAGAACAAACAAAAGTTTACTGTTTCTCAAAGCTTATTAGTGAAAATATCTTCTATACTTTTCTGAGGAGGAACACGTGAGCCCAGACATTGACAGGCAACTTCTTGGTCATGCAAATAACTCAGGTCTTTGAGATGGTGTGCTACGCAGGTCTTCCTAGAAGCAGGACCTGAGACAAGGATTCAGGTGCATGTGACTTATTGAGCTTGTGGTATCTGGGGAAGGGATGGGGAAGTAAGATAGAACAGAGGAAGAGGGCGATGGTCTGAATGTTTGTGTCCTTCTAAAATTTACATGTTAAAAAGTAATCACCAGAGTGATGGTATTGGGAGGTGGGGTCATCGGAAATGAGATTAGTGCCCTCATAAAATAACCCCAAGCAAGCTTGTCCACTTCCTCCACCATATGAGGATGCAGAGAAGGCACTGTGATAAAGTAGGCCCTTACCAGACACTGAGTCTGCCAGTACCTTAATCTTGGCTATGCTATCCTCCAGACCATGAGCAATGAATTTCTGTTGTTTATAAACCCCTCAGCCTATGACATTTTATTATAGCATCCTGAATAGATTATGACAAGGAGTTAAGGAAGGATATAATCTCGCCTGGAGACAACCACCAGCCTGATCCCACGGGGAGCTCTGGAGCAAGAATTGCACCATAAAATTGGTTCTACTTTGACCAGGGAGATTGGTCTTTTGGAACCTGCTCCTCCATCAGCCTGTCATCCCCTAAGGATGAATGAGTATGGATTGTAGGAAGGTGTAGTCTCCTGGGCTAGGGGTTCCCATTTTTCCATGGCCATTCTTTAGAGAAGGGGCAGCTTTGAGCCATTAGCAGGCAATACTCACAGCAGTTGAGGGACGGGTGATGGCCAGGAAAGGGATCTGGATGAGGCAGAAATAGCTTCCCCTGCACAGGAGGGAATTGTAACCTATGTGAGCGAATGTGGGTCAGAGTGTCTCTAATAACGTTTGGAGGTCATATCTTTACATATTGTGTTAGTCCATTCTCACACTGCTATGAAGATACCACCTGAGACTGGGTAATTTATAAACAAAGGAAATTTGATTGACTCACAGTTCCACATGGCTGGGGAGGCCTCAGGAAACTTACAATCATAGCAGAAGGGGAAGCAGGCACCTTCTTCACAAGGCAGAAGGAGAGAGAGTGTGTGCGAAGGAGGAACTGTCAAACACTTATGAAACCATCAGATCTCGTGAGAACTCACTCACTGTCATGAGAACAGCAATGCTGTTGCCCCCATGACCCAATCACCCCCATTAGGTCCCTCCCTTGACACATGGGGAATATGGAGATTACAGTTTGATATGAGATTTGACAGAGCCAAACCCCATCACACACTATCATACATTACAAAATAAAGAACAACAACAACAAAAATGCTTGGTTTTGAGAATAACTGGAATCTGGATTGTATGTTTATAATACAAAAAAGGCTTTCAGGAAAAATGTGTGTGTGTGTGTAGTGAAAAAAAAGAAAAATCCTTTCCTCTGCCATATTTAAATTTACTATTCTAAAATAAAATGTGTCCCTTGTCGATATGAGAATTGCAGACATGAGAATTAAAATTGTGTCCTAAATCCACGTGGGCATTGATGACATGTAGGAATTCATTATGAGAACTAAATCTCAATCCACAGTGTAAATACCCATTGGGTGAGTCTGCAATTACATGAGACTCATCTATTTTCCAGGAATTTCATTAATGGCATTAACGAAAAATATCAACTTTGGCACTAAGCTTGCATTAAAATTTCCTCTTTCCGAGCTTGTCTTTGAGCATTTTAATTATAAATATGTAGATCTGGTGCTGCCTGATCCATTAGGCATACAGCATGTGGTTATTTAAATAGAAATTAAATAATTATTAATTAATTATTCAAAATGAAATAAAATGAAGAATTGAGATTCTTGGTCACATAAAACACAATTTCATTGCTCAGTATTTCTCTGTATCTTGTGACTGCCTGATTGGATAGCACAGAGATAAAATATTTACATTCACTGCAGAAAATTCTATTGGTTAATGCTGATACAGACATTCAGAAACCTGAAATGAATAGAATCTTTTAAAAGCATAAAATATTTGTAAATAATTGTGCTTCAAATTTCTTGTCTTACACATTTTTAGAGTTATTGTTGCTGTCATTATCGTTGTTAGATTTTTTTTTAGTGACAGCTATGTAAATAGAAAGGATATGTACTTTGTAGCTGACTAGCCCTGGGTTCAAATTTACTTACTATCTATTGACAGGGTAAGTCAGTTAATATTGCTGAGTCTCAGTTTTCCCTTCTGTAAAATGGGGAAAATAATATTTACTTTGAAAAGGCTTCATGGAAATTAGATACATTAGTGCCTCTAAAAAATCCAGCCTGATGTTTGGCACTTAGTAGTGACCTTATGATAATTATTATGGTTTTCTTTCCAAAAAAAAAAAAAAAAAAGAGTTTTCTCTCTGCAGGCATGTTTTCATGAAATTTCTAGCTTACAGCATTAGAATTTCCCCCTATTCGCTTTGATGTATTTGTTAATTATCCCATTTGCACGTGCCTGAAATCATTTTTAAGTTATATAATTCTCTGGTTTCTCTTCAGACCACATAAATCTTTTGCCTTACAACTGTTTTGACAGTGGCAAATGAGTTGATTTCCTTCTTCATTCTCCTCTTTTTGGTTAAGCTTCTAAGATAAGTTACTGAAAAGGAATTAGAAGAAATTAAACTAAACCTAGATTTTATTATTCAATATGAAAGATAGAATGGTTATAAATCTGGACTAAAGCCTACTCCTATTATAGTTAAGAGACTAATCTCTCTCTGCGAGGGTTCTCGAGAATCATTTATAGAAGAGGCTTTTGAGATGCTTTAAAACATCAGAAGGAAACTCATCCAAAAATGAGTTGGCTCAGGAGTGCCAATTAGTCCTGCATTTGATCTGTAGCAGATGACAGGCATTTTAGCCTGAAGAGCTACATGCAGACCGCTGAGGGTAAGCCCTCTTCCCATCCGGAAAGCTGCCTAAGCCCCACCAAAAGGGCTGATGTTGAGTTCCAGGTTCTGCCTCCTTTGACCGAAACTCACTGAAGGAGAATTCCTTAACTCCTCAAGATCCTGTGAGGGTAAGCACAGTTATGAAGAAGACAAAAGGCAGGTTCAACAATACAGCCTTTTGGGCGGCTGGCCAGGAATTTAAAAGCCGTGATTTAAAGAATTAAACAAAATTCTCCTGGGAGACCAGGAAGCTTAGAAAATACCCCGGTCTTGCTCTCCATTGACAAAACAGCAAATGTAGAACATGCCACTCCAAGTAAGGAAATTCCGATCACTTCTGGGTTTTATTTCTTTTTAATGTATTAATCTGGTTTGCCCAGGCAACTGCTTTAGCCCCAGTTCTGAATCTAAAAATCTACCCATGGGTCCTCCAATCCACAATGACCCGATCCTGAATACCTCAAGGACAAAAGACACCTACAGTCACTGAAATTTTTATCCTGTATCTTAAAGAACTTATATTGGAGGATGAGTGAGATGACAAATTTGAATAATGTGTTACTAATAACTATTATTATTAATTAGTAATATACTATTTGCTATATATTATTCAATTGTACATCTTATATATACTTCTATGGATATACACATATGCATATATGTGTGTATTTTTTTCTGAATAGTGGGTGTTTTTAGCTTACATGGACAGTGATTTCCTTTCAGAAGTAGAAAATGCATATTTGGGATTTTCAGGTGGGGAATGCAATGTTCTGGCTCCAAAGCTGGTCCCTAGAGACAGGGAAACCATCCCCACAGGCCCTCCCTAACAGGGAAATGGCCTCCCACTGAATACAGTTTGCAGAGAAGCAGCTAAGCCTGAGCAGCAGGTACAGAGTGGTTCCCAGGCTGCTGCTGCAGTTGCTGCTTAAAAAAAAAAAAAGGAAAAAAGAAAAACCTAACCATGCCTCTGCACAGATGTGTGACAGCTTTCGAAAGGAGTGCAGCTCCTGCCCACCTGCTGTGCTCTATTTCAGAATGGGGTTTTCATTTAAAAGACAAAGCCTGGTTAGCTTTTTACCTTTGAACCTTATTGCATCAATTGCCACCCACATTGCAAGTGTTTTAATTGGGGGGAGAATTGGGGGGAGAGAGGAGCCCGGGAAGGCCTTTCCCTTCCCTTCAATGAGGAGAGGTCACCTCTTCAGGATGGCAGTGCAGTCACAGCCCAAGGGCACTTTCTTAAACTGCTCAGCACCCCAGGCTCATAAGCAAAAGCCTCTCTGCTAAAGCACACAGAGAGGAAGCGGAGCCATCATCTCTGCATTTGGCCCTGAGACAAATGACTCAATAAGGGACTCAAGCTATTAGAAAATCACTTGGGCTTAAATGAAAATTCAAATGAGAGAAATGGAGGCCGAGATAAAAATGGGTTTTAAAATGAAAAAAACCACCGGGACCAAGAAAATGAAATAACAGACACAAAGCCCAAAGAGAAACTACATCAAACTGAGGAGTGTAGAAATTTGGAGTCACTGTCCTGGGCATGGTGATATTCGTGTTACAGAACCGAACCGGCGTCCACTCGCCTGGTGCAATGAAACCAGATGCTCACACTGAGGTTTCTGCCTGATAGAAAGGAACGCACTTATTGTAGAGCATCAAGCAAGGCGAATCAGGGCAGCTCATGCTTATAGACCCAAACTCCCTAATGGCTTGCAGGTAAGGCTTTTTAAAGGAAGGGTAAATTTCAGGAGAGATGACGCTACTGGCAAAATCATCAATCAATATATGAAAGTTATGCATTGGTTTTGGACGAAAAGGGGATATATCTTGAAGCACCTGCTTGCAGGGCAGAGGCAGATTTAAAGATCTTCTGATTTACAATTGGTTAAGGAAGAGAAGCTTTGTTTAAAAATTGTGGGCCAGTAGAAAAATGTTAGGGGCGTGACTGTCTCCAAGCTCCTTAGGAAGAACATCAGAACAAAGGGCGATAGTTAAAGTTTAGTCTTCACTTGCCCCTCATCTGGGGTCTAAGTGCCAGTGGATCAGTACTGTGAGGGTCCCAGCCTCTGAAAGACAACTCAGGGACATATGTTAAGATGTTATCTTTAATTTCCATAGGGAGAGCAAACATCTCTGGGACTCTAACTTCTTCAGCTATTGTTTTAGGCTGCTTTTACCTTCTTGTCTAACAAATTACTTATTTACTTCTCCGGGCTAGCTAGGTGCCTGGAATTTCCTGTGAAGGAACTCAGGATTTTCCTTTATTTCCATGCTTGGGGTCTGTAGGCCCCTAAAAGAGGGGATCCCTCCTTTGTCTCACCCAGAGGTTTACAGGGATTGATTGGGTGATACAATTAGCTGGAGAGGATCAGAGAGAAGCAAGATTATACTCAAAACAGTCATATCACCACCTTAGTTATTATTCTGTTTCGTATAAATTATGAACATAGACTGCATTTCCCTGCCTCTAATCTCTCTCCTCTCTTTTCTTCCTTCTCTTCTACCTTCCTGCCTTCCATCTACTCACCCATAATTCATTCAAAAAATATTATTGCGCATCTACTACATATCAGGCATTGCTCTAGACCCCAGGGAAAGAGTATTGATTGAAACTCATAGAGCTTACATTTTAGCAGGGGAGACAGACACAAACAAGGTAAAGAAATAAACTATGTAACATGTAAGGTGATGATAAGTAAAAGGGAGGGGGATCGAGGGCAGAATGAGGCAGATTCTAGACAAATAAAACAGTGCCCTCTTTCTGCAGGATATAGTTTGGCCTTCATGCTCAGTCAAAGCACCCTTCCTCTGGGCAAAGCGAACCACACTGGGACATTCCTTGGCAAGTGGGAGCAAGGGCTCCATTCACAACCTGCTTTCTCCTTGTATCAGGTGCCACGATGCACTGCAGTCCAGCTATGAAGTGGGGAGTGTGTGTGTGTGTGTGTGTGTGTGTGTGTGTGTGTGTGTGTGTGATGCAAAACTCTCTTGACTCCAATACTGATGGCACAGTGTTCAAAAGACCAAAAAAGAGACCTGGAGCCAGCAAACAAGACATAAGGTTTTTTGAGGACTTACACACAGGGTCATCCAGAGGCGGTGGGCTGGACAGGAAAACTGCTACTGTTTATAAAAAGCATGCAGTTTATATAGCGTTTTCACTTATCAACCTCTACCTAGCAACCTTCATTTCAACCAAAACAAAGGGCCTCAATCCCCTGTACAGCCTGCATTCCAAGGGATGGGCCAGGGGCTAGGATGTTCTTCATAGATAAAGAGTGAATCTTTAGGTTGGCCTCTCTTGGATTTCTTAGCTTGGAACTCCAAACACACATTTGTCTCAGATCATAGGGTCATTTTCAGGATATGCTTAAGTTCCTGCTGTCCAGTGCTTCTGCCATACAGTGTGATTTTATAGAAGGGGGCCAGCACAGTCCTCCCTGGAGAGGTGACACTTGAGTGAGGACCTGAAGGAGGGAGGTAGCCACTCTGTGGTAGGTGAGGGAAGAGCAGGAAGGGCAAGTGCAACAACATGAGGAGAGAGCCTGACAATGGGATGCAGAAAGGGCAGGGGGTCATGTGGATATGTGAGCATGACCAGTGTGGAGGAAGCGAGGAGAGAGCAGTTGGGGGACAAGGTTAAGGGAGGTTGCGCAGGGATTAAGGCTGTAGAAAGAACATTAGCCTTCATGACCACAAGGGAGGCATCCTCGGAGGCCTTGGCAATCACACCTAACACATTTTGTCAGGATCTCTCTGGCTGCTGATTTGAGGCTTGGTTAAAGTAAGGCAAAGGTGAATGCAAGAGGCCCGGTTAGAAGGCTACTGCATCATCTAAGCAAGAGATGCCCAGTATGGGTCTTGTCTAATTCATCTGCAGTCAGCATAATCTTTCTGAAGCCCAGTTTGATCTGTTTCTTCTTGGTAAAGAATCCTTCAGTGGCTCCCCAGTGCCCATACAATTGCCAGCTGAAAAATGATGAGGTTCATAAATTTAAAAAAGGGAGCTTTATTTCTCATAAAGGGTTGCAGCCTGCAGGTGGCCATTCTGGCAGAATGGGAAATGTAGCCTCTGGCCAGAAGCCAGAAGCCAGAAATAGGCACTCTGAGGGAGGGGTAAAGGGAAAAAAAATACCTTGAATGGAGCGGTCAAATATACATATTCAATAGGCTATGGGAGGGATCATGAATATTTATGAAAAGAGAAACATGCACATGTGCAGTGGAGCTTCATGCCCCTTCATCGATCCTATGTACAAATAATGGCAGCATTAGCATGACCTGAGGTTGAAGTTGTCAGCCCTCTGACACCAAAAGGTAAAGCAGAGGATGTGAAATTCTCTGTAGACTGGTCATAACCACTGGGTGGCTGATGGGCTCTTTTTTATTTGTTTGTTTATTTTTTTCAGACAGGTATCACTGTGATGCCCAGGCTGGAGTGCTGTGGTTTTTCACAGGCACGATTCCACTGCTAATCAGCACAGGAAATTTTACCCGCTCCATTTCTGACCTGGGCCAGTTCACCCCTCCCTATGCAACCTGGTGGCCCCATACTCCCAGGAGGTCATGATATCGATGACAAACTTAGTGCAAGCAGCCAATTGGTACAGCACACCACAGCCCAGAACTCCTCGGCTCAAGGGATCTTCCAGCCTCAACCTCCTGAGTAGCTGAGTCTCTTGTTAGGCATAAAAGGAGGGGAAGTGTCAGACAGTTGGTTGGCATCAGTGGCGGATTTGAAAGGTATGGTTTCTGCTCAGCCTTTAGGGAAGAAAGTCTAATTGTGGTTAACAAAGGAGCAGGTATAACTAGGTCTGTCAGATCTCCCATCCCATCTAGGCTGAGAAGTCAGTTTTCAAGGTTGCTCTGTGGTCCCCTTGAGCAAGATATGGTCCTTTCAGTAGGCTGGGGGGGCTTAGCATTTAATTTTATTTCTCAAAATGAATTTCCTTGTATTGGATAATGGACTAATCCTAACCAGGCCTTCCTCTTTCCCAGCCTCACAGCCGGGCAACTCCTCTCTCTAGCTCCGGTTTGACACCCCACTCTCCTGAACTCTAGCTACAGGATTTCAAGCTGGTGTTCCAAATACCTCCTCTGGTCTGCACTTGGAGTCTCAGGTGACAGATCAGTTCTGTAGAGGCAGGGCCTGGGGCCTGGCTTTGGAAGATCTTCAGGAAACACCTGTGGAGCTTCCAAATTGGTGAACACATTGAGGTATCGGGAGGTGTCATTCACCCAGAGAGGCATGGGTGCCTGTTCCCCACACCTTGCCCTATGCATCTCTTCCACCTGGCTGTTTCTGAATTGTATCACTTGTAATAAACCAAATCAAATGATGATTCAGAGTGCATATGAAAGCCTCATAAAACACTTGGAAGAAAACAGGATTTTAGCATAGCACCTCACTTTGCACATTAAAAATGGAAAGATATGGTAGAAGAGGCGTGCCAGGCTCTATCTCTGCCTCAGTAACTATGGCCAGAAGGATCGGACATCTGGCATGTGCTCTGTGTTCCTTCATGTTCGTTGCCCTCGAGAATGCACCATTGCTTCTCAGGAAGTAAAGAGAACACAGCCTCTGGGCAGGAAGCTATGATTCACCAGGTGTGAATGGTGTAACTTCATTGGGTGGCGCAAGGGCTCTCCACTCTTGAAACACTCTTGGCTTCTGATGACCACTTTCTTTACTGGGAATTTTGCCCTTATTCTTTATTATTTATTTACTGGGAATTTTGTCCACTAATTTATAGGTATGAAATAACAAAAAAAATAGAGAAAAATTAGAATCTATGTAGGTAAAAAATTATGTTATATAATCTAATGTTTTTCTTACAATGTAAAGAAAATTTTATTTGGTGTTTTACTTAGCACTTATTCTGCCTAATTCTTCTAATCAACAGAGAAAGTGAGGAAGAAGAAATGAAACAGAAGAAGCAAACTGGGAGCAGGGGACCCAATATTTCAGGGGACCCACGTTTCAAGCTCTTTATGGACCTGAGGTCATGCAATCTTGCAACAAATTTGCGGTGTGGGTATTCTTACCCTCTTTTGCCCATTCAGGACATCAAGAAAAAGACCTACCTAAAACCCACCTAAAATCACATGGTAAATGGCAACCTGGAATTTTACTGGGATGGCTGACTTCAAAACTTGTGATAGCTCCACTCTATTGAACAGTCTTCGAAAAAGAGAGAGAAACACCTATGATGGTGAAGGAAGAAATGTGCAGGCTGGAGAAGGGGAGAGGCAGAGCAGGGGTGAAGGGAAAGGCAGGCTGGGGAAGGGGAAGGAAGCCCGATGCTCAGAGCAGCTGGAAGATGACTGGCTGTGTTTGGGGGACCATAGCATCTGTTGCAATTGGCCCGAACAGTCTTTTTTTCTTCGAATTGGTCACCAACAATGGAAAATCAAGGAATTTTTTTGTGTGTGTGAAATCTGAATTGCTGATATCTTTTGAAAGCTCCGAGAGAAGGCCAAGCTGAGCCTGTCTTCCACAGGGTGACAGTTAGCTGGAGCTGAGGGTTGGTTGTCTCCTCTTCCCAGGCCTTGGCTGGGAGGTTTCCTGAAGCATCTCTGACAGAGTTAGGCTGACCCAGAACACCCATCATGGCACAGCTATGTGTGCCTTCATGTCCTATGTCTTTGCAAACTCTGCCCCAGCATTCTTGACTATTCTTTAAGACCCTAAGACCCTATTCAAAGGCTGCCTACTCTGTAGAGCCGTCTAGTACAGTCCAGACAACTTACTCGTTACTTTGGAAACCGTTCTAGTACAGTGTGTGAGCTCCTTGAAGGTAGGGCTGTGTCTGGGTCCTCTTTTCTTTTCTTTTCTTTCTTTTCTTTCTTTCTTTTTCCTTTCTTTTTTTTTTTGATAGAGACGGTGTCTCGCTTAGGCTGGTCTTAAACTCCTGACCTCAAGTGATTCCCTCACCTCGGCCTCCCAGAGTGCTGGGATTACAGGCATGAGCCACCACACCCAGCCTGGTTCCTATTTCTATACGAGCTTCTAGCACAGTATTTGGCTCACAGCGGGGAAACCATAACCATTTAGATGAAATGGACTTAGGTCAGATGAATAAAAACTTTGCAGAGTTACAAAATCTAGAGTATCTCATTGAAAAGAAACTCAAACCGCTAGACCTTTTCAAGACTGAGCACTATCAGCAGGGCCCTTGGAGCTCGTTCTGCATCTGTCTGCCTAGCATTCCCACAGAGAGGTTAGGGTGGCATGTCCCCATCACACAGCCGGTGTGAAAGCCAATGAGTTCAAACAAAACATGGCGTGCCCAGGTGGATTCAAAACATTTCCTCGGCAAGCCGCCCAGTTTTGATCCACGTTTAAATTTATTTTTTGCTACAACTCAGTACACACACTGTTACTCTGACATCTGTCAGGGAGTGCATATGTGAATGGGCCCCAAGAAGAAGGGAATGGAGTGGACGGAGATAAGCTTGCTGGGAGGGTGAAGAGGGAAGGCCTTGCAAAGTGGCCAGAGCCATCACCAGAGGACATTACTCCAGCAACAGGCATGAGTGAGAGAAGGGGAACAGTGAGTGCCAGAGAGGGGCCCAGGGAGAAGGTTTACTAGACTGATGGCAAGACCAGGCCGCTTTGACAAAGACCATGAGCCCCTGGTAATTGCAGTACTGATGGGTCTGTAACTGCTGTGAACCAAGTCTATACTGTTTTAGCTTGTAATCCCTTTAGGTGGGCCCACACTTTTAGTATTCAAAAGTAGACTGCAAACAGAAAACAATTGATGAGTGTTTGGAGTGTCATAGCAACCCTGTAGATACTCATTTGTAGTTTGCTGTTAGCAAACCATCTCTATACATGTAACTTAGTTTGTTCCCATGGCAGCTGCCCAATCAGAGCAGGTACGGTAATGTTATTTGCTTAAGGTCACATGCTAGTATGTAGTTGGGTTTGAACCAACATCTTATGACCCCAGGATCAGAGCTCATTGCGCATTGTGAAGAGGAGAGGGTCCTGCCTCACCAGGATGGACCCCAGGCTGTCAGCCCCGGCACCCTGGGAGGAGCTGGGGTGAGCCACCCCACTTCCTGCCTTCTACTGTGCTGCTTGGGCTCTGCTAACAGTTGGCACTTGGCTGGTGCCGGCTGGCTGGCCATTTATCCGGCTCCACCATCTGGCATTATGCCCTCCTTGTGCACCATCCTCTCTTCTGCCTGGGTAGCTGTGCCTGCTGCTCCTGTCTGGCAGGACCTGAGTGGCAGAGGGTTGACTGTGGGGTCCTGGGCATTAGCTTCCGGCGATGGCCTCATCCTCCTGGAAGTCTGTCTGCCTCAGCCTTTGGCCCCAGGCTCCACACCCCCACCATTGATGAAATGTGCTCCTGCTGCCCAGAAAGAAAATGTCCAGGGCTCCAGTCCTGCCTGGTTGGCAGTATTCCCTCCTGAAAACCTTCCTTGCCTGTACTTTGTGCTGTTCTGGAGTTCATTTTGAACAGCAGGACTGTATTAGCAGAGAAGGAAGGAACAGAAGAACCGGTCACATAAAGAAGCCCCTGTACACACAGTTTGACCTTTGCATGTCCAAATCTCAAAGTGGGCTAAAGGGTCTGTTTGTTCCCTGCCCCATGGAAATTCTGTAACTCAGGCCTTTCCTAGGTTCACTGACAACTCCATGTTTATACGATTGGGATAGCTGGGAAAGAAGACTTAGGCACTGTGAGCAAAAAAAGAAGAGGTGTCTGCCATGGTGGAGCATCCAGTTTCCTGGAATAATGGATGCACTCAAATAAACACACAGGAATATGTAAATCTGCATACTCACTAGGTGACCTTCAGCAACATTCTGGACCTTTCTGTGCCTCAGTTTCTTCATCTGTAAAGTGAGGGCACTTTGCTGGATGGTTGTGAGGGTTTATATGCCTTATGCAAAGCACTTAGGATTGTGCCAGCACATAGTAATTCATCAATAAGTATTAGCTATTATTAAACGAGGAAAGGGCCCTCAAAGAGAAGTGAGTGAGGCCATCCTGGCTTATAAAAGAAGGATTTGACTTAGTCATTTGGGAGACAAAAGAAGGCTTCCATGAGAAAGTGGCTTGGACTGAAATGTGAGGAAGTAAATTTTAGCTTTGATGAACAAATCTGAGGGGCACATTCTTGGCAGTGAAAACGGTGTGTGCAGAGTGTTAACAGTATTGGTGGAAGGATAGTCTAGGAAAAGTATGCGGCAGAGAGGAGATGGCGGCAGATGTGCAGACATTATAGTTAGTGGTCAGATCATATTGAGCCTTGAGAACCATGTTAAAGAATTTTGGGAAACCACTGGATGATACTTATTTTTTGTGATGTAACAAATTACCCCAAAACTTAGCAGCTTCAAACAACGAACACTGATTATCTCATGCCATTTCTGAGGGTGAGGAATTCAGGTACGGCTTAACTGGGTGGTTCTAGCTCAGGGTCCACAAGAGGTTGCAATCATTGCACCGGGGGCTCCCATTGTGTGAAGCTTGACTGGGGCTGAGGATCTGCTTCCAGAATCACTCAGGAGGTCTCTCTTCCTCTTTGTGGGCCTCTCTATACAGCCCACCATAGAGCAGCTGTATGCCCCAAAGAAGCTGTATGCCCCAGAGCAAGTGAGAGGGAGTATGAGCCAGCCCAACAGGAAAGGGTTTTTATAACCTCATCTTGGCAGTGACATTCCATTATTTCTACCAACATCTATGGGAAACACAGACCTACTCTGATACGGTGTGGGAGGGGACTACCAAAGATGTGGATACCAAGAGACAGGAGCATTGGGGGTCATCTGAGAGGCTGGTGGTGGGGAAATAATCAGATTTGCCTTTGACTACCTCCCTCCTGCTATAGTGAGGATTGGGTGGACCGGGACTTGATACACACAGGGAGAACAGCTGGGAGACGATTGTAGCTCAGAGTATCTGGTGGTGGTGGGCACAGAGACAGTTGGATGGATTCGAGAGATATTTAATATTAACATGACAGAACCTAGGGACAATTGGATGTGGGTTGAAGGAGGGAGGGAGGACGTAGCAACATAGCTTGTGTAACTGGATGGATGTAAGTGCTGTAATAAGTAAAGGAACATTGGAGGAAACCTGGTTACATTTGTTTTACCAGAAGATGATCATATATTTAATTTTGGACATACTGAGTTTGGGATGACTAGGAGGCTTCTGATATTAGGCACTGGATATGCGTGTCTAGAGCTCATAGGACCCGCCTGCTTCGGAAACCTAAAGGTATGAGTCACACAGGTATTGGCACACAGATAGTACTTGAAACTATCTAGCAATAGTGACCATCCAGAAAGAGTTTACTGAGTAGAAAAGAGTACCTAGGACAGAACCCTAAGGAAAGCCAACATTTAATGGCCAGTGAAAGACTTCAGCTACGGGTAGAGAGAATTTTGTTCAATTACAAAAGGTCTCCAGGGTAACTAGCTTATAGTATATTAACAGACACCATCCAAAGAGTCAATTGGGAGCCAATGGACACCACTGGACACCAAGGAGTCACTTGATGCCAGATCTTTTTTTTTTTTTTTTTTTTTTTTGAGATGGAGTCTCACTCTGCCACCCAGGTTGGAGTGCAGTGGTGTGATCTTGGCTCACTGCAACCTCCACCTCCTGGGTTCAAGCACTTCTCCTGCCTCAGCCTCCTGAGTAGCCGAGATTACTGTCAGGCGCCACCACACCTGACTAATTTTTGTATTTTTACTAGAGACGGGATTTCACCATGTCAGTCAGGCTGGTCTTGAACTCCTGACCTCGTGATTCACCTGCTTCGGCCTCCCAAAGTGCTGGGATTACAGGCGTGAGCCATCATGCCCGGCCGATGCCAGGTCTTTGAGGGTGACAGTAATCTCTGCCATTACCCCCAGGGAGGTGATGTTGTATTAACTTTACCACTTTCACCATGGGGTTGGACACTTTCAAAGGATTCTATTTGACCTTCCCCACTACAATAGCACTGACACCACAGGAAGCAAAATGGAGGTTAGGCAAACACAAAGTATTCCTATTGCAATTGTTGAATCAGGAATCAGCCAAATGACTACCAGGAGGATCTGCAGAATCAGTGGACCTACTGTGAGACTGATCTGAGCCAGAACTCCATTTATTAGCGGCCCCCATACATCTTGGTTCTCAAGTGGGGCAGGAGTACGATGATGCTTCAAGTCCCTGGACATCAGTGCTAACTTAATTCCGGTGTCCAACAGTCTTTGATAACTTGGCTTTTCCCCTCTTTTCAGTGTATGGTTTCCAGAAGAAATGAACATAGGTAACTTTACGGAAGGACCAAGAGAGTCATTACTATACACACTGTCGTGGTGTTGCAGGGTCATTTCTCCTAGAATGAATGAAATGCAGGTATGAAAACTGGCTCCAGTCCAGAAATGGGGTAAGTGATCATGACTTTGTGTGGAAGCTTTCCTCTATGTCCTGATTATCCATTCATTATTTCTTTTAAGTATATAGATTGAGAAAAACCCTTGTTGTCTACTCATCTAAATTTCCTCTGGGGACAAGGTTCTATTAATCACCTTCATAATCAAGTTGGGCCAGCCCCCTTGGCTGATGCTCCAGACTTGCTGCGTATTGTTAGAATTGTGCCTTGCTTCTGATGGTTAAGCACTGCCACTTAGCCCTTATTGTTTGGGGATCCTGTCACTCACATTGATGTCAGTGAGCCCAGTTTTCTGACAGCATCTTTCTTCAGTTGGCCCTGGCCTACAGAAGAGGAGAGGCAATACTGAATTTCTTGATGATGCTTGTGACCCTCTCACCAGTACATTCCTTCTTGCTTTGGTAAATGTAGAATCTTTCAGGCTCTCCCACAGTCCATAGTCATCTAGAGGATTTTCTGGCCTTACATTGTCTGGCATGCCCACCTCTTTGATCACTCCTTCTACCACCTGGCATTGGCAATTCTGGCATTTCCTCTTAGCATGAGCCATCACTTTTTCCATAGTTCTAGAAGCCACCCTAACAGTGTGTTAGAACCATCTCCTGGGGTCCAAGATAGAGTATTCATCTCTGTCTGGATTAAGGCAGAGTGCCCTCATATTGACAAACTCTCTCTAATCAATTTTATGGTCTGCTCCCCTGGATTCAGAACCTTCAGAATCCCATCCATTACATACTGCACTGGTTCCAGCTGGCACGTGTTGGCTATGTCCTATAGCTGCTTCAGAAAAGAATCCTTCCCTTCCTAAGCAAGACTGGCATTCCTTGGTGGACTGTGTTGCTACTTAACCCTAGTTATTGTTCTGGTGGCCAGGAGGGGAGGTAAGATCTTGAGAGGGGTATTTGTTGCCCTGCCAGGCAGAGTCCTCTGCATCATCTTCAGAGGAGTGGACTACTTCTGTTGGCCCAATCGTTCAGGGGAACTGGGGGATTCAAGATTTTTGAGCGCATCAACCGAGATGTCCCCATCCCATATCTCAAGACCCAATCTCTCCCCAGAAGTGCCTTAGTGTTGGCACAGTAGACCTGTCCACTGAAAGTTATACTTTCTCTGGAATTTGCTATTTTCTTTTATTTTTTATTTTAAAATTTTAAAATAACAGATACATAATATTTGTACATAGTTATGGGGTATGTGTGATATTTGGATACATGCATGGAATGTGTAATGATCATATCAGGGTAATTAAGATATCCATCGCCTCCATCATTTTTCATGTCTTTGTTTTGGGAACATTTCAAATCTTCTCTCCTAGCTTTTTTATTGACACATACAATATATTTTTGTTAACTATAGTCACCCTGTTGAACACTAGAACTTATTCTTTGCATCTAACTGTATGCTCGCACCCATTAACCAACCTCAATTCATCGCCCCCGGCTCATCCCCCGACACAACTCTTCCCACACAGTGGTGTCTATCATTCTACCCTCTACTTCCATGAGATCAATTTTTTGGCTCTGATACATGAGAGAAAATATGGGATATTTGTCTTTCTGTGCCCGGTTTATTTCACTTAACATAACAACCTCCAGAAACTTGCTATTTTCATGATTGAAATTTAGACCTGGTTCTCAACTCTTTGTGCCCTTTACCTACAGGAGATGACAGTCTCTTTCCAGCCTACCAAGAAGCACTTCTGGCTTTTATTCCTAGGCTTTAATTGATTAATTACTGTTTGCCTTTTATTATCTTTCCCCAAATCTTTAATTCCCCTAAACAACAGAATCCAATTCAATTGTTCCTATAATTACTCTCTCTTCCCATATTTTTTGAACATGTAAAACATTATACTAATGAATGCATTTTCTTTTGCTGATGTATTATTTTGTTAAACCCCAAAGAATGTTTTAACAATTGCACTGCTTGGTAGGGCCAGGGACTCTCCATGCTGGATTTAGCACCTGTGATGAGGTCCTCACTGCCAGATGGCCAGAGGGTGACCCAGCTCCTGCCTCTGCTTTCTTAGATCGCTGACCTTGCTACCATTTGCATTCTTCCTAGAAGTAGAATCTGATGGAGATTAGTATATAATCAGTTTATTGGGGTGGTCCTATAGGTTCAAGGTTTGTGGAAAAAGTGAAGGAAGCAGGACTGGACAGAGGGAGAAGGGGAGAAGTTGTTCTGTGATGAGACCCAGGTGTTCTGAGATACAGAAACAGGCTTTACCAAGCCGTATGGGGATTTCTGAAGCTGAGCTGTCTCTTCAGAAAGGTCTTGAATTGGGATGAGTTGGGACCTTTATATCCTTACACTGACCACTTGTTGAAGGTGGGCTTCCTTGAGAAGAGAACATGGCCTTGAGAAAGGTGGTTCTGAACTTCAGCAGAGGACAATTTCTAAAGACAGCTGGTATCTGAAGAATTTCATCTGGTAACACTCCCAGCAGCTAAGAGGTAAGTCCTTCATTGCTGAATGGAGATCTCAGTGGCACAGCAGCAAGCATCCCCTGGCTACCAACGTGAGGTGTTTGCAAGAGGTTTCACAGACAGAAGATACATCACTATTCTCCTGTATTAGTTGCTAAGCAAAAATGTAGGCACTGGCAACTGGTAGATGTGGGGATTGCCAGCAGCTCCCAAGGGTTCCTTGAAAACTATTCATTTGTGCTGCAGTTAGCTAAGATCATCAAGGATGGCCTCTTGTGACCACCCCACTTTAGGATTCACTGAAAGCCCTCAGGGGCCTTCTCGATCTTCAATCTTCCCAACATATCCAATGGTTATAGGAACCTCTAAGTCCTCATATTAAGTTCCTCCTAGTGAAAATACCTAAAATGGTTTCTATGTTTCCAAACTAACACTTGCTGGTTGTATCATCAAGAGTTATACCCCAAAATAAGAACATGGGAGCACTTCTCAATAATCTCTCCAGTAATCAATTAATACAGGTCTCCCAAATGCCTCCCATTTTTTTAATGCAGTGATAGGTATTGAAAGCTAGGATCGGCTAGCTAAAAATGCATTTAGAAATTTTAAAGAGATAATTATATAGAAGTATTGACCACAGGTGAACAATGCTTAGATGGTGAGGGGAAGGTTACTAGTATCAGATAATTCAAAACTTGTGAGTTTGCGTGTCTATACCAGGCTTTCAGCAATCACTGAGGTTTGAAATTGGCCTGAAAAGAAAACAGCTGAGACAGACAAAAAAAAGTTTAAACATCTTCAAATGTAGCACATGGACCACTCATTATCTGACAACTGCCTGCCTCCTCAGACTTTTTTCCTTGTGCTCCTTTGTCTCAACTTTATGTTCCAGCAATTCCAAGCTGCTTTCAGTGCTTCTGCATATGTCAAACTTTCTCCCGTCTT
Source organism: Rhinopithecus roxellana (assembly GCF_007565055.1). Classification (NCBI taxonomy): domain Eukaryota; kingdom Metazoa; phylum Chordata; class Mammalia; order Primates; family Cercopithecidae; genus Rhinopithecus; species Rhinopithecus roxellana. Next base: position 96,545,739 of record NC_044556.1, on the reverse strand, counting down.
TTTTTTTTTTTTTTGCCCAAGCTGTCACCTCTGCCACAACAAACCTCTCCTCTATTCACTCTTTAATACTTAGTTTGGATATCAACTAAAAAATGACACAATAAGATCTTCTGAAAATCTCATCATTTATAAAAGCAATGAGAACACTGGCAAAAATGGTAAGAATTCCCACTTCTAGAACCGTGGAACTTAACAAAACACTTGCAGCAACCCAGGGAGCATTTCTCAAGAAAAAGAGCTGAATCTCAGTAAGAACAGTGAGCTTTGTGTTGCTCTAATTTGCCCTATTCTGATTATCCTCCCTCCCCAGCCGCACAATCATTTTGAAAACAAAAGTTCTCAATCAGGTGAAAAACAGCAGCCTGGCAGCCACTGGACGGGACAAAATAGGGTCAGTCTAAACATTAAGTAGCTTGTCAGCCAAAGAGACTGGGGATTTAGGCAGGGACCAGACCCTAAAAGACTTTACATGTCCCACTATAGACTTTTCATCTTATCCTGAAAGTAATGGGGAGTCCTGCAAAGATTTTTGGCCTCAAAACTCCATTCCCAGATAATTGCTATTATTTGACCTGTTTTGGTGGTTCCTTAGGAAGCTGTTTTTAACTCAGTTCGGAGTTTTTCCAGTTTCTTTTCTTTCCTTTCTGCAGAAAGGAAGTTTCTGGGGAGCGTACTTAATTTGGATGAATATAGGGGACTATGTTCACAGGAATGAGAACTGTGGTGAGGCAGGAAGTTACTCTTTTTTTTTTTTTTTTTTTTTTTTGAGATGGAGTCTCACTTTGTCGCTCAGGCTGGAGTGCAGTGGTGCGATCTCGGCTCACTGCAACCTCCACCTCCTGGGTTCAAGCGGTTCTCTTGCCTCAGCCTCCCAAGTAGCTGGGATTACAGGCACCTGCCACCAAACCCGGCTAATTTTTCTTTTTTTCTAAGTAGAGATGGGGTTTCACCATGTTGGCCAGGCTGGTCTCAAACTCCTGACCTCAAGTGATCTGCCCACTTCAGCCTCCCAAAGTGCAGGAATTACAGACACGAGCCAGCACACCCCCGCTGGGATTTACCCTTAATGCATTCACAACAAAGGCCTCAGCTAGTGAACAAATGAGTGCCTCAACCCCAGAGGCAGAGCTGGGCAGCACACCCCTGTATTCAGCATCCAGTTGGGTTCCCATGTAGCTTGGCCCATGCTGCTCTCTCAGTGTGTGACCCCCTGAGAGGAGGCAGGAAGAGAGGCAACCGATGAGAGCAGACAATTGTGATTTCTACCTTGAGTCTTCTCCCTGCTAAATGTATGGCTTGGATCAGAATTTATCTTCTTTAGGCCTGTTTCTCCACCCACAGCAAATGATATTTCTACTTAAACACCAAACACGTTGCTGGTATTCTGAGATAACCTGGAAATGGGGTCAAAGTTGGATGGACTACTTCCAGGAAGGAAATCCAGTACCCACGATTGCTGGGAAGGCCAATCACACTGTGATTGACCTGACCTCCCCAGGATCTCCCATAGTTCTTGTTTTCATTCATTCATTCATTCATTCATTCATTCATTCATTTATTGAGACAGGGTCTTGCTCTGCCCTGGCTGGAGTGCACTGGCATGATCTCAGCTAAATGTAACCTCCGCCTCCTGGGTTCAAGTGAGTCTCCTGCCTCAGCCTCCCGAGTAGCTGGGATTACAGGTGCCCACCACCACGCCTGGCTAATTTTTTGTATTTTTGGTAGAGACACGATTTCACCATGTTGGCCAGGCTGGTCTCAAACTGGATCTCCCATATTTCTGCTGCAAAAGTAAAAATGAGGTCTAGTAGCCTCTTCAGAGTACTGAGAAGTTGGTCTAATTTGTTTTGAGTTCCCTGGACCCTGATTAGGATTTTGCATCAGGCAGACATTCATTTTGTTCTGTTTTTCTTTCTGACATTGGCCGATGAGAAATCATAATGAAAGAAAATTATGTCATTCTTTATCCTGGTATCAAATTGTACATGCATTAGTGACTTGGTAAAAAGAAAAAAAAAATGAGTCAATAGTCTGCAGTAAATCACTATAAGCGTTATAGAGAAATCTGAGAATCAGAGACATACAGGATCTTCAGTGACGTGATTCAAACCCCTACATTCAAACAAATGGATTCTCAGAGGCTGGAGGGGGAAAACTTATCAGAATCTCAGGGGGAAGGTGAGGCTCATGTAGTTTGAAAAAGTCTATCTACTTTCTACCCATAGGAAAATTTTGTACAAAATTATTGTCTCTTGGGGATATGCAGAAAATAGTGAGAGTGTTTTAGGGGACAAAGGTTAAAAAGACGTTTTAGAAGTAGCTTTGGGAACAAATGGCAGTATGATAATGTTACTCATGAGAAGTTTTATTTCTATCAGCTGCATTTGGCCATAAAATTACACAATGGATCATTACAATGCCTTTAAGTGAAAGAATGTAGCCACCCCCTGCTGCAAAAGAAAATTCCAAAACAGTGAGCGTAATACCAAGGAGTTTTCTCAAAACTAAGGATGACAAAATGAAAATGGGCTCTGGAGTACGTTTGAGTTTTCCTCTTAAATTAAAATCCCCTAGATTTTTTTGACAATTCCCATTGACCCTCAACATACCACCGAAGGAAGTGAATCACTGACATCTCTGTGACTCTAATGATGCCCAAACTTTACAGCTGATGAGCAAGGAATAGAATAAATAGCTCCATTCAGAAGGACAGATTCCCCTCAGGTGGGTAAAAAGATAGCATCATTCAGAAGACCATTATCTGAAATTCTCTGACTCAATTACAGTCTCACTCTGAATCAGTTGCGGTGACTGACAGCGCCCGACAATGCCAGTACTCACATTCCAAGCTGCACGGTAAAGAGAAACTGCAGATGAAAGCACATTTACTCACACTTCCAGCAGCAGGATTTCTCAAGGTTTGTCGGCTTCGAATATAAATGCAGAATATTTCCTTGGTGTCAGCAGCAGCTCCAGACTGGATTTCAGGAGCAATTAATAGTCCACAGATTAACCCTTTTCTTGCAGACAGGAACATGAAAATAATTCCCATTGTTGTGTATTTACTCTGTGTGTGTTGTAGGGGGGAAGAGATACAGGCACACACACACACACACACACACACACACATATATAATATATATATATACGTACAGTCACATGGACATCAATACTATCTCTTAATGAAATGTATCATTTTATACCTATGAAAATATTTCTTGCTAATTTTTTGACAAACTACCTAAATAGATTTTATGTTGTCAAAATGCACATTAAGATCATGGGAACCAAGTTTAATTCCTTAGTTTTTCTTTCCAGAAGCTAGGCTGATATTTAACAGGCTGTCTCATGACCTAGAACAGGAGTCCACATCCTCAGCTTGCAGGCCAAGTCCAGCCCACCACTTGTTCTTGTATGGCCTGTGTACACTTTTAAGAGATTGAAGAGGCCGGGCGCGGTGGCTCAAGCCTGTAATCCCAGCACTTTGGGAGGCCGAGACGGGCGGATCACGAGGTCAGAAGATCGAGACCATCCTGGCTAACATGGTGAAACCCCATCCCTACTAAAACATACAAAAAACTAGCCGGGTGAGGTGGCGGGCGCCTGTGGTCCCAGCTACTCGGGAGGCTGAGGCAGGAGAATGGCGTGAACCCGGGAGGCGGAGCTTGCAGTGAGCTGAGATCCCGCCACTGCACTCCAGCCCGGGCGACAGAGCGAGACTCCGTCTCAAAAAAAAAAAAAAAAAAAAAAGAGATTGAAGAAAAATCAAAGAACAGTAATAGTTAGTTCGTGATTCTTGAAAATTGTATGACATTCAAATTTTAGGTTCCAAAAATAAAGTTTTATTGGCACACAGCTACACCTTTTTTTTTTTTTTTTTTTTTTTTTTTTGAGATGGGGTCTCACTCTGTCACCCAGGCTGGAGTGCAGTGGCATGAACTTGGCTCACTGCAGCCTCGATCTCCCAGGCTCAAAGCAATCCTCCTGCCTCAGCCTCCCAAGTAGCTGGTACTACAGGCGTGCACCACCATGCCTGGCTAATTTTTGTATTTTCTTGTAGAGATGGGGTTTTGCCATGTTGCCCAGGCTGGCCTTGAACTCCTGGGCTCAAGGGATCCACCCACCTCAGCCTCCCGAAGTTCTGGGATTACAGGTGTGAGCCATTGTTCCTAGTCCCACTATTGATTTATGGATTGTCTATGGCTGCTTTCTTCCTGAAAGGACAGAGAGTTGAGTAGTTGCAACAGAAATCATACAGCCCAGGAAGCCTAAAATATTTACTGTCTGGTTCTTTACTGAAAAAGTTTGCCAACTTCAGGCCTAGAGCCAGTTGTTCTATGGCCTTTTTGGGTTGGTTTCTGCCCTGCTTAAGTTAAGAGTATACAGATGGTTCCTGACTTATAATTCGACTTATGATTTTTAAACTTTATGGTGGTGCAAAAATGAAATGCACTCAGTAGAAACTATACGTTGAATTTTAAATTTTGAGCATTTCCCTAGTATGATACTATAATTCCTAGTATAATGCAGTATAATACTCTCTTGCAGTGTTAGGCAGCAACAGTGAGCCACAGGTCCCCATCAACCATGCAATCACAAGGGCAAACAACTGATACTCTACAGTGTACTGTGTTCCCCGTGTTGTTTGGTATATTGTGTTTTTAATTTTCACATCCCATCATGTCTACAAAACACCCCTCTGTATCTGGGGAGAAGGAAAAGCAGAGGGAATTACTCTTGAGCCAAAACTCAAAATAATTGCCCAGTATGGAGACAGCAAACCAGCAATGGCCATCGCACTTGAGTTAGGACTGTAGAAAGCCACGACCATCTTAAGGAATAACAAGCAAATTTGTGATGCAGTGGAACCATCAACATCAGTCAAATCTACTGTTATCACAAAGAAAAGAGCTGGGCTGATTGATGATTTGGAAAAATTACTTGTCATGTGAGTGGATGACCAGACACAGAAGCACATACTGCTCAGCCTACTGATGATCCAGGCTAAGGCGAGAAGTCTTTTCAATACACTGAAAGAGCATGCCTGTGATCTTTCCCAAATGCAAATGTTTATAGCAAGTCATGGGCGGGTTCCAATACTTCAAAAGGCATCGTAACTTTCATAACGTGAAGGTCAGCAGTGAGGCAGCAACTGCCGATACTGAAGGTGTTGAAGCATTTAAGAAAAAGTTCCATAGGATAATTGTGGATGAGAAATATTTGCCAGAATAAATATTTAATGTCAATAAAATGAGTTTGTTCTGGAAGCATATGCTGGTGCATACGTATATTAACAGACCAAGACAATGCCAGGATTCAAGGCCTTCAAATATCCTGGAATGCTGTTTTGGGGTGGAAATGTTGCAGGGTTCAAATTAAAGCCTTCCTAATCTACCACTTAGGGAACTCTAGAGCATTTGAGAATGTGAACAAGCATCCGTTTCCTATTTATTATTGCCATCACAAGAAAGCCTGGATGACATCAGCATTGTTTAAAGACTGGGGTTTGAAGTGTTTTATTCTGCAGGCAAGAGAGTATCATAGGCAAAGCAACATCTCATTCAAGATTGCTCTGATCTTAGACAATGCTCCAGGTCCTCCATAGCTTATCCGGTGACATCTATCTTGATGTAAAGATTGTATGTTCGCCACCTCTGAACACAACCACACTCATTCAACTCATGGAACAAGGCACAAGAGCTGTGTTCTAAGCATACTACTTATCCACTCAACATTTGCAAAGCCTGTTAAAGAGACTGAATCTGACCTAACGCTCTGAGAGCTTTGGAAAGGTTTTAACATTCTAAATGCTGCCTGGAACATTGCTCCAGCATGAGAAGACATCACACAACAATGCATGAATGGCATTTGGAGGAAAGTTTTGAAGATGTATGTAAATGCATTTAAAGGCTTTAACAAAGATTCTACTCTTGATGAAATAGTAACTAACAATATTAGTGCTTGGGGAACAGCCAGAATTGGAGGTTAATGAAGAAGATATTCGTGAGTTTGTTGGCATTGAGACTGAAGAGCTTCCCAAGGAGAAACTGATCATACTGAGGAAGAAAGAAAGAAACTGAGGCAGAGGAAAAATAAGTTACACCTGAGGCACCAAGAAAGTTTGCAGCAAAGAAACTGGTGGAGGCATTGGTTACTCTCAGCAGTGGCTTATGAACGGTGGAAGAGATGGACGTCCATCACTAGAGATTCTCAAGAGCTGACAGGCAGATGCAGGCTGCTCTTGCTTGCTGTAGAGAAATATATAAAGAAAAGAAACGAACTGCACGGTTAAAACTTATCTTCCTGAAGAACTCTATGCTTGCCAAACCATGAACAAGTGTCAATGCCCCACTGTCTTCTAGCAGCTATTCTCAAGCCTCAGCACGAGAGAGAGAAATCGATGACTCTGTCACCATAGCATCCCCATTATCCATCAATTAATTTTAGTTCAATGCAGAAAACCCTCTTCACACCCAGTGTGCTTTAAGCTGTGTACATTAATGGTGAGTACGCAAACAATGGTTCTGTTTTTCATTTTTAGTACAGTATTCAATAAATTACATGAGATATTCAATACTTATATTTATAAAACAGGCTTTGTGATAGATGATTTTACCCAACTATAGGCTATGTGTTCTGAGCACATTTAAGGTACACTAAGCTGATCAATGACTTTTGGTAGGTTAGGTGTATTCAATGCATTTTTGACTTACGATATTTTTTACTTATGAGGGGTTCCTTGGGCTATAACCCCATCATAAGTTGAGGAATGTCTACATTGCTTTGCAAAGTTCTTGTAGAGGAGTACCTGGGACTATACCTCTATTAACACAATCCAGATCTACTTTTCATCACATAATCCCATTGATGAATAAACAGCACTTTGTTACAATCACATTTGACCACACTATTTATTATATAATGAAAAGTATTAAATTCTATTGGAAAGGAAATTCTCATCATCTAAAATCTTTTTTGGGGACAGTCAGATTTATATGTAATAGGTTTCTTTAAATAAGATTATAACAATTATCAACAGGAAAGGTTTTTAGAAATGTTATGTTATCTTCTAATTGCAAGCTACTTGTAGAAAACAAAACAAGAAGCAATGTTATTGATTCTCTTTAAATGTAAAATGTTGTTGGATTCAAGAGACACTGAATAGCTTTAGATATTGGGTGGAGTAGTAATGAATTCACCACTTCTTTTTTTTTTTTGAGATGGAGTCTTGCTCTGTCGCCCAGGCTGGAGTGCAGTGGCTCGATCTCAGCTCACTGCACGCTCTGCCTCCCGGTTTACTCCATTCTCCTGCCTCAGCCTCCCGAGTAGCTGGGACTACAGGCACCCACCACCTCGCCTGGCTAGTTTTTTGTATTTTTTAGTAGAGATGGGGTTTCACCGTGTTAGCCAGGATGGTCTCGATCTCCTGACCTCGTGATCTACCCACCTTGGCCTCCCAAAGTGCTGGGATTACAGGCGTGAGCCACCGCGCCCGGCCTTGAATTCACCACTTCTGCTCAGGAAGGGCACAAAACCCAAAACAGGCCAGGTGCAGTGGCTCACGCCTGCAATCCCAGCAGTTTGAGAGGCCAAGGTAGGAGGATCACTTGAGCCCAGGAGTTTGAGGCCAGCCTGGTAAAAGAGTGAGGCCCCCATCACAAAATAATTTAAAAAAAAAAAAATTAGCTGGGTGTGGTGGCGTGTGCCTGTAGTCTCAGCTTACTCGGAAGACTGAGGAGGGAAGGTCATTTGAGCCTGGGAAGCCTCGAGGCTGCAGTGAGCCATAATTGTGCCACTGCAGTCCAGCCTGGGTGACAGAGCAAGACCTTGTCTCAATAAAACAAAAACAAAACAAAACAAATCTCTAAATGACAAAATTATATTGCATATTGTTCTTTAGTCTAACTCTGAAAGTTTGGTGGAAGGGAGATCATTGTGGAAGAAGGAGGGGCAGAGACCCTCAACTAGAGCAATGAATTATCAAAGAGTAAATATATGAGCTCTTTATGTTAATGCTTTGAAACAAAATTCTCACTTAAATATGATCAATTAGTATTTTTAAACTTTTGTTTTGATATAATTGTAGAAAGACGTATAGTCATAAGAAATAATACAGGGAGACCACATGTCTCCTTCACTCAATTTCCCAATGGGAACATTTTTCAAAAATATAGTCTAATATTTCAATGAGGATATTGACATTAATACAATTAGCTGACCTTTTTTAGGTTTTCCCAGTTTTATTTATACCTGTCGGGGGTGGTGTGTTGTTGGATGTGTGTGTGTGTGTGTGTGTGTGTGTGTGTGTGTGTATTTGCTTCCATGCAATGTTTACTTCTAGGTTCATGTACATACCAAGACCTGTAAGATACACAACAGTTTCACAAGGATCCTTCCCATTTCCCTTTCAGAATCACACCAACCTTTCTCCCACCCCATCATCCATATCCCTATCCCATGACAACCACTAACTAATGTGTTCTCCATTTCTAAAATTTTGTCATTTCAAAAGTACTGTATAAATAACATCATGCAGTACGAAACCTTGTGGGATTGGCCTTTATCACTAAGCAATTCCCTGAAGATTCATCCAGGATGCTGTGTGTCAATAGCTCCTTCTTATTTCATTGCTGAATAGTATTCTGTAACATGGATTTTTGAACGTTGGATAAGCCTTGCATATATAGAATAAATCTTACTTGGTCCTTGCTCATGATTGGGTTCAATCTGCTAATATATTTTGTTGTGGATTTTTGCATCAGATTCATGAAAGACATTGTTGTCTCATGAGAGTTTTTATTCTTTGTACTTCATTTGTCTGGTTTTAGTATCAGGTTAATACTAGCCCCTTAAAAGGAGTTGACAAATGTTCTGTTCTTTTCTTTTTCGTGTGTGTGTGTGTGTGTGTATGTGTGGTAGCTGGGGCTACAGGCATGTGCCACCACACCTGGCTGATTTTTGCACTTTTTGTAGAGACAGGGTTTCACCATACTGCCCAGGCTGATCTCGAGCTTCTAGGCTCAAGGAATCCACCCACCTCAGCCTCCGAAAATGCTGAGATTACAGGTGTGAGCCACTGCACCTAGCCTTGTTCTCCCCTTTTCTATTTTGTGGAAGAGATTGCGTCACATTGGCATTAATTCTTCTTTATTTCTTCTACAGAATATCTGGTTAAGATTCTCTAATGAAGCCATCTGGGTTGGAGATTTCTTTTTCAGGAAATTTTAAATTAAAATTTCAGTTTATTTAATGGCTATGTAACTATTCAGATTATCTATTTTATCTTGGTTGAGCTTTGGTAGTAGGGTTTTGTTTGAGGAATGGGTTAATTTATTCTAAGTTGCTGTATACATGAGTGTAAACTTGTTTTTTTCACTCATGTTGTTCTCTTATTACACTCACAATGGCTGCAAAATCTATAGTGATATTTCCTGTTTTATTCCTGATATCGAATATGAAATTTTTGTCAGAGGTTTACTCTTTTACTTTTTTTAAAATTTTTGTCAGGAGGCTTGCTGATTTTATTGATTCTTTTTTTAGAAAATCAACTTCCTGTTTCATTGCATTCCTCTCTTGTTTTCCTGTTTTGAATTACAGTATTTATTTTTATTTTTATTTTTTGCCATTTTTACTGTTTCCTTCCTTCTGTTTGCTTTGGGTTTATTTTGGTCTGTTTTCTTCAAGTTTCTTGAGGTAAGAATTTAAATTATCGATTGGAGACCTCTCTTCATTTCTAACATTAATTTGCACTTTAATGCTACAAATTCTCCTCTCTGCACTGCTTTAGATGCATCCTGCAAGTTTGACGTTTTTAAATATTTTTAATTAATTTATATATTTGTTATTTACTTTGAGATTCCTTGTTTGGCCTATGAATCATTAGAAGCATGTTGTTTAATTAATACCTGTTTAAATATTTTCCTTTGTCTTTCTCCTACTGATTTCTGGTTTGGTTATACCGTGATCAGAGAACAAACTCATGATTTAAATTACTTTAAATTTGTTGAATTTTTTATAATGGTCCAGGATATGAACTAGTTTGGTGAATGTTCTACAGAAAATTGAAAAAAAAAAGCGTATTCTCTTACTGCTGGTTGGAGTGTTCTATCTATGCGCTTTAGGTCCAGTTGATTGATTGTGGTGTTCAGATCTCCTACATCCTTATTGATTTTTTGACTAGTCATTTTGTTACTTTCCAACAGGGCAGGGTTAAAATCCCCAAGTATAACTGTGGATTTATCTATTTCTCCTTTCAGCGCTGTCAATTTTTGTCTCATATAGTTTGAAAATCTGTTATTTGGGGCATATACCTTTAGAATTATTATGTCTTCCTAGTGGATTGATTATTTTATGACATAGTAATGTCCTTCCTTTTCTCAAGTAACTTTTTCTTTAAAATCCAATTTATCTGATATTAATATAGGATCTCCTGCTTTTTAAGAAAATTTGACGTTTGCATGCTATATCTTTTTCCATCCTTTTACTTCTTATCTATCTAGATCATTGAAGTTGAAATAAGTTTCTTGTAAACAGCATGTAGTTGAGTCATGTTTTTAAAATTTTTTCTCTTAATCTCTGTCTTTTGGTTGATATGTTTAGAGCATTTACTTTCAAGGTAATTATTGATAGAATTGCCATTTTATTATTTATTTTTCATATGTTTCCTCTAGGCCTCATTTTTCTGTTTATCTTTTATTGCCTTCATGTGAGTTACTTACATATTTTTTAGGATTACATTTTAATTCATTTATAGAGGTTTTTTTGGGCCTATTTCCATGTGGTTTTCCTAGTGCTTGCTCTGGTTATCATAATAGACATGTGAAACTTATCATAGCCTACTGGTATCAACATTTTACCATTTTTAGTGAAGTTTGAACTTCACTGCTATTTAGATACTTTTACCTTTCCCATTGTTAAGTATCATTGTCTTTAGCATCCAATGGTGTTATAATTTTTGCTTCAGTCATCACATATGATTTTAAAAAGTCATCAGGAAAGGAATTGTCTGTTGTATGTACCTGTACTTGTGCTCCTTTCATTGTTCTTTCTTCCTTCCTCATGCTCTAAGCTTCCTTCTTTTATTGTTTCCATCTGATTGAAGGACTTTGTTCAGCCATTGCTTAAGGGTAGGTCAATGAGCAGCAAATTCCTTAAGTTTTTTTCATCTGAGAATGTATTTCCCCTTCATTCCTGAAGGATAATTTTATCAGATATAGAATTTGTAATTAAAGTTCTTTTCTTTTAGCACTTGAAAAAAAATGTTGCATTCTTTCTTCTGGTCTCCATGGTTTTAGATGAAAAATCCACTGTCATTTGAATTGGTGTTCTTCATAGGTAGTATGTCATTTTTCTCTGTCTGCTTTCATAATGGTGGAAGGAACAGAGGGTTGGATCAGGCTGAATTTATTGATTTGGGCCCACTTAGTAGGAACTCTGCTTTTAATGTTGCAGCTTGAGGACTTAAAAAAGGTTCTAATAGTTTATTTGCTTGGTTAGCTGAAGTACAGATTAAAAGATGGCCCACTGTAAGTGAGCTGGAAATCCTGATCTCCCTTGGTTTAATGTAGAGTAAGGGATCAAAAAGCTTAGGGAGATTGGGATGGTGAAGTGGATTAGCCACTTTAGACCTACCTATCCCCACTGAGAGGGTCCAGAAGATGTACCCTTGACCAATGCCTTGCGAAATAAATTTGTGAGGGCAGCACCTGCATCTTTGAAGAGCCCTGTAATTGCTTTTCCCTGTATGTCAGATCTAACCATGGGAACCACAGTCACTCAACTACAAAATTTAAATACAGTGGGAATAATTGGATCCCAAGGTGGCAGGGGCCAAGCAGCGACACTCAGGGTCAAAGGCAAGGTGGGTGTAGCTACTGAGTGGACAGCTGAGGCAAAGCGGCAATCAGAATAGTCTGACTCATGCAGAACCCTGGCATTGACTAATAAATCATGGTGTTCCTAGAAGCGAAATTGATAGGAAGCCCGCTGCATTCCTACTTAATTTATGCAAGCAGAAAATTTCTAGCTTGAATGGACAAAAGACTAATTTAAATCATAAAAACAGAGAATCATGGCCTCACAACTAATTTCCAGACTTGAGCCAATTTACTGACCCAGAATCCCTTGAATAAAGGGGAGGCTGGGTCCCCTTAAGGAACAAGGAGACCTCCAGCCTTTTACCAGGATAACTATTCATTGGGGAAAGGGAAATGATCTGACATTTGGGGGCCTACTGGACACTGACTCTGAGCTGACATTGATTCCAGGGGACCCAACACATCACTGTGGTCCTCCAGTTAAAATAGGGGCTTATAGAGGTCAGGTAATTAATGGAGTTTTAGCTCAGGTCAACTTACAGTGGGTCCAGTGAGTCCCCAGACTCATCCTGTGGTTGTGTTCCCAGTGGCAGAAGGCATAATTGGCATAGACATACTTAGCAACTGGCAGAAACCCCACATTGGGTCCCTGACAGGTAGGCTGAGGGCTATTATGTGGGAAAGGCCAAGTGGAAGCCATTAGAGCTGCCTCTACCTAGAAAAATGGTAAATCAGAAACAATATCACATCCCTGGAGGGATTGCAGCAATTAGTGCCACCATCAAGGACTTGAAGGATGCAGGGGTGGTGATTCCCACCACAACCCCATTCAACTCCCCCATTTGGCCTGTGCAGAAGACTGATGGATCTTGGAGAATGACAGTGGATTACTGTAAGCTTAACCAAGTGGTGACTCCAAGTGCAGCTGCTGTACCAGATGTAGTTTCATTGCTTGAGCAAATTAATACATCTCCTGGTACCTGGTACGCAGCCATTGATTTGGCAAACGCCTTTTTCTCCATTCCTGTCCATGAGGCCCACCAGAAGCAATTTGCCTTCAGCTGGCAAGGCCAGCAATATACCTTTATTGTCCTACCTCAGGGGTATATCAACTCTCCAGGTTTGTGTCATCATCTTATTAGAAGAGACCTTGGTCACTTTTTGTTTCCATGAGATATCACACTGGTGTGTTACATTGATGACATTATGCTCATTGGGTCCAGTGAGCAAGAAGTAGCAAACTCACTGGACTTATTGGTGAGAGATTTGTATGCCAGGGGATAGGAAATAAACCTGACTAAAATTCAGGGACCTTCTACCTCAGTAAAATTTCTAGAGGTCCAGTGGTATGGGGTCTTTCGAGATATTCCTTCTAAGGTGAAGGATAAGTTGCTACATTTCGCCCCTCCTACAACCAAGAAAGAGGCACAATGCCAAGTAGCCCTATTTGGATTTTGAAGGCAACACACTCCTCATTTGGGTGTGTTACTCTGGCCCATTTATCAAGTGACCTGAAAGGCTGCAGTTTTGAGTGAGGCCCAGAACAGGAGAAGGCTCTGCAAAAGGTTCAGGCTGCTGTGCAAGCTGCTCTGTCACTTGGGCCATATGACACAGCAGATTCAATGGTGCTTGAGGTGTCAATGGCAGATAGGGGTGCTGTTTGGAGCCTTTGGCAGTCTCCCATAAGTGAATCAAAGTGGAGGCCTTTGGGATTTTGGAACAAGGCCCTGCTATCTTCTGCAGATAACTACTCTCCTTTTGAGAGACAGCTTTTGGTCTATTACTGGGCTTTGGTGAAAACTGAATGTTTGACTATGAGTCAGCAAGTCACCATGCAACCTGAACTGCCTCTCATTAACTGGGAGCTTTCTGGCTCATCTAGCCATAAAATGGGTCATCCAGAGCAGTATTCCATCATCAAATGGAAGTGGTATGTATGTGATCAGGCTCGAGCAGGTCCTGAAGGCACAAGTTACATGGGGAAATGGCTCAAATGCCCATGGTCTCCACTCCTGTCACCTTGCCTTCTCTTTCCCAGCCTCACTGGGAGTTCCCTATGATCAGTTGACAGAGGAAGAGAAGACTAGGACCTGGTTTACAGATGGTTCTGTACAATATGCAGGGACCATTCAAAAGTGGACAACTGCAGCACTACAGACCCTTTCTAGGACATTCCTGAAGGACAGCAGTGAAGGAAAATCTTCCCAGTAGGCAGAATTTTGAGCAGTGCACCTGGTTGCACACTTTGCATGGCAGGAGAAATGGCCACATGTGCAATTATATGCTGATTCATGGGCTGTAGTCAATAGTTTGGCTGGATGGTCAGGGACTTGGAAGCAGCGTGATTGGAAAATTGTTGACAAAGAAATTTGGGGAAGAAGTATGTGGATGGACCTCTTTGAGTGGTCAAAAACTGTGAAGATATTTGTATCCCATGTGAGTGCTCACCAATGGGCCACCTCAGCAGAGGAGGATTTTAATAATCAAGTGGATAGGATGACCCATTCTGTGAACACCACTCAGTCTCTTTCCCCAGTCACCCCTGTCATTGCCCAGTGGGCCCATGAACAAAGTGGCCATGGTGGCAGGGATGGAGGTTTCATATGAGCTCAGCAACATGGACTTCCTCTCATCGAAGTTGACCTCGCTATGGCCACTGCTGAGTGTCCAATTTGCCAGCAGCAGAAGTCAAGGGCCAGCAGTCCTTGATATGTCATTATTCCTCGAGGTGATCAGTCAGCTACCTGGTGGCAGGTTGATTATATTGGACCTCTTTCATTGTGGAAAGGGAAGAGGTTTGTCCTCACTGGAATAGACACTTACTCCAGACATGGGCTTGCCTATCCTGCATGCGATGCTTCTATCAGGACTACCATCTATGGACTCACAGAATACCTAATACTGTCATGGTATTCCACACAGCACTGCCTCTGACCAAGGCACTCACTTTACAGCTAAAGAAGTGCAGCAGTGGGCTTATGCTCATGGAATTCACTGGTCTTATCATGTTCTCCATCATCCTGAAGCAGCTGGATGACATTGACAGAATGGTGGAATGGCCTTTTGAAGCCACAATTACAACACCAACTAGGTGATAATACTTTGCAGGGCTTGGGCAAAGTTCTCAGAAGACCGTGTATGCTCTGAATCAACATCCAATGTATGGTACTGTTTCTCCCATAGCCAGGATTCATGAGTCCAGGAATCAAGGGGTGGAAGTAGAAGTGGCACCCTCACCATCACCCCTAGTGATTCACTAGCAAAGTTTTTGCTTCCTGTTCCCATGACATTACATTCTGCTGGTCTAGAGGTCTTAGTTCCAGAGGGAGGAACTCTGCCCCTAGGAGACACAACAACGATTCCATTACACTGGAAGTTAAGATTGCCACCTGGACACTTCGGGCTCCTCCTACCTTTAAGTCAACAGGCTAAGAAGGGAGTTACAGTGTTGGCTGGAGTGACTGACCCAGACTATCAAGATGAAATCAATCTGCTACTCCACAACCTGGAGGTAAGGAAGAGTATACATGGAATTCAGGAGATCCATTAGGGCGTCTCTTAGTATTACTATGCCCTGTGATTATGGGAAACTACAACAGCCAAATCCAGGCAGAACTGCAAATGGCCCAGACCCCTCAGGAATAAAGGTTTGGGTCACTCCACTAGGAAAAAACCACAACCTGCTGAGGTGCTTGCTGAAGACAAAGGGAATACAGAATGGGTAGTAGAAGAAGGTAGTTATCAATACCAGCTACGACCATGTGCCCAGCTCCAGAAATGGGGATTGTAATTGTCATGAGTATTTCCTCCTTCTTTTGCTAAAAACATGTTTGTGCATGTATACACTTGGTACTAAGAAAATATATTTATTTCTTTTTCCTTTATCATCTGGAAACATCAATAAACATCAATAAAATGTAAGGTTTATTGACTTCATATCAGGATATTAAGTATTGTTAACCCTGTGTAACAGTATTTGGGCTGGGGATCGGTCCATTTCTGGTTGTACAAAGGAAGGTTGTATTATTTTAGGTGTAATTATGACCTTATTATTGTCTTTATTTGAAGGTTATGTATGATCTTAGGAGATGTGTATGGGTTCAGGTTGACAAGGGGTGATGTCACCACCACAACAGGGCTTGTGATGGTGAATACTGAGTGTCAACTTGATTGGATTGAAGGATACAAAGTATTGATCCTGGGGGTGTCTGTGAAGGTGTTGCCAGAAGAGATTAACATTTGAGTCAGTGGGCTGAATAAGGCAGATCCACCCTTAATCTGGTGGGCACAGTCTAATCAGTTGCCAGTGAATATAAAGCAGGCAGAAAAACATGAAAAGGGGAGACTAGCCTAGCCTCCCAGCCTACATCTTTTTCCCATGCTGAATGCTTCCTGCCCTTGAACATCAGACCCCAAGTTCTTCAGTTTTGGGACTCGGACTGTCTCTCCTTGCTCCTCAGCTTGCAGACAGCCTATTGTGGGAATCTTGTGATGGTGTAAGTTAATACTTAATACTAAGTACTTAATAAACTCATATATATATATGGAATACAGGAGATATATATATGTGTGTGTGTGTGTGTGTGTATGTGTGTATATATCTTCTATTAGTTCTGTCCCTCTAGAGAACCCTAATACATCTCCTGTAGGTAAATTTTAAAGTAAATTATAAAAATCAATGGACTCTCATGTCTCTAAGATGTTTTACTTATGAGTCTTTCAGACATTTAGAAAATATATGAGATTATACTTGCATCATTTCCACTTTGCTCATGGAATCATTCAAATTCTCTCCTTTCCTCTCTTTGTTTGCCCAAGGTCCCTATCTAATGTTTCTAAATGTTTACATCACCCTCTTCCACAGTGCTTGCTTCCTGTACCTCACAACTCTTCCTGAAGTATGACCCACTGCTTACAAATGTTTATGTGCAATATGATCTTCGGGCACAACGGCACTACACACCAGAGAAATGCTGAGTTAACCTGTTGGGCTGAACAAGGAGACATGGAGAACTGTTTTGTCTTTGAGCCCTTTTATGGAATGCATTCTTGTTTTATTTCAAAGGCCTTTTTAACAAAATCACACTCTGACGGAAAAGAATTCCTCCAAGTTCACTTTACTTCACACCATCTCATATGTTGCTGATGTTCTATTTAACACTTAAGATATTGTTCTTCAGAAGGTAGCTATCACTTAATATTCATCTACTGCATGACAGATATTTTAGGAATGAATAAAACTTTCTGGCATTTACTACTGCCTGTCATGATGCCAGCACTGTGTTAGCCATTTTAAACATATAGCTTCACATCTATAACAGCTCTCAACATTGCATGATATAATCCATACTTTACAGATGAGAAACTATATGAGTAACTTGTCCAAGGTCATTGGCTTATCAGGGCGGCATTGGAAGATTGAATACATGTCTCTAACTCTGACCGTGTTTTTTTTACCATACAGCCTATTAATTATTAAATGATTTTCCAACTGGATTTAAGGCTCTTAAAGACAGAAATCATTTTATCTATCTTATGTCATTGGAAAGAAATTACATCTCCAGATTCTCCACCACATCCTGGAGAGGAAAGAGGTGCCCAGTGTGAAAATAATCATTCCGTTTCAAGCAGTCATCTCTAAGCTTGAGCTGAATGGAGTCCTTGAGTATAAAGAGAAGCTCTGAGCCGAGTATAGGGCAGGGACTGGTGAAAGCTAGGCATACAAAGGAGGGCTCTGAGGACTGGAGATGGCAGAGATGGCTGGCTACCTGATGGGTAGACAAAGCTCTTTTAGGCTATAGAGGTCTGATATTTAATCATAAGTTGCTAATGTTGCTGCTGCTGAAACTCTTCCAGGTAAGTTCACTGCATGCACGAAGACATCAGATGACGGTTTTGAGTAATTCAAGAAAAGAATATGAGCCCCATATTTTTATCAACTCTAGAGTAGAAATAAAGACCTAAATGACACAAAGTGAATGGCAAGTATTCTGTTAAGATAGGCTGCTGGGGCCAAAGGCATCAGAGAAGGCAAAATCCTTGCACAGCCACAAAATTTTAGGGAGGCAACCAACTCTCCACGGGGCTTGGATAAGGGCTTTGAGCTGATCTTACCTGAATCTCAGAAAGAGGCTTCATATGATCCCAGTCACATCTGTACCCCTCATAATGCCTGTGCTTACTGTATTTGTTTGAAATGGCCTCCTCCAATTTGCAGGCCAACATCCCTACTGGGACCCTGGAGTTTTGAAAAGTTGATTTTTCCTTAATAAATAATATTCTTGACACTTAAAAAAGAAGGCAATTTGTCAACCAGGAACCCCCTGGAAAAAATTAAGTCCTAATGCACAACCAAAGGCATTCACAGTATGTAGTAAGTTAATCTCTCTGCATCTAGAAGGTTCTGGCTACGTAGTAGTTTTAGGAGAACTGAGGGAGTGGGCAGGCAACTCCATCTGTGTTCTGTGCCTCCAAGTCTAAGGTCTTTCCAACAGGATGACAGCCCTGGAGCTCCTTGTGAGGCCTTCCCTGGTGCTCCATTGCATTTCCCATCCTTACCCAGCTCCTGACTCCACCCAAGATGAGGATCATGTTGGTAAATTCTGTCTCCTAAGTGCTTCCACTTAGGAGTTGTAGCAATATTTGCAGAACAGGTAGCAATGTGAAGCAAAGGCCTTGGTCATGGTCTTATTTCTCTGAACATAGTCCCTAACTCTGCTTTCTTTCCATTGCTAAAGGGAGATGATATGGCAAATGTTGCACCTAAGGACTTGTTGGTTCATATTGTTGACTCAAAACATGCCCATGCGGTTTTCTCTTAGGTACCTTATTAGCCTACCCCATGGCTCTTTTAAGACTTTTAAAAACATTGATTGGTGAACATTAGGATTGATTCCAAGAATAATACCATTTATTTCTGCCATGTTTCAGGCAATCGAGGATGTATCTGATGGTCAAAGGGTTTCTTTGCCCACAGAGTCTCTCCTTAGCCCTTTTAAAAACTTTAAATTTTCTTGATAGTTGAATGAAAAGGGAAACAGAGTAACAGACCCTTAAGGCCCTTAAGGAAGGGGATATGGGGAGGTCCTGGATCTGGAGGCCTTACTCATAGCTACAATCATATTATTCCTCAATTCTGCATTGAACTCTCACCCTGCCCACAGCTGACTATCTTGTATCGTGGAAGGGTATATACATTGAAGGAGTTCAGGAAATGCCACCCCAAGATATGACACTTCAGTATGCTACTTACTTAGAAGTGAGGGCACTTGGGGGAATAGCAGATGCAGGCAGTGGCTTCCCTGAGCTCCCCTTACCTGCCTAAAGATGATCCTGCAAAAGGAGCTCAATTGTCATGAATCCTTTCCCTAGGAATCTTCTCAAACAGAGAAGATGAACTCAGATCACAGAAGAGAAAGATTGGAGGTTGACACCATGCCCAGACAAACCATCACCTAATCTGGTGCAGGCTGCTCAGAGACAACTTTTATTACCCCAAAGGCTTTTCATCTGCGTAGCAGGTCAACTTTTGTTCACCATACATTTCCTCCCCTAACCCTTCCATAACTTGGGTCGCCACCCCCACCGCATAAGCCTCAAGCCCCAATCCCCTAGTCCTTTCTGTAACTCAGGAAACTACATAAGCTTCAGTCATCTGACCCTCTTCAAGTCTCTTATTTGTGACAATTGCATACATATGCATATAATTAAATAGTTTTTTCTCCTGTTCATCTGTCTCATGCCAATTTAATTCGTAACCCAGCCAAGGAACATAGAGGAGTAGAGTGAAGTCGTTTTTCATTTCCCTACAACATACTATAATTAAGAGTGGCTGGCCAAATGCTATTTGCTTTCAGAGGAAAATACTTTATAAGATTTTATCAGTGATTGTGGGTCAAGTCTAAATAACTTGACATTTTCCAAAAGGAAAATGAACACAAAGCAAAAGGGCCTTCCATAACTAGTTGACCTTGAACTACCCACCTACACAGCCCATTCCAGACTCTAAAGCAGAGTGCAGCTCCCTGCCCTGCAAGAATGCACCATACATACATGCACTCACAGGTACATGAATCGACCTTTTCTGCCTATGTTTTTGTGTCCTCAGCCAAGATAGCCACCTGCCCTGGTATGCATGCTGTGTGACTCATAGACAGAGGAGAAGGCATGAATGAGGCTGTGGGAGTTTGAACCAGCAACAGAAACAGGCAAAGAAGAGACTTTCTTTTTATATAAAGGGTCCTGAAAAGCATTTTGGGAGGATGCCAAACCAAAATGATTCCCAAAACAATCTGGGAAGATGTTGTTCAAAGACAGCCTATGTTTTTCCATTTCACCCTTCTGTCTGTACTACCCAGCTCTTTCTTCAGCAGTATGAGTGGCACCATTTCTGCAGATAGACAGGCTCTGCTATTCACATACCTTGTAAACATCAGTAAGTTACATAACCTCTTTTTACCTTGTGTCCCCACCTGTGTGGAAGGGACCTAATAGAACGTGCCTTACAGTGAGGGGTAATCCAGGTGAAGCCTGTTGAACAGGAATTGGCAGAGTTTATTACATTTTAGCTATTGCATTAGTATCATGTCAAATGTTAGCCTCTCCAGAACTTCCTGACCTAGGAACCACTGTGCTAACCACCCCCTTCACTTCTTACTAGGTCTCCACAATGGTGAGAATATCATAGAGAGAAAGTTAGGAAATATCCCAAAGCAGTAGAATGGACTGCTGGTTGCTAACATTATTTACCCAATCTGTTTCCTTTCACCATCTCCTCTCTGTGCTTCCAGGTTAATGCTACAGCAATTACCTGTCTTTCCCACCATCTCAGTATTCCATACCGAAATGGAAAAAGTTTCCTTGTCCCCCTCGCAGGGCATGCCATGGAGATGTGGCTCGCTTCTTCAGTGCCCCACTGCTCAAAACCCCTAGGGAGAGCAGGTAGACGGGCAGATCACCGAGAGTGTGAGCTCTGACTCCACGGCAGCCTCTAGGGGTGAATGTTTACAGCTCCCGAAGCCCCAGTAGGCTTGTTACAGTGTGCCCTTTCTGTTTCACCATCTGTAGGCAGTTTGGGTTAATCAGCTCAATTCGATCCTCTGCCTTATGGCAAGGACAGAGGATTTTCTGTATCCTGGCTTCTTGCCTTGGATCACACGTGGATCACACGTGGACTTGGAGGATGGGTGCAAAATTTTTTATTGAGTGGTGGTAGCTCTCAGTGAGGTGGATGGGGAAGCCAGAAAGGGGATTGAGTGGGAAGGTGGTGGTTGTACCCTGGAGTCAGGCAACCTAGCAGCGGCGCTGTCCTCTGACCGCAGTGGCCAAACTGTGCATTGTTCTGCCAGTCCATGGCTTGCCGGCATCTGCCAGTGCCTGTCAGTGTGTTCTTCAGCCAGTGTGTTCCTCTCGATGTCCAGCTGCTTGTGTCTCTGCCCTCTACGGTCTCAGGGTTTTTATAGGCACAGGATGGGGGCGTGGTGGGCCAAGGTGGTCCTGGAAAATGCAACATTTGGGCAGGAAAACAGAAATACCTGTCCTTACCTAGGTCCGTGGGCACAGGCCCAGGGGTGGCGCCCTCACCAGGGACTCCCCCCTTCTCCTGTCATCACTTCCTTGCCCCCCTCCCATATCAATACTATCTGAATTTATCATCCCAGCCCACATAAAGCATTCTCATTGGTGCCTTTACTATAAGGTGGTATCCCCATAAAGTGGGCGTTCTCAGCAGCCCAAAGAGGGGATCTGGTCAGAAAGGAATCTCACTCACAGCCAAAGTTTCGGAGCGCTTCTCCCTGGTGACGGTTAAGAGCTAGCTCCTCTTATGACTCATGGTGGCTTCTCTATCCTCTCTGCAGTACCCTGGAATAAGGAGTATTGGTGCAAGGATATTTCTCGATAAGCATTTTTCCTGCTATCTCTTTAAGAGTTGTAGAGCTTCCTGGACATCATGCCGATTGCTCCTGTCCTGCCTTCTTTAACCAGATCTCTGCGTTTACCTCCTTCACTGCATATCTCTGAGAGGAATCTGGAATAGATATTGTATTGAAGCTAAAAGTAAAAGGCAAAAGTAGGGGGAAGTAATAAAAAAAAAACCATTGAGTCTAATCACAGTAAGTTTTCGTTCTGAAACTATCTGAATGTAGAATGAGGAAATAGTGAGGAGGTGTACAACTCATAGTGACCCTAGGCAAATATATTTGATGCTTCTGCTGTTTGTATCTGAAGGGAGTAATTGATGCAGTGCAATTGGAGATCACTAACCTAGACGAAATAAAGAAATCTGACAATTTGACCCAGATTTAATAGCAACTTGAATCCTTGCTGCAGTGTAACCTGAGAAGCTTTCAGTGACTCCCTGCTGCCTACTCAACTAAGTTGAAGCTTTTAGTTTATCCCAGGCCTTCATCCTCTCTCCTTGAACCGTTTTGCAGTTCTCATCTCTCATGATTCGCCTTATATATATATAGTTTCCTGAAGCCAAACTTGAACATCACTAATTTTCTTGAGTCTGTGTTTCTAATCCTCATCCCACACAGGACCACCACCTCAGTATTTTGCCTCATGATGTTCTTTCTGCCTTGAATAATTTCACTCACCATCACTCCATATTGAAATTTGACTTATTTTTTTTTAATAGACCTCATTTGTTAGAGCAGTTTTAGGTTCACAGCAAAACAAGATGGTGCAGGGATCCCACTTAGAGCCCTCCAGATCCCCCAAGCATGAAAATAAAGGAAAAATCTTTAGTCCCTTCAAGGGAAATTTGAGGCATCTAGACTGGAATTAAACTCCAGGCACCTAGACTTGGGAAATAAGTGAATAACCCATTAAGCATGAAGGTATTTAACAATAAACTTAAAACCCACTCAGGTAAGGTAGTCACAAGATGTTAGGTTCCCTATAGAAGCTAAAGATAACATCTTAACATACATCTCAGAGTTGTTTTTCAGAAACCAGGACCCCCCACCAGATGGAAAATGCCGACTGCCATCACATAGATCTCAGATAAAGGGGAACTGAGGACTGAACTCTGACAGTTCTTTGTTTTAAATTTCTTCCTGCGGCCCTGGAGAGAGTCACACCCCCAGGCCAGACCTTAACATTCTTTTCTGCTGACCCCAAGATTTTAGACAAAGCCTCGCCTCCTTAACCAATTGCAAATCAAAGAATCTCTGAATCCACCTATGACCTGCAATCCCTTGCTTCAAGATATCGTGTCTTCTTAGACCAAGTCAATATATAACTGCCATGTATTGATTTATGATTTTGCCTGTAACTTCTGCTTTCCTGAAATATACTCCTCCCTTTAAAAACCCTTGCTTGTAAGCCATTGGGGATGTTGGATCTTAGGCATTAGCTGCCTGATTCTCCTTGCTTGGCATTCTGCAATAATTGCCTCAGTTTCTCTCGCTGCAAATCCAGGTGTCAATATTTAACTGTTTTTGCATGCTGGGCAAGCAAGTTTAGTGTGGTAACAAAAATCGAGTGGAAAGTACAGGGAATTCCTGTGTACACTCTGTCCCCACACACTGCACAGCCTTCCCTAGTATCAACATCCTCCACCAGAGTGGTCCATTTGTTACAATTCATTAGCCTACCTTGACATGCCATCACCCACAGTGCACAGATTTCATGAGGGTTCACGCTTGTTGTATATGCTGTGGGCTATAATGGCATGTATCCAGTGCTACAGTGTCATACAGGATAGTCTGCTGCCCTGAAACTGACTTATTTTTCAAGATCAAAAACAAAGCCTTCCTTCTTTAATTCAGCATTCATTTAATAAGCCTTTAGTGAGTGCTGACTCTGCTGTGGGCACTAGGGACACAAAGCTGAACAAGATCCAGACTCTGACCTTAGGATATAATAGTAGAGCAGGAAAGAGAGACAGAAGCATGATACAGTAACTGTGTATACAGTATACCATGACACCTTGTATCCAGGAGAACATTAGCTGGAACAAACTTTCCCTTAACAGTTTCCAAGTATTTTTACTCTTTTACACCCACTATAACTTGTGATCCATAATTTCATCTGCCTCTTGTACTTTCTATCTGGAAAAGGAATGATGTTTCAGATAAATGACCAGCGCCAGTTCCTAGGCTGATCTCCCAATATCAGTGAATAAATTAGTCTTTTGAAATCAAAAGCATTGGACTGCTAAGTCCTGTATCTTCTGAACTGACACGCTAGTCTTGGAATTTAGCGGTCCCACCAATAAGCCTGGAGTTCCAGGGGGGCACCTCAATCAAGGTACAAGACTCCCTTGAGACCTTTCTTCCAGCTATAAATATGTAAGGAAGCCTTTGAAGTTTACTGCCACTACAGATTCCCTAGGGGACATATGTTTATGCAATCAATATGTAGATAAGTGGAAAATGAAGGTTCTCCATCAACGTGGAGTACTGTAGAACTGTGATGAAGCCGAAACAAAATCTGACTTTACCAACAAGCTACAGAGGGCTTGTTAGCTACTTAGCTTGGAGTTTAAAGGAAGGTGGTTTCATTAGTCTTTAGGCTTGCTTCTCAGATCTCTGCGTGAATCACAGTTCCGACAGAGCAAATTTCAGTCATTTCATTTCAGAGTGAGTCCCTGCCTTGCTCAAGTCCCTTCTCAGCCTGCTTAATTGCCGCCCCCTGGCAAAAGTGCCGCAGCCTGCCGCCACTTCCCTCACACTTTATGAAATCAAAGTTAAGCTGATGGCCCGTTAACATTCTTGGTGTTCACTGCAGAAAATATATACCTCTAAAAGAAAAGAACTTATAGCATGGCAAAAAAATATTATCTCCCCTACTAAAGACCCGAATTACTGAAACATTGTGGCCTAAAGGGGAAATTTTGGTGAACTGAGGTAAATGTCATGCTTTGAGAATAATCACACCCGAAGCTGTAGCTTTATTAAATTTTCCTACTTAACTTTCATCTGTGAAGTATTCTGGTGAAAGGCCTGGAATTTTGGACCCTAGTAACCAACTTAAGAGGGGTTTGTTTTATAGACTTGGAAGAAGAGCTTCTTCTAAGGGGGTTCTTCATCATGGACAGGGTCTCGCTTTTGTCTCACAATTCCATCATGCAGTCGTGGCAATCACACAGCCAGAGGGTGCTCCATGTAACAGTCTTTAAATGATGGTCTAGCTATTGGCCAAACCAACTGTGCATCGAGTAGATATACAGCCTAGTACATGCAAAGGATATTTTAGAGTGTACAGTGAAGGGAAGCAGTGCTTGCAGAGAGCATGCCACCCGCTGCCCAGTATCAGGCAGGACATGAGAAGTGTAGAGAAACCCAGGCACCACCTTTGACTCCAAATCTGGCAGTCCAGATAGTAGAAGCTTCACTGAAATCTTGAGTAAATATTACTCTGATTAAGGATCCTAGTAAAAATGGCTACTCTCTTGCTTGTTAGGAAAGTGTGGATTCCGTATTAGAGGAGGTGGGACCAGCATTGAGCTGAAATTGAGGAAGATGTTGCAGTGTTTTGAATGGAGATGAAAGAGATTATAGAAACCTCATGGGAATGCATACAGACCAGACTGGGCAGTAAAGAAGATGATGAGAAAATTAACTAGAATGGAGAGAGAGCCATAATAATCACAAAGAACACTTATATGGGATAGTGCTTGCTATGGGCCAGGCACTGTTCTAAGAACCTTATATATATTGAATTCATTTAATCCTCACAACAGCCTTATAAGTATATGCCAAACATACACTCCTTTTCAGGTGGGGAAACTGAGGTCAGAGGTACTAAGTGACTTGCCTGAGGTCACACAGGTGATAAGTAGCAGAGATGGGATTTGAAACCACCCCACTGGAGTGAATGCTCTCAGCACCCACGTGACACTGCTTCCCAGGGGACCAAGAGCAGAGAGGTACAAAGAGGCTGTTAGAGTGGATGGCGGAACAGCAGCCAGATGTCACATGCGACCCCAGGCGGGCTGAGAGCAGAGAAGCAGCAGCAGCATTCTGATTGCTTAGTCACCCTCGGGGGACTCAGGAGGACAGTGCCTTGGGATGTTTTCTAAGAGCCCAGGCAGATCCAAAGAGTAGGAAAGGAAAGATTCCAGGATGCAATCTAAGATTTGTGGGGAAATAGCCACTGGTCTCCCTATTTCTACTCATTCCTCTCTACTTCTCACTGCTGTTTTCTTTCCTTCACAAAGTCTTCTATTTTGCTTAAATAGCAGGGGCACCAGTTTTCTAACCAAGAGCCCTGACTCATATTTCAATCCATTTTAGGATATAAACGAGAAACAATTATACCCCTAGGAGATGATTTTTATTTTTTATTTTAAATTATTTATTTACTCTGGAGACAGGGTCTCACTCTGCCGCTCAGGCTAGCATGCAGCGGTGTAATCATAGCCCACGGCAACCTTGATCTCCTGAACTCAAGCGTCCTGCTGCCTTAGCCTCTCAAGTAGCTAGGAGTACAGGAACACTACCACGTCTGACTTATTTTATTTATTTTATTTAATTTTTTTTAGAGGCAGAGTCTTACTGCCCAGGCTGGCCTTGAACTCTTGAGCTCAAATGATCCTTCTTCCTTGGTCTCCCAAAGTGCTGGGATTACAGGCATGAGCCAATGATCTTGGCCTCCAGTTGGCTTTAAATCTGTTGGAACTAGGTCTTAGACAAGCCTGGTGAGGAGGGACTGAGACCTAGAAACTCAATAGCCCTTTGCCAGGAGCAAGTTGGAATAGCCCCAAGGTGGACTGGGTGGAGAAACATGGTAGAAAGCAAGGCCAGGTGGGTAGAGGGTGGCTCTAGAGGCCAGCTACTGCACAAGGGGCAGTCCAGGCAAGTGGTGAGAAATTGGGGACCCCAAAGGTAGTATCATGTCACGTAGGCAGGGCATGGTGACAGGGGCACCCAGCAGACAGCAGGGTCAGCAGGGTTCAATGTCTACAAAATCTGTCTACAAAAGCAGACTCTCTTTCCCCAGGGAGAAGTTTTTGGAAGATAGGAAAGTAGAATCACAGCCTTGGGGAAACTAAAGAATGGGTAGATTATCAAGAAAGAAACTCAAGCCTAGGAATCAAGGCAGGGGCCACTTACCAGAGCCCTGACTTAAGATGAGGGGTTTGTCATGAAAACAACACGGGAGCCCTGTTCGTTTAACTGAGATTCTAGTGAGGTTGGGTGAAATGAAGCCGGTTGGATCACCTGTGTGGCTGAACCGATGTTGCAGGTGACCACAGCCGCAGCTGGAAAAGGGGTTTTTAGGAGCAGCATCCCAGGTAAGTGGATTCCAGCGACTCTTCCAAGACACGCTCAGCACATCACATAGCCCCTGCCCAGGAATGCAGCTGCAGCTGACCCAGAACCCAAAAATGTCCACTGGCTGCCTATGACCTCTAGACTCAAGGAGTAGGCACAGAATCAAAGGCTTCCCTGCTGTGGGAGGAGCCCAGAGGTCATGGGTGTGAACTCCCTTGGCTGTAGTTGGGGTGTGGTGGGTGCAGGAGTTATTTCCTTCCAGATACTTCTTCTGTGATCTGAGAATTGGAGGAACCGTAAACCTGAACTTCAAACAAATAAACTGGATTTTTGAACTGGTGCCTTTTTTAAACCTTATTTTTAGGGACAACAGAGAAGATGCACAGATGGACTCGATCTACTTCTTAAAGTGTGGCTGTGGGGCACCTGATCAAAATCAACTGGACGATGACAGGCTAGGGACCTGGACTCGACTGAACTGGAAGCTCTGAGAGTGAGGCCTAGGAAGCAGCATTTAGCACCCATGCTGCAGGGGACCCTAAGCCCACTCAGGACAGAGAAGCTTGGCTTAGGGAGTAGGCACATCCCAGGCTACCACCCTGGTGTGGTTCCCATTTCACCTGTTCCTCAGTCCAGGCAATGGAAATGCAGGGCAGTTCCGCCACTGGGAGTGACCCCACGCCTGGGGTGAGTATTTTGGATTGGTGTTTCCACTTTAGCTGCCAAATGTGAGCAATTCCAGGGAGGCTGTGAAGTTCCCTCTACAAACCGCATCTGGGGAAGCAAAAGGAATCAAATTATCCCCACTTAGCTCTGCATTAAATAGAGCTCAAAATATTTCCCCCAGATCCACCTGTTTAAGGGAGAAGCATATAAATAAAGGCTATTGTTTTCACTTCCACCCACTTCCCAGTTTACATCCCTTTCTGGGGCGATGCCATCACAGATGTTGGAGACATGTAGAATGTCACGAAAGCATGAATACTGATGTCAACTGATGAGAGGGAAGTGATTCTGCTGTTTCCTTTCTTTAGGAACTGAAGCGGGTATTGAGAGAAAGCATGAGCATGGGTGTGTGTCATGCCTCGTGTCCCAGGCTCTCCCCGTGCTTGGCATGTGGGGAGAATCGGTGAATGCATTCTGAGTTAAAGTAGGAGGAAAGCTTTGTGTCACCTGAGGCTCCAGAATCCCACACTGGCCTCCTGCATTGGCAGGGTATAGGGTGTCTCAGTCCAGAATCACTTGGCACAAGAACTATTCTTCCTAGCTCAGGGCAAAGTGGATTTATTGGAGGCTACAAGGGTATCTCAAAGAACCCAAGGACAGGGCATGCAGCAGGCCCCACATGGGACCACAGCTGGGATCTGGAGAGTCAAGGACGGGGTATGTTAAGCCACTTGATCCAGGGCTGCTGAGCTCATCTCTGCATCTCTGCCACCATCTTTCTTATGTGTGTGTGTCTCTCTGCAGACACAATGTCCTCAATTCTCTATGGAGGATCCAACAAGGCTGCCCACCTCCCACCCATCTCTGTGTTAAATCCTTTCATATTTCAAGACCCCAGAGGAAATTACATGAGTCACTTGGTTCAAATTCCACAAAAGAGGATGAGAGAGGCCCATTTCAGTGGCGGTGGGGGGAACTCAATGTCCAACCTGGCTTCAGTCAACTCTGGGTTGGGGCAGGCTCCCTCTTCCATCTATCTGTCTGCAGAGGACTCCCTGAAAAGGGGTCTGGCAGGTTCTGAAAGAAGGGGACGAGCAGTCAGAGGGAGACACCTACCTGAGAAAGTGAATAGCATCTCTTGAGCACTCACATATGACTGCGATGCTCAACAGAGCCTACACCAGTCCTGGCTGTCACTGACTTCTCTTTGTAGAGGAGAGGCAGCCAGTCTCACACACGTTAGAGCATGTGTTGCTCTGTAGAACTGAACATCATGTCATCTTACTCTTTCCTCCCCATCACTCTCCCCTCCCTGCAGCCTACCCCCTCTGTTGGATTGTGCTAGACACTCGGAAACCTGGGCATGGTCTGAAGTAGGGCTTGCACCCTTTTTTAAATCCCTGAACATAGCTTTAGGACAAAGGTTTATATGCCACTGTCTTTTTGGCTGAGACCTTGCTATATTTTGTTACAAAGAAACAGAACAGTGTTTTAAAACTGCAAGTGATGCCCTTCCTAAAGTGACCATCCATGGCAAGTGCTTGCTTCTGCTAATTTCGGCACCGTTGGACCTGCTCCCGTGGCTGGAGTCCACACACACTGGAGCCTACTGAGCCGGATGAGAGTCAGGAATGAATGGAGGTCGGGTTCCATTGTACTCTCCCCTGCGCAGAACCTGTCATAGCCATTTGGTTTGTGTTCTGCAGCCTCGGTGTTTCAATATTTTATGAATGACACCTTCCAAAACTTGCTGGCCCACTCTGAGACCGCCTGCCTCCCTGACATCCTGATGTACTCTCGGGAAGGGGCACTGCACATGGAGAAGCCCAGATGGTACTGGCTCCCCTCCACTATCTCCAGTGCCTTGCCAAGCTAGACAAATGCAGGTTTCTGACCTCATGAAAGTAGGGTTATTAGGGTATTTTATCTCTCTGTGGAACATTTGCATGCTGCCACCCGCCTCCCCCTACTCTTCCATCAATGATGACCTCCACTGACAGCATGCTAACTGTCAGCGCCTGACCTCCAAGGCTACCTAGAGCTCATGGACCTTGATGAAGCATTCACTCCCATTCACTTTTCAGCTGTTATGGACATTTCTATAAAAGAAACTTGCCTTCTAGTGGTAGTCTGAATCTTACAAGGCTTTTGCAACCACAAGGCTTCAGAACTGCCCAGCATCTTGTGATGAAGCCAATGCAATGGACAAAATGTAGGATCAGTGTTTCCCATGCCTTCCCATATCCCCTGAGTTCTCTCCTGGAGCAGGGCTGCCTGCCCTTGGAAAAGATCCTGGCCACTGAAGCACATGTGGTCCTGGCATCTGAGTACAATCCAGAGAGGGGTCCAGAGCTTGTTTCCAAAGGGAGTGTGCCCACTCCAGGGGTGCACAGTCCCAAGGGCAAGGGAAGAAATGTTAGAAAGTCGGCCGGGCGCGGTGGCTCAAGCCTGTAATCCCAGCACTTTGGGAGGCCGAGACGGGCGGATCACGAGGTCAGGAGTTTGAGACCATCCTGGCTAACACGGTGAAACCCCGTCTCTACTAAAAAATACAAAAAGCTAGCCGGGCAAGGTGGCTGGCGCCTGTAGTCCCAGCTACTCGGGAGGCTGAGGCAGGAGAATGGCGTAAACCCGGGAGGCGGAGCTTGCAGTGAGCTGAGGTCCGGCCACTGCACTCCAGCCCGGGTGACAGAGCAAGACTCCGTCTCAAAAAAAAAAAAAAAAAAAAAAAAAAAAAGAAACGTTAGAAAGTCACTAGTTTTTTCCTATCTTCTTTCCTATCTTCCTATCTACTGACATTGAATGTGCATAGTCAGAGTTGCACATGTATAAAATTAATTTTTAAATTTTGCTCCTTTGTCTCTGATGGAGAGCAAGATCCAGAGCACTTGGAGACCAGTGTTTCAGAGCAGAATTCTGGAAGCAGAGTTTGCTGTGAGTCTCAGCTCTGCTGCTCTGTAATTGTGTGGCTCTGGGCAAGGGGCTTATTCCCTCTATATCCTCATTTCCTCATTAACAGAGTGAACTTGGCAGAAGACCCTCGCTCATGAGACTGCTGTGGGGATGACACGAGATGGTACAGTGTGAGCTCAGTGCCTGGAACACTGGTAGCCCTGGATAAACGTCAACTGTTGTTATCATTGTTACTGTCTGGTCAATTCCACATCAAACAGCAGAAGCTGAAACCCTTGGGAGGGCTCCCAAGCTCTGCTGGAGGCTATATGTGCAACTTCTTCACCCATTTCCAGTTCCTACTCCAGGGTCCTGGAGTTAGCATGGAGAGTCCAGTGAACACGTACCTTTCTAAGAAGACTGTCCCATCTATGTTTTGATCCAAAAAAAAAAAAATAAAACCAAAAAACAAAAACAGACATTGTCTGCTGGCCACACTTCAATGGACCTCCTGTCTGGTCTCACCTGGAAGTGGGGTTGGTACGAAGTTTCAGCACAATGTCTCACAGCTTGGATGCTGACCCCAGAGGGGAACCCACAGACTCAGAATAGTTATCCTGTGTCCACTCCTTGGACCAGCCCACATTTGTCCCATTACAATAGCATTAGGTGCGAAGACAGACACGCAGGCTGTATGGGCAGGGGGAGCCCGTCATACACGAGACCTGCATTGGCAGGATGTGCACCTGATTGGCCTGGGTGTTCCTCTGGAGTTGGGCAGATCTGAGTTTATCTCCAGTCTTCCCACTCACTGGCTGTATGGCTCATCAAATTTACTCAATTTCTCTGTGCTAGTTGGGATAATTCTGCCTGCTGTAACAAATGAACTTCAAAATCTTGGCAGCTTGGCATAATAGAAGTTTACTTTTTATTTGCATTTACATTTTAATCCAAGTGCTCCTGGTTGGAGGACAGCTTCCCTCTACACCCTGATTTGGGGAACCAGTCTCTCTGGTCTTGTGGCCCCACCATCCCTGAGGGCCTCTGCATATTCGGCATCCAGTGAAGAGATGAGGCTAGAGAAAGTGGAGAAGGATGCAAGGAAAGCTGGGAAGCGTAGTCCTTGGACAGCCAGCCACTTGTCAGAGCAACTGAGAACTCTTCTAGAAAGTGCGGACAAATTCTGGTGGAAAGTAACCTAGCTGTCACACTTTGTAGGCCACAGTGTCTTCATCAGTAAACTGGGGATGATGACAGGAAATGAAGATCCTGCAATCACGGTAAGCTGCTGCTGTTAGGATTAGGATTTAGACCGTGCTATCATCATTTGCTGAAGTTGAAAGCAAGGCAGCACCTTGAAAATGGATCCATGTTCCTTTGAGGGCTGATTTCTGGATCTTCAGCAGAAATTCAGGTGCACAGCCTTGGTCTGAGCCCAGAGCTCAGTTTACCTGGCTATTCTATTCTCCCACGGTTTCCCACCAGGATGTGCCTCACGCATTTGCTCCACACTGAACCCCCCCACCTCCTCTTCCCCGCATCTTCATCTCTGGTGCTGCAGTCCAAGGACCTGAGTCCTGGCCTCGGCCATGTGTGTGCAGCTGCAATATCCCCAGCCCTCCTGGCTTTGCCTCTAACTCGCCTGGACTCAGCCCTGCCCTCAGGGACAGACCCTGTAGGACACGGGCAGCCAGTTCATTGAGATGTGTGAATTCAGTAGGAATTCAAATGTGACTTTTTTTTTGTTCTTATTCACTCTCTTCAACTATGCCCTTTCCCATCACTGAATGACATTTGGGGCAGATTTTATAACATTCCATTCACTTTCAGTAACTGAAACAGCCCAGGCCTGTTTCAAGTGTCTATTTATTTCATATCCAGTCCAATGACCAATTCCTCCTTCCCCCACCCTTCCACGGGCCAGGCTATAGCCAGGAAGCCTTGGTACAAAGAGCAAAGGAGGCTGCTCTCCTCTCCTACCTACCTCTCTCTTCCAGGGCTCTCCTTTTGGGAACAAAGGATTTGAAAAAGGACTGTTCTCCCTTGTATATCTGGCTGCCTCCACTCTGTTCCTGGCCAGGACAGCTTGCCTGAGGGTGGGGGACAGGTGCTGGCTGGCATATAGAGCACACGAGGAAGATCCACCTTACCTCCCCCACTTCCAAACCCCTCTGTTCCCACCCTCAGCACTGCCCCCACAGCCTGTTTCTCCTGGGGTGCTTGCTCCCACAGTAGCCTTCTCCAAAGGCACACTGGTGAGTCAGTCAAACCAGTGACCTCTGCAGCAGCTGCGTGTCCCCAGGGGCCCACACTTGGCCATGCCCATCTGTGGGAGCACCGGCGGTCCCAGCCATGCCTCCTTTCTCTACTCTGCCCTTTGCCTCACGTCTCCTCTCCACCTGCTCAAACAGCAAGTCTGCTGCCCATGCAGATGTTCATCCGGCTAAGGAAATGCCTGTCTTCTCTTTTGGCCAGCAGCCTTTCCCTGGGGGGAGTTCCCTGTTTACCCTCCCTTGCTGGGGACAAGGCAGAGCATGGCAGAGAACTTGGCCTGACAGAGGACACAGTGAGATGAGTCTTTCGGGGCAGGGGCTGCCGGGAAACAGCCAGAGCTGTGCTGGAAGAGGGACAGGAGACAATGACAAATGACCGAAGCCTCCAGCCCTTCCTGGGAGAGTTTGGCTGTTTCCCTGGCCCTGTCCTGGTCTTTCCTGGCCTTACCTCTGTCATCCACCCGGATCTGCAGCGCTGGCTCAAATTGCTACTTGAAACCAGGGCCAGACCAGGCATTTGGGTACCTCTGGCGAGCTTATAAGCTGACATGCCATCAGAATAGGGCACTTTAAATGCCTGCACAATGAAAACTTACTAGGGCCAGAGAGAAACAACAAACAGATTTTCTTTATTATTCATTTTTCACTGGCCAAGGAATTCGTGTCCAAAAAAAATTTTTAAATCAAAATATCTAGTAAAACATGCTCCACTGTTTTCAGTAATTCTCCTTCTCTTAAGATCTCTTTCCTGTAGTTTCTAAAAGGAGGTAACTCTTAGGAGGCAAATACAAGAATTTGAAATATAAACAATAAAACTCATTCTTAATTCATAACACCACATTATACTTTATTTGTTTCCAAAATTTCAGCTGACCTCAGCTGTCAGCTTTTAGCATATGTAAATGCACGTGAGCACAATTAATGCTCAGAGGAGGATGGGAAGTCTACCTAAGTGAGAAAAATGAGTGGACTCTTTCTTTCCTCTTTTTTCTTTCCTTCCTTTCTTCCTTCCTTCCTTCCTTCCTTCCTTCCTTCCTTCCTTCCTTCCTTCCTTCCTTCCTTCCTTCCTTCCTTCCTTTTCTCCCTCCTTCCCTCCCTCACTCCCTCCCTTTTCTCTTTCTTTCTCTCTCTGTTGTTTTATTTGCTTGTTTTGTTTGTTTGTTTACTTACTCCAGGTCTTACCATGTCAGAGTAACGTCATTTATACCCACACAGTAAGGTGAGGAAGGATTTGGGGGACCTGAGTTAGCCAGGTTGATATTGGTGACAGTTTTGTGCCATCAGACAGCTGCCCAGCAGGCACATCCCCTTCTTTATCTGTTTTAGAAGAAACTTCCTCCCTTTCCTTCCACTCTGGCTCCACCCTCACCCATGACTCTTCCTCTTCCCTCTAATTCTTGGGCAACTGTGCACAGTCTGGGCATGTCTCCTATGATGAGTTCCTGAACCCATTCTTGCTACTTCAACAGCTATAAAGTGTGTATTTGGGAAGCAGAAATGTTGTATACCTGGATTCAGACTGGCGCTGCCTGAATCCAGGCTCGGCTTCCTCCTAGCTGTGTGGCCTTGACAAGGCATGTAACCTCTCTGCACCTAGGCTCAGTCAGCTGTATGGCAGGCAATAATTCCCTGGCAAAATTATCCTGAGGATCCCAGTTAGCACAGGCACAGTGCCTGGCACTTAGGAGACTTGTAGTGTAATCACTTGACAGATTTTTCCTGCCCACTGCACAGACAAAAAAGGTTGACTGAGAATGTGGTATTGCAGTCAAGCGTTTATTTAATGCAAGGCCAGCCATGCAGATGAACAGGAGTTATCACTCAAATCAGTTTCCTTGAAGGCTCAGATGTTAAGGTGTTTCAAGGATAGTTTGGTGGGCAGGGGACTTGGGAATGGATGCTTCTGACTGGTTGGGGATACAATCATAGGGGTGCGGAAAACAGCCCTCATGTGCTGAGTCTGCCTCTGGATGGGGGCCACAGAACTGGTTGACTCATGAGTCAACTCAATGAGTCCAGGTAGGGTCAGTCAGTTGCCAGAATGCGAAGGTCTGAAAACCATCTCAAAAGATCAATCTTAGGTTCTACAATATTAACGTTTTCTATAGGAACAGACCTCTGGCCACGTGACTCCTTAGCAATAAGGGTTTATAGAAACTACGCCTATGTTTTAGCAGAATTCAGGCCTCTCCCATAATCCTAGTCTTGTGACCATTTTTTTTAAATCTTTCAAAGGTGATTTTGGCTCCCAAACAAGAACGGGAGCAGCTTTAGGGAAGGACTATTTTCACCTTTGCTTCAAAATTAAATTATAAACCAATTTCCTCCATGGTTAGCTCGGCTTATGCCCAGGAATGAGTGAAGATAGGCAGCTTGTGAGGCTGGAAGCAAGATGGAGTCAGCCATGCTAAGTTCTCTCACTGTCATCATCTTTGCAGAGGCAGTTTCAGCAACACATGGGTATCACTCTTCTTATGAGTTCTGTGGTAGTCTTCTTTGAAAATAATATCAAAGTTCCTCTCTGTTTATGTAACAATCTCAGGCTTGTAGGTCTATGATTGCAAGACATCAGTTCTTATTTTCCACCTTTAGTAGTTACTGTCTCAGAAAAGTCAGGCCAATCCCTTTAGGTGGAATGAATAATAAATGGTTTCTAGTTGGTGTGAAATGTGGATAGGGACCCAGTGCTGTGCACACCACCCAGAGCCCCATCTACTGCCCTGATGACATCATGCCAAACACACCAAAGGAGAAGGGAGACAGGATTGTTGGAACCCCACACTCAGGATGCACACACAATGGTTAACCCTTTACCAGCTGTTGGATCTTGGGCAAATCACCCAAACATGTACACCTCATGTCTTCATCTTTATTGCCAACTTTTGTGAGGATTAAATGAGGTGATGGATCTGGAGTGCTCAGCCCATGTCTAGCTGGAAGTGTCCCCAGGGCCCACACAGGGAGCTCTGATGCTCAGACGCTCAGGAGCAAACCACACCTCTCCCCAGGCTTTTCAAAGAGGAGCTGTATTAGTACATTTTCATGCTGCTGATAAAGACATAACCTGAGACTGGGTAATTTATGAAGAAAAACAGGCTTAAAGGACTCGCAGTTCCATGTGGCTAGGGAGGCCTCACAATCATGGTGGAAGGCAAAAGGCACATCTTACCTGCCAGCAGGCAAGACAGAATGAGAACCAAACGAAGGGGTTTCCCCTTATAAAACTATCAGATCTCGTGAGACTTACTCAGTACCACAAGAACAGTATGGGTGAAACCACCCCCATGATTCAATTATCTTGCACCAGGTTCCCTCCACAATACGTGGCAATTATGGGAGCCACAATTTAAGATGAGATTTGGGTGGGGACACAGCCAAATATCAGGAGCAAAAGGAAGCTTTCCTTGCGGCCGGTCCTGAACCTGAGGGGGATGGAAAGCAGTGAAGGTACAGGACTGGAGGAGAGGGTGGGAGACCTTGGGTGGAAGGGGGAGGATTAGCTGCTGGAGGAATCTCCCTCCCCTACTGTGGGGGACAAAGGCTGAGGACGCCTGTTTTTCTCTGTCAATCTGTAATGCAAGAAACATTGCTCCTATTACGTCATCACCTCACTGCTATTTTCAACCTTTCCCAACTCCCCATTTCCTCTTTTGTCATCTTTTCGGTGTGTGAATTCCCTCTCTTTTCCACCTCCCACCGAATCTGCCCTGTTGCTGATACTTCATTTGTATCTTTCAACTTAGGCTGTGAGTAAATTGAGTCAACTATTTTTTGTTGTTTTTAGAAACAGGGTCTTGCTCTGCTGCCCAGGCTGCAGTGCAGTTGTGCCATCATAACTTACTGCAGCCTCAACCTCCCAGGCTCAAACCATTCTTCTGCTAAGACTAGAGGTATTGCCCACCGCACCCAGCTAATTTTTAAAAGTTTTTATAGAGATGAGGTCTCACTATATTGGCCAGGCTGGTCTAGAACTCCTGACTTCAAGTCATCCTCCCACTTCGGCCTTCCAAAGTGCTGGGATTACAGGCGTGAGCCCATGGTGTCCAGCCAACAGCCCACTATTTGACCAGGGTTATTTCCTAGAGGGTAGGAGGGGTAAAAGAGGACACCATTATTTTTTAAGAAGCATTGCAGGAGGCTCAGAGCCCTCAAGCAGTGTCATTGTGGGCTGGCCAGTCTCTTCTGAGAAGCAATTCAGCTCAGCTCCTTCTAAGATAGTAATCATGGCAGGGTAGAGATGTCCCAAAGGAGGAGCACATTCTGGGAGGGCAGACCTGGGCAGTGTGCTTATGGAAAGTTATGACCAGACACTTAGGGGACCAGAACAAGATGCCGGATACCTGGGAGCAGGAGATACCTTGGGAGGGACAAGGGAAAAGGCTGGGAGTAGATTTTATCGACATTTCTCTCCATCTTGTCTTGATTCTGCCTTAGGGACCCTGAAGTTAAATTGGATCTTTGTAACAGTTGTCACTTCTGTATCTTTATAGATGGTGGGAAAAAAAGGGGCCAGAGAACACAACAGACAAGCACCCCTGCTGTTCAGGCCTCTTCATTCCAGGTTGGAAGGAAGAGGCTCCACAGTGATCTTCAGGGCAGAGCCACCCTGCAGTTCTGACATTCATCGAGCCGGGCCTGACTTCTCAAGATTGCTGGCTGTCCCAAGAGAACAGGTGGCATAGGCAGCGTCCACAGGTCCAACTCTCTCCCAGGAGAACAGATTAGAAGCAGGGACCTGCCACCTTTCTAACAAGCAAAGGAAGCAACCAAAGCCTGTGAGGAAGACCAACCAGTCTGCTAGAAAGATCGCAATTCCAGCAAGGAGAGAAAACATAAAGACCCTTGAAATACGTGCCGTGATTTGGGGAATGATTTTGTATAGATTTTCTCGTAGGAAAATCCATGCTGAGATGTAGAGAGAAGAGAATTATGAACAGAAAAAAACATGTGTGACTTGCAAGGTAGTGGCAAAGATAATTCTAGTAAACAGGGTTAAAAATAATAGAAGAGCTTTTGACTAATACACCGGGGAAAAGAGATACTGAAGTGAAAACGG
This sequence comes from Rhinopithecus roxellana, assembly GCF_007565055.1. Taxonomy (NCBI): domain Eukaryota; kingdom Metazoa; phylum Chordata; class Mammalia; order Primates; family Cercopithecidae; genus Rhinopithecus; species Rhinopithecus roxellana. The sequence goes on along the minus strand of NC_044556.1, from coordinate 96,507,812 downwards.
GTCCACAAATAAATCAGGCTGGGCATGAAATTAATGATGGGTCTGAAATGGCCGAGATATTGAACTCATTCTTCAAACCCGTCTTCCACAATAGAAATGAAAAGAAAAATACAGACAATGAGGAAGTGATAGAAACCTTCTGAAAATAACTCCTGGCACGAGCAGAAGCACAATCCCTCGGAACATCTAAGTGCCACCGTGAACAGCTGTAGACATGCCCCTTGGGGGATATGAGGAATTGAGGATCTACTGTACATTTAGAATAGTGTCTGAAAATGGGGCTATGGTGCTATTATTGTTATTTTAAATAAATAAAGTTAGAGATTGTTCTGAAAGAAGATGTCCAGTGTTTTCGGTGGAAACATCAAAAGGAGAGAAAAGGAGGGGGTCAAAAGAAATAGTGATCCCACTTGTTCAGTTTGATATCAATTGCTGGGGAAGATCAAGACACACGCAGTGAGGGTCGTGTCAATGCTGAAAAGGCTAAACAATCATTGTATTTGTTTGAATAAGTTGTGTTTTTAAAAGTGGCTTCATCTCCCCTTCCCCTGCCAAAAAGACCAAACTAGGGAAGACAAATGCTGGTAACTAGATCTGTTTGCATTGTCAGTGTATCTCTATCTGAACAATTCACAGAACAGTGTAATCAGAAGGATCCCATAACAGTTTCTGCATCCATGCCATAAAAGGTATACCCACCATCAACAGCCACTGCCCAGGTCCTGAACCTGTTCCAAATCAGGGATTTGCATAGCTTCTGTTTCCTGCCTCCTTTTGGTTCCTGCTTTTCTCCTCTTTACGCAAGCACATGTGTTGTTCTGCTTTATCCAACCATTCCCTCACACACCTTTCCCTTCCTCAGGTCTCCCCTTCACATCCCTGCCCAGCACTCTGGGTTGAGCCTTTCTCCCATCTTACCCTCTTAGGGCCAAGCTTGCTATGGAATGCAAACTGAATTATGCTAAATAGTGAATGAGTTAATGTACCAGAGCTAGCAAGGCTCTGACGTGAGAAGTCTTAATCTAAATAAATAATTCATGGTGGTAGTTCAGAGTCTATGGCAAGGTAATGGACATGGTTTAGGGACTGTGAGCCTGTTGATAAGCTCTTAAGTTAGAGACAGTTGCTTAGCAATTGGGTTGATCCTACCCAGATGACAGCATTACTTAGGGCTCGACCCAGGGCAAGGGTTGTAACCTTCTAGCCAAGGGCTGCATGTACACATATTAGGAACACAAGGAAGTCTGACTTAATATCTCTGTTAAATCCTACTGTATATCACAATGATCTCATTACTGATCTTTCAAGGGGAGGAGGTGGCAGTGAGATAATCTCATTTGTATAAATCCCTACATAATTATCACTAAAAATGACTGGGTGAGGTAATACATTTATTTGGTTATACATTATTATGGAATTAATTTTGCTAAAACATAATTGGGTGTGCATGTAAAAGCTATATACACACTGGAGGTTATTTACTGATGAAAATTATTATATGTAATAGAGGTACTCTTGAAAGGTTGTTGATGAATATAAGTGTGGCCAAGTATAGTGGCTCATGCCTATAATCCCAGCACTTTGGGAGGCTGAGACAGGAGGATCTCTTGAGGTTCAGGAGTTCCACCAGAGCAGCTTGGGCAACATAGCAAGACCTTGCCGCTACAAAAAATGTGAAAGACATCAGCCAGGTGTGGTGGCACATGTCTGTAGTCCTAGCTACTTGGGAGGCCGAGGTGGTAGGATTGCTTGAGCCTGGGAGTTTGAGGCTGCAGTGAGCCATGATTGCACCAGTATACTTCAGCCTGAGTAACAGAGTGAGACCCTGTCTCTAAAAGTAAAAAAAAAATAAATAAAAATAAAAAATATATATATATATAGTTAATAAATCAATAAATATACATGCATACCATTTTTAAATGCACAAAGGGATACTGCTATTTGAAGAAAGCCTGTAATGACACCTATTGAAAAATGAGAGCTCTTTATGAAATGATTAATCATCTCTAAATTTTGAATTTTTAGACTCTCTGTTACCTTTGGTAAAGTTTACTTGATCATGCAAATTGTGTACTTTATACACATGAGTAATATGTGATATTATTCATGCATATGTAGTAGCCACATATACTAAAACCAGTCTTTTTTATCCCTGTTGCAACCCGGAGCTATGAACAACCCAAGTCCTACTGAGGCCAGTGTACTTAGCCCATTGACCTTCCATAGGCAGGATGCTCTCCATGGCCCATGTCATGCCAACACAGCTATATTGCTCCCCATGGTAGCACCTTCCAAAGAAATAGCACCTTCTGGAAACTGAATCTTTTTGTTACAACATTTCCTTCTCTATAAATTGTGTTTCTTATTTTGCTTCTGATATTGTCTGGGACCAGGGAGACTTGAGCAGACCTGTTACAGGTGGAAATGTTGCTGGTTCAGCTTGGTTGAAAAAAGGGAAGACTGTAACCTCTGACTGCAATTTCCTGCCCAGCTTCCTGAGCAGCAGCTTTCAGACTCTTTTAGCCTGGTTATTTACTATCTGGGCTGACTGTATTTGTAGGTCATTGATGGTTACTTTATTCTGATGCTGTCTTTATGAGCAAGTCCAAGAACTTCTAGTCTTAAAAATGTGAGACGATTACATCTGTAATTTCTGGACCGGCTATAACTACCATAAAAGAAAGTGTTTTAGAAATGCTTTTAACATAGAATTCAGATGTTTAATTTAGAGAAAATACTATGTGACAATCACGAAGTCAGCAGAGTTTGAAAAGAGAGAAATTGCTGGTTCCATTCTTAGATAGTTCCTTTTGTTTCTCTTTTAACTTAATGCTAATATCCTGGCAACACTCTTCGACTTTTCTCTGGACTTAGTCTCCGGGCCCTTGAGAGATATTTTCTTCCTACTAAGTTAAATTACTTCCCCTGCATGTTATTCCTTGTGGTCTTCTATGAAAAGCCACCCTCAGTGATGTTGGCCATTGTCACGAACGTCAGAATCTTTCTCATCTACTTACATATGCCCTCCATGTTGGTCATCTAAAACCCTACATCTTAGTAGTGGCCAATGGTATGAAATCAAGGAAACTTTTGTATAATATACTCTGACCAAGATTCAGAAAATATATTCACAATTTTTTTTTTTTTTTTTTTTCTGAGATGGAGTCTCCCTCTGTCACCCAGGCTGGAGTGCAGGGGCATGATCTCGGCTCACTGCAACCTCTGCCTCCCGGGTTCAAGCAATTCTCCTGCCTCCGCCTCCCAACTAGCTGGGACTACAGGTGCCCGCCACCAGGCCAGGCTAATTTTTTTATTTTTGGCAGAGAGGGGGTTTCACCTTATTGGCCAGGTTGGTCTCGAACTCCTGACCTTGTGATCTGTCAGCACTGGCCTCTCAAAATGCTGGGATTACAGGCATGAACCACCGTGCCCGGTCTATTCACAATATTTATAAGCAAAGAAGCTCGACATTACACCATAAATGGGAGTGTCAGAGACACGCTCAAGCAGAGAGACATGTAGCTCCCTGGACTCACATGCAGGTACCATGATGGCAGCTTGCTCTGCACCGCTGTCTGCAGTGACACCAGATGACACTTACCAATGGCTCCCTCCAGCTGACTCTCTTAAACCAACACTGGAAACATGCCTGGGGTTACATGCTCCTCAGAGCAGAAAGAAAAATTTTCACCTTCTCATTCACACATCTACGAAGATTCCCCGAGGGCTTCTAATATAATGGTCCGAGTAAGAGCGTAGAAAAACTAATTGGATTTCTGTTCATAAATTGTTGAGCTGGTGCATTTATTTGTATGATAAAGTTAAAATGTTAATGATATTCAACATGTATGGCACGTAATGAATTTATAAATCGTCTCATTTATATTTCATAAGCATTGAATTTTGATCCTTTCTTCCCAACGGTCTCTCCTTGATCTAAAAGATCTATAATGGAATGATGGGGGAGAATCCTAGCATTGCCACTGTAGTTTCCCATTTTAGATACACGTATTGATTATATTCTAATGCATATTGTCTTCTTTATATGGGCAATTCTCATTAAGTAGGAGTATTTGGTCATGACAGTGGCACTCAGATGTTTACACAGCATCTCCTGCTGGTTCAGGTAGGTTCCTGTACCAAAGAGACAATTCAGGATATGGAATATGATAGGGATTCAGAAAGAATGCTGAACTAAGAGGTAAGAGTACAGGTATGAATTGTGGCTCTGCCAGTAATTAGATCTGTAGCTCTGAACTAAGTCATCTCAGTTTCGCCATCTGCTAAATGAGGGGTGGGAATATATAGCCTCTAAGACCTCTTAAAGCTCTAACATTCTCTGTTCCTATGACATAGAAGTTCTGATAGTAGGATAAATGAAGAAAGTAGTGGAAAAAATGTCATTGACTTCCTTTTAGGGGACAAGGAAGAATTGAGTAAGAGAGCCATCTGGCCAAAGTAGGAACCTCTTGGGGACAAGCTAAATCAGGAAGATTCACAAATACAGTTCTCACCAAGGGGAGTGAAGGTTTTGATGAGAAAATCTACAGTAAGCAGCAAACCAAAACTGGCAGTACAAAAGCAAATGGACTATTGGTCAGTAGCCGAGAGACTCATAGCAGATGGCATCAAGCTTGAGAAATGATGCCTGGAGTATGGATCACAGCAGAGATTGTGGATGATGGGTGTATCCTGGGGCTCCCCCTTTAAGCAGCTCCAGGTTGGTTATCTGGGCGTGGACACCACTTCTCAACAGAACTGCAGGTGCTGTACAGTAATATCTTATTTTTTGAAATCTAAAATGACAATGCCAACCAGGGCTTTCAGGGAATGTTTCCAGAGCAGAATTTCAGTATGGGTAGCTGACTACATCAGTCTTTTTGTATCACTTGGTCCTTGGTGATGAAAGCCATATATTTAACAATTAGTCTTTTGAGGGAAAAATGAATTTTTCAATAAATGATGCTAAGATTTGGGAGAGAAAGCCTAAGCATTTGGGGAAAAATTAGATTCCCTACTTTGTATCACGTACCAATATAAATTCCAAGAGAATTAAACGTTTCTGTGGAAAAAAAAAAAAAAAAGCGAACTGAAAGAAAATCTTCTTCCTAGAGGCAAAGTTTAATATCTTTAATATACAAAACTTGCCTATAAATAGATTAACAAGATAAGAATTCCCTAGTGGAAAAAGGAATACAAAACAGAAACAAGTAACTCATAAATGAAGACATAAAACTGACCGGTAAAGGGATGAAAACATGTTGAAGCTCATAAAGAAATCAAAGACAATGCAAATGGAAACATTCGAAATACCACTGTAGCACATCAGAGATTGTATTTTAAACGGTGCTTGGTGTTGATGAAGATTTGAGGGAAGAGGGAATCCACTCTGTATGGATTGCTCTTTGGGACTCAGGGCTGCTGGGTCCCTCAATGGACTTCCAGCTATTACATTTCACAGGTTTGCTTCCAGAGAGATGTGGCCAGGCAACTGAGTTTTGGTCAAAGGGATGTGAGCAGAAGTGGAGCCCACCACTCTAGGCCTACCCATACACGCCAGGCTTGTGACCCTCTGCGCCTCCTTCTTTGTCAGTTGATCAGAGGCAGAGGACACAGAAGAGGATTGCAAGACCCTAGGAAGCCATGATAGGAAAAGTTTGAATAGAACAAGCCCCCCTCACCACTCTATTGCCATTTTGTTCTTCATGAACAAGAAATAAAATTATTTTGTGTTAAACCACTGAGAGTGGAAGTTTATCTGTTACATCAGCTGTGAGCATTGCCGTAAGAGGTTTTCAAGAATTGATGGCTTAAAGTGAGGTGCTGCTGTAAAAAACACTTAAAGATGTGACAGTGGCTTAGTGACTGGGTGACAGGTGTGAGGGGAAATAGATCAAGCAGGCTGGATAGCTAGAAAGCCCTGTTAAGTCATGGCAAATGAGTGGCAAACCTGTTACCTTAAATGTCTTAGAAGGCAGACTGCCCCCACCCCTCCTGGCCTCCTGAGACCATAGCTCCAGGAAAAGTGGTGGTAGGAGCTAAAGTGATCAACTAAATCTACAGATGCCTTTAATAAGGTAATACAAGTGTCATCCAAAAGACCACTAGGATGGCTTAACAGTAGAAAGAGGAGCTTTACTGGCCACATCAGTTTGCAAGCTGGGAAGACAGAATCTCTGGTATGAACTGGAGGTGCTCTCTCTTTTAGGAGGGGAGGGGCAGGTTGGTTTTTATGCCTCACAGGGTCTGTATTACACAATAGAGTCATATATATTCAGCAGGTTTGGGGAAAAAGCTATATATATTTATTAGGGGAGCCAAGCTCATGCACAATAGGTAAACATACATAATACACATCCCAAGTTCACTTTGGGGCAGGGTTTTAGCATTAAAATGAAGTGGAATTCACTGGGCACAGTGGCTCAAGCCTGTAATCCCAGCACTTTGGGAGGCCGAGACGGGCAAATCACGAGGTCAGGAGATCGAGACCATCCTGGCTAACACGGTGAAACCCCATCTCTACTAAAAAACACAAAAAACTAGCTGGGCGAGGTGGCGGGCGCCTGTAGTCCCAGCTACTCGGGAGGCTGAGGCAGGAGAATGGCGTGAACCTGGGAGGCGGAGCTTGCAGTGAGCTGAGATCGTGCCACTGCACTCCAGCCTGGGTGACAGAGCGAGACTTCATCTCAAAAAAAAAAAACACAAAAAAAAACCTTAAGTGGAATTTGGCTCCTTTATATCAAGAGTTGAACTGTAGGACACAAAGACTGTGCAGCCTCTATAAACTGCTGAAACAGGCATGAAGTCTGCAGGTTCTTATCAGAAAAGAGTGTTTGTAAGGCCGGTCCTCTGCCCAGAGTTGTAGTGGCCTGGGTTGTAAAGCCAGGTTAGGAGGGAATCTGATAACTTCTATTGTTAGGGAGTGTATCATGAGTGTAGTTTTTCTTGTAGTCATAGAAATTTAGAAATATGCCACGCCAGCTGGGCCCTGAACCCTCGACCTGCAGGTAACCTTTGTTTTCTAAACCACGGCATCCGTCTTAGTGGACAAGGTGGTGTCCACTTTGGTCTCTCAGATCACACAAGAGAGATGGCCTCTGACAACAACTGACTGTTTTTTCTTTTTAGAGGAGATAGAAGAAATGAGAAAGTCCACAAATAAGAGACCTCCAAGGTGGAAAAATTGAGCACTTCAGGACCCCAACTAACAATTGCTGAGACTGAAAAGGTCTAGTCAACCTTCTCAGTTAAACAAAGTGATTTGTCTCGTGTCAAAGAACCAATCACCCAAGGCTCTTTGTTTTTCCTTTTTAAACTGCACATAGGCAGTCACCATCAACTTGCAAGAGGGAAGCTGTGGTGAGGAGGCACAGGGAAAAGACAGGCAGGAGGGTCCCGCCTCGGGCAGACCCTCCGTGAGGCTGCTGCATGTGGGACCGGCTGGAAGAAGACATCAGAAGCTATTAAATATTTAAGGGAACTATTCTGCCATGGAAACAAGAAGACTATAGAGGCCTTTCATTTGTTGAGATTAAAACAACACTTGTGTCTCCAAATTTGTGTGAGCAGCAAGTAGACTATAAGAGTTGGAGAGTTCCTAACTGGGCGCAGTGGCTTACGCCTGTAATCCCAGCACTTTGGGAGGCTGAGGAGGGCAGATCACAAGTCAGGAGTTAGAGACCATCCTGGCCAACATGGTGAAATCCCATCTCTACTAAAAATATACAAAAATTAACTGGGCGTGGTGGTGCGTACCTATAGTTCCAGATACTTGGGAGGCTGAGGCAAGAGAATCACTTGAACCCGAGAGGCTGAGGTTGCAGTGAGCCAAGATCTCACCACTGCACTCCAGCCTGGGCAACAGAGCAAGACTATCTCAAAAAAAAAAAAAAAAAAAAAAAGTTGGGGAGTTCCCTGTATTAATCACTTTGTTTGTTTGTTTTTGTTTTTGTAGGTTTTTTTGAGACGAAGCCTCACTCTTGTCCCCCAGGCTGCAATGCAATGGTGCAATCTCAGCTCACTGCAAGCTCCACCTCCCAGGTTCAAGTGATTCTCCTGTCTCAGCCTCCTGGGTAGCTGGGATTACAGGCACCTACTACCACTACCGGCTAATTTTTGTATTTTTAGTAGAGACGGGGTTTCACCATGTTGGCCAGGATGGTCTCAAACTCCTGACCTCAGGTGATCCACCTGCCTTGGCCTCCCAAAGTGCTGGGATTACAGGCATGAGCCACTACGCCTGGTCTTAATAATGTTTTTTAAATTTTCTGTATTTTGATGCTTTAACATCTTTGGGCTTTGCTGACTCTGGAGGGACTGCCCCTCCCAGGTTAACCAATTCAGACAGAGAGAGAGAAAGAGAGAGAGAGCGAGAGACAGAGAGACTGAGTACACGAGACAGAGAGACTGAGTACACCTTTCATATGCAAAGCAAACAATCCAGAGCCCATACTCCCAACCACTTCCTCTACAGGGTTCTTACACTACTCTAGGCCACTATCCTTGTGCCCTGGCCAGGTGCCAGACAAGTAAGGCCAGCTCTTATGCACCAGAGTCCACTGAAATTATTCAAACTAGCCAATCCTAAGCCTGCTTACCTTACCTTGCCAGTTTCTTCCTGCAGAAGCCAAAATAAAAGCTCTTTCCCACAGTTCCCCACCTCCCTCTGTCTCCTGACTGACTCTGTTGTTTCCATATATCCCCATTCCCCCACCCTGCATGGTATCCCCCTGCCTCTCAGGAACTGAGTAACACACTGTTTTTTCAATGGTAACCATTTTGTGTTGTGTTAGCCTTACTATACATTATTTTTTAAAACATAAATACTCTCTATTTTAAAACAACTCCAGGTAACACAAACTCATCATTACCTATTTCAGATGTTGTCATAAAGAAAAATAGACACAGGAATTCCTTCCATTGAACAGAATCTGCTCTAATCAAGGAACCTTTCTTGCTCCCAGGTTAGGGAGACTGTCTGGTACAATTTCAAAATCACTATGAACAAGTAGTTGCTCGGTTTCCCATTCTTCCCTCTTCTAATGGGAATGTTATTGTTATTTTATGTCTGACCCACAGTTGCATATTGGGAAGAGTGGAGGCAGATAACCTGTGTTTTAAATTCATAGGCTGTTGGATCATGAGAAGCAGCGTAGGGGCCTGATAGACAGGAGTGGCGATTATCCAGAGATCCTGAACTTCGCTAATTGGATGGGGGTCTTTTTGTTGTTGCCCATGGCGAGGTTAAATTTTTTCCATGTGGAAAAGGAAAGTGAGGAACAGTGATCAGAAGAGTGAACCATGGCCTAGGCTGCTAATTCTTTCCAAGATCTTCTGGGCTCACAGCTCATCTGTATGTCCCAATCTCCACTGGCAATAGGCATGACCACGTGCTGGAGTTCAGGCAGGGGGATGAGGTTGAAAAGATGCATACAACTTTCAGCCCCAGCCTGGCCTCCTCACTCTCTTCCTCCTAAGTGGCAAGAATTAATACATGCAAAGAAGGATTCTGGATGGGCCCTGGAGATAAAGAAGTGTGGGTGAAAGAAGCCTGGGTCCCTGAATGACTACCTGAAACAGAGCTCACTCTCCTGCCAATTAAACCTTATGTGAATGAAAACATTATTTCTTTTTTTTTCAATGTATATACATTTTTTAATTTTTTAAATGTTTTTATTTCAATAGCTTTAGGGATACGTGTGTTTTTTAGTTACATGGATGAATTATATAGTTGTAAAGTTTGGGATTTTAGTGTACCTGTCACCCAAGTAGTGTACATTGTACCCCAACAGGTAGTTTTTCGTGTCTCTCTCCTCTCCCACCCTCCCCACTCTGAGTCTCCAATGTCCATTATACCACTCTGTCTGCCTTTGTATACCCATAGTTTAGCTCCTACTTGTAAGTGAGAACATGCGGTATTTGCTTTTCCATTCCTGAGTTACTTTACCTAGAATAATGTCCTCCAGTTCCATTCAAGTTGCTGCAAAAGACATTATTTTGTTCTTTTTCATGGCTGAGTAGTATTTCATGGTGTGTATATACACACACACACACACACATTTTTTTTTATCCACTGATCAGTTGATGGGCACATAGGTTGGTCCCATATCTTTGCAATTATGAATTGTGCTGCAATAAACACACAGGTGCAAGTGTCTGTTTGATATAATAATTTTTTTTTCCTTAGGGTAGATACCCACTAGTGGGATTGCTAGATAGAATGGTAGATCTACTTTTAGGCGAAAACATTGTTTCCCATTAGTGTTGTGACACACAACATTCCTGATGAGGATAATCTGGAAATACACTAGTTTTATTAGTCTACTCAGGCTGCCATAACAAAATACCACAGACTAGGGGGCTTAAACAATATAGATTTATTTTCTTACAGTCTGGAGGCTGGGAAATCTGAGATCAGAACGCCAGGCTGCTTGGGTTCTAGTGAGGGCACCTTCCTGGCTTGCAGATGGCAACTTTTTCCTGCATCCTCACTTGTTGAAGAGAGAACTCTGGTGTCTGTTCCTGTTCGTATAAGGGCACAAGCCCTATTGGAGTAGGACTTCACCATTCTGACCTCACTTAACCTTTACCACCTCCTCATAGGCCCTATCTCTAAATTCAGTCACATTCAAGAAAGGGCCTCAAGGTAGGAATTTGGGAGAAACACATCCAGTTCATGACACCACAAGCCTTACCACTGATACATTATTTGATTCACTGAGCAGTGGTGGAGAACACAAGCTCCAAAGCTCATCCTGCCACATGCTAGCTGTGTGACCTTGAGCAAGTTACTCAATATACTTTGAGCCTGTTTCCTCACTTATACAATAGGTATTCTAATAGCACATAGTTCAAAAAGTTATCTTGAAGATTAAGTGAATTAATATCTGTAAAGCTTTTGGAACAGGGCTAGACTTCAAGGTATTCTATTAAGCATTACCTTTTATTTGAGTTAGCAGTTCCACTTCTAGTATTATTTTAAAGTAATAATTATAGAGTTATTTACTTACTCAACAAACATTGAGGGAGCTCTGACAGACATTCCGCTAATCACTAAATAAATAGCAGTGAAAGAGTGATGTGACCAAAGGTTTGTAAATAAGAATCTCATTGCCATATTGTTTGAGACAAGAAAAAACTGGAAACAATTTGGATGTCCCCAAATAAGAGATTAGCTAAATAAATTATGCTATATCTATAGAGCAGAATAAAATGTTGACACCGAAGGGGTAAAACAGAAAAAGCTTCTAAATGCGTAACTACATGGAGAGATAGTCTCAGTATAAATGTCTGCCTCAGGGCAATTTATTTGCTGTTCTTTCTGCCTAGAAAAGCTGATACATAGTAACTGCTCAATAAATAATTGTTGAATGAATGAAATAACTGAAAAAGATAAATTGTAAAGTATTATGTACTATATAATTCTATTTCCCAAATACATACAGAGAAGAGAGACTTCAGAGTTTATTCCAAAATATTATAATGACTATGATTGGTCGATAAGATTGTGGATGACTTCTACTTTATCCTTTTTGCTTATCTATATTTTCTAAATTGCATGTAAAAACCATGTTTATTTTTATTAAAAGGGCAATTTATTTTTAAGTGGGAGTTTATGTATAAAGAATTAAATCTAGTTCACTAAGTAAAAATATTAATACAGACCCCAGAATTATACCAATGTGACATTTATCAGATGCTGACGGTGTGCCAGCCACTGTTTTAAGTGCTTTGCATACATTATTTACATTGCCACAATCTTATATGGTAGTTCAACTAATATACAGTGGAACCTGACAGCACCCACCCTTGGGATTCCTATTCCTGGGATAACCTGTTCTCCCCAGAACTATGCCAATTTGATCTTAGTTCATGGTCCAACAACTTTTTTGACTTTTAAAAATTGTGGCGATATATACATAACACAAAATCTACCATTTCAATGATTTTTAAGTATAGTTCATTGGCATTAAGTACATTCATTTTGTGGGGCAAACATCACTGCCATCCATCTCCAAAACTTTTATATCATTCCAAACAAAAACTCTATGCTCATTAAACAATAACTCCCCATTCCCTTAACCTTCCTGCCCCCACACAGCCCCTGGAAACCACTATTCTACTTTCTATCTTTATGAATTTGTCTATTCTTGGTACTTCCAATAAGTGGGATCATACAATACTTGTTCTTTTACATCTGGCTTATTCACTTAGCATCACATCTTTCAGGTTCATCCACGTGTCAGAATTTCCCGCCTTTTTAAGGCTGAATGATATGGGTTAGCTGTGTCCCCACCCAAATCTCATCTTGAATTGCAGTTCCCATAACCCCCACGTGTCATGGGAGGGACCCGGTGGGAGGTAATTGAATCTCATGCTGCTGTTGTTCTCATGATAGTGAGTGAGTTCTCAAGATATCTGATGGTTTTATAAGGGGCTTTTCCCCCTTTTGCTCGGCACTTCTTGTTGCTGCCATGTATAGAAGGACATGTTTGCTTCCCCTTCTGCCATGACTGTAAGTTTCCTGAGGCCTCCCTAGCCGTGCTTAACTGTGAGTCAGTTAAACCTCTTTCCTTTATAAATTACCTGGTCTCGGATATGTTTTTATTAGCAACATGAGAATGGACTAAATACACTGAATAATATTTCTTTGCATGTATAGACCACACTTGGTTTATCCATTCACCTGTCAGTGGATACTCAGGCTGCTTCCACCTTTTGGCTATTATCAATAATGCTGTTGTGAACATGGGTATACAAATATCTCTTCAAGTTCCTGCTTTTGATTCCTTTGAATACATGCCCAGAAATTGAATTGCAGGATCATATAGTAATGCTGTTGAACTTTTTGAGGAACTGCCATACTGTTTTCCACAGTGGCTGTGCCAAAGCCCCAGAACTCAGAGGAAGCCAGTCTGGTGCCACTTTCCTTAAAACTTCTCTTTCTTCCCTATCTCAACACTCCTTGTTTTAACTCTTTAGCACCCTACTGCTTCCCATCACCTTTGGAGAGGGTCATAGAGGAGAGAGGAGGACACAGTGTGAAGCAGTTGTGGGAGCTCAATGCCAAATTTCAGGTAAGACATTTTCACGATCACTTTCCTCCTGCATAAAGGGGCCAAGATCTTTGGGAACCTGAATTGTTTAAAATGATGGTCAGGTTGAGATTCTACTTTAGAATCTCATATTTTTTTGTGGATCATATTTGTGAAACAATGGAAACAATTGCTGGGGATTCATACAGTTGGGATATTTGTCCCTTCCAAATCACATGTTGAAATGTGACCCACAGTGTTAGAGGTGGGGCCTGGTGGGAAGTGTGTGGGTCATGGAGGTGGATCCCTCATGAATAGTGTGGTGCCCTCTCTGTGGTTATGAGTTCATGCAAGATCCGGTGTTAAAAGAGCCTGGCACCTTCCCCCTCTCTCTCTGTCTCCCTTGCTTGCCACATGACATACCTTTTCCCTCTTTGCCTTCTGCCATGAGTAAAAGCTTCCTGAGGCCTCACCAGAAGCAGATGCTGGTGCTTTGCTTGTACAGTCTGAAGAATTGTGGGCCAAAATGAACTTCTTTTCTTTATAAATTACCCAGCCTCTGGTATTCCTTTATAGCAATGCAAAACAAACGACGGGGATGATGAAAAAGTTCTGGAGATGGATAGTGGTCACAGCTGTACAATAATGTGAATGTACTTAATGCCACTGAACTATGCACTTCAGAATGATTAAAATGGTAGATTGTGTTATATATATATTACCACAATTAAATATGTATGCATATGTAACCATGTAGCCTCTCCTGGGAAAAATCACAACTTTAATTTTCTTCTCTATAAAATACTTTTTCTTTCTGATTCTCAGAACTGTAAGTTAATTACTCTAGACACACACATGCTTAGATAAGAATAAAACATTATGCAAAAGTGTTTTGATTTTGTTGAAATACTATTTTTAGCAAGCGATATTGTCTCACTGTTGGGATAATATTCCTGACCACAGATTTTATCCATCAGGGGACAACTGGGGTAGTGACAAAACCCAAGGCTCCTTTTATCTGACGTCCACTGGCTACAGGAAATCTAGTGTGTTCCACATGTTTTTCTTTCCTTTTAGTAGGAGGATTGCCGCTCTCCATTGCACATGACCAGTTGATGCCTTAAAAGAGTAAACTTCCGAGAAAACCCATGTAAAGCAGCTGAATTAGAAAAACAGCAATGATGGGTCAGGCACGGTGGCTCACGCCTGTAATCCCAGCACTTTGGGAAGCTGAGGCGGGCTGATCACCAGGTCAGGAGATTGAGACCATCCTGGCTAACACGGTGAAACCTCGTCTCTACTAAAAATACAAAAAAATTAGCCAGGCATGGTGGCGGTCGCCTGTAGTCACAGCTACTGGGGAGGCTGAGGCAGGAGAACGGTGTGAACCCGGGAAGCGGAGGTTGCAATGAGCTAAGATCGCGCCACTGCACTCCAACCTGGGTGACAGAGAGAGACTCTGTCTCAAAAAAAAAAAAAAAAAAAAAAAAAAAAAAAGAAAAAGAAAAAGAAAAAAGAAAAAGAAAAACAACAACGATGGAACTGGGAACCTAAAGGACAATTCTGTCCCCTTTTTAGCTAATTGGAGGCAGGTTTCTTGTATGATCCCTGTGTCTCTTCGCCTTTCTTCACTTCTCCTGAGAGATGAAGCTACACTGCCTCCCAGGGACTCACCATCCCAGTCCCGCAAGAGGCCAGGCATCCTTTCTTCACTGCAGGGGACTGATGAGTTTGAATGACGTTAGGGGAGGAGCACCCCAATGACCTCAACAGATGAACCTGGGAGATTTCCCACACACTGTCCAGCCCCGGCCCGGAAGGGGCATAACTTGGTTTGTAATTTCTCTTACAGATGTTTATTTCACCGATTTACTGAGATTGGTTTTTGGAATGTGCAGCTGCCTGAAACGTGCACACTTTCAGAGCTCGATGTAAACCAGATACACCCTGCCTAATCCATCACCTCAGATTTACATTAACAAGGAGGCAAACCAGGCGGTAGCAGCGGCCCTCTGTCCTCCATCCTTTTATGCCATTGTTATGATTTTATGCCTCTGCAATAAGTTACACACCCACCTTTTCCCTCACCCCCTATTCAGCCTTGTTTGCACTCCAGGCACAGAGAAAGAGAAAAAACTGTGGTAGATGGAAGCTAACACCATATAAACCAGTCATTCCTAGTTACCTGCTTTTAATACATCACTCCTGTGCTGACAATTTCCACTGATTCTCCATTTTCATAGATGACAATGTCCTACTGACAGAACCTGGACTTGAGGGGCGTATTAGTCCGTTTTCACCTTGCTGGTAAAGACATACCTGAGACTGGGCAAGTTACAAAAGAAAGAGGTTTACTGTACTTACGGTTCCACATGTCTGGGGAGGCCTCAAAATCATGGGAGAAGGTGGCATGGCAGCAGCAAGAGAGAGAATGAAAGCTAAGTGAAACGGGTTTCCCCTTATCAAACCGTCAGATCTCATGAGACTTATTCACTACCATGAGAACCGTATGGAGAACCGCCCCCATGATTCAATTCTTTCCTGCTGGGTCCCTCCCACAACACGTGGGAATTATAGGAGTACAATTTAAGATGAGATTTGGCTGGGGACACAGAGCCAAACCATATCAAGAGACTACTTTAATTGGCATTCCCACCCCTCTCCTATTTGACTTGACCATAGGTTCTACAATGGAGCGCCCTGTCTTTCTCATCACTGTGCGCATAGCACGTAACACATAATGGATGAATGGTTGTTGGGAAAATAAATGAAGCGCCCATTATTTCAAATTTAGTACCTAGTGAATCTAAAGAGGGCCTGGAAGGAGATGTCCCTGCAATGGTGAGCAGAGACTTAAGAAATCAGAGTGCTTGAACTCCCTTTCCAGTTGTATTAAATGGAGTGCCCTGTGGTCCTTCATGCTGGCTGGTGAGAAGAGAGGGTCTGGCTTTTGCCTGTGGATGTTTCCTTCCCAGAAGCTCATAAACTCTTGCCAATCTTATTAAACTCAGCCGTAAGCTTTACAGTAATGACGGTTCCCAATTTTGCAGGTGGTCTTGCTGCAGGCAGGCAGGCAGCAGATGAGGCTGTGCAGTGAGATCCCATTTCATTTGCTCCAGCTCCTTTCTGAGCTGGAGGAAATGAACACGTGTGTCATCACTACTTATGTTTTATAAATGCTAATATCACAGTATATCATACAAGATGTAAAACAAATGCACTTACCTGTGATAATGCATGCATTTAATTTAGATGCTAAATACAAACGAATAATGTGATAAACAAGGTGCTGAATGATTAAAATGAACCCTTAATTTCTCACAATTGTTCAAGAAGGAAATTACAGGAAAATATTAATGCTTTTCATAATGATCACCTCACTGGAGGTAAGCAGAAAGCCACTGTTTCCTTCTAGGTTATCATTGGTCCCAATTCAATACAATCAATTCAATTAAAAGCCCTAGTGTCACTTAAAAACCATTCTTTCTTTAACTTTCATTTTAGGTTCAGGGGTACACATGCAGGTTTGTTGTACAGGCAAAGTGCACGTCATGGAGACTTTGTGTACAGATTATATTGCCACCACTTAATAAGCATAGTACCTGATAGGTAGTTTTTTGATCTTCATCCTCCTCCCCAACTCTACCCTCAAGTAGGCCCCAGTGTCTGTTGCTCCCTTCTTTGTGTTCATATGTACTCAATGTCTAGCTCTCACTGATAAGTGAGAACATGTGTTATTTGGTTGTCTGTTCCTGAGTTACTTCACTTAGGATAATGGCCTCTCGCTCCATCCATGCTGCAAAGAACATAAGCTCATTCTTTTTGATGGCTGCATAGTATTCCATAGTGTATATGTACCACATTTTCTTTATCCAGTCTATCATTGATGGGCATTTAGGTTGATTCCATGTCTTTGATATCATGAATAGTGCTGCAATGAACATATGCATGCATGTGTCTTTATGGTAGAATAATTTATGTTCCTTTAGGTATATACCCAATAATGAGATTACTGACTCCAATGGTAATTCTGCTTTGAGTTCTTTGAGAAATCATCAAACTGTTTTCCACAATGGCTAAACTCATTTACATTCCCACCAGCAGTGTGTAAGCATTCTCTTTTCTCTGCAACCTCACCAACATCTGTTCTTTTTTGAGTTTTTGATAATAGCCATTCTGACTGGTGTGAGATGGCGTCTCACTGTGGTTTTGATTTGCATTTCTCTAATGATTAGTGATGTTGAACATTTTTATATGCTTGTTGGCCATGTATATGTCATCTTTTGAAAAGTGTTCGTATCCTTTGCCCACTTTTTAATTGGGTTTTGTTTTTGCTTGTTGATTTGTTTACATTCATTATAAATTCTGGATGTTAGGCCTTTGTCAGATGCATAGTTTGTGAATATTTTCTCCTATTCTGTAGGTTGTCTATTTACTCTGTTGATAGTTTCTATGGCTGTGCAGAAGCTCTTTAATTCAATTAGGTTCCATTTGTCAATTTTTGTTTTTGTTGCAGTTGCTTTTGTCATGAAATCTTTGCCAGGTCATATGTTCCAAATGGTAGTTCCTAGGTTATTTTCCAAGGTTCTTAGAGTTTTAAGTAAAAAACAACAACACCACCACCAACAAAAAAAAGATTCTTCTACCTAAATTTTTAGTATACAGACAATATTTTTACATTTTCATGTGGATTCATGGAGTTTTAGAATTAGAAATAACCAGAATGGCCATATAGTTCAATAGCTATCACAGGTGAGGAAACAGAAGACAAGGCAGTTAACAATTTTCCTAGAAACATTTGTATATATTTAGGGAAAAATGTTTAAAGAATTGATTTTCTTTCCTGGTGCATATGTCACAGAAAATTTTGGCAATAAGAAATGAAAATATTTTCTCTGGCTTAATCAACCTTTAGCCAAAAGTTATCTTTAATGTGGTACCACACAGGACTTATTTCTTACTTGCCTTTCCCAGGCCAATTTCCTCACACAAAGTTACCAAATTGGATCTTTCTTTGACGCCCTCAAAGAGTCAAGGACTAAGGCGGGGTGCAGTGGTTTACGCCTGTAATCCCAGAGCTTGAGGAGGCCAAGGCAGGAGGACTACTTGAACCCAGGAGTTGGCGGCTGCAGTAAGCTATGATCACACCACTGCAATCCACCTATCAAAAAAGATAAAGGACTAAGTCTGGGACTTAGTCAAGTACCAGGACTTTATGAAAAGTATTCCTCAGGGAAAGGAGATCAACAGCGATAAGAAACTGGAGCGTGCTTTCCAACTTCTTCACATCTCATGCTGCATAGACTGCTCTGTGCAACACACCAGTGTATGCTGACAAGGCTGCTACTGACGGGGAGTGGCTGATCGTGGGACTTCAGCTGCTCCAGGACCCACCTGGCAGTCCCAAGAGCTCAGCACATCTGTACCTGTTCCTGAAACACCATTTGGATAGCTTGGGTCTACAGGAGGCACAGCCAACAGATGGAGCCCCAGCAAGTGAGACCCAGTCTGAGGGATCACCCCAAGACAAAGTCACTGAGGCGTGTGTGGTATGAATTTATTTCCTGTTTCCTGTCTGTCTACATTTAGCTATCAGAAATTTAATTAAGGCTTAAGCGTAATCTTTACTTAACCAGAGCTGAGCAATTAAACTCATGCAAGGTCGTGTCCAGAACACCATTCTGAGGCTGACTAGATTTAAATATTTTTTTATTTATAGTGACCTCAGGTATGTAGGAATTACAGCCAGGTGAAGGCACAAAAAATTAACCCTGTGGGAGAAAAACTGGACAAGCAGCCACCAAAAAAGGTTGATTTCATTCCCCTCTTGGTTCCTTTGGTCAGCTATATCTCTAAACACTCTCAGTTGAGTCTAGACAAAAGAGACCAAAGGTACTGCAGATTTCATTTGACGTATCCTAAAAGAGGTAGAATATTGAAAATATCCAGCATGACACATGGTTCCTCATAGGCACTCTATAAATACAAATTTCCTGCCTTTCTTTCTGTCTGCCTCTTTATATAGACTTTTTTTTTTTTTTAATACTTTCAGTTCTGGGATACATGTGCAGAATGTGCAAGTTTGTTACACAGGTATACACGTGCCAAGGTTTGCCACACCCATCAACCCATCATCTGCATTAGGTATGTCTCCTAATGCTATCCCTCCCCTAGCCCCCCTGCCCCATCCCCTGACAGGCCCCAATGTGTGATGTTCCCCTCCCTGTGTCCATGTGTTCTCACTGTTCAACTTCCACTTATGAGTGAGAGCATGTGGTGTTTGGTTTTCTGTTCCTGTATTAGTTTGCTGAGAATTATGGTTTCCAGCTTCATCCATGTCCCTGCAAAGGACATGAGCTTATCCTTTTCTATGGCTGCATAGTATTCCAGGGTGTATATGTGCCACATTTTCTCTATCCACTCTATCATTGATGGGCATTTGGGTTGATTCCAAGTCTTCGCTATTGTGAATAGTGCTGCAATAAATACATGTGTGTATGTGTCTTTACAGTACAATGATTTATAATCCTTTGGATATATACCCTGTAATGGGATTGCTGGGTCAAATGATATTTCTGGTTCCAGACCCTTGAGGAATCGCCACACTGTCTTCCACAATGGTTGAACTAATTTACACACCCACCAACAGTGTAAAAACATTCCTATTTCTCCACATCCTCTCCAGCACCTGTTGTTTCCTGACTTTTTAATGCTTGCCATTCTAACAGGCATGAGATGGTATCTCATTGTGGTTTTGATTTGCGTTTCTCTAATGACCAGTGACGATGAGCTTTTTTTCATATGTTTTTTGGCCACATAGATGTCTTCTTCTGGGAAGTGTTTGTTCATGTCCTTCACCCACTCTTTGATGGGTTGTTTTTTTCTTATAAATTCGTTTAAGTTCCTTATAGATTCTGGGTATTAGCCCTTTGTCAGATGGATAGATTGCAAAAATTTTCTCCCATTCTGTAGGTTGCCTGTTCACTCTGATGATCATTTCCTTTGCTGTGCAGAAGCTCTTTAGTTTAATTAGATCCCATTTGCCAATTCTGGCTTTTGTTGCCATTGCTTGTGGTGTTTTAGTTATGAAGTCTTTGCCCATGCCTATGTCATGAATGGTATTGCCTAGGTTTTCTTCTAGGGTTTTTACGGTTTTAGGTCTTAGGTTTAAGTCTTTAATCCATCTTGAATTAATTTTTGTATAAGGTGTAAAGAAGGGGTCCAATTTCAGTTTTCTGCCTATGGCTAGCCAGTTTTCCCAACACCATTTATTAAATAGGGAATCCTTTCCCCATGCTGATCTTTGACAAACTTGATAGATTAGATTTTGTTTTTTTTGGAAAAAAAAAATCCTTGTCTTAGGGTCCTCAATGTATCAGGAAGTATATAGCAATAAAATAGGTCAGGTCAGTCAACTAGGAAAAATAGTACATAAAATATTTTAGAACTTGTTGAAAGCTTGCTACCATGATAGTCACTATTCAAGATACTGTGTATGCTGCTGCAAATATGGTCATGCAACACAGAATCACATTTTAAATCAACAACGACCACATATGTGATGGTAGTCCGATAAGATTATAATGGAGTTGAAAAGTTCCTGTCGCCTAGTGGCATGGTAACTTTTGTGATCTCATAGTGTAATTACTTTACTGTTTTCATAGATTTACTGTAGCCTAAGTGTTTATGAAGTCTATAGTCATGTACAGTAATGTCCTAGGCCTTGCTGAACCTGATTCTACAGGGTGATGAACTACAAAATTCTTCCCCTGCAAAGGAGCCCTCAATAATCCAGTAGACTAGATGAATGTAAGTGAGTCTCTTTTCCCAGACATTCTAGTGCTTTCCCAGTAGGTTTATGAGTAAAGCAGCTGTAGAGGCAGAGAGAGAGGTTATACATGGGCTCTAATACTGAACTGAACTTCTCCAAGTCTTCTCTAGATACTACCCAGCAGAAATAAAATTCAGCCCCAAATACACCACCATAGCACATAAGGCCTATCAGCTAACCTGGGGCAGGTTGTTATTTTTATTTTTCATGGAAAAGCCACATTTTCTAGACTTAAGTTTGTGTTACCTTTCTGCCATGCTTCTGCAAGGAACGCAATCCCTGCAGTTATTATTCACCATGATAGCATCTTAGCCGACTTTACTTTTATTCAAGAATGTGGTTTTACAGTGAGCAAATTAAGGCAATGGGCTGATATGAAGGGTGTTTTAAAATACAGGTTTTATTATTATTCAGGTATGGTGAGGCCAGCAGCTCAGGCGATGTTAGCCATTGAAAGCATAGCTTGTTACAATTCCTAAGGCATGGGAGCCATGCCATGGCATTGGGGTGGGAGGCACACCAGGAAGCACCAAGGTCAGCCAGGAGGCAGAGAGAAAAACATGTGCAAGAGCCCTGATTTCTACACAGAGGGATAGCGAAGGCAGGGCAAGCAGGCTTAGGCTTGGCTAGTGTGAATAATTTCAGTGGGCTCTAGGGCATAGGGGCTGTCCTTAGTTGTCTGGTACTTAGCTTTGGGGTGATTAGGGCAGGTGCATAGTAGACCAGAGTGTGAGAGCCAGCTAAAGGAGGCATGGGGGTGTACACTTTGGACTGGTTAATTTGCACATGAAAGGCATGCTCCCCTTTATCTCCGGGGCTAGTCAGGATGGTCCTTGACTATCTAGGAATCGGCTAATCCTGGGAGGGGCAGTCCCTCCACAGCCAGCAAGGCTTCAGATGCCAATAAATCAGAATACAGAAGATAAAAGATACGATTAATACAGATGGGATTCTCTGCTCTCAGCATGTATCCCTTTGCTCAGAAAGCCTCAGAGAAAACGTAAAATGAATGTATCGAAGACTCAGTAAGACTTCTTTCACAAGGAAACACCTTGTGAATGTGGAGTGCTGTCCTCCAGGATGTACTGTATGCTCTTTATTGCTGTTTCTTTTACAGCCACTATACATTGTTCAGGAACAAAGGGGTGAAAGTGGAAATGGCTTCTTGCACTATTACAACTAATGAAACACTTGCAAAATGTTCATTTCCTATTCCCATGACTTTAGACACTCTTGAGTTAGAGTCAAAAGATGGAATTCATGCCCTGGGGTCCATGGTATACTTTCAGTTGATCTGGAAGTGGACACTTCCACCAAGTCTTTTCACCCTCCTCCTGCCATGGAATGAAAGGCAATAACAGATAGGCTGGTGAATCTCACAATCAAGGGAAATTGGAGGTGCTGCCGTACATTGAGGACATGGACCAGGATGCCTGGAACCAGGGTACCCTTTGGGGTGCCTCCCTGTAGTGCCAATATTGACTTGCAAAATTTATCAGATGACTACAGCAACTTACACAACGAAGACAACCAAGGAACCGGATCACTCAAGAATCCAAGTTTTCGTCACTAGGTAAAAATCTCAACCAATTGAGGTGATAGCTGAGGGCAAAGCAAAAATGGAACGAAATGGAGAGGACAGAAGTTATAAATCCCAAATAAAGCCTTGTGACCAGTTGCAGAAGTGAGGACTGCAAAAAAGAAAGACCCACATTTTCTTCCATCCCCCTCCCACTTTTCCGCTAACTATTTCATAGAGGTATGTTAGTAGTGGTTCAGTTATCAATTTTGTTCATAGTTAAAAGATATCAGGTAAGGATCATGGCTAAATCAGAGGATAAGTGAACATCACCAGACATGAATGCAAGGACCAATGAAGCATTGGACCCCCGTTTTGAGGGAAAGGTTGGGAGAGTTTTCATCCGTATGAGCAATAGTTAAGCAAGAGCATATTGGTCTGTAACCTTAAGTATAGGAAGGAGTATGAATATGAATTGTAAGAACCCAAAAGTACAAACTGTGCCTCTATTGCTCAGTGGGTACTTATTATGACCCCCTTCTATTTTATCTACCTATAATATAGATGCAGGAAAGTTCATAAAGCGCATGTTCTACACTCCCTTGCTGCTGAAATTTCACCTGTGACCAGCACTTTCTGAGAAGTCTTGCGGGTAAAAGGGAGCAACCTGGGATGGTGACCTGCATGAAGGGGTTGGATCACCTGACATGCATGTGGGCAGTTACAATGAAGTTTCGGATCTCCAATAGTTACTACAGCAGTGGTGTTTACATGTATGATATGGTTGGGACTATTCACTCTATAGCTTCTAAGCCTGGTTCTCTGGTTCTGAGATATTCTATAGGAAACCTGATATCTTTTAATAAACATTGCTTTCTGCTAAAACTAGTTAGAATAGATATCTTTCTACAACTAAGAGCCTGATTCCATTTGGACTGACTCTCAAAGTAACCATATGAAGAAGGCTCTACTGTTGTCATTGCTGTCATTTTACAGATGGAGAAATGGAGGCACGGAATAGTGCAAGGCCCCCAAGCTAGTCAGCTGAAAGGCAGGACTTAAATTTAGATTATTTAATCCCAAAGTCCTATTATCATCTTCTGTGCTATGTAATATCCAAGGATCTAGCAGACCAGGAGTAGAGGATGAGGGGGAAGGAAAGTAAGAGTAGAAGCAGGTAAAAAAGATCCTCAGAGAATTTTAAATAATTTATCTGTGTAGACAAAACTGTAAGTGACAGACACTTGGTTCAAACACAAATTTATGGATTCAATTTCTGTATTCTTTTCACTACTCCATATGTAAACTACTAGCTGTGTTTATATGAAATTAAGAGCTTATGAAGACGAGGAATTTTAGCACTGTGGGATGAACTGGCTACCTTTGACTATGCTGGAAGGCTTAATGAATGAAAATGACAAACTCAAGGTTTTAAATTCTTAGTTCGAGACATGGTTTAAGTAACAGAGAATCGAAGATATTCACTCTCCATATGTGTGCCCGCTTGCAATTAATTTATTGAAAGTATGATTCAACCACATTTAGGAATATTAGATAGGATTAAATTTAGACATGTTTCTTATATGGATTACATGAGATTAAGTTATACCATGGGGACTATTATAAGGATTTGTCTAAATATTTACAGTACTTACGCTTAACATATAGGGATTGACTCATACCACTGTAAGTATATATATGTAAATGTTAGGTTTGTTTCAACCAAAAATTCAGAAGATGAGGAGTATAATTTTCCGTCTCAACTCCTTGTATCACATTTAAGCCTATATCCCATCTGTTCTAATACATTCAATGATTCCTCAAAGTTTTTGGTCTACAATTGGGATTTTTAAAATGTATTCTAGCATTATGAATGTTTCACTTTTGAAACCCAACATTGTATCATTTATTAAGGTGAACCTTAAGATGGTGGGAAGGTGGATGAGCTCCAGCTGTCATCTTATATTAGAAACATCATACCCAGCCATCAAGAAGGTATTCTTCCCTGGCATATAAATATTTTATTATTAAAATGTCATGGCTCCTGAGAATATGAATAAATATGATATTTAAAAGCATATCCAATTATTTATCTATATCAGTTTAGACTCATGGATTCTCATATTATTGTGGGTTATATTAATAATTTATTATTATTGTTTATTTTTCTCAAATTTTCACAGATTTGGCCATGAGGAGTCCTTTCACATTGAGTCTACGTATGTGTTCCCATCATTTTTCTGAGATCTTCCTTACTTTCTGGCACCTCAAAATGTTTCAGGCTTATCTGGTACTTTCCTTGCCCCAGACCTGGAATCAGCATGTGAAGAAATTTTAGGTAATAGATGTGCTTATTGATATTGGGGTGTGATTGCTTCCAGGCCCTCTCAGTCAATGAAACTAGGAGTACATCTGTGATTCTGTACAGATATAAAGATATAATTGTATAAAGAAATAATTGGGGGAAAAAGAAAGCTCTTTGGTAGATTTTTAACTACTAAATGTAAAAGATATGATGGAAATAGAATATTACCATTTGGCAAACACCATAGAGATCATTATCTCAGTAGAGTCTAAAATTAGTGAGCAAAAGTATTAAGCACAATGAGAAACAGAATATTCACATAGTCTCAATGTATCTCCTCACAAGACACTTATTAATTACAAAGAGAAAAATAATCTCTTTACAGTGCAGGAAGCTGGCAGACACACAACATAACCAAGTGATCAAAGTCACCATCACCAGGAATGGCATGGGCAAACGGGTTGTGTGCTCCTCGTGTGATGCACTGAGAAGTACACAGCAGGACTCTGGGGTGTGTCTGGCAGAAGTTCATACATCATCTGAATCTAATCACAAGGAAGCATCAGGCAAACCCAAACTGAGAAATAGCATCCGTAAGAACTAGCCAGGATTCTTGAAAAACGTCACGATCATGACAGACAAAAGAAGACGGAGAGACTATTCCAGACTAATGGGAACCAGGGAAACATGACAACCAAATGCCACATGTGATTGTGAATCAGATCCTAGATTAGGAAAAGGGTTTCATAGGACAATAGGTGAATTTGAGGAAGGTCTGCAGATTACATAGTAGGATTGAGAGTCAGTCTCAACTTCCTGATTTTTGAGAGTTTTCCTGTCATTTGGGAAACTTGGGTGAAGGCTATACCAAAAATTCATTTAGTATTTTGACAACCATTTTCTAAATCAAAAATCATTTTAGATGAAGAGGTAAAATATTAGAAATATTTTCTAAAAGCATACCCAGAAACAGTTATGTAAAAAGAACCAAATGTCTAGCCATGAAATATTACTGGCTGCCTGTTAGGTAGCTGCTCTCAGAAAGACCAGGAGAGCGCCTGATCTTTCTGAACTAAGGCCGGTTATAACTAACCCTTCTCTCATCCGAGGCTACGCTTATTAGCAGCAAAAGGGCAATGACCACAGCAGCCTCTGGAGGCTGGACTTTCTAGAAGACCAGATAGGGGAAGGTTCTTATATATCCCAAGTGTACCCTAAAGGATAATTACATTAGAAAGTGGAGTAATTATTGGCCAGGTGCAGTGGTGGCTCATGCCAGTAACCCTAGCACTTTGGGAGGCCGAGTCAGGTGGATCACCTGAGGTCAGGGGGTCGAGACCAGCCTGGCCAACATGGCGAAATCCCATCTCTACTAAAAATACAAAACTTAGCCGGGTGTGGTGGTGGACTCCTGTAATCCCATGATAAGACAGCTATTTGGGAGGCTGAGGCAGGAGAATTGCTCGAACCTGAGAGGCAGAGACTGCAGTGAGCTGAGATTGTGCCATTGCACTACAGCCTGGGTGACAGAGACAGACTCTGTCTCGGAAAAAAAAAAGAAAGAAAGAAAGAAAGAAAACAGAGTACTTTTTAATTTAAAATATATATTTAAAAGTTATATACTAAAAATTTTTTGCTACCATCTTCAGCTACCAAAAAAACCACTTGCGACATTATATATTTCAAAGTTATATTGAAATGCACAATTAATGCAGTTATTTTGATGAGCTGTCAGTTGTTTGTTTTTCTTTTTTGCAACTTGGATGCTATGGTCTGACTACTCGGTAATATCTGGACTAAGGGATATTTGGATTTCAGGCACTGGCTAAATTTACATTATGAACAATAAGCACTTTTCTCAGCATGAGAAAATGTTTTCTGAATTCAGGCACTTGTAATAACATGCAAAATTAGTGAAACAGCAATATCTGCACTAAATTCTTGCGTGGAGATGACTTTAATGACTCATACTTTACTCATGACATTGAGCACAGAACTTGACTCATAAAAGGTTTTCTAACAGATTTTTAAATGATTTAATATTTGTTTATCCTCAAAATGTATTTGTTTTAGAATATTTGCCTACACATGGTCTTTTTTTGCAGGGCATGGAGGAATATCTTCTTTGGTTTGTGTCCTCTTTGGAGGAAATAACTAATTCATCTCCAACACTAGCTTATTTCTAAATCTAAGAGTTCATTATCGTCACTTTAAATAGTCTTTCATTACTGCAATCTCCATAAAGCTCCATGCAATCTCCATGGCAAAGCTCCTACTGCTCTGGCCTCTTCTTGAACCCTCGTGGGTGGGACTAGGGTTCCAGACATTCCCTCCTTCTCCAGTATGTCTAAACATACTCAGAATATCATTTTCTATCTTATAAAAAAGAAGCCCTCTGCTATGCTGAGTATACTTAACAAGGTCTGCAGGGCAAATGTTAACCTATAGGATATACACAGGATGTTTAGAATATGTTTGTATATTATAAACCATATAGCCAATACACCATGTGTATTCACTCATGCACATATACACTCTGCATGCAATTCTGTGTGTTTCTAGGCATATAGCTAAGAATGAAGCTGTTTAAGCTTGCATGGAGGAAGTGGAGACCTTGCTAAAATCATGATGTGTTAGCTAATAATATAAGTAGTAAAATCTCTGACCCCCCACAAATGCTTCAGTTAGAACAAATGTGCATAATACATTTAAGTGACTGATACATTTTAAATGTTAGAGATTGGCACTGTCCAGGGTAGTGGAAGGAATGTTCGACTCAAATTTAAAATATACAAATTCTAATCCTAGCTCGACCACTTGTTACAGTCATCTAACTTTTCTGAGTCTCAGGGGTTTTTTATTTATAAAATGAAGTAAATATGCCTATCTTCCAAATACGAGCAGATTAAATAGAAAATGAATGTGGCCACTTTTTGTAAACATTAAACTACTTTATTCGGGTATTCCTCAAATATGTATTGAGTGCCTCTGCATTAAATGCTGGGGACATAGCCATAAATAGGTCAGCTATTGTCCTGCTGTGATGGACTGTCTCTTCTGATGGAAGGCAGATGTTCAACAATGCATTACACAATGTGTAGTTTAATTGATTCTGAAGCTTTACCAAAGGGACCTATCCTGGCTCAGTCTGGGAAGTCAGAGAAAGCTTTCTTGTGTTGGTGTATGCTGAACTGAGTAAGAATTACAGATTGTAGTGGGAGGAGGGAAAAGAACATTCCAGGCAAAGGAAGCAGCATGTCTAGGGGCTCAGTATCTTGCCCTCCGTGGTGCTAACAACGCTAATGCATTTATCTCCAATGCAATGGGAAGTCATTGAGTGTTATGTTTTCTTTTCAGTAGCCTTGATTTCTTAAAGCAGTTCTAGGTTCACAACAAATGACAGCAGAAAGTACCGGGAGTTTCCATATACCCCCTAATGTCCACCAGTAGCCTTTTCAACTATTGACATCCTGCACCAGAGTGGAACATTTGTTACGCAATCAACAAACCAGCATTGTCACCCAACATCCATAGTTTCCATTAGGGCTCACTCTTGGTGTCGTATGTTCCATGGGTTTTGTACATCCTACACAGAGGACATATATCTGTCATTGTAGTATCATAAAGAGTTGTTTTACCACCCTAACAGTGATTTTGATAAAGGGAGAAACATGTTCAAAATTACCTTTTGGCAGGATCTCCAGTGGCAGCATGGCAAATGAACTGAAGGTGGCCAAGAGTGAATGTAGGAAGTTGACCTAGACTAGAGAAACTTTAGAAATTTGGGTTAAAATCCTTGAGGGTCCATGGAGAGATGAACTCAAGACAAATGAGGAGAGGAGACCGGAGCAGAGCCTAGCATGGGACAGCAGGAAGTGGCCACAGGGAGAAGGTAACTGGGAGTTCCTAGACAGAGTTAGCCGTCACTCTAACCAGAAATTCAATGAGCTCCCTGTCCCTGAGAGTTCAACCAAAGCTCGCTGTTCACTTGGCTTCTTAATGAGAATAGCCTTTTGTCCACTCACTGAAATGTCCATGACTTCGTCACGCCTATCAGGACTTAACGTGTGTAATATTATCAATTTCCCATGAGCATGTCCTTGTGTTTATTTGCTGAGACACATGATAAGACAGAGATTGGAAAGCTCCTCAGCTTTTCTTAATTTGGCTTTTCCTCCTCAATCCCTGGGTCAAAACAACTGTCCTTAAGAGTGAGGTTTTTCTTCTTTACAGTTTAGCTTCCTAAGAAAGCAAAGAGGGGTGGCAAGGTCCTACATAAAAGAAGGCAGTCACTTTTAGCCAAGGAGGAAGAGAGGGAATACAATCCCAAATTCGGAAACATTTTCATGTTGAATTTGAGATTCTGTAAGAAAAATTCAAAGTTGGGCAGATAGGTGTGTGACAAAAACTGCAAAACTTTATAGCTAATGTGCAAAAGTTGGCTTTTTGAGGGAGTCATTCGCTTGACAAGTATTACTGAGTGCCTACAAATGTAAACTAGACAAACCCTTTCAATTTACCCTTTATCAGCTTTCCTAAACTCGAACAAATGTCAAAGGGCCTTTCTTTCTTCCTTCTTTCCCTCCTTCCTTTCTTCCCTTCTTCCTTCACTTCCTCCTTCTTTCCTTTCTTCCTTCTTTCATTCTTTTCCTTCTTTCCTCTTTTCTTTCTTTCTTCCTTCCTTTCTTACCTCCCTTCCTTCCTTCTTTCCTCTCTCCCATCTTCCCTTCTTTTCTTCCTTCTCTCTCTTTCCATCTTTCTCTCTTTCCTTAAGTTTATTCAAAAGTACATGGTGTTTTAATGTTTTCTCCTACTTGAAAACATTCAACTGCTGTGTTCTCAACCAAAATGTTCCAAAATGACCTAAAAAAGATCATGTAGAGAGGTCAAGGGTGAGGTATAGAGTCTTGAGGGAATTCTTCATATGAATAAGTTTTATTCATTTCCCTGACTTTATTGCTTCATTCTCAGTTGCCCCATTGGCCACTAAAAGATCTTTAGCCCTTCCTTTTACTTCTTCAATCGGAGAGATTTGGAAGGGAGGTGGGGACATTTTCAAATAGAGAAGACATGAAAGGAGGAGAAAATATTTGAAAACACTTGCTTTAAAAAAATGTATAGGACACTGACTACAAGTAGATTCTGGGGCTCAAATGCTTAGATTCAAAATCCTGCGTCCTCCAATGGTCCGCTGTGTGATTTGAGGCACATTGTTCAATTTCTCTGTGCCTCTGTTTATTCATTGGTAAAAACAAGATGCTTTGACAGGTTGCTTGTCTGGTTAGCAGGACAGTTCCCGGCACATGGTAAATAGGACCTTCCATGACCACTGCTGGAGAAGTGGGGATCACCACTTCAGTGAACTGATCAAAGTAGCAAAGGGTAAAATCAGAGCAAGGAGATGCGTCTTCTCCCTCCAAATGCAGTGCTCTCCCGCCACCATTCCCAGCTTCTGCCTAAGCGGTACCCCCAAGAGTGAAGTTTGTATTCAGAATTCTGAATACCTCCCTAGAGTACTTAGCCACAGATGCACATTTCAATTCCTCTCCTTTGGATCACCTTTTCCTTATTGTATTTTATGTTTTTGCATTCAAAATTGAAATGTGTTTTCTACCTAAGTTCCCCTCAGTTAAAAAATATCATGCAGTACATCCCCCTGTGGAGAAGAAATGTATCTGGTTCACATAGTCAGAAAAATATGTGGTTAAAATCTTTGAATGGCTGTGTAAGCGGAGTGTCTACTCATTAGATGAGCATATACATCCATTTGTAACTCCTTTTGATTCATTCATTCATTCATTCATTAAGTAATGGTTCCAGCAGTCTGGAAGAATTACTTTTTAGTTTGCATCTTAGAGAAAATATGAGAGGGAAAGAAGAAACCATGGTAATGTGCCAATGACTGCAAACATAGTGGGACACTGGACCACCCCGATGCAGTCACCCAAGGTTCAGGTTCTGGGGGAAGCATAACAAGACACTGCACCAGCTTCCAAAGAAACAATTCATACAATCAACCTAACCTCACATTTCTCTTGTCTTGATGATTATTGAGTCATTAATCTTCCCAGTGTCAAGGCATTGTCATCACTGAACCCCACTAAATGAGTATCCATGGCAATAAATAGAGTAGAGTATACATGAGTGAGAAAAACCTTGGCAGCAATAAGGACAGCATCACCTAATGAATTACCAGGAAAGGTTTAGTAAAACCAGCAGGCAGAAGAGGAGAAGCCGGAAGCGGTGATGCTGGGATCTCGTGACTGCTCCCCACCCCATCATCTTTGTTGAACCAAAGCTACAGTATGGTGAGGAGAACCTGTGCTAGTTTAACCAGAGGCAGATCCAGCAATGTTTACAGCAAATCAGGGGCAAACACACACGCGCATGTACACACACACACCCACCAAGTCAATATTTTTAGGATACAATTTGATGCAGGATATTAAAAAAAATTAAAGTCATCAAAAAGTCAGAATTTTGATCAATTTATTACACTATATTTTAATTATGATTGGGAGGAGAGGGTGTTCTGCCAACTTCTTTTTTTTTTTCTTTCTTTCTTTCTTTTTTTTTTTGAGACGGAGTCTCACTCTGTTGCCCAGACTGGAGTGCAGTGGCGTGATCTCAGCTCACTGCAACCTCTGCCTCCAGGGTTCAAGTGATTCTTGTGCCTCACCCCCTGAGTAGCTGGGATTACAGGCGCACCCACCACGCCCAGTTATTTTTTGTGTTATTAGTAGAGACGGGGTTTCACCATGTTGGTCAGGCTGGTCTTGAACTCCTGACCTCAGGTGATCTGCCCACCTCAGCCTCCCAAAGTACTGGGATTACAGGCATGAGCCACCGCATCCAGCCTTCCCAACTTATTTTCTGTGTGAGACCTAGAGGCTTCTTCTGGCCCTAAAGAGAATGAAAAGAACACAGAATCAACAGAATGGCAGAGCAAATGAAGGCTAAGGTGTTGGTGAATACTTGGGAGGTTATTATGACTCTAAAGGATAGTTATCAAGGCCCTGAGTATGCTACATGCTAATATGGCATCGCATCTAACGGAAGGATCCCCGTCAGATGACATTCTGGGTAACATTTAATATTATGGGTTGGATGCTCTAAAGACTTGACATCAAGGCCAGGTTGTCCCATCCACACCTTTCAGGCCCCAAGAAGCTGCTCTCTGGCCTACAGGTGTTCAGCCCATCAGCTGTACCTCCTTATCCTGACTCCACCCAGGGCTGTGTGTACTTCAGGGCACATGAGTCTGAAGCAGTCAACTCCCAAGTTTTCTGAATGTGAAGCCCTATTAGTAAAAAACTTTTGAGCATGTGTTCCTCATGTATTATTACAAATTAGTATATTAGATTATATACATTTGCTCAAAACCAGAAAATTTAACAGAATGAGATATTGTTTTCTGTGTAGGTCCTATACACAGAAAATAAGTTGGCAGACCATCCTCTCCTCCCAATTGTAATTAAAATACAGTGTAATAAATTGAACAAATTTCTTACTTTTTTGATGATTCTGATATTATTTTTATAATATCCCACGAAGATGAACCATTTTATCTTTCCTGCCTTCTGGGTTACGTTCCCTGGTTGCAGGCAGAGACTGTGGAAGCCACGGCTTTTGAGAGTGCCATTGGGCTGGACCTGGGCTCTGCTGTGGCTCCCATTGTGCTGGGTGGTCTGAAGTCTGGCCCCTGAATTCTAGGATAGGAAGAACAACTGGGGGAGTTTAGGTATGAGGGGCGAGCCCAAAGGGGTGCTGAATGAGTCAAGGCAGATGCATTTAACCAGGTCCAGTATTATCATAGATTTATTTGTTTGGGGAGGAGAAATACAAAATTTTTGGAAAAATGTATCACATAACCAATGGAAAGATTTGCAAACTGCTGTCTATGTCACATGAGTTGCTGCTGAAAAGTACTTTCATTGTTACTGTTAACTTGTCACCTCCACATTGTACATGAATGTGTGTGTTCCTGTGTACATCTTTTGCTTTGTTTTCAAAAAACATCAGTGTTCTAGTGACAAGAAAGTCCTTATTACATATTTTCCAAATTTGGCACGCTTGCCTTTTTGTAAATGAAAAGTTTCTAATTCATCATTAAACTTTATAACTGTACTTTATTTGCCCTGAGATAACTTAGGAGCCTCTAAGAGGCACAAATTACTCGTATGGTCATTCCTTCACCTCATTAAGAAATGTGCCAATCATCCTGTATTCTTAGACGATATCTGCAGGGATGTGGACAAAGACTCTCTTCTTGACCAAATTCTAGTCAGGCTCCACTGAGCCCCGTTCTCCACTAGGCCTCATCCTTGGCCTATAAAGGCTTGAACAAACACAAACATAGTTTCTAACAACTCAAAGCCGCATCCTTAGCATGCCCCTAACCTCCTTAAAGTGCCTGCCTGAGAATTGCAGGGCTGCTTAAGGAAGTTACTGTTTGTTTCAGCCAAAACCTGAAGGTAAGTTCCCTGTCTCCCAGCCTCCAGCTGGAGAAGGTAAGTACCCTGTCTCCCAGCCTCCAGCTGGAGAAGGTAAGTACCCTGTCTCCCAGCCTCCAGCTGGAGAAGGTAAATACCCTGTCTCCCAGCCTCCAGCTGGAGAAGGTAAGTACCCTGTCTCCCAGCCTCCAGCTGGAGAAGGTAAGTACCCTGTCTCCCAGCCTCCAGCTGGAGAAGGTAAGTACCCTGTCTCCCAGCCTCCAGCTGGAGAAGGTAAGTACCCTGTCTCCCAGCCTCCAGCTGGAGAAGGTAAGTACCCTGTCTCCCAGCCTCCAGCTGGAGAAGGTAAGTACCCTGTCTCCCAGCCTCCAGCTGGAGAAGGTAAGTACCCTGTCTCCTAGCCTCCGGAAGAGCAGCATTTTGAGAAGGAGCACTTAGAAAATCCAGACGGTTTCCACATGGACCAAGCTTCCTCCCTCCCAGCTTTTATGGTTTTTTACTTTCCTGACTCTCCTGAGTCCCCACTCACTCCCCTCTTCATTCCCTCATTCTCCCTTTAAAATGCCCAGTCACTTCTGCACAAATCAAAGTGCTGACTGAAGTCTATTCTTACCACTGTAACTAGTGCCTGGCTTTGTTTATTTCTGACACTATTTAAGCCAGAAAAAGGTTAACTCCCCCACGTCACAACACAGAGGGCATAAAACAAACGTGGGAGGCTGGCACCATCAATCTTATTGCCATGGGATATGATGAACCCATCCAGGGTTCATTTCTTCACGGAGCTCACAGGGAAAGACAATTACCTACTATAGTCTGAGTCAAGACACCAGTATCAATCTGCACATTACCTATCAGTATAACTTAATTTCCTGTTTGTTTTCATTAGATCAAAAAACACATGTAGATTCACCTTCTAGCATTTTCCTTGTACTTCCAGTGGGCCATCTTGCATATACCCCACATTCGGGACCAGGGATCTGAAGAGCAAACTTATGTAAGGAAAGTGGAATTGGAATTCATGCCCCACAGTCCACGCCCTGTAGGAGACGGATTCCACATGGGGTGATTCAGACTTTACCCCGGTTAGCCCTGGCCCAGAAATGCCAGGCTCTTGCATGTGCGGGGCATTATCTATACAGATGGTATCCCCATCTGACAAGCAGGGCTTTCTTGGATCCACGGGCACTGTGCCCAGTAGATGAAAAATGCGAGCAGCACAGATTCAAGCC
The DNA here is from genome assembly GCF_007565055.1 of Rhinopithecus roxellana. Classification (NCBI taxonomy): domain Eukaryota; kingdom Metazoa; phylum Chordata; class Mammalia; order Primates; family Cercopithecidae; genus Rhinopithecus; species Rhinopithecus roxellana. The sequence continues at coordinate 96,473,438 of NC_044556.1, read as the reverse complement.
ACTCTTGTCTTCTTAAAATAAGCAATTCATTTTTTAGGGAGCTATTTTTAATAGCATTAGTTCTTGGCAGCTGTTTCCAAAATGGCTTCCACAATTCTAAGAAGCTGTGATTCATCCTTTGGCCTGGCAGTGTCCTGGGTACATGGAAATTCCAGGGGGAGTTATAAATGCCACTTTTCATGCTTGGAGCTCACAAAGTCCTCTGTGAAGCCAAAAGTGAGATTCGGCAAATTCCATGACAATGAGAAACAAGAACCAGTATTCAGTTGATTGTTGGTCAAACACTGCTGTGTTACCAGTATGGGAATCACACACATTAGCAACTGGAAGCCACGGAGGTCTCTCAGTCTGTTCCCTGTCATCCGGATGGGATCATTTCTTCACAGTTGTTTTCTGGATCATACTTATTTCCACATTGGCTTGTATTACTCTTTTCTGTTTTTTATTTTTACACTATATGTATTTTACAAAAAAGTAAAACATGCATAAAGTTTTTGGTTTTTAAATGTTCTAATTATTTTTATGTGCTTTCCATATTTAGTAAAAACAAAAAATGTCAAACAATACAAAAGTATGGAAAATGAAAAGTAAAAGACTCCAATTCATAACCCCTTTTTCACTTGGCAGAATTAATCACTATTTTGGTTTGTCTTACTTCATTATTTATACATGAATTTATTATACCATATTTAAGATATATTAGGTAACTAACATTACCATTTTGTTAGATATGCTGCCAGCAATTTTCCAAGTAAATGCAGGCATACACATGTATTTTCGTATTTACTATTTTTATTTAGATTTTTCTGTTTTCACTGGGATTATGCTATGTATACTGATCTTCATTTCCTGTTTTGCATTTTTTCTTTTGCACTTCTTTTTACATTGGCACAATTGCCTTTATAATGGTTGCACAGCATTTCTCTTACGGAATCATCATAATTTATTTAATTGCTCCACATGAATGGGAATTCAGCTTGCTCCAGGTTTTGACTATGACACTGTGGTGCTCCCAACGTCCTCATACTTAACAATCTTAACAAATTGGTCAATTTCTAGCCATGGGATCTTTAATATGTGAATTATAAATTGACTAAATAGAACCCAGTTGTATTTGGAGAAAATTTTACCTTAACAGTGCCACCAATCGTCATTGCTGTCAGCATTGAGAATTCTTTTAATGTATTTTTAAGTGTTTTAAGTTGTAGCAAAACACACATAACACAGAATAAACCTTCTTAACCATTTTAAAGTGTGTAGTTCAGTGGCTTTGGTATTACACATTCATATGGTTTTGCAAGCATCAGCATCATCCATGCACAGAATTCTTTTTATCTTCCCAACCTGAAACTCTGTTCCTATTTTTCATTTCTGTTTTTCTTGTTTTGTTTTTTTGTTTTTGTTTTTGTTTTTTTGAGACAGAGTTTCGCTCTTGTTGCCCATCCTGGAGTGCAATGGCACGATCTCGGGTCACTACAACCTCTGCCTCCCGGGTTCAGGCGATTCTTCTGCCTTAGCTTCAGGTAGCTAGGATTACAGGCGTGCACCACCATGCCTGGCTAATTTTTGCATTTAATAGGGATCGGGTTTCACCATGTTGGTCAGGCTGGTCTCAAACTCCTGACCTCAGGTGATCTACCCACCCCGGCCTCCCAATGTTCCTGTTAACACTAACTCCCTCTTCCCCCTCTCCACAGCCCCTGGTGACCACTATTCTACTTTACGTCTCTGTGGATTTGATTCTCTAGGAGTCTCACAGGAGTGGGACCATATAGTGTCTGTCTCTTCATGACTGGCTAGTTTTACTTAGCGTAATGTCCTCAGGGTTCATCCACGGTGTAGCATGTATTAGAATTTCCTTCCTTTTCAAGGCTGGATAATATTCCATTGTATAGGTACACCACATTTTATTTATCCATTCATCCACAGAAAAATACTTGTTTAATATATTTTAATATTCACTTAGTTGCAAATTTTCAGATCCTTCAATAGTCTAATTTAAAATCAGGAAATTTGAGGAAAATGCACATGTATGAGTCCATCATAGCTCTACGGTCCCACTGCATGACCTTTTAGGTGAGGAGGCACTGACGGTTTGCTGTCCTCCTCTGCAAGTACCTCTGGAAACTTTGTGCAGGCGATGCTGTCACCACCCTCCTCAGCAAAACCAGAGGGCTCAGCCTGCAGTGGCAGGCGCAGCCCTGCTGCTTATCGGAGGGATGCATCGCAGGCATTGCTAACACACAAGAGGAGGTGACTGAAGAGCGTGATTGTTCTCCTATTGTGTTTTTGTACGGTTCTTTTTTAATTCTCATGAAACTTCGTGGAGAAATTTCAGACATGTAATCAAAGTATCTGCACTTAGGTTTAGAGCCCATTGCATGTCTTTGTGAGAGTCTGTGGGCTTCTGCTACCACCTGACTTAGACGAGTTAGATTTGGCGAGTTCGCTTCATCAAAATTTCCCTGGCATTTTGTCTGAAGAACCTAATTTTCTTTTTAATACAACTTTCCTCCAAAATCCTTATAAAACACAGAATCTTGATTTATTCTCACTTACTGCCCCAAAACTCCCAATTTCATCTCATGACAAGACTAGTAAAAGGCAAAAAGTGAGATGGAAAACTAATTACAAATGTATTCTAGTTGCTGGGTGATGAAAACCAACACATGTAATTTTAAAATAAAGCAAGGACAATTACTTTTCAATAATTTCAACAGAATTAATAGAATAGGAAAGGAGTCCTGTTTATATTATTTTTGTTGTTCTTGAAGCTCTGGTTTTCCTATAGACATGGCCTCAAGAATCTTTCAACAGCACCCTAACATAGACGAGGTACACAGGGTGGGAGAACAATCAGGTTTTGGGTAGCACCTGGTCTACAGTCGATAATACAGGACTTATTAAAAAATAATTTTTAGGCAAATAGTAAGGGTAAAGGTTCTCAGTGGAAATTCTCCTGTAAGAAACAACCCTCAAACCATTTCTTCTCTAGGCTTTAAGAGCCAGGCCAGAAAGCTTTAATATGCAAATGTAGGCAACTAAAAACTAGGTCCACCCAACATGGCCAACATGGCAATTCCCGTGGTCTTCTCCTTGTCACCACCTGTGCCAAGTGTCATGGCCGCCTCCAAGTAACACCTCGTGTTCTGAACATCATGACAACCCACATTTGCATATTAAAGGAATAAGGTGGGAAGGCCAGGTTTTTCTTGGGCTAGGTAAATAACACACCTGGTCAAACCAATCCCCTGGGCGCTGTGCAAACCAAACGCCACCTCCTCCAGCATCCCAATATAAGCAACCACTTTTCTGCCGTGCAGGGGGTTTGTCTTTGCTCAAATCCCCACTCCCTCTGTCTCTGTACAGGGAAGCTGTTTTCTTCTTTCTTGCCTACTAAATTCTCTACTCCCTAAAACCACTCCATGTGTGTCCATGTCATTTTATCTAAATCGGTGCAATACCAAAAACCCTAGTGTTCCTCCATTCATCAAATCTGTATCATTGGCAGGCACTAGATAACTAGTTGCTGGAGAGAAGAGTGAAACATATAACAAGTCATATTGCAAACCGCAAAAGTTACTCATCTCACCGTTCTCTACAAATCTTTATATTTAAAACCACAGGCTTTCATACACATATATTTTGCCAAAACAGAACACTTGGGGTAGTTACATTATTTGATTAAAACCAGTTTATAAAAAGTGTTTATAGAAATGAGCCTCCTAGGGCATTAAGAACATTACTTCTCCAGAAACAGAGCTAGTGTCAAAAGTGATACACAATTACATCACATTTCCTCACAGAAGATTTCCTGTTTCATTTTGTTTTGTTTCTAGTTGCCATTTTAGTCCCTTATTATGAAGTTTTCCCAGAAAAGATGATGGCCCTTCTTTCAGGGAAATGAACAAAGTGTAATATTTTTTAAAAGGTACAGGCCAAAGGAAATTAAGAACTTCCTGGATGAAATTAGGAAGTAATTATTTAAATACATGGGTAGAAAATAAATCCAGAAATTCTGAGGAAAATGGTTTTTAAGGTGCACAGGTGTCCTGGGGTTGGCTAGCGTGAAGTAGGCAGAAACAAGACAAAACTACTAGATATGAATCTGCCCAATGCCGCAACAGCCAATCCCCGCCCCTGCTCAGTGCATCTGCACACAGGTGCACATACACAGTACCTATGTGACTTTGGATATTGGCCACGGTTTTCCAAAGTAGCTCCAGAGACGTTATCCCCCAAAACTCAGAACTGAAGCAGGAGTTGGGGGAATGGAGAGGGGTAGGATGCGGAGAAGTGGGTCTGGGATTCTGTAGACCTATTCCTAAGCCAAGTGCCCAACACAGAAGAGCTTTGTGGAACACCAATTTAGTAGAATTTTCCTCCCTCCAGTCTCTTTGTGGCAATTCAGAGATGGCCCAGCTGGCTGATCTTTGGTGATTATGGAATGGTCACAAAGACAATGAAATAAAAGAGAAATAGGAAAGGCCAGCTTCTATATCTATTACATTTTGCCTACATTTTAAGGCAACTAATTTTTCTTTGAGTAGCTAAACAGTTAAAGGCAATTAGGAAGAGTTGACTCACAGTCTTATTTTTTATATACATCATAGATGGATCAGGCATTAAGGCAAAAATAAGAAATGAAATAATGACATTAAACAAGCAGGTATTCTTTTATCTCTATAGTGACAATCTTTGGGGAACCATGAGCCACAAAGAAAGCAGGTGCTGTACCACTGAGAACGCTGGGCAGGCAAGAGGGCTGCGAGCCGACGCAGTGTCCGCTGGGAGGTCAGTGGAGGGGAGGTGCTCTCCTTCAGTCCTGGGTCCTTCACTGCAGGAGTTTTAACTTTGGACTCTCTCCAGTTCTTCCAGTGTGAAGACTTCAGCTACATCTCAGCAAGAAGGAAAAAGTGTTCGTTCATCTTCAACCTGCAGTGTGCTGCGCTTGCTTCTGTTTGGATGCAAGTTTTGCTCCCTCTTGTCTTCCTCAGACCCTGCTTAAGTTTGCACTCTCCAGGAGACAGAGAAACAACAGAAGGCAAGGAATGGTCTTCTCCCTTCCAGCCCGCATGAGGAAAAACAAACATGGTGGCGCTTCTGCAAAGCAAGTGATCAAATTATGATGATTAGACACTGCTCTCAAAAGGGAGGGCTGAAAATAGCAGGTTTGCGAGGTAAGAGCTCATGCAAGAGAGAGCATAGCACAGCATCCCCAGTGACAGTGATTATGGTGCAGTTCCTTGGAGGGAAATGAGCTAATCTAGGCTGCTGGCACAGTAGGTCAATCTTCTGCCTGGCACCTCCTTTTTTCCCCTAGATAATGGAAAATAGTTTCATTCAGCACACCGGGGATACAGCACAGCACTCAGGGCTTCTGCACGTTTTGCCCCCTAATAGGAGTTAGGTTTAGCCAAGTAGGAGGGAAGGAAGGCTTGGCTGTGCTGGGCCTTTCAGAACTGGACTCCACAAGACAGCAGTACCCACCGGGGCAGAAGCTACAAGCCCTCTATGTTGACTGACCCTCCTCCAGAACAAGGTGAATTTGGAATTCTGGAATTTGAAAAATTGGCCCAGTGTAGATGTTCAGGAACCCAGTGAGGACAACAGAGACCTTCTAAATGGTGATAATGTTTTCTCAACTTTTTCTTTCAGGATTTTATTTGCATCTCGGAATATTGTGTTAGACATGTCTTTCATTTCCTGTATTTTGATGCTTTGACTGCTGGCGGCTTGCTGACCCTGTAGGCACAATACCTCCCCCACCTCCATCCCAGGCCTAGGTAATTCCTAGAGACAGCAACCAGCTCTCCCATATGCAAACCAATCGATCCATAGCCCATATCCACACCACCTCCTCTAGCTGGCTGTCATACTCAGGGCCATTGTCCCCCATCCTAATTGCCCCAAGACCAGATATAAACAATGAGGGGCAGCCATTATGGCCCAGAACTTGCTAAAATTACTCAAACCCATCGTAAACTCATAGCCCTGCCTTTCCTGTTCCTTCCTGCATAAACCACAATAAAAGCTCTTGCCCACAGTTCTCCCCTCTCCCTCTGCCTCCTGGCCAACCCCAGTGCTTTCCCGTGTGCCCCTACCATGGCACAGCATACTTTCTCACCCCTCACCTCAATTCCCCACCCCAGCCCCAGGTCCCATCTCCTGGAACTGTGAGTAATAAACATCTTTTCCATGGCAAGCATCTCCTTATATGCTGGCCTTACTGCATATCAAATTTTCTGCTAACACCCTACATTTTCTTAATACCCCAGGTAGACAGATTTATCAATACCCATTCCAGATGTTATCATGCAGAAATCATGGACACATGCATTCCTTCTAATGAATAGAATCTGGTGTAATCAGGGAAACTTCTCTATTTCCAGAGTAGGGGCCCTTTAGAATGCCTGCCTAGTGGGATTTCAAAGTTGCTATGAAAAGAGACTGTTTGGTAACTAATTTTTCAGTGGCAGTCATCAGTCATTGCCTGATTTGTAGGGCTAAATATATTATAGTCTCGAACAAATGTCAGCCAAAGAGTGCTGCTGAAGACCACTGCAGGGATTCTACAAGAGCCGGATCTGGTCTTAGTGTGTCTTAGTTTAAAATCCGCGTCTCCAGATGTCCAACACTGAGTGAAGAAAAACAGGAAATAAACAGGGCCCAGCACTCAGAAGGGGCCCAGGGTGAACCTGTCATGCACCTCAGGACCCAGTGCTGTGGGAGGTTCTGTTGTTCTACTGTAGGACCCGTGTTTTATTCATGGGGCCCAACCTGCTCTAGATAGCCCTAGACTCCCCCCAAAAATATTACAAAGAAGTTTTTAAAAATTATTATTTTCAAATTTTCTTCTATAGGTTTGTTTTTTGGTTAATTATGGTTGCTTTGGGTGTCTTTAAGTCAACTTGGGTGCTCCCATGGTGTTCACCATGGGTTTCTTACTATGATCTTCAGATTTACAACACCAGCCCTGTGGAGGATTTTTTTTTTCTTCTTTTTTTTGTTTTGAGACAGAGTCTCGCTCTATGGCCCAGGTTCACGCCATTCTCCTGCCTCAGCCTCCCCAGCAGCTGGGACTACAGGCGCCCACCACCACGCCCGGCTAATTTTTTTGTATTTTTAGTAGAGACGGGGTTTCACCGTGTTAGCCAGGATGGTCTCAGTCTCCTGACCTCCTGATCCGCCGGCCTTGGCCTCCCAACGTGCTGGGATTACAGGCATGAGCCGCCGCGCCTGGCTTCTTTCCTTCTTTTTTTAATTCAGTTCTCCTTTCCTTTCTCTTTTTTCTTTCTTTTTTTTTAAATAATAATACATTTTTATTAGATAGTATAATTAGCAAAAGTGTTGTGTAGCAATATGCCAGTAATTAAATGTGTTCACTCTTGTAGAAACTGGGACTTCTTGGTTAATATTTGCCTGCAGATCCATTTATCTTTCACAACACTGTAGATGTAACGTTTCTTTCCTGGGCTGGTATTGGAGATCTTGAGGTGTGCTTTTTCTGTCTGTAGCTTCCCAGCTACCTGAGCTTTGGAGCAGCCGGGGAATTGTCCTCAGGACTTCGTGTCTCCAGTTCCCAACCGTAGGGACCGCAATCTCTTTTTCAGTCAATTAATTTATTTTTAATTGTCAAATAAAAATTGTATGTATTTATCATAGAATCAATGGATGATTGGATAAGGAAAATGTGACATATATACACAGCGGAATATTATTCAGTCTTAAAAAAACCAAAATCCTCCTTTCTTTCCAACTTTTTTTTAAATTTTGAAAACTAAACATTTTAGAAAAGTATAAAAATCCCAAAATAAATAAGTGTGTCCACTTCCCAGATGAGAAATTATTGTTTGTCATGTTGACTTTTTTTTTAAAATAAAAAAATGAAACATTTACAAGTAAAACTGTTACTGGTGGAGGGTGGCCAGTTTCTTATCTTTTTGAACAAAGAATTGGACAAAACGCACAAACAAAGCAAGGAAAGAATGAAGCAACAAGAGCAGAGATTTACTGAATATGAAAGCACACTCCACAGGGTGGGAGAAGCCCGAGCAAGCGGCTCAAGGGCCTGGTTAGTTACAGAATTTTCTGGGGTTGAAACACCCTCTAGAGGTTTCCCATTGGTTATTTGGTATATGCCCTATGTAAATGAAGAGGGTGAAGTGAGGTTACAGAGTTATTTACACCTATGCAAATGAAGAGGATGTTTCTTGTCATAGCTGAAGTAGAGTTACGAAGTTATTTACTTGGTCTTAGAAAGTTGGGGTTTTTCCCGTTGATTTAGTTCTAGGAAAGCCTTGGGTTCCCTGTCCCCAGACCCTATTCTCCTGCCTCAAACCTGCATATGCCTTTGTCTGCTATGACCAGGTCTGTCACCCTGCTTTTTTCTAAAAACTATTCACTCTTATCAACTTGATATATGTTCTAGTTCACTTTTTATAACTCTGCATTACATATACATAAATCCATAAGCAAGATAGGTATTATTGAGCTTTAAAATTTTATATAAATGGTTTCATGCTATAAACAGTATTCTGTACTTTGCTTAGTTTTTTAGATGTATCTGTCTAAATCACTGTATGAATGTACCACATTTATTTAGCCAGTCCTCTTCTGATTCTGCAATGAATATTCCTATATGTGCCTCTCAAGCAGGCATACTAGGGTTTCCCTTGGATACATTCACAGAACTAGAGTTTTCTGGGCCTGAAATTATGCATGTTTTAAATTTAAGTAAACACTGTCAACTTGCCCTCCAAATGGGTTGTGCCCATTGTTTTTTCTCCATGAAATTGCTGCAAGGTACATATTTATTTGAAGAAGATTGTTAGGAAGGCTCCCAACATTTTTAGAAAAGAGGGAAGCAAATATTTTTGATAAATGTCCAAAGTTTTATTAAAATAATGACAGAAAGCATTAACCAGTTATTATGACTACCTTTTAGTATGTAAACTTACAAGATATAGTGCCCTGTAAGGTTTGAGGTGTAGGATATCTGTCATTGCCTCCAACTCTTACCCATAACCACTTCGCTCAGGTTTAGCTTTCCATCTTTTCTTAGGGAAAATCCTTACTTTTCCATTCTCTGTCAAATCTAGCAGCCACAGGACCTGATTCTAGTAACTATACACTACTCTTTAGTAGAGATTCCCTTCTGGAAGCTTCTGTAAAAATCCCATTGTGTAGCTGTGACCACATTGGCCACTCTGGGCTTTGAGACATCGTACCTTTATGGCTCTCATTGCGTGACTTGTTTAACTCTTCATCCATGCCCTTAAATCGCCCTTTGAGACTTGCTGCCTTATTCCTATCCTCATGCTTGAGGCAACCATGAAGAAAACAGAGGTAGTATTTCTCTAAAAGGTAGAGTAATCCTAAAATACTGTTTTTCCAATCAGAAAAGAAGTACCTAATGGGACTTTTACCTATTGATCACCCAGTCATCACTCACTGAGCCAAAAATACAGGGACATTAAAAAAAATAAATATACGTGAGTTACTTTTGGGTTCCAACATTTTAGAAATTGTAACTGCTCTCTCATATAATTCTCCTAACTCTTAAATTGGATATCTTTCCATTGTAGTGGAAGATTTTAAGTTCATTTGAAGTGAACAAATATATACAATTTTAAAAGTTTTTAATACTAAAAAATGTTAACAGATTATAATTTCTTCAAACTTTAAGTTTATTTTACACTTTGTATTTATTAAATAACTGACAAGACTCTCAGAAGAAAGCTCCAGAAAAAAATTAGTCTTTTTGGAATCTTCAAGTGCCTACAACTTATTAGATGGTTCTGAATGAAAAAAATAAACTGTTCCTTTTTTCTCTCATACCACAACAACCAATACAGAGGACAAGCAAACAATCAGTGACTGAGTGGATACCAGCTGGGTGTCCTCCCATTCAATTATGATGCAGTCTACCTAAAAACAGCATCAGATCCCACAGGTTGAGAATTTACTCAACAAGCCTGTCTCTCTTACTTCCCATGCAATTGCAAACCCGGGGTTGTTTTGCCTGTTCTTCTGACAGACCAGCTATAAATCCCAGGATTTCTTATTTGGATTCAATTAATTTGCTAGTGCAGCTTACAGAACTCATGGAAACACTTGCTCGTGTGGATCAGTTCATTATTATAAAGGGTGTTACAAAGGATACAGATGAAGAGAGGCATAGGGCAAGAGATGCACGGGGGAAGGAGCACAGAGCTTCCATGCCCTTCCTGGGTGCACCACCCTCCAGAAACCTCCTTGTGCTCAAGTATCTGAAAGCTCTCTGAACCCTGTCCTTTCGGGTTTTTATGGAGGCTTCATTTCATAGGTATGATTGATTAAAACATCGGCTATTGGTGATCAACTTAATGTTCAGTCCCTCTCCCCTCTCTGGAGGTTGGGGGGTAAAGCTGAAAATCTCAATCCTATAATCATGCCTTGGCTATTTTTTTGTGAACAGGCCCCATCCTGAAGCTGCCCAGGGGCTGCCAACCATCAGTTAACTCATTAGCATACAAAAAGACACATCACTTTGGAGATTCCAAGAATTTTAGGAATTGTATGCCAGGAGATGGGGACAAAGACCAAATATATATATTTTGCAGTATGACATATGGAAATCTGCTAAGCATTGTAAAGGATGCATTTTCTTTCTATGTAAAAAAAAAAAAAAAAAAAAAAAAAAATCACATTTTAAAAAATAGTTTATGGTGTCTAGAAAATTCTTAATTTTCCAGGGAGCCCAGATATAAATCTGTGTATAGAAAATCACAGACATAGTGCTCCACTGAAACAGTGCTAATCTGTGGTTTGCCTGGCCTGCCCTCAGGTCCCTGGAAAGGAATTGGCTATAAACTGCACATTGCAGACACTGGGTGCCATAGCTGGTCTGGCATGATTCCCACGATGTCCTCTCTCTGCTTCTTCCTGTTTGGACTTCTTTATGTCTGATATGCTGCGATCATTATGCATTCCACAGGACCTTTGCTTGGTGTTCTGGTGATACACATAGCTATATGTATACAGTCTAGCAGGGTCAAATGTGTGTTGAAAAATGGTGTGGGTATGGCATACCGTGGCCCAGAAAGGACATCCCCAAAGCAATAGTATTGGTTCTTTTAACTTCTGGCCCCCAAAAGAAATAGGTATAATATTTGGAGTGAATAAGACTCAATGACTTTTTTTGGTATATATGTCTTCATCAATTAGATCCAACCAGAGAGTTTATATTAAAAAGCAGGATATTTGTAACATGGGCCAGAAGCTGTTGATCTATAGGTCTCTCTCTCTCTCTCTATGTGTGTGTGTGTGTGTGTGTGTCTATATATCTATATATATTTGTTTTTTAATGCCTTCACAATAGAGTGACCAACTGTCCTGGTTTGCCTGGGACTGAAGAGTTTCCTAGTGATGCAGGACTGTTTTGCTCCTTAGCTCAGCTAGGTGTGGGTTCTTGTCTCATGGCCAGGAAGAATTAGGCATGCAGACATCAAAGAGTGAGTGGAGTAGAATCTTTTAAGCAAATGGAAAGCTCTCAGCAAAAAGAGAGGATGCAAGTGAGCAAGTGTCCCCTCACAATTGAATATCTGGGCTTAAGCCACGAATTCCTGGCAGCTCCACCCTACCCTTCTAGTGCACATGCAGGCTCTTAGACTGAACTTCTTTATATTGATTTATTTCCTTTACTCTGTATGTGTTAAGGAATTCAATTTTCCACTGCAGGCATGTTTAGGCAAGCCCCCTGTGCAAGTTCCCTTATCTAAACAAAACATCTGGTGTAAGCACTTGTGGGGCGGGTAAGAGGTTCTCCGGGGCCCCTTCCCTACTGTTTGCCTAAAGCAAGCTGGCTAACTCCTTTCACTAGGACATGGAATTTCCAATGTTTTTGTTGTTGTTGTTGTTGTTTTTAAGAGAAAAGATTTCCCTATGTTGCCCAGACTGGCCTTAAACTCTTGGGCTCAAACTATCTTCCTGCCTCATTTCCCAAGTAACTAGGACTAAGTTGCACATCACCCCACCCAGCTAGAATTTTATGTTTTAAAACTGTGAAAGTTTCAGGCAAACCAGGGTGAGTTGGTTACTCTATTTATGTGATTATAAATATGATTATGAAGTGTGACTGCCCCCAACAGAAGAAAAAGTTCAACCAGGAATAGATGGAGGGGAACAGTTGGTTATAGAAGCTCAGAGGGACATTCAGCCGATGAGTGAGGTCAGCAGTCTGGTTTTAAGGCCTGAAGCAAGACCAGAAAGTGTGGGGCACATTCAGTCAAGATGGACTGAGAATGAGAGTCAAGGTCAAACAAGAGCTAGGTGTGCCCAAGGTGTAGGCCAAAGAGTCCCAGCATTTTGAAGAGTCTCAAATAGCATTTTGAAGGTCAAACACTTCCACCTCAAGGCTTTTTTGTTTTTTCTCTTTTTCTTCTCTCACCTATGGACACACTCTCAAACAACTTGGATAATTAAGCCAGGTGGGTTGACGTGGCAAAGGAAGGTCACCTGGGCAATTATACTCCAGAGCTAGTCTCATATAGGACATTAAACTGATTCATTCTTGGAAAATGAGAATTTAGATCATTCCCTACCAGATTCTGCCTAATTTTTCAAGGTCTCAGAAATCTTGTAGTTGGGATACTCATGGGCTCTAACGACAATTGGTGATATCTTTCATTTGCCTAACACTTTCAACTTCTCAAAGTACTTCACATCTATGTCTACCTACTATTTGCTCTATAGCTCCTAGAAGTGCATAGATAATTATTACTAGCTCTTTTTTAAAGGCAGAGATAATGATAAGCATTATTAAAATCTCAGGGCTATAAACAAAAGAGTCAGCCTGGAATCTGTGTTTTCTAATTCCCAGTTCTCTCCTCAATTAGGGCTATACACTTGGTAAAATTACAGATAATATTTTTATCAGAAAAAAACTAGAGAAGGTCTAATGCAATAATTTAAAATGTTTAACATAGCAGAATCATATTGCCAATATATGCAAATTCCATCAATTCTCCCTTAATCCCCATGAACTTCTTCCTAATGCCTAATCTCCCTGGAACTCAGTTTGGAAGTCACTGATGAAGTCTATCCTGTTCATTTTCTATGCAAGGAAACAGCCAGAAAGACCTCACTGGGATGTGCCTCAGGTTACTCAGTTGGTTAAAGGAAGAACTAGAATCCTGCTCTACGGCTCTCAATTTTCAGTTTATTATAAACTATCCATCATTGCTTGAGGTTTTATAGTCTTTTACAACCAAGCAACTATCATAATCTGCATTTTGTTGTTTAAATTCTTTTATTTTCCTGGCTTCATTTGTGATTGCTTATTTTTTATAGAGATAAGTTGACAATATAAATCAGAAAATTACTTCACAGTTCAGTATTTTAGTTTGTTAGTGGAATTCTTATCAAGCACTTAAAGAATCATATGGATAAGTTACCGGGGACATCATAAACATATTATAGCTTGCAATGTGAGCCTATCAGTATCAGCATGTGGAATAGAGAAAAATCTTATCAAGAGAAGTATCACAGAGTAACATCAGCAAAATGACAGAGCAGAGTAAACAGCTCCAAGCTCATGTCCCTCCACAGAAACACAGAAAAACAAGCAGAATTGCCAGAACCAACTTACAGGACTCTGTAAAACAGTCAGAGCTTTACAGAACCAACTGAAAGCTGAATCCAAACAAACAAAAGGCAAGTTAAGAATGGTTGAAAAGTTTTGTGGCATTCTTTTATTTCCACTTGCCCCAAACCCTCCCCAGCTGAGAAGGGCTGGGGCATTAGGAAGAAGTTCATGGGGATTAAGGGAGAATTGATGGAATTTGCATATATTGGCAATATGATTCTGCTATGTTAAACATTTTAAATTATTGCATTAGACCTTCTCTAGTTTTTTTCTGATAAAAATATTATCTGTAATTTTACCAAGTGTATAGCCCTAATTAGGATGGCAGCCTGCATCCCTAGCCTGGGATGCTGATCCCTGGTTCCAGAGAGAGCAGAGCAAGACTTATGTGTAAATCATTCTGTTTGTCTACTCTAACTTGTTGAGGGCTACCTGAAGAACCGATGCAAGGTGCTCATCTCTGTTTTGCCTAATGTGGAATTACTCAGGACAAAAAAGTGGCAGGCATTGCTCAAAATCATTGCAGATAAATGAGAAACTCACAGTTGCCTTGAGCAAAATATTACAGTCAAGGTTTACAATAGAACACCTAAAGCCTGGGAGAAAAAATGAGGAATAGTTTATTTTGGAAATTTGGGCATTCAAAAGCACCTGTGTATACTGGAAAATCTAGAAGGACACATGGATGCCCAAGGAAGAATGCATTCTCAGAAAACATCTGAGAGGATCCTAAACTTTCACCTTTGATCTCTAGACTCCATGCAAGCAGGAAAGAAAGGTTGAGGTAGTGTTGTAAAGAGCCTGACTAAGTGTTGAAGTATTGAAGAAGGAGTACACCAGGGTAGAGTCATCTACAAAGACTAGAAGAGGCGGAGTTTGGAGTTTTTTGTTCCGTATTTTGACTTGTTTAATATTTTTACCTCTTGGTGTTCAAGGAAATCTGTATCAAAACAACAACTGAACACAAGCTAAAGGAACAGAAGTTTCAGGGACACACAACAAAGAACACAGTCTCCGCAAAAACAGCCTGAAAAAGTCACTAAAGAAACAGATGTCTGTATCCTTTAACAATCAAAAAGAGCACATCCTGGGGAACGGGAAGAATCTGATTTCCAGAATTAAACGATTGTAATATTCAAATGTCCATGTTTCAACAGAAAAAATTATAAAGCACACAAAGAAACAAAGAACTCTGGTCCATTTCCAAGAAAAAAACAAATTCACAGAAACAATCCCTGAAGAAGTGAAGTCGTTAGCCTTACTATACAACAACCTTAAATCAACTGTTTTAATTATTTTCAAAGAGCTGTAGAAAACCACATAAGAACTAAAAAAAAAACTAGAAAAAAGTATATGAGCAAAATGATGATATCAATAAAGATACAGAAATTAGAGAAAGGAACTATATAGAAATTTTAAAGCTGTAAAGTAAAATAATTGTAATAAAACATGCAGTAGAGTTTTTCAACAGCAGATTAAAGCAAGCTGAAAAGAGACCAAGTGAACTTAAAGAGAGAACAACTAAAATTATCTAGTCTAGGAGCAGAAAGAAAAAAATAATGAAGAAAAGTGAGCAGAACATAAGAATCTATGGGCCTATCAAGTGGACCAACTATGCATTATGGAGTCCCAGAAGGACAACAGAAAGATAGATAGGGTAGAAAGAATATTTGAAAAAACAATGGCCAAATCTTTGCCAAATTTGATTAATGACAAGAATTTACATATTCAAGAAGCTCAAAAAACTCCCATACAATAAACTCAAAGAGAATCCCACTGAAACAATCAAACTGTCAAACCTATATACAGAATTTTAATCAGCAAGGGAGAAATGACTTGTCATGCAGAAGACATCCTCAATAAGGATAACAGCTGATGTCTCATCACAAGGCGTGGAGGCCACAAGTCAGTGGGATGACCTACCTAAAGTGCTGACAGAAAAAACTGCCAACAAAGGACTTTAAAACTATCGTTCAAAGGTGAAAATATTAGGATACGTGCAGATTTTTTAAAGCTGAGAAAATTTGTTACCTGTAAACCTGCCCTTCAAGGAATGTTAAAGGCAGCCCTTCGGGTTCAAACAGAAGGACACCAGGCAATAACTTGAAGTGATAAGAAGAAATAAATATTTAAAATAAAGGTTACTAAATAGATAAATATTAAAACCAGTGTTCTTGCGTTTTTTGTTTGTAACTACACTTTTTATTTCCTACATGATTTAAAGATAATTGTATGAAAATCATGGTAAATCTGTTATCTGTGTGTGTGTGTGTATATATATATCTCATAATATACAAAGATAATATGTATTATGAAAGAAAAGAAGTCTTGGGGCTCCAAAATCACTAAACTAAAGGGAAAAGTCAAGTGGGGAACTGCTTAGGGCAAATCTGCCTCCCGTTCTATTCAGTCACCCCTCTGCTCACTGAGGTAAATGCGTATCTGATTGTCTCATTTGGAGAGGCTAATCAGAAACTCAAAAGAATGTAACCATTTTTCTCTTATCTACCCATGACCTGGAAGCCCCCTCCCTGCTTCAAGTTGTCCTGCCATTGCCTCAGGTTTTCCCACCTTTCTGGACTGAACCAACATACATCTTACACATGTTGATTGAAGTCTCATGTCTCCCTAGAATGTATTAAAACCAAGCTGTGCCCCTAATACCTCGGGCACATGTCATCAGGACCGCCTGAGGTTGTGTCATGGGCATGCATCCTCAACCTTGGCAAAATAAACTTTCTGAATTAACTGAGGCCCGTCTCAGATTTTCAGGGTTCATGATATCTTTATATTTTATGTTAGGCACATAATATATAAAGATATAATTTGTGACAATAACAATAATATAAAAGGGGACAGAGATATGTGGAAGAAGAGTTTGTTTGTTTTTTTTTTTCTATTGAAGCTAAATAGGTGTCAGTTCTAACCATATCACTCTAAACTTAAGATGGTAAATATAATACCCCGGCCACCCCTGAGACCATGTTTAAAAAACATACACAGAACTCAGCAAGCAGGGGATCAAAATGGTGTGAAAAAAAGTCAACTAACCACAAAGGAGGCAGTAATGGAGAAAATGAGAGTCACAAAGGGAATAAAACATGCAGAAAACAAATAGAAAAATAGCACAAGTGAGTTCTTCCTTAACTTCCTCAAAATTAAATGAATTAAACTCTCCAATCAAAAGGCAGAGTTTGAGAGAATAGATTTTTTAAAAATGATCCAACTGTATGCTGTCTCCAAATGACTCACTTTAGATCCAAATAGACACAAATAAATTTAAAGTGAAAAGATGGAAAAATATATGCCATGCAAACAGTAACCAAAAGACAGCTGGAGCAGCTATAGGTATCAGGCAAATAAACATTAGCCAAAAACTGTCAAAAAAGACACAGAAGGGCATTATATATTGATTAAAGGTTTAACTCATCAAAAAGATTTAACATTTATAAACAGATATGTACCAAACAACAGAGGCCCAAAACACATGAAGCTAACACTGACAAAAGTAAAGGGAGAAATAGATAATTCTATAATAACAGCTGGAAACTTGACTATACAACTTTCAATAATGGATAAAACATCTGGACAAAAGATCAACAAGAAAATAGAGAGCATTAACAATAGTATAAACAAACTAGAAACAGACATATATAGAATATTATACTAAACAACAGCAAAATACACATTCTTCTCAAGTGCACATGGAAAATTCTCTAGGATGGACCATGCATTAGGTACAAAACAAGTCTCAATAAATTTAAAAGAATTGAAATAATAAAAAGTATCTTCTTTGACCACAACAGAATAAAGGCATAAATCAATAACAGAAAGAAAACTAGAAAATTCACCAATATGTGTAAATTAAACAACACACTTTTAAGCAACAAGGGGTCATAGACAAAATGACAAGGAAAATTAGAAAATATTTAGAAACAATTCAAAAGAAAAATACAGCATGCCAAAATGTATGGGATGCGGCAAAAGTGGTATTCAGAGGGAAATTTGTAACAGGTAAACATTCACATTACAAAAGATGAAAAGTCTCAAATCAATAACCTAACTTTACACCTCAAGGAACTAGAAAAAGAGAATAAGATAAACCTAAAACCAGCAAAAGGAAGAAAATAATGAAGATTAGAGCAGAGATAAACACAATAAAGAATAGAAAATCAATAGAGAGAATCAATGTAACTAAAAATTGATCTTTAAAAAGATCTATGAAATTGGCAAATCTTTAGCTACATTGACAAAAAAGAAAGAGGACACAAATAAGTAAAATTAGAAATAAAAGTGGGAGACATTATTACTGACCTTACAGAAGCAAAAAGAATTTAAACAAATGCTATAAACAGTTATACGCCAGCAAATTAGATAATGTAAATGAAATGAACAAATTCCCAGAAACACACAAATTCTCAAAACTGACTCAAGAATACAAAATCTGAACAGAATTATAACAAATGCAAATATTGAATCAATAATAAACCTCTCAACAAAGAAAAGTTCAGGGACAGATGGCTTCACTGGTGATTCTACCAAGAATGAACATCCATTCTTCTCAAACTCTTTCCAGAAATGAAAGGGGAGAGAACACTTCCTGATTCATTCCGTGAGGCTAGCATTAACCTGATACCAAAGTCAGGTTTCTTGTAATGAAAAGAAATCACAAAGAAAAGAAAACTACAAGGAAAAAAAAATTACAGATCAACATCCTTTATAAAACAAAAGTACTAACAAATTGAATTCTGCAGCACATTAAACAGATTATTCACTACAACCAAGCAGTAGTTACTCCAGGAATGCAAGAGTGATTCAACACCACCACCAAATGCAGTACAACAGCAATAACAACAACAAAAGAAACAATGTGCTACAACACATTAATAGAAGGAAGGGAGAAAAAATGCATGATAATCTCGATTGATGCAGAAAAAAAGACATTTGACAAAATCTGACACCCTTTCTTCATAAAAACACTCAGAAAGCTAGAAATAGAAGGGACTTTCCCTATGAAAAACCTGCAGATAATATCATATTCTATGGTTAAAGACTGAAATCTTTCCCCTTATGGTCAGGAACAAAACAAGAATGTCTGCTTTCACCACTGCTATACAACATTGCACTAAAAGCCCTATGCAGAGCAATTAAACATAAAAAAAAAAAAAGCATCCAAATTAGAAAGAAATAAGCAAAACTATTTATTTATCAGACAGGTTCTTACTCTGTCACTCAGGCTGGAGTGCAGTGGCACAGTCATGGCTCACTGCATCCTCAACCTCCCAGGATCAAGTGATCCTCCCACTTTAACCTCCAGAGTAGTTGGAACCACAGGTGTGTGTCACCATGCCTGGCTAATTTCTTTCCCTTTTCTTTTTTGTAGAGACATTTTGTATGTTGTCCAGGCTGGTCTCAAACTTCTGGGCTCAAGCAATCCTCCCACCTCGACTTCCCAAAGTGCTAGGATTCCATGCATGAGCCACTGTGCCAGCCCAAATAAGTAAAACTATTTCTACCCACAGATTACATTATTCTATATATATGAAATTTCCCAAATAATCCACCAAAAAAAGCTACTGATGCTAATGAATGAATTCACTTATTAGCTGAAAGCTGAAAGGCACAACATCAACACACAAAAATCAGTAGTTTCTGTATAACAGTAATGAACTATCTAATAAAGAAATTAAGAAAAAAATCAATTTACAATAGCATCAAAAAGAATACAATACCCAGAAATAAATTTATCCAAGGAAGTGAAAGACTCATACACTGCAAACTAGAAAACAATGCTTAAAAAAAATCAAAGGAGACCTAAATAAATGAAAATATTCCTATGATCATGGAAGACAATATTTTTAGGACATCAATACTACCCAAAGCAATCTATAGAGTGAGTATAATCCCTATCAAAATTATAGCTTCCCTTTTTTGTGGAAATGGAAAAGTTGAGCCTCAAATCCATATGGAATTTCAAGGCTTGTAATATCCAAAACAATTTTGAAAAAGAACAAAGCTGAAGAATTTATATTTCCTAATTATACAACTTTCGATAAAGCTACAGTAATCAAAAGTGTGGTATGGACATAATAATAAACATATAGACAAAATGAATATAATTGAGGTTCCAAAATATTCATTTATCTATGGCCAATTGATTTTCAACAAGGGTGCCAAAACCATTCAACGGGGAAAAAGCTGTTTCTTCAACAAATGGTGCTTGGGCCATACCCACATGTGCAAGAATGAATTTGAACTTCTTCACACCATGTGCAAATCTTAACTCAAAATGAATCAATGATCTAAATATAAGAGCTAAAATCACAAAAATCTTAGAAGAAAACATAGGATTAAGTCTTTGTAACTTTCGATTTGGCAATCGATTCTTAAGTATAATACCCAAAGCACAAGCTACAAAGGAGTTGGACTTCATAAAAATAAACAATTTTGTGCATATGTGGGCATAATCAAGAAAGTGAAAAGACATTGTACAGAATGGGAGAAAATATTTGCAAATTACAGATCTCTTAAGAATTCATTACTGAGAGTGTATAAAGAACTCCTACAACTCAATAGCAAAAGGAAAACCCCATTAAGAAATTGGCAATAAATTTAAATAGACATTTTTCTCAAGAAGACATACAAGTGGCCCATAAGTACAGTAAAAAATACTCAGCCTCATTAGTCATTAGAAGAAATGCAAATCAAAACCACAATGAGGTAGCACTCCACACTAACTACAATTGCTAAAATCAAACAAAACACCTGTAATCCCAGTACTTTGGGAGGCCGAGGTGGGTGGATCACTTGAGGTTGAGAGTTCAAGACCAGCCTCACTAACATGGAGAAACCCTGTCTCTACTAAAAATACAAAAATTTGCCAGGCATGGTGGCACATGCCTGTAATTCCAGCTACTCAGGAGGCTGAGGCAGGAGAATCGCTTGAACCCGGGAGATGGAGGTTGCGGTGAGCCAAGATCGTGCCATTGCACTCCAGCGTGGGCAACAAGAGCAAAACTCCATGTCAAAAAATAAATAAATAAAATAAAATAAAAAATAACTAACCAAAAGTGTTAATGAAGATGTAAAAAAATTGGAACCCTCATATGTTACTGGTGAGAATGTGAAACGGTGCAGCTGCTGTGGAAAACAGTTTGGTGGAGCCTCAAAGTTAAACACAGGGGGCCAGGTGCAGTGGCTCACACCTGTAATCCCAGCACTTTGGGAGGCCAAGGAGGGTGAATCACCTGAGGTCAGGAGTTCAAGACCAGCCTGACCAACATGGTGAAACCCATCTCTACTAAATACAGAAAATTAGCCAGGCATGGTGGCACATGCCTGTAATCCCAGCTACTTGGGAGGCTGAGGCAGGAGAATCGCTTGAACTCAAGAGGTGGCGGTTGCAGTGAGCCAAGATTGCGCCATTGCACTCCAGCCTGGGCAACAAGAGCGAAACTCTGCCTCTCTCTCTGTCTCTGTCTCTCTCTCTCTCTCTCTATATATATATACCCTCAAAGAATTGAGAACAGGTACTCAAACAAGTACATACACACATATGTTCATGACAGCACTATTCACAATAGCCAAAGAGTGGAAACAGCTCAAATATTCATCCAGGGATGAATAAAGAAATTGTGGTATATATATACAGTGAAAAATTATTTGTCCATAAAATAAAATGAAGTACTGTACATGCTACCATGTGGATCAAACTTGAAAACACGCTAAGCGAAAGTAACCGCACACAAGAGGTCACGTATTCTATGAGTCTATTCATACGAAATATCCAAAATAGATAAACCCAGGGAGACAAAGTGCAGGCTGGTGGTTGCTAGGGATGAGACAGGAAGGAATTGGGAGAAACTGCTTATTATTTATGGGTTTTACTTTGGAGTTACGGAAATATTTGGAACTAGAGATTGTGGCTGCAAAACATTGTGAATACATAAAATGCCACTGAATGGTTCACTTTAAAATGGCTAATTTTGTATGAATGTCACCTGAAAAAATTATTTTTTAAAAAAGAAAAATGCCACTCTTTTCAATAGCTTATTTTAAAATTAGTTGAACTTTTGTTTCTATCCAGTCTGCAAAAGGAAATCAATAATTTCACATTTAGCTGGGTAATGTTAACGTCATCTATTAGCCAATGTGGACATTCTCTGGTTGCATTTGGGTAATATATTTTTCTTCATGTCATTGGGGACCTTAGTTAATAATTTTGATCACCAGATAAACCTAACTGTAGCTAAATCTGACAGCAGATGCCACAGCATATCTTTTCTTTGTTCCATAATTGGTCAGCTCTGGGTTAGGCACAGGGTAAGCATAATCTGGGAATATGTCTTAAAATAATTATCTAAAACCAGGACTATGCATTAACCATGTGCCTTTTCATTTCTCATAAGTGTCGTTTGTGAGCTTGGTATTTCATCTGTTTGTATGTTCTCTATAAATCTCATGGAATAAAAGTATATGTTTACTACATGTTATCAACAGAGAGATACTCTGACTTTACTGCAACTAGTATGACCAAAAAATCACAGAATGAGCTATGTGGGGAACCTTGATAGGTAAATGGATGCTCAAGCCTTTGGCATCTTGTCACCTGAGCCTGAACCCATGACCTGCTCTGTTGTGCGCATTGAGAGTTGAGTTAATGCCATTGGCAAGCAAGGCATTGAATTAGATCATCTCAAATGATAACTCTTTAATCTCTTTATGAAACAACTGGTCTTGTCTAATGGTTTCCCTATTAAATGTCATAATCAGATTCAAGATGGTGAAAAAATACTGACTTGGTAGCCAGAATGCTAAGTCTAAATTGTATTATTAATGAACTGCAAGTATTACATCAGGAGTCAAAAGGGTAGAGTTTACTCAGAAGGTGACAATGAACAAAAATGCTCAGCAAATTGCTTGAGCTTCTCAACTAGTGTTGGAATATCTGATAGTAGATAATAATAACAATAATAATTGGTTATTAAATTCTTACAGAGTACTAGACCCTGGATTAAATGATATATCTAGACTGATTTCATTTTTACAAGGAGAAAAACAAAAAGGTTAAAGATCTTATTTTTATTTGGCAGATCCATGATTCAAATTCAAGTTTTTGTGACTCTACAGTCTTTAAATGCTTACGTATGACCGTGTTCCAGACCCTCTCAAACCATAACTTGGAATACTCTAAGTCTCCAGAGAGATCAGGTATGAAATGGAGTGAGACTGTCTTTCTTGCTAATTTCAATTTGATTTAATTAAAGATAGGAACTAAACAGGTAATTTATGCAACTACCTAGAAGTTTTAAAACATAGTTGTGCATTGCTTAATGATAAGGATACATTGTGAGAAATGCATCCTTAGGTGATTTAGTGGTTGTGAAAATGTCACAGAGCATACTTAGACACACCTACACGGTATAGCACACTCCACACCTAGGCTATACGGTACAGTCTATTGCTCTCAGGCTACAAATTTGTAAATGTGTCTATACTCAATACTGCAAGTAGCTGTATCACAGTAGTAAGTAATTTTGTATCTCAACATATATAAACATAGAAAAGGTATACAATAAGTATAAAAAATAAAATATGTGTACAAAATAAAAAATGGTCACCTGTGTAGGGCAATTACAGCTTGCAGGGCCGGAAGTTGCTCTGGGTGAGTCAGTGAGTGGGTAGTGAGTGAATATGAAGGTCTAGGACATTACTGTACACTACTGTAGACTTTATAAAAACTGTACACTTAGGCTACACTACATTTACTTAAAAAACAAAGCAATTGCACTACAAGGTTGCAAAAGCTACATCATTAGGCAATGGGAATTTTCCAGCTCAATTATTGTCTTATGGGACCATCTGTATATGTGGCTCATCACTGACTGAAACATTATGCGGCACATGACTGTATCTCACCAAGCTTCTGAAAAGTTATAGACAAAGAAAAAAACAAAATCCTTCACTTATACTGGTAATTGAGCCTCATGTTCACCAAGTGTTTAGTTTTTAAATGTCGATGGGCTGCATTTTTACGCCACAACGGGCCAGTTTGGGATATACATTAATGATATCATTGGCTCTACAATACCTCAGTGGGTTGAAAGAAAAGAGACTCACTTGAGCTTTGTTTTTTTTTTTTTTTCTTTTTTTCTTTTATAATTTCAACGTTTAGAACCAGGGAGTACATGGGCAGGTTTGTTATGAGGGTATATTGCATGACACTGAGGTTTGGGCTATGAATGATCCTGTAACCCAGATAATGAGCATAGTACCCAGTAGGTGGTTTTTAGATCCTTACCTCTCTCACTGTCTCTCCACCTTATTAGTCCTCAGTGTCTGTTGTTCCCGTCTTTATGTTTATGTGTACCCAGTGCCTAGCTCCAACTAATAAGAGAGAACATGTAGTATTTGGTTTACTGTTTCTGCATGAATTTGCTGAGGATAATGGTCTCCACCTGCATCCATGTTGCCGCAAAGGACATGATTTCATTCTTTTTATGGCTGCATAGTATTCCATGGTGTATATATACCATATTTTCTTTTATACCCAAAGGAAAATAAATTGCTCTACCAAAAAG
Source organism: Rhinopithecus roxellana (assembly GCF_007565055.1). NCBI lineage: Eukaryota > Metazoa > Chordata > Mammalia > Primates > Cercopithecidae > Rhinopithecus > Rhinopithecus roxellana. The sequence continues at coordinate 96,449,231 of NC_044556.1, read as the reverse complement.
ACCCATGATCTCATATGTTCATCACAGCACTAGTCACAATAGCCAAGTCATGGAATCAACCTAGATACAGCCTAAGAGCATCTTACTCCCTGGCCCAATTCATGCCAGATAAAGAACAACTTTAATATTAACATATGACTCCAGCATTTCTGCTGTGAAAGCCATTGAGTGAGGGATCTAATTCTCAATTCACTTCAACTCAATTCTAATATAATCAAACTCAGTAAATTTTCACTCTGTGCCTACTACAGCTTGGCATCACACAGGATACAGTCATGATAAGAATAATGTCCCCATTCTTGAAGAACTCACAGGCAAGTATTGAAGTCAGTTGAGTCAACATGAATATCACTCTGGGATACAGGGGCTGAGACAGAGGCAGAATGTACCAAGGGAAGAGTGTTGATCCAACCAGGAAAAAAGGAGGGATTCCCGGAGAAGGTCCTCAGTGAGCTGAGTTTTGCAGGGTAAGTCTTATCTTGAATGGATAAGAAGACTGTCCAAGGGAACAGCATGTGCAGACTCGAAAAAGAAGCAAGTCCGACCATAAGCACTCCCAATTCTTTTGCCTCCATAATAGTCACCTAGTCTGGACTGGCCTCTTAGCAGAACAGTTAACCCAGGGGCAAGTGCTATGACATAGCAGGGCTATTCAGGAAACCATAAGTAGTTCTAGAAAAGGAGTCTAGCCACACGGTCCTAACCCATCCCTACATCTTCGATTTTGATTCATCTACCGCCCCTGCATCTGTGTCTCTCCCTACTCTCAACTCCTCCTTGGCTGAATTCATCTACCACCATTCATATCTACTCATGGTTTAGAAAAGGACTAATAAAGACCCAGAGCTCACAATGTGGGACTAGAGAAACTGAGAAAAGGTTTACCTTCTATTTTTTCTGACTAAACTAAGATAAAAAGTCTTTCCCAGCAAGATACTATTATTATTCTTGGACAGTTCTCTATTTTTAAAATTTGGGCCAGATTGTGCTTCTTGCTTTGGAGTTAGGTCAGCAAAGATCATTCTCCTTCCCAGCCCACTTTCTTTTAAAAATCTCCATCTGTATTGAATTTGAACTTGAGCAGGGTCTGTTTCTGAGATTATCTTGTCACAGTTGACAATGCTCTAGTGCCCTCTCCCTTGATGTTGGTTGGTTTATAGGGTTTATTGCCAGGTTTAAAAGCTAACTTTCTGGGCTTTCATCTTTGCATGTTCTTATAACAGAAGCTCAGGGCAAAAAGGGGTTTTAAAAAAAGGTCCCAGAGAGAGCAAAAAATAGATGAACAGATGATTCATCTAAATATGCTTGGTCTGATATCAAATAAATATATATTTTAGGGGAAAGAATTACAGTATAAACAGAAACATCTCAACCATCTGTCCGAAGTTCTTCCAATATAATTACATCACACTGTGGCTAATGGCTGGTTGTTGATCCAGATATTTGGCAGAGAGGGTAATACCCTCCTGGGATCTCACAGCCATCCACGGCTTCCTGCCTCATTACCACTTACCAGTTTTATAACGACAATTAGGATTAGTGAAGAATCCAAAGCTTTCACTGGGAGAAACAGTCTCTGACTTAGTAAGTTAAATTAGCAACTGAGAATGCCTCAAACCTCAGCCTACATGGTTTAAAGATCTCTTTCTTAAGATAATAGTAAACAAATTCAACCAAAAAAACTGCCCAGGGAAAATGTTGGAGAAAAATCTTTCATGATGACAAATATTAATCATCAAACTCAAGTGTTTATGTGCTTCAGGCCTCAGTCAGCCTCCTCTAGTTATTAACATTCAAACTTCCTTTCACTGTAGTCTGCATGCAAGAAGAAAGCATTCAAGTTTCAGGCTTTTATCGATGAGTTAAGACAAGAAGATGGCAGACTCTTGCTTTTTCCCCCGAAAGTGAAATCTACTTTCTCTATTCACCTTCCGGAGTTTCTGGTGGTACATATCTTCCTTCTGTAGAGTCACTGAGCTGAACACCCTCCAGAAACTCAAAAAAGAGGCAAGTCAGGCCCTAAGCACTCCCAGTTCCTCTGTCTCCATGATAATCACCCAGTCTGGCCTGGCCTCTTAGCAGAACAGTTGAGTTTATTTATTTGACCATCTTCACCTCTTTCTTGACAGCTGACTTATCTGAAGCGTTCCTCCTAGGTGATATTTCTTGTACTGGGTCAACAAAAAGCAAGGGGCAGAATTTCAGCCACTTCCAAAGCCCCAGAACCCAAATCATTAGGTCTCCCCAAGTCTGTTTGTGTTCCCCCTTGTATAAACACAGACGCAGCATGGTAGTGGTGTGGAGTTGATGACAAAGGCTTTCCTTTCTCACCTCCTGCTAGGTTTTTGACACTTTATCCCTAGCGTTCTGCAGCCGAATGCATGGATTCACAGCTGGGAACTGGGAATACAAATCGCTCAGAGAGCTGAGAGGTGAAAGGGCAGCTAGAGTCTCCATGGGGCTCCCAGAATCTCACTTCCCATTCCCCTCCTCTCACTCCCCTCCCCCCAGGGCTGTCACCAACATTAGCGCTACTGGTAGCTGTAGCAGCTCAGAGTCAGTCAGCGTTTGCCGCCCCTGTGCCAGGCCACTGACTCAGTGAGGACTGCAGATGGAGGGGGGGTGGGGGGCACACTGATCTACTGCGCAGAGGCACACTTGTGAGGGGACTGGCTGCGGGTGAGGGAGAGGAATATTGACATTCTCCCCTTCGGAGGGGGAAGGGAATGGTCTTGAGGTCTGCAGGAAGAGATCACAGCTGCAGGCCCCAGTCAGTTCCCTAACTCAAGCTAAGTCAGTTGTGTTCAGGTGCTGGTCAAGTCTTACCCAGCCCTGGGGTCAAGTTATTTCTGATGTTGCATTTCTTGAGGCTAGACTTGAACGGTAAGCATCATTCTTCCAGCCCATGTGGGGTCCAGATGTATATGGCTGAAGGGGAATTCTTTTTATTGCTTCTAGAGGTTCTGGGTGGATAGAAAAATTACTTCACATTCCAGTGTGTTATTTATATGCATTCTTCAGCACTCCATGATAACGTGACAAGCGCCCTGAGAATTGGGAATAGAGTTTGTAAAGGAGTTGAGCTGACTCAAGTAAAACAGTGAAGAAAAAAGAGAAATTGGAAACAAATTTGGAGGACTCGACAGAAGGAAGACAAAGAGAAGTCGAAAAGAACTGAGGGCTGGATTTGGGAAGACCCTTGGTTTAGTCAACTGTTTGTATGATCATCGTTAATGAGCAGCATTCATTCAGTGGGAAGACGGGTAGAAGAATAGTTTAATTGGCTTGAGAGAACTCAGGCAGCCTGTAAGCATGACCATCAGTTATCTTTCCCTGATGTCAACAATGGTAACAACAGTAACAGTATTAGAGGAATAACACATTTTCCTAGAACTCCCACTTTCAAAGAGTCTTTTCTCACTTGTTTCTGTAGACTTTCATGGGCACTATTTCATTTGCCATCTTCAGTTCTCCATCCCCTCCCCAGGGCTCAGAAAGAAGGCTGGGCTTATGGAAAAGGCAAGGGCTGAGAAACAGATCTTGGTTCAGATCTCCACTGTGTGACCTTAGACAATTTACTAAATTCTGACTATCTTCACGTTTCTCATCTGTGAATGGAAGGAAACAATGTGCACCTCATATTTTGTTGGGTGGCCTAAAAGAAGCATGCATTAGCATTCAGCACATGGTAGCTATTTTACAAACTGGGAAGTTTATCTAACATCACCCACAACTCTCTACTCCAAGCCAAAATGGCTTACTGATGTCTGTTGCCTCCCAGCCTGCAAATTAAAATAAAATGGGATCTGAGGAGCACTGCAGAATAATGGAATGCATGATGGTGTGGAGGGAAGAGACCTTGATTTGTCCTAGCCCTTCAAGTGCTTAGAGAATTGAGATAATGTATGTGAAGCACTTAACATGGTGTCTGGTACATCGAACACACAATGTCTAAGTCTCGTGCTTCACATTCAGTTGGATAGGAAATCTCATTGGCTCTACCATCTAGATATATTCTCATGTATGTGTGCGTGTGCGTGTATGTGTGTGTGAGGCATGGGAATGAGTTATGCCGATATAGGCAGGAGGAGACAACTTATGTACACATACATTCTACTCCTTCCCCAAGCCCCACTGCTACTGTCTGATCTAAGACATGCCATTTCTGGCCTGAGTGATTGACTATAGCCTCTTAACCAGGTTCCCTATTTGTTCTCTACTTTCTGCTGTCTATACTTAGCAGCCAGGGTAATATTTTAAAACATAATTCAAACCACGCCATGCCTCTGCCTTGAACATTCCAAGGGCTCCTGACTTCATTCAGAGCAAAAGCAAAAATCCTTAAAATGCCCTACAAAATCCAGCCTCCCCGCCTCCCAGCCCTTACTTCTCTGAGCTCTGACACACCTCTCACTACCCTCCCACACATATCTGTGTGACTCATTCCCACATTTCCTTCACATCTTAGCTGAAATGTCACCATATTTAAAATTGTATCTGCTCTGGCTCCCAGCTCTCCTGGCTCCCCTTAGCCTGCTCTCTATTTCCCACTGCATCACCACTAACCTACCAGGTAAGTGACTTATTAATGCTGTACGTTGTCTGTCTCCCTGCTGAGGTGTAAGCTCCATAATGGCAGAGATTTTTGTTGTCTGCATGTTTATAGCTATATTCTAAGTAACCCAAACAGTGTCAGCCCACAGTAGGGACTCAATCAGTATTTGCTGAATAAATTAATAAATGGTCATCATCTCTGGAGGGAAAATCTCAACCTCTAAGGGTCTGCAACTCTCCTTTTTCTTTGTTTTACAAATATGGTGGGGAGGAAAAGAAAAAGTGTGACCTGAAAATTTCTTTCAGGTCTGGAAGTCAATTTAAATTTACTAATGGATCAATTTATTCATTTATCAAAGGAACATTTATTGAACATTTACTAAATGCTGAGAATACCAAAAAAGTGAATGCAATAGATTCCCTAATATTCCTAATTTTGTGAGAGAAGTAGCCTTGTAAACCAGTAAGTGAAGGATACTTAGACAGGTGTTATAGAGTTGAGTGAGTGTGGATTCAGATAAAAGTTTCTAACTTTTCTGGAGTGAGGAGTGAGAGTTGGAAGGCACAGGACAGAGGTAGAGGAAAAATTCATTTGAGAAGACTTCATGGAAATTTATCAGTTGAGGCTGGAAAGATGGATAAGAATTTGTAGGTTGACAAAGAGGGATGATATTCTAGGCAGATGCATGAGGTTCCTGAAGGAGTAGGGTGGGGTGGGGTGGGAATGGTAGGCTTGGGGTAGAGAGGGAACTAAGGCTTTACTCTGCCACTCATGGGAATCTCTGGTTTGATATTAAGTAAGGCAATTATACAATCATACATAAATTTCTAATACCTCACTATGATGTGAGAAATTGGAGGTGGGGGGAATAAAATGGAAGGCTACAGCAATGCTATGGTCATCTCATGTGAGGGTCTTGAGCCTGGGGGTCAAGAGTCAAATACTTCATAGAGGTTACATACTAAATATATTACTACTTTGTAATCTGCTTTTCTTTCAGTTAGTATAAACATCTTTTCAGGTCCATCTCTATATACAGATGGACATGAAAAGATGTTTATACTAATCTGTATATGCAGATATAGATGGACCTGAAAAAATGTTTATATTAACTGAAAGAAAAACAGTTACCCTTAATGACTGCACTATATTCCATTCTCCAGTGTATCTAATGTATTTAACAGGCCCCTTATTGCATATGAAGATATCTTATGTTCTTAGTATCTATGTCTACATTCATTGTTTTGATTATACCTATATTAGAGTGCAGTCTAAAATAGTCTTAAATAAGTTTGACAGATAGTAACTTAGAAATCACTCTTTATGGTAGACATCATCTCCATTTGATGGACACGAAAACTAAGCTTTAATGGAATAATTTCCTTGCCTAAAGTCACAGGGCTACAAGGGGCCCACCGTGATTTCAACCCAACATATGTGTGGCCTTTGAAGCTCAGCTTATTGGATTAATATTTTGCATAAATACTCATGGACTCCTGTGGCTGGAAAATACTTTATAGTTGCATAATCCATTCTCACTCTAAGGTTTTATAAGGTGGGCTAGGCTCTAACTGGGAATTTAGACCTTTTGTATTTTGACCTCCTTAGTAGACTAATTTTACCCTAAATTAGGGAGCCAGTGACCAGCCCTGAGCACAGTCACTCCTAACCCTCAGGCAGATGGATGCCTTCACAAGGAAACACCCTCTATCAGCACCCTGACCCCAGAGGCCCTGATCTTCTGTCCCAGGAATATGTGTGCAGGTGGGCTCTTAGCAACAAGCACAGGCTATGAGCTGAACCATTGCTTGCAAGTGTCTTCATCAGGCACTGTGCCTGGTACACACAATTATACACAGCACTTGTCCACCCCTCTTATCACCCACAAAGTGCTGCAGATTCTATCTGATCGCAGCAGAAATCAGGAATTTGAAGTCTGGAGCTCGATGACATCATACCCTGAAATGGGAGGAGGAAAAGGTCAATTTTCATCTACTAAATGTCAAGCAACCAGCTTGACTGATTGTTTTTACTGACTTGACCAAATCGATATGTTGTTAAGTCATCGTGTTGACACTGATTAAATCAATACGGTTTGATTTGGAGGGAAGAAGCCGATAACAACCACAAACATTTAAGCAGTGAGCATTCAAATGCTTATGTGGTGTACCCTCTAGTGTTTGGGCATCATCAGAATTCCTGTCCATTCTCACATTAACCCTGTGGGTGGCCACTCCTCCTATGAATATCTCCATCTCACACGAGAGGAAGCTGAGTTTGAGAAAAGTTACACATCTTGCCCAAGATCATCCGGGTAGTGACCAGGCCAGAACTTGAGCCAAGGACTTAGCTATTGTGCTCTACTGCTATTGCTAATGGCTTGAAAAATGCTGCAGGACCCAGCTCTTGGCGGAGGTGGATGGCTCCACTGCAATCTCCTGCTCTGCAGGTGAAGGGCAGCAATGGGGCCAAAGCCTTCCGTGGGCCCCCTATCAATAGTGAGCAGATAATTAGCCAGACCACTCTTGCTGTGCTGTCTCAGGGTTTTCTTTTGTTACCTAGTGACAAAAGAGTGTCCTGGAAGTTGCACACAAAGCTAGAGTGAGTTTCTTCATTTGGATTTTTATGCTTCGATGCTTTGAGGTTGGGGGTGGGGAACAAAAGAGCTTAAGCCTGGAAAAATTCACTCTGTTGGGCGCCTCACGTGCACAGCTCTGGCCGATGTGTGTGTTTGTAGATATTTATTTCGTTGCCTGTGTTGGAATCATTTGAGCCCCCTGTGCTTTGAACTTGAAAGGATCTTCAAAGAGTGACATCCTCTCAGAAGTCTGGACACAAAGCTTCTTTCTGCCTGCTCTTCCTCTGGTTGCTGAGCATCACCATGGGTTTAGGTGGATTATCTTTTCTCTCCCCGACTGTGGCCTAACCGTTCTTACAGCTCCGGAATGTCTTAGTGTTCGGTACCTGTCGTGCGTCAAACTGTCCTGAGGTGTGGTACGCTTCAAGCAGAAAGAAGGAAAAATGTTGAATGCTTAAAAAACTTTCATTTACCTCTTTCTTACTCATGATTTTTATTTCAACAAGCAAATATGTAGTACTTCTGAAAAGCCAGTTCCTGTTTAGCATCTAGGATGGCCATTTTAATACTTGTCTGTCTTCCGTCTCCCACAAAGATATATTGCTGGAAGAGGAGAGAGGGGAATCACTGTAAAGAAATTTAGGGGTTCTGGGCATGGTGGCTCATGCCTGTAATCCCAACACTTTGAGAGTCTGAGAGGATGGATCACCTGAGGTTGGGAGTTTGAGACCAGCCTGACCAACATGGAGAAACCCTGTCTCTACAAAAATACAAAAAATTAGCCAGGTATGGTGTGCATACCTGTAATCCCAGCTACTTGGGAGGCTGAGGTAGGAGAATCACTTGAACCTGGAAGGCGGAGGTTGTGGGGAGCCAAGATGGCACCATTACACTTCAGCCTGAGCAACAAGAGCAAAACTCTGTCAAAGAAAAAAAAACAAAAAACAAAGAAAGAACAAAAGAAAGGAAGGAAGGAAGGAGGGAAGGAAGGAAGGAAGGAAGGAAGGAAGGAAGGAAGGAAGGAAGGAAGGAAGGAAGGAAGGAAGGAAGAAACTTAGGGGTACAAGCAATTTGTCACACATAAAAGGAGTTCTAATCCTATTTCTGCTCAGTAGGAAGTCCAGTGACAGGTAGAGGGCTACAGCATGTGATGATAAGGACAATCATCTGAAGCCCCGGATGACTGCCCTACTTTGGAGGAAGCCTGCTTTGGAGTATTGCAATGAAAGGATGAATGAGCAATTCACCCCCCTTTGCAGGAAACATCGCAATGGGACACACTCTGCAGCCAGACCCAAGGCCACAGCCAGAAATGAGAAAGGATACACAATTTGTGGAGTGTGGCTGTGAGAGGAGGCCAGCTGCAGCAAGAATAGTAATGAACCAGGAGACAAAAGACCCGGATTTTGCTTATTACTCAGCAGTCCCTGCATCGGGTTAGCAGGTGGAGGGACAAAGCTCCAACCTTTGTCCATGCAACTTCAGTCATCTTTCCAAAATCTTTTCTAGTCTCTTCTCTTCTACCTTCCCCTTCTCACTTATCACAGGCCCACCAAACAGCTTCCTTAAGTGGAGATAGAAGGAGGCATACCACCTGCTCCCATATGGGACATTCCGATTTCATCTTCATCTACATAACAACATTTTTCCAACTCTGCAATGCAAAATGTATTCTAAAGCTATTTCTTGGAATAATTATGCTTATCTGACAGTCAATCCACTCTTCTTTTACAAGGGATCCGGCTACAAAAAGTGAGATTTTTTTTTCAAGGCCTTTTGCTCTTTTCTGCCTGTGATGGTGCAGATTCTGAAGGGAATGGTACCATCAAGAAGGCTGTCAGGGTGACCTAATCAGTTTCCCAGGGGAGACAGTAGACATCTGTGTTAGGGGCTGAATGTACCTGGGTCCCTCTTAACCCTGTTTCCTTGACATTTAGGGATCTAGCAAGGGTGAATGGATGTCCTCGTCACTCCTCCGGGTTTTGGAGGGAAGGATGGTAGGCATCGCTCTTTGAATATCGCAGCCATGCTGCAAAGCTCCTAATCCAGGGGCTGATTCCCCTCTTCATCTGCACGTCCCTTGTGGTTCACAATGTGTTCTTAGCTCTACAACCTAAGACACTGAGGGATCCTCAGTGCCCCTTGAAGAGTTCGACAACACTGCCTTGAAATTCCCAAAGCCCTCTCCAAGTGCTCTTCAAATTCTCAACTTACACTGCCCATCACAGAAAAATTAAGCAGAAAGTACAGAGATTTCCCACGTACCTCATGTCCCCGCCTCCCCCACCCACACACAATCTCTCCCATTATCAACATCTCAACCAGAGTGGTCCATTTGTTACAGTGGATACATCTACACTGACACATCATTATCACCCAAAATTCATAGTGAACCCAATTTACATTAGGGTTCACTCTTGTTGCTGTACATTCAATGGGTTTGGACAAATGTATAATGACCTGTATCTACCATTACAGAATCACGCAATCATTGCACTGCTCTAAAAATAGTAGTACTCTGCCTATTCATTCCTTCCTCCCTGCAACTTTGACAACCCCTGCTCTTTTGACCCTCTCCATAGTTTTGCTTTTCCCAGGGTGTTAAATAGTTAGAATCACACAGCATATTGCCTTTTCAGATTGGTTTCTTTCAGTAAATGCTATGCAATGATGCTTCCTCCATCTCTTTTTGTGGCTTGATGGCTCATTTCTTTTTATTGCTAGATAATATTTTATTTGTCTGGATGGACTGCAGCTTATCCATTCATTTACAACAGGCCTTCTTGGTTGCTTCTAAGTTTGGCAATTACAAATAAAGCTGCTGTAAACATCCTTGGTGTTCAGTTCCTTTTAATAACAAAATATCAAATCATTCCCCCTTTCTTCTGCAGAGCCCCTTCCTTTCTCCTCCAGTGGTTTGGAGTCTGCTGACATAGGCATTCTCAGGGTCTTACCCATCTTGTGGGCTTTTCTGTGAATGTTTTCAAAGATGCTTTCCCCCAAAGAGGATACTGAAGGCAGCCATTTCGATCATTCTTTTTTTCACTATGTGACACAGATGCACTAATTCTTATAATATCACCCTTGTGCCTGACTTATATAAATGAGGAAATGAATCTCCAGAGCTTGAGAAAAAACACACAGAATGGTGGATGCTGCAGGTGGGGGCCTGGTACACATACTCTTGGAGCTCACTCTGCCCAGGTCCCCTTAGGTCCTGTCTGTGGCTGCAGCTCCCAAAACCCTGCTTCTGCCAGCTTTGCTACCATGAGCCATACCTGTAACTTTAGAAAGTCCACACTGGGTGCTAGAGCAGCCTTACCCCGTATGCCGTTTATGTCTTCCTTCCTCCCCCAGGGCAGCCAGTAGATGTTTTGTGGGTGGTACAAAAGCCCAGCTCCCTTATCTTGATGCAGGACAAACTCTGAGATGTCCTTTGCCCTCCAGAGCTCCCCATGAACTCAGGCCGAGCCTAGTGCTTCACCAGAAAGCTCACCTGTGCTTGGCCTCTTCCTCCTTCCTGACTTGTACCCCTCACTCTCAAACAGGTTTCTCTTGGGAGCACTTCTTCAATAAAGTGTTCTCATCATCCTAAAGCCTTGCCTCAGAATGTGCTTCTGAGCGAACCCAACCGCAGGCAGAATGAGGTTCACCTTTCTCTTAGGCCCATGAGGAAGGGGTATGGCCTGGGAGTGCTGCATCCTTGGGAAGAGCCCTTGGCATTCAGGCCCCTGAGGTTATGACACTGTCCACAGGCCTGCCACGTGCACAAGGCTGCTATCAGCATTTCTCTTGTTTCATTCTTCAGAAGGACAGGAACGCCAGATGACTAAAGACTACAAGATATTCAAGAAGTCAAGAGCATAACAGGACCAAAACAAACAAATAGGGAAAAAAAGGACATTGGAATAAATGAGTTAATGGAAGGCTCAGAAAGTAACCAAGATAAGTATAATTCCCAGGGATTCAAAAAGTTACTGTATCCACAAATGACGAAGAAATGCAATCAGAAGGTGAAAGGTTTTAGAATTTAACAAATATGAGTGCCAAAATAAGAACAATTTAGTATGAGGATTGGAAGGTAAAATCAAAGTCATCTAACAGAAAGTAAACCCAAATTATCAAGAGGTGGGACACATAAGAGAAACGATTAAGAGATGTGGGCAGGGGGCGGTGGCTCACACCTGTAATCCCAGCACTTTGGGAGGCCAAGGCAGGTGGATCACGAGGTCAGGAATTTGAGAGCAGCCTGGCCAACATAGTGAAACCCCATCTCTACTAAAAATACAAAACATTAGCTGGGCACGGTGGTGGGTGCCTATAATCCCAGCTACTCAGGAGGCTGAGTCAGGAGATTTGCTTGAACCCAGGAGGTGGAGGTTGCAGTGAGCTGAGATTGAGCCACTGCACTCCAGCCCAGGGGACAGTGCGAGACTCTGTCTCAAAAAAAGTGTGAAGATGGCCCAAGACCCTGCTATTAAAAGCCAAGTGTTGATGAGTGGATACAAAAGTGCAGCTAGATAAGAGAAATAAGTCCCACCGCCCCAAAACGCTACAGGGTAGCTCTTACAAACGACATCTATTACATATTTGCAAATAGCTAGAAGAGCAGATTTTGAATGTTCCCAACACAAAGAAACAATAAATGTTTGAGGTGATGGATATGCTAATTACTCTGATTGGCTTATTACACATTGTATACATGTATTGAAATATCAACTGGGGGCGGTGGCTTATGTCTGTAATCCCAGCATTTTGGAAAGCCAAGGCGGGTGGATCACCTGAGGTCAGAAGTTCGAGACCAGCCTGGCCAACATGGTGAAATCCCGTCTCTAGTAAAAATACAAAAATTAGCCGGGCATGGTGATGCACTTCTGTAGTCCCAGCTACTTGGGAGGCTGAGGCAGAAGAATCACTTGAACCTGGGAGGCAGAGGTTGCAGCAAGCAGAGATCGTGCCACTGCACTCCAGCCTGGGCAACAGGGGCAGACTCCATCTCAAAAACCAAAAGATCACATGTACCCTGTAAATATGTACAATTACTGTGTGTCAGTTTAAAATAATGACATAAAAGGAAGAAGAGATTGCCAAGAAAACAAATACTTTATCAAGAAAATGACACCAGAAAAACCCCCAAGCACATGAAAGACACAAATTTCTCAATGGAAAGCCATATAGATGAAAAAGACCCATGTCTAGAAACATCATATGAAATCCCAGGACACAAGGGATAAAGACATGATCATAAAAGCCTTGAGAAAGAGAAACAGGGAGGAAAAAATAGATCTATACTTATAGAGAAATGAGAATCCAACTGACATTTGCTAACAGATGTTGGACAGAATCAGAATGGTATCAAAAACTGAGGAAAACAATGATGACAAACTGTCTAAGAAAGATAAGGTCTAAATATCACATGGTTTTCAGTAAATCACGAGGAGTAGGAAAAGGTCCTTTTTAGCATTCTGTGGCATAGAATGTTGACAATGGAAATGCCGGGATGTGCACATAAAATCGTGCAAATGATTTCAGAAAGCAACTGCCATGCAGAAAGCCATACCAAGGTTCCAAGATAAAGTCTCTGTCACAAGAAGTCTCCAGGAGGATGGAGAGAAGGAGGCTGTTATTGCAAGTCACTTATTATAATGCAAATTTCTTACACAGGCACATGGTCAAGGTTTAAAAATCTCTTTGTAGGCCGGGCGCGGTGGCTCAAGCCTGTAATCCCAGCACTTTGGGAGGCCGAGGCGGGCGGATCACGAGGTCAGGAGATCGAGACCATCCTGGCTAACATGGTGAAACCCTGTCTCTACTAAAAAAATACAAAAAAACTAGCCGGGCGAGGTGGCGGGCGCCTGTAGTCCCAGCTACTTCGGAGGCTGAGGCAGAAGAATGGCGTAAACCCGGGAGGTGGAGCTTGCAGTGAGCTGAGATCCGGCCACTGCACTCCAGCCTGGGCGACAGAGAGAGACTCTGTCTCAAAAAAAAAAAAAAAAATCTCTTTGTAACGACACTGCAGGGAATTAAGAGTAATACGTATTTCATGCCCGACAGTGCTACAGTGAAAGGCAGCTTTCTCTCTCTCCTCTAGATTCAACTATTTGGGACCAATGTTAGAGCAGGTCCACTGTCCTCCCTGAGGCCTCTCTGATCCTGAAAGAGTGAGAGGTCAGAAGAGGAGAGTGCATTTAGGCTAGAAATTAGCAGCATAGTTCACCTCTGTATCCCTGTAAGGACATTTTCCCCCCATTGCCAGCCATGAAAGTACAGGTTTTCATGTTTTTTAAAAAATTATTTATGCAACCAGACTTTGCTGAGTAGCTACTATGCACCAGTAGTGTTACTAGGCATGAGAGGTTAAATACTGAACAAGACAAAATTCCTGCCCTTTCGTAGATTAAAGAAGAAAAATACTGTAATTATCCCAAGGATATGGAAAAAGTATTAAATAAAATTCAAAACTCATTCCTTTATTGTAAAAATTCCTTGCAAACTAAAAGTGGAAGAGAACTGTCTTGCCATGATAAATTACATCCATCCAAAACCTATGAAAACATCATGCAGAACAGTTAGACTTAGAGGTCGGGAAGACAGAGACCGCCCCCACATCACCACTTTTAGTCAGCACTGCCCTTGGAGGTTCCAACTGTACAGTTAGAAAAGAAACAAGAGGTAAAAGAAAGAGAAAAATATTGTCCTTATTTTCAGTTAAAATGTTATCATAGGTAATAAAAGAAACATTAGGCAATTTATCCAGATTAATATGAGAGTTTAGCAATATAGTTAAATGCAAAGTTTGATGTTATGCAGTAGGGAACCCAGAAAATGACCTAAACATACATTGAAATATGATAAAGGGATAAAAGTAGCCTTATAACTTATAGGCGAAGAATACATTTTATAATAAAGATGCTGTGATAATTGATTGTCCATGTGGACTAAAATAAATTTAAATTTCCTGTCTGACACCACAAAATCCTAAATATATTAAAGACCGAATATGAAACATATAACTTTAAGCTTTTGAAGAAAATACAGGGGAACATTCTGTCACTTCTAAATAAAAAAAGGGTTTCTTAAACAAAATGGAAAAGACTGACATATTTGATTGCTTTAAAATTTTAAATGTACTTATATTAAAAATCATCATAAAGCAAAAAGATAAGCCAAATCTTGTAATAAAGTATTCTCACACAACTGGCAAAAGATTAGTACTTAAGATATATAAATATAGATATAAATATGCCCATATATAAGAGATACACATAAAAATTTAAATATATAAAGTATGTAATTATAGCATTTAAGAAAGATATACAATTCATTTTAGATATATATGTATGTATGTATGTATAGGTACATATCATGGAAAATGAACAAATCTAATAGGAAAAAAAGGGCAGAACAAATATTTCACAATGAGAAAGCCCAAATGTCAATGAGGATGGGGAAAAATGAAAATTCTCATGCAGGTAGACCTGTAAATTTGCACAAATCCACATTGGAGAGTAATTTAGCAATACCTAGTAAAGTTGAAATATGAATATTCTTCAACTTAGCAGTTCCACTTCTTATGTATATGACCTAGATAAACGTTTGCACATATGTACAAGGATAAGCATAAAACTGTTTATAGCAAAGCACTGGGGAAAATCCAAATGGCCATTCCCTCTTCATAGATTGCATAACTAAATTCTCAGATATGCATATAGTGGAATACTATACAGCAATACAAATGCATAAAGAGGAACTGAAGTTTACAAAACACGGATAACTCCAAAAAGAGAATGTTGAGTGTAAGAAGCTAGTTGCAAAATGTCAAACATTGTGTATAACACTTATATAGAGTTCAAAATAAAGCAAAACAATCTATATTATTATTTTCATTATTATTATTATTATTATTATTTCGAGACAGTTTTGCTCTTGCTGCGCAGGCTGGAGTGCAATGGTGCTATCTTGGCTCACTGTAACCTCCACCTCCCAGGTTCAAGCAATTTTCCTGCCTCAGCCTCCCAAGTAGCTGGGATTACAGGTACCTGCCACCATGCCCAGCTAAGTTTTGTATTTTTAGTAGAGATGGGGTTTCGCCATGTTGGCCAGGCTGGTCTCAAACTCCTGACCTCAGATCTGCTGCCTTGGCCTCTCAAAGTGCTGGGATAACGAGCGTGAGCCACTGTGCCTGGCCTAAATGATTTTTGATACTTATATGTAATAATAGTATAAATACTGTGTGGAAATGCAAGTAGCAAAGTCAGTTACCTCTGGGAAGAAAGACAGGGGCATCTTCAAGGCCCTGAGACTTCTGCCAGCGTTATCATTGATTCTCTTCCAGCTTTCACTAAAATTCTTTTCAGGATCCTTTAATCCTTCATTGACAGTCTCCTCAAGGCTGCCTGGTCCCAAAGCCAATGCTACAATGTTTTAGCTTTTTTTTGGTCATGGTAGCACCCCAGTCCTGGTACCAAAATCAGTCCCAGTTACTGTTGCCATATAACAAGGCACCCCAAAACCTAGTGGCATACAGCAATCCCTTTATTATGCCCATAGATTCTGTGGGTCAGGAATTCAGCTAGTGCACTGCAGTCCACAATGTCTTGTGCCTCAGCTGGGAAGGGCTTGAAGGCCATGAATGATCAATGGCTGGAGGCTGAAGTTCTCTGGCGGAGTCTTCACTCCTGTCTGGCAGTTGATGAGAGCTGTTGCCTGGGACCTCAGCTATTGACTGGAGCAAGGTCACACGTCCTCTCCATGTGGTCTGGACATCACAGCATGGCAGCTTCAGAGGAGCTGGACCTCTGACTGTGACAGAAGACTACAAAGACATGGGCCTCAAAAGAACCAGGTAGATTCTCAATAAAAATTTTCTTAGTTGATAACTCTCAGTAAGATATTTCATCTGCTCTTTCTTTGAGCAAAGCGACACGATTTTATTGAGTTTATCTTTAAAGATTTGATTTCTCTGGATCAAGATCTCACTCTTCAGGACTTTGAGAGAGGGACTGGCCGAGAAGCAAACTAACACAGTAATAATCCAAAAACGTGTAATGTCTTCAGGGAGAAACAGTGTTAAATAGTTAAAATGATATATGGTAAAAGATTGTGAATAGTTTATTTCAATTTTCTTTCAATAACAACAACTCAGGTATAAAATGCTGTGAAGTAAAAGTCCTCTAAGAATCTACTATAATGAAAAGTAAACATGCGTGGTAATTAGAGTTTGCATAGAGTTTCAAAACCATTTGTTCTCTGAATGGATGGATATTTTTCTTAAACTTGTAAGAATATTATGTGCTTCATAAAGCTTTGCTTGTGCTTAGCATTTTAACCAGCATCTCGCTGGAACTATTTCATATCCAGACATAGCAACTGGTGCAGAACCACAGCAAGGCAATGTCCTACAAGAGAAATAAAGATGATTATGACAGTGTAGCACTAGTCTATTATTTCATATCCTACTTTCGATATGATCAAGGAATGCTAGGTTCTTATTGGCAGTCTAAGCCTTTGACGGAACATTTTTTAAAAGGAGGAATGGAAAATATGAAGAGAACTGTAAAATAGGATGAAATGAAAAGTTGGCAGGAAAGAGAGAATCTGAGGGAGGAACAGAATAGAGAAAAAGATGAGGGGAGAGTGAAGGGAAAGAGAGAGAGAGAGAAAAAAGCAGGTAATTGAAACATGATTATAAAGGGGTCAAATTGTTTCTGGCAATGTTTGAAGGGAGAAACATCTGTCTCCATGTGACAGAACGTACTTTTCAGAATGCCCTGTGTATTAAAATTAAAACATGACTGCATGTTATTGCAATGTCCCATCAGAAATATTCTTTGGAGATAACAGTTTATTGGACTAGAGAATCCCACTAATCCTCTCACATCCAAAAAAGCATCCGGTGGAAAATAGCCTCAAAAGACATTCAGAACAATCTGATGTTTCTACATAAGCTCCATGAAAAGGGAGTCTTTCAATTAGTGACAGGAATTACATTTGTGTTACTGCAGATTGTATTCACAGTGTGGGAGTGATTACCATGTAGTATGTGTCCCTGAAAGCCAAATGATCTGCTCTTTTTAGTTTCTGGTATCAGAAAAAAAATAGCAAAACTGTCCAACAGATAATCCCCAAATCACGACGAGTAATAAATCTGCCTGCTGAAAAATCTTTAAGAAAACTTCCTCTGGAGGGGAAGGAGAAACGTGGGAGGTAAAACCACATGTGCAGAGTCGCTGATATCAAAATCGTAATATTGCTTCCAGCTCAAATTTCATATTTTATCCTTGTTAAAATACAGAAGTGAGACAATGCCATGAAGGCATCTTTACCGAACTTGAATTTTTAATGCAGCATGGCCTGTGAACCAGACTAAAAGATAACAGCTGGAAGCTGGTACATTCTGGGCAATTGTTATTTTTGAAAAATAGTGGAAGCAATAAGACATCAAAATGGTCTTTTAAATTCTGTCTTCAGCATGAAGCTTCTACCCTGGAGTGGGGGATATAAAACTCCAACTGACTTTGCTGATTAATGGAAATTTATAATCATACACCATCACTGCTAGGAAGACTGGGCACGGCTTTGCAGATAGCAAAAGGGTAACTCGGTTAACCAAATGGGGAAGTTTCCTGCTACTTATGGCTGGGGAGGCAATGTGGGGAAAAACAGGGGGTGTTGGTTTATGGATATAAAATATGAGCACCCACCCTTCAAGGATTCTATCTCTGGTACTTCCTGACACAGATTTGGGGTTGGGTAGGGAAAATGGAACAGGGTGCTGTACCTTATTTGACCTCTCTGTATTATTATTATTATTATTATTATTATTATTATTATTATTGTTATTATTTGAGATAGTGTCTTGCTCTGTCACCCAGGCTGGAGTGCAGTGGCATGATCTCGGCTCACTGCAACTTCTGCCTCCCGGGTTCAAGCGATTCTCTTGTCTCAGCCTCCTGAGTAGCTGGGATTACAGGCATGCACCACCTCGCCTGGCTAATTTTTGTATTTTTAATAGAGATGGGATTTCACCATGTTGGCCAGGCTGGTCTTGAACTCCTGACTTCAGGTGAGCTACCCACCTCGGCCTCCCAAAGTGCTGGGATTACAGGTGTAAGCCACCATGCCTGGCCTCTGGATCTTCTTATGAATCAAATGTTTACCATGAAGCCTCATAGTTAATTCTTATGCTTCCTCTTCAAACAGTTCTTAGGGCTGGGTGCAGTAGCTCATGCCTATAATCCCAACACTTTGTGGGAGGCCAAGGTGCGTGGATCACCTGAGGTCAGGAGTTCGAGACCAGCCTGGCCAACATGATGAACCCCCGTCTCTATAAAAATACAAAAATTAGGTGGGGCACGGTGGCTCATGCCTGTAATAATCCTAGCATTTTGGGAGGCCGTGGCAGGTGGATTGCTGGAGCTCAGGAGTTCGAAACCAGCCTGGGCAACACGGTGAAACTCCATCTCTACTAAAAATACAAAAAACTTAGCCAGGTGTGGGAGTGTGCACCTGTAGTCCCAGCTAGTCGGGAGGCTGAGGTGGAATTGCTTAACCCAGGAGGAGTGAGGTTGCACTCCAGCCTGGGTGACAGAGTGAGACACCATCTCCAAGAAAAAAAATACGAAAATTAGCCAGGCATGGTGGCATGTGCCTGTAGTGTCAGCTACTTGGGAGGCTGAGGGAGGAGAATCACTTGAACCCGGGAGGCAGAGGTTGCAGTGAGCTGATATGGCGCCACTGCACTCCAGCCTGGGTGACAGAGCAAGACTCTGTCTCAAACAAACAAAAAAGCAAACAAACAAAGAAATAGTCATTGGGCTGGGTATAGTAGCTCACACCTGTAACCCCCACACTTTGGGAGGTTGAGGTGAGAGGATCACTTGATACCAGGAGTTTTGGACTAGCCTGGGCAGTATACCAAGTGAGACGCTGTCTGTACAAGAATGTATAAAAAAATTAACTGGACATGGTGGTATGCACTTGTATTACTGCAGCTACTTGGGAGGCTGAGGCAGGAGGATCAGTTGAGCCCAGGAGTTCCAGGCTGCAGTGAGCTATGGTTGTGCCAGTGCACTCCAGCCTGGGAAACAGAATGAGACCGTCTTGCAATATATATGTATTTAGAGTAAGTCTACAATTATATCCATGTGAATCTGCAAGTCTCACACTTCAAAGAAAATAATAAAAATCTATTTTCTGCCTTACAAACCCTGTCCTCTTCGCCACTACTCCTTGTCTCTGTCTCAGACACACCCCAAACCTGAAGCTTCCTTTAAAGTCCTCTCCTCTAACCTTCACAACATTCATCATTTTGTTGGGGGTTGCCTGAAGTAGAACCCGCCATATCTTTTAAATGTTTTTGCTGCACAAATTTCACATCATTTCGTCATTCTGTGAGTAAATTAACCTATTTTACTCAGTTTTCCCCAGGAGGGTGTGGCATATCTATACTGCTGATTTGACTTTTCTGGACACCCTCCCAGGTCCCCCTCATGTCTCCATGCTGTAGTTTGAAAAAAGTAGATTTAGGTAACCCTTTGTTCTAAAGATGGCTAAAAGACAACTAGACTAAGATCCATATAACAATTAAGTTTTCTGAGAAAATTCAGGTAGGATACATCCTTTAGCGAGTAAATGCTTATGAATGCTTCCAAGGATGGCAATAGGTACAGACTCTTACTAGCAAATACTCACGCTAAACCCAAGGCTTGGGGCTCGAGAGTGAGGAGCACTGGTTACTGCAGGAAAACTGGAGGAAGGAATTGCTTTTTAATTGTATAACGTTCACTCTACCAATAATGTCTATGGAGCCTCTATTATTTACCACACAGAGAAAGTTCATGAACATTTTCTTAGTTAGAAAAAAAAACTTTCAAATGAAGATGCACCTGCCAATTTTGTGCCAATGCACAAAGTGAAGGGCAGTATTTCAATTAAATTTGTAAAGATGGATTTGTGTATTCTACCTCCCCTGCACTTATATATACACACACACAAACACACACACACACACACACATCTATTACCTTCTATTATTCTCTCTTATGGGAAAGACAGGTAGGCTAAGACCCTAGTGGATGCTTGTTGATGTTAGAGATTCAGAGGTCATTCCTCTGTCCTACAGCCAGCTGTCCTGGGGAGAGAGGAAGACCCTAGTGGATGCTTGTTGATGTTAGAGATTCAGAGGTCATTCCTCTGTCCTACAGCCAGCTGTCCTGGGGAGAGAGGGTGAGGCATGTCTGCACCAGGCAGCCTTTGGACTTTGTCTGGAAAGCAGTGAGGGAATCCTGGTAGCTTCTCATTCTGTTGACCTCATAAGGCAGCCCTCATGGGTCTGGAGTGGTGACCCTGAGTTGCTGTGGGGGCCCCACAGGGCTTGCTTCAGAGGACATTTGGTAATGCAGAGAGTCTTCCATGCATGGCTGAGCAGTATGGGGAGGTGTTCTCTCCTTAGAAGCCACAGCCTGCTGATACAGTCTTTTCCAGCAGCCAAGTCCAGGAGAAGGAAAATAAAGATGGCCTCTGATTACAAACCACCACCATGGTCCTCTGCTTGAGCAGAGCATTGACTCAGACATGAGGCTCCTCCTAGGACAGGGCACACACCAACGCTCGCCTGAAGCAGCCAGGCTGGAGACATGGGCTCACAGAGGGACAGAGTCATTGCATGATCTTGGATTCTGCTGAGACTGAACTAGAGCTGAAGGGACTTGAGTTAGGAATTAGAACTTCCTGGCTGAAAAGGTCAACAGACATTAAAAGTGGCTGTGGTGTATCCTTCTCTAGAGATTTTGGGAAAAAGGACCATTTTCTCTGGGGAATAGCATGAATTATAATCCAGCCCCAAATATGGAAATGCTTTTAAGATCTCTTCTACCATTTTATTTCTACCCTTGATGACTTACCCAGGAGTACCTAAAAACAAATCTGAGGCTGTCCAGGGCTCTGCTGACAAGTCTGAGGACTAGGCACTTTGATTTGTCTAGGAAGTAATGAATTTCCACTGTTTTGAAATTAAGACGAGGACAGGTACAGTGGCTCACACCTGTAATCCCAGCACTTGGGAGGCCATATTGGGAGGATTGCTTGAGCACAGGAGTTCGAGACCAGTTTGAGCAAAACAAGGAAACACCTAACTCTACAAAATAAAAGAAATTAAAAAATCAGCTGGGTGTGGTGGCATGTGCCTGTAGACCCAGCTACTTGGGAGGCTGTTCTGGGAGACTGCTAGAGCCCAGGAGGTTGAGGCTGCAGTGAGCCATGGTCAAGCCACTGTACTCCAGCCTGGGTGACAGAGTGAGACCCAGCCTCAAAAACACAATGAAATGAAGAGGATTATCATGTGCTGTGAATTGTACTACAACAAACTGTACCTTTTAATAACAGAAGATCTGCAGGCTTGGAGTGTTTTGAAAGAGAAGAAAGGTAGAAGATGAGGTTGGAGAAGGGCTTGGGGCTAGATTATGAAGACTATGGAAGGGGCTTTGAACTTGAAGCAAGGAAAGCAGTCCAAAAATAAAAGTCCAGGTGGAAAATATTTTGACTTGGACTAAGTTTCCTGGCAGAAGATGAAGAGAAGAGGCTGCATTTGAGGTAGTTTTTGAAGTTACAGCATTCCTGAACTGCTGGTGGATTGGATATTGGATCTGGGAGGTGAGGGAGAAGAAGGAATCAAGCATGGCTCTAGGATTCTGGATTAGGTAACAGTGCGGATGTGTGTACCAGAGACAAATGGAGAAATGGGTGTGCTGTGAGTGTGTGTGCAAACACGTATGTGTGTTGGGGTTAGATTGACAAATCTAATGACATGTCAAGTATGTGATGGGGTACAGGAAATGCCACCCCAAAATGTGATGCCTTGGAAATTGAGAAAACAGCAGAAGCTGGAAGGTCCCTCTGACCTCTCACTCCTTTCTCCCCTGAAGTAGAACACAGAAACTAACATTCTCCTCACCCCTTCTTCCCTAAAGCAGACCATCAAACCTAGGAAGGTGACTCTTGATCTTCTCTTTTCCCCTGAATACCCTCACGTACCAGGTATCCTGTTCTATCCCTAAAGGAAAGGAATGCCACACAGGGACCCCAGGAAGAAACTGAACATATAGGCCTTCCTAAGTACCCCCCTTTAGATCATACCTTTTTTTTTCTCCAGTCATACTTCTGCACCGCTGTCCATAACAATATACATATCGTCCCATTCCTTTGGTTCTTCATTTCTGAGGGTACTCTTGCTACATAAAACATAATAAAATAAATTTATATGCTCTTCTCTTTTTAACCTGTCTTCTGTTATAGCAGTCTCAGCCATTACTCTCATATTGGGTGAGGAAAAGATACACTTTTTCTTCCCTACATATGCAATTGTATTTTCTGACCTGAATATAAAGGAAGAAATTAAGGCTGGAGGTGAAGATAGGAATAGACTCTGCTTATCCATAATAACTGAAATCTAAGGTAATGATGAAATAGTCCAAGCAGAGACTAAGGAGAGAGAAGAAAACGAGTAGGGAGCTGGGTCAGATCCAAAAGAAAATACATGAGGGACGGAAGCAGAATAGAAGACCCCATATGATACTAAGAAGTGGTCAGAGTGGAAGAAACAGTCAGGAGAATGTGGGCTCGCAGGTGAAGGTAAGAGAGTGTGGAGAAGGAGAGGTGATCAGGAATGAGGGTACTGGCAGAGTTCAGCGGGGGTACAGGGAGAGTCCAGAGAAGTTATAAGGAACCCAGTGAGAACTGCTGCAGAGAGTGCGGTGGGAAGCGCCCTGGGCTTCAGTGGAGTTGGGACAGTGTTAGCGTGAAGGGGCAGAGACGATGCTATCTGCAGGGGAATGTTGAAAAGCGTAACTGCAGGCCTGGACACAGTCAAGGGGAGAAGAACACGTGTTGACTGAGTTCGAGGAGATTCCTTTTAGAAGCACAGCTGGAGCTGAGCCTTGAGTGATGTTTAGGATTTCACTTAGCTGACGGGGAGGAGAGAGATTTTACACATGGGGAATGAGCCTGAACAAAAGACTGGACCTACATTTCCAGCACAGTAGGCACAAGTCACTTGTAACACGGGTTCTAGATGTATGCCTAATTCAAATGGAGATGCACCCTCAGTGCAAAATACACACCAAATGTCAAGGACTAACTATGAAAAAAAGATTGTATAATATCTCAATTACAATTTTATGTGATTACATCTTGAAAGGTAATCTATTGGATATGCTGGGTTACATAAAACAGATCATTATAATTAATTTTATCATTTTCTTTTTTTACTTTTTATGTGAGAGTATTAGAAAATTTAAAATTACATTCACAGCTTGTCGCCTGTTTCTATCAGACAGTGCTGGCCAGAGATGGAATGAGATTGTGTGACACAAGGACCACCAGGGGAGAGTGTGTGCTCCGGCATAAAAGAAGATGAGTTTGGATCATTTTAGTGGAGTCTAAGTGGAGAGAATCTCCAAATACAAGCAGAGATATGCCAGGAGAAGGACTGTTGGAATTTCTTAAGCAGGAGAAGGGCTCTAATCTATGGGAAATTCAGGCATAGGGGAGTCTGTGTTTTTAAATAATGAGAAAACTAATAGAAGGAAGGGTCCCATGAGCCTTCCTTCTATTCAGTTTCTTTGTCTTCCAGCACTTCAGTCAGCAGACAATCCAGAGCTTGATGTCAGAGGCTGGGGCTTGGAGGTGAACAGTGAACTCACTAGAAGAGAAAGGAGAGCTAAGTCTGTTGGTCAACTCCTGTGCACATAGCCTGGCAGGAGTTGCCTTATGTCACGGAGTGAGATGGTCAGGCACAAGGACTTGGGAGCCAAGCAGCCTGGGACGAAATTCCAGCTGCCCCTCTTACCTACTGTGTGACTTGAAGTAAGTCAGAGAGCCTCTCTCGGCTTGGTTTTCTCTTTTGTTTAAGGCCTTGAATACTGTACATAGGGCTGCAGTGAGTTCTAATGAGGTCATGTACGGGAAATACATAGCCGGGTATGTATGTACACAGGAGCACTGTGACTCTCAGTTAACATTCATTGTTATCATCGTTGTATCCATTTAATAGCTCTGTAAGGTGGGGAGGGGTGTTGAGATACCCATTTTATAGGTGAGGGTGCTGCACAAGGGCTATAATGAGAGCATCTTGATTTCAGGCTCTCCTCAGTAGCACCATGGACAGATCACAGGTCACTATGAAGTTTAACCTGTGCTCACAACACATCCGGCCAGTTTGGGGATGATAGCAGGCTGGTCCATCCCTTCCAGGGTAGATAGCTCACAAGAAAGAATTGCATTTCCAAACCTTGCTTCTTAGAACGTCCCCTCCCCACCTCTCCACTCCTCTCCCTCTTCTCTCTCCCTAAAAACCTAGAACCGTTTCTTAAAAACTGGTATCTTTTTGTTCCTTCATTTGTGTGTACTGCACATCTCATGAGTCAGCACAAAGCTTTTTAGTGCATCAGGAGACGTTTATGTTACCCCCTCTCTATGGGAGATTAGGGACAAAGAAGGCAAGAGACTGGGCTTTTTGTGCATTTTTTAGACACTCCTAACCAGAACCTCTGCAGAGAGTGTGAGCTTCCTCATCTTTAAACGTGTATGGTAACATTTGAGAGAAAGCAGCTTTTTAGTGTAGAAGCATAAGTATGGCAGTGAGAGTGGAGACAGTGTGTAAGAAGAGAGAATGACCAAGGGCAATGATGTAAGTGTGAATAAACCTGGTAGCAGGTGAGTTCCTGCTTTCTGGGCAGTCCCTGAGGCTCTGAGAATGACCCACTAAAGAGAGCCAGGCCTCTGTGAGACCCAGTTTTCAAAGTCACAGTGTGCAAGGGGGGTTGAAGTCACTGAAAACACTCTCACCCAAATCTTTATCTCTCCCCACTTGCACTGCATCTGAAATCTCAGCATTACAGCTTTGCTTTTAGAGGTAAGGTTTTATTGTTACTTATGAAGATTTGTTAAAAAGCATCAAACTGTTCACAATAGCAGATAAAAGACAGCCAGCTTAGTGATGTTGGTTACATAAAGTATGACACATCCCTCCCATGGCATACTACACATGCTTTAAAGATGGTGATGATAGAGATCTCTGTTGATATGGAAAGATGTTCAGGATATACTGTGTAAAAAGAAAGGTACGGAAACAAGACTCCACTTTTGCTTAGGAAAAGTCTTCAAATAAACAGGCGTACATGAGATGTAATTCAATTTACTATTGAATTACAGATTTTTTCTTTTTGCTTATTTGTATCTTTCAATTTTTCTATTAAGAACAAAGATTTATTCTGTGCCTTAAAATATTTTAAATGCAAGCCATCTAGTTGTCATTACGTACAAGTTAGTAGGCATTAATTAATAAATAAATTATCCTATTGAGTTCTTGTTTAATTGGCATAGAGTTTCAGTTTTCCAAGATGAAACAACTTCAGGATATTCACTGTACAACAACCTGAATGTACTTGACATTTCTGACTTGTACACTTAAATATGGTTAAAATGATAATTTTTTTTTTTTTTTTTTTTTTTTTTTTTTTTTTGAGACGAAGCTTCACCATCTTTGCCCAGTCTGGAGTGCAATGGCGCGATCTCGGCTCACTGCAACCTCCGACTCCTGGGCTCAAACGATTCTCCTGCCTCAGCCTCCTGAGTAGCTGGGATTACAGGCATGCACCACCATGCCTGGCTAATTCTGTATTTTTAGTAGAGACGGGGTTTCTCCATGTTGGTCAGGCTGGTTTCAAACTCCCAAGCTCAGGTGATCTGCCCACCTCGGCCTCCCAAAGTGCTGGGATTACAGGCGTGAGCTACCACGCCTGGCCGATAAATTTTATGTTATGTGTATTCTACCACAATTAAATATTTTTTAAACCTAAGAAAAATGGGGAATAAAGACAGCTGAGAGGAGTATAACAGGGCCAGCAGTGGATTAAAGGCCTCCCATTCTCCCAGCACATCTGCAGAAAATTCTTGGCCATAATTCTTTTTTTTTTTTTTTAACTGTTTTATTGAATGGTCTAAACATCATGGACTATTTTTCTTAAACCATTGACTTTTTTATTTTCTTAATTATACTTTAAGTTCTGAGGTACATGTGCACAATGTGCAGGTTTGTTAATATGCATACACGTGCCATGTTAGTGTGTTGTACCTATTAACTCGTCATTTACATTAGGTATATCTTCTAATGCTATCCCTCCCCGCTTCTCCCACCCCACAACAGGCCCCGGTGTGTGATGTTCCTCACCCTGTGTCCAGGTGTTCTCATTGTTCAATTCCCACCTATGAGTGAGAACATGCGGTGTTTGGTTTTCTGTCCTTGTGATAGTTTGCTCTGAATGATGGTTTCTAGCTTCATCCATGTCACTACAAAGGACATGAACTCATCCTTTTTTATGGCTGCATAGTATTCCATGGTGTATATGTGCCACATTTTCTTAATCCAGTCTATCATTGACGGACATTTGGGTTGTTTACAAGTCTTTGCTATTGTGAATAGTGCCACAAGAAACATATGTGTGCATATGTCTTTATAGCAGCATGATTTATAATCCTTTGGGTATATACCCAGTAATGGGATGGCTGGGTCAAATGGTATTTCTAGTTCTAGATCCTTGAGGAATTGCCACACTGTCTTCCACAATGGTTGAACTAGTTTACAGTCCTACCAACAGTGTAAAACTGTTCCTATTTCTCCACATCCTCTCCAGCACCTGTTGTTTCCTGACTTTTTAATGATCGCCATTCTAACTGGCGTGAGATGTTATCTCATTGTGGTTTTGATTTGCATTTCTTTGATGGCCAGTGATGATGAGCATTTTTCATGTGTCTGTTGGCTGCATAAATGTCTTCTTTTGAGAAGTGCCTGCTCATATCCTTTGCCCACTTTTTGATGGGGTTGTTTGTTTTTTTCTTGTAAATTTGTTTGAGTTCTTTGTAGGTTCTGGATATTAGCCCTTTGTCAGATGAGTAGATGGCAAAAATTTTCCCCCATTCTGTAGGTTGCCCAAGTTCACTCTGATGGTAGTTTCTTTTGCTGTGCAGAAGCTTTTTAGTTTAATTAGATCCCATTTGTCTATTTTGGCTTTTGTTGCTGTTGCTTTTGGTGTTTTAGATGTGAAGTCCTTGCCCATACCTATGTCCTGAATGGTATTGCCTAGGTTTTCTTCTAAGGTTTTTATGGGTTTAGGTCTAACATTTACTTCTCTAATCCATCTTGAATTAATTTTTATATAATGAGTAAGGAAGGGATCCAGTTTCAGCTTTCTACTTATGGCTAACCAGTTTTCCCAGCACCATTTATTAAATAGGGAATCCTTTCCCCATTTCTTGTTTTTGTCAAGGTTGTCAAAGATCAGATGGTTGTAGATGTGTGGTATTATTTCTGAGGGCTCTGTTCTGTTCCATTGGTCTATATCTCTGTTTTGATACCAGTACCATGCTGTTTTGGTTACTGTAGCCTTGTAGTATAGTTTGAAGTCAGGTAGTGTGATGCCTCCAACTTTGTTCCTTTGACTTCGGATTGTCTTGGCAATGTGGGCTCTTTTTTGGTTCCATATGAACTTTAAAGTAGTTTTTTCCAATTCTGTGAAGAAAGTCATTGGTAGCTTAATGGGGATGGCAATGAATCTATAAATTACCTTGGGCAGTAAGGCCATTTTCACAATATTGATTCTTCCTATCCATAAGCATGGAATGTTCTTCCATTTGTTTGTATCCTCTTTTATTTCACTGAGCAGTGGTTTGTAGTTCTCCTTGAGGAGGTCCTTCACATCCCTTGTAAGTTGGATTCCTAGGTATTTTATTCTCTTTGAAGCAATTGTGAATGGGAGTTCATTCATGATTTGGCTTTCTGTTTGTCTGTTATTGGTGTATAAGAATGCTTGTGATTTTTGCACATTGATTTTGTATCCTGAGACTTTGCTGAAGTTGCTTATCAGCTTAAGGAGATTTTGGGCTGAGATGATGGGGTTTTCTAAATATACAATCATGTCATTTGCAAACAGGGACAATTGACTTCTTCTTTTCCTAATTGAATACCCTTTATTTCTTTCTCTTGCCTGATTGCCCAGGCCAGAACTTCCAACACTATGTTGAATATGAGTGGTGAGAGAGGGCATCCCTGTCTTGTGCCAGTTTTTAAGGGGGATGCTTCCAGTTTTTGCCAATTCAGTATGATATTGGCCCATTCAGTATGATATTGGCTGTGGGTTTGGCTGAAGCCCACTTGATCATGGTGGATAAGCTTTTTGATGTGCTGCTGGATTCAGTTTGCCAGTATTTTATTGAGGATTTTTGCATTGATGTTCATCAGGGATATTGGTCTAAAATTCTCTTTTTTTGTTGTGTCTCTAACAGGCTTTGGTATCAGGATGATGTTGGCCTCATAAAATGAGTTAGGAAGGATTCCCTCTTTTTCTGTTGATTGGAATAGTTTCAGAAGGAATGGTATCAGCTCCTCCTTGTATCTCTGGTAGAATTCGGCTGTGAATCCGTCTGGTCCTGGACTTTTTTTGGTTGGGAGACTATTAATTATTGCCTCAATTTCAGAGCCTGCTATTGGTCTATTCAGGGATTCAACTTCTTCCTGGTTTAGTGTTGGGAGAGTGTATGTGTCCAGGAATTTATCCATTTCTTCTAGGTTTTCTAGTTTATTTGCATAGAGGTGTTTATAGTATTATCTGATGGTAGTTTTGTATTTCTGTGGGGTCGGTGGTGCTATCCCCTTTATCATTTTTTATTGTGTCTACTTGATTCTTCTCTCTTCTTCTTCTTTATTAGTCTTGCTAGTGGTCTATCAATTTTGTTGATCTTTTCAGAAAACCAGCTCCTAGATTCATTGATGTTTTGAAGGGTTTTTTGTGTCTCTATCTCCTTCAGTTCTGCTCTGATCTTAGTTATTTCTTGCCTTCTGCTAGCTTTTGCATGTGTTTGCTCTTGCTTCTCTAGTTCAGTTAATTGTGATGTTAGGGTGTCAATTTTAGATCTTTCCTGCTTTCTCTTGTGGTCATTTAGTGTTATAAATTTCCCTCTGCACACTGCTTTAAATGTGTCCCAGAGATTATGGTATGTTGTATCTTTGTTCTCATTGGTTTCAAAGAACATCTTTATTTCTGCCTTCATTTCGTTATGTGCCCAGTAGTCATTCAGCAATAGGTTGTTCATTTCCATGTAGTTGAGCAGTTTTGAGTGAGTTTCTTAATCCTGGGTTCTAATTTGATTGCACTGTGGTCTGAGAGACTGTTATAATTTCTATTCCTTTATATTTGCTGAGGAGTGCTTTACTTCCAACTATGAGGTCAGTTTTGGAATAAGTGCAATGTGGTGCTGAAAAGAATATATATTCTGTTGAATTGGGGTGGTGAGTTCTGCAGATGTCTATTAGGTTCACTTGGTGCAGAGCTGAGTTCAAGTTCTGGATATCCTTATTAACATTCTGTCTCTTTGATCTGTCTAATGTTGACAGTGGGGTGTTAAAGTCTACCATTATTATTGTGTGGGAATCTAAATCTCTTTGTAGGTCTCTAAGAACTTGCTTTATGAATCTGGGTGCTCCTGTATTGGGTGCATATATATTTAGGATAGTTAGCTCTTCTTGTTGAATTGATCCCTTTACCATTATGTAATGGCTTTGTCTCTTTTGATCTTTGTTAGTTTAAAATCTGTTTTATCAGAGACTAGGATTGCAATCCCTGATTTTTAATTTTTTTTTTCCTTTCCATTTATTTGGTAGATCTTCCTCCATCCCATTATTTTGAGCCTATGTGTGTCTCTGCACATGAGATGGGTCTCCTGAATACAGAACACTGATGGGTCTTGACTCTTTATGCAATTTGCCAGTCTGTGTCTTTTAATAGGAGCATTTAGCCCATTTACATTTAAGATTAATATTGTTATGTGTGAACTTGATCCTGTCATTATGATGTTAGCTGGTTATTTTGCTTGTTACTTGATGCAGTTTCTTGCTAGCATCGATGGTCTTTTGCAGTGGCTGGTACCAGTTGTTCCTCTCCATGTTTAGTGCTTCCTTCAGGAGCTCTTGTAAGGCAGGCCTAGTGGTGACAAAATCTCTCAGCATTTGATTGTCTGTAAAGGATTTTACTTCTCCTTCACTTATGAAGCTTAGTTTGGCCAGATATGAAATTCTGGGTTGAAAGTCCTTTTCTTTAAGAACGTTGAATATTGAATCTTGGCCATTATTCTGAGTTGAGCTAATCTTTATAGTTAGGCAATGAGC
Organism: Rhinopithecus roxellana; assembly: GCF_007565055.1. NCBI lineage: Eukaryota > Metazoa > Chordata > Mammalia > Primates > Cercopithecidae > Rhinopithecus > Rhinopithecus roxellana. Next base: position 96,418,880 of record NC_044556.1, on the reverse strand, counting down.
CACCTCTGTTGGAGTTACAGTGGGTTCCTGCATTTTGGCAAAATTTACTTAAATCGACAACTAATACCAGCTTACAAACTTTCCTTCACAGTCTGCATTGCTCTCTAAATGGCAAAGCTGTTTAACTTATGCTAGAGAAATTTTGATTTGGTATATTAATGTTCATCTGTTTCATTGATTATTCAGCCTCCTTTCTCTAGAGTCACTTTTCTTTCTGGAGCTTTGTAATATTACCTATCATCGTACACACTTTGTGAATAAGCAGTGTTCTCCTGAGCCATTATTAGAAACAATAGTATGAAATGAGTAAAGAATTCCAAAATTATACTAAAAAGCCAGAGCAACTGGTAGTGCAGAACCATGTGTATTTACATGGAAAGTAAATCACACAGCAGTATGTGAGTATGGGGAGATGAATGTTCTTGTTTAAATCAGGTGTTACTGAATTGCTAACACTTCTGTGTTACTAACTTGCTAACACTTCTGTGATCATGTGGTTCCACAAATGGATTCCTTCCAGCACCACCTTACATTGAGGCTTCCACACCACATTTTTCTCTTAGTCTCTGGCTGGTTTTAACTCTTCTCTAAACCTATTAGTTAAGCCTTTAGAACTTTCTTTTGATATGCTTCCCTTTTCCCTACCCTCCCATTTTGAATCCTGAATAAGAAGAAAACAAATAAACACAACACAACTACAAAATAGCTCTGTAGATATGTGACTGGTCCCTGATCAGCTCACATTCAATAGTGTACCTGAACTCTATCCAGTAATTATTCTCAAAGACTCCTAAGCCTTGATGAGCCATCCTTAAAACTCCACATGATTTGTCCTTATTAATGAAATTTTAAAATTCTTCCTTTGTTTATTTACCTGGCAATGTTTCTGAAAATTCAGAGCCCTGGCTGTTCATTATTTTTAGTGTTGAAATCAGATGCTCACTAAACTCCCTCTCAGTTTCTGTAACTTAAAAGTGTATAGGAAAAAAAAAGTGTTCATCTAATAAGATACTTTGGGAGGCTGAGGCAGGTGGATCACCTGAGGTCAGGAGTTCGAGACCAGCCTGGCCAACATGGTGAAACTCTGTCTCTACTAAAAATACAAAAAATCAGCCAGGCGTGGTGGTGGGTGCCTGTAATCCCAGCTACTCGGGAGGCTGAGGCAGTAGAATTGCTTGAACCCAGGAGGCGAATGTTGCAGTGAGCCAAGATTGTACCATTGTACTCCAGCCTGGGCAATAAGAGTGAAACTCAGTATCATCAAAAAAAAAAAAAAAAAAAAAGATATTTGAAATTAGATGGAAAAAAAAATCTTCCAAATCCTGCCAACCTTAACAAAGTTACATTAGTTTGTATACATCTTGAGATATTTCTTTCTTTCTTTCCTTCTTTCTTTCTTTCATTTCTTTTTTCTTTTTGAGACAGAGTCTTGCTCTGTCACCCAGGCTGGAATGCAGTGCTGCAATCTCAGTTCACTGCAACCTCCACTTCCCGGGTTCAAGGGATTCTCCTACTTCAGCCTCTCAAGTAACTGGATTACAGGTGTGCACCACCACACCTGGATAATTTTGTATTTTTTAGTAGAGACGGGGTTTCACCATATTGATCAGGCTGGTCTCGAACTCCTGACCTCAGATGATCCACCCATCTTGGCCTCCCAAACAGCTGGGATTACAGGCTTGAGCTACCACGCCTGGCTGATATTTTTCATATGTAGATTTTTTATAACTATAATCAGAGTGTACAAATAATTTAATATGTCTTTTTATTTAATACTATATGAACACTTCTCATGTTGTTTCAAAGTTTGCAAAATATAATGTGTAATGCCAATGTACTATTTCATTAAGTGAGTTAACTGTAATTTACATAACCACACCTATATTTCAGTTATTTGGGTGACTCCTAACTTGCATTTGCTACTATAATAACTTGGTGCATGTATATTTTTTCTACATTAGATGATTTGAGTCAGATACATTCTTAGAAATAATTTTTTTTTGCTGGGTACAGTGGCTCTTGCCTATAATCCCAGCATTTTGGGAGCCCTAGGCAAAAGGATAGCTTGAGATCAGCAGTTCAAGACCAGCCTGGGCAACATAGCAAAACATTTCCCCCCCAGTCGACTTCTACAAAAAATTTAAAAATTATCCAGGCTTGGGGGTGGGTGCCTGTAGTCCTAATTAATTGGGAGGCTGAGGCAGGAGGATCACTTGAGCCCAGGAGTTCAAGGTTGCAGTGAGATGTGATCATGCCACTGCACTCCAGCCTGGGCAACAAGGGACACCTTGTCTGTAAAACAATGAAAACTAAAAATAATAATATTGGGGGACAATAAGAGAGGCTTATTTTTGTAGCTTTTGATAGATCTTACAAAACTTTTCTGAAATGATTGTACCATAAGCCATGAGTAACTAATACGAGTTTATCGCCCCTGTCATTTATAAATTTACAACTGAAAAAATATGAAATGCCATTTTTAGACCTTAGACAACAACAGGTGGCATAAGTCTGTGATTCCTAATAGAAGGGGGCAATTGAGGTGAGCCTCAACCTTACTTTTGGAGATACTTTCTGGATGGTAGTGAATAGGAAACAAAGCTTGAACAGAGCATAGTGATTTCACTGAACTGAGAAGAAAGATATTGGAATTTGGAATACTGAAGCAGCTAGAATTTGCAGAGGAGGGTAAAAGAGAGAAGAGAGCTGTGGGAGGACTGAACTCTAGAAATCTGTACGGGAATATTCCTGAAGCTTTGGTTAAATACTAAGTATTCATATACAGAGCAAGAAACTACTAGTTCTAGCAAGTAACAATCTACCTTTTGAGATAGAACCACTAAAGAGAGAATATTTACTTGGAAGCTGTGAAATAAACATTTGCTAGATTTTGCACAAGCAGGGAGACCTTCAAGACCTCCAGCCAGAGTGTAGATACCTCCTTGAATGCCCTGAGCATTCAATACAGACTCCGGCAAGATCACGTCATAGGAGTAAATTAATCTAGCTCTAGGGAAAAAGCTGTTTTAGACCCACCCTAACAAAGTTTTAAAAGCACTCCTTAATAGGATAAAATTTATCTCCAAGAGTGAATTAACAGTCTGCCAGAACGAAAGTTGACACTTATTAAGGATGACAAAAAAAAAAAAAAAAAAATCTAGACTGCAAACAACAGAGCATTTGTAATGCCCAGCATATTACAAACACACTGCCAGGTATGTACAGAAACAGTTAAAGGTGGAAAAATAACAAAAAGAAAAAAGTATTAATAAAAAATTCTCCTGAAATGACAAGGTGTTTGAATTAATAGACAATATTATAATTACGATAAAGGATTATTACATACACAATAAAGGATTTAAATGAAAATGTAAAAATAATGAGAGAATAAATAAGACTCAGGAGAGAAATGGGACCCATAAAAATAGAAATTTTAGAACTGAATAATACAACATTTAAAATAAAAATGTATTTCATGGGCTTAATGGCAGATCAAGCACAGCAGAAGGAAGGAACTGTGAATTTGAACTCAGGGTTAGGAAAACTATCCAAACTAAAGCAAAATTAAAGCACTGACTTTTTTGTTTGTTTGTTTGTTTTTTGAGATGGAGTCTCGCTCTGTCGCCCGGGCTGGAGTGCAGTGGCCGGATCTCAGCTCACTGCAAGCTCTGCCCCCTGGGTTTACGCCATTCTCCAGCCTCAGCCTCCTGAGTAGCTGGGACTACAGGCGCCCGCCACCTCGCCTGGCTCATTTTTTGTATTTTTTAGTAGAGACGGAGTTTCACCATGTTAGCCAGCATGGTCTTGATCTCCTGACCTCATGATCCACCCGTCTCGGCCTCCCAAAGTGCTGGGATTACAGGTTTGAGCCACCGTGCCCAGCCAGCACTGACTTTTTTTTAATGCTGGTTAAACAATGAAGAGGGACTAATTAAACTGTAAGAAAATAGAAATAAGATTAAAATACATGTAATTGGAGTACTAAAAGAAGAAATAGACATGGGAGAGAAAAATATTTGAAGACATAATGATCAAATATTTCCTAATTTAGATGAAAGATTCAAGAATATCAACAAAATGCAAGCAAGATAAACATTGAAAACCACACCTAAGCACATCATACTCAAACTACTAAAAACCAATTATGAAAATTAAATATTAAAAGCAACTAGAAGAAAAAAGATGCATTAAACATACTTGAGACACAATAAGAATGGTTGCTAACTTACCAGAAATAAGGCAAGTCTAAAGATGATGCAATGAGATTTAAATTGCTGTAAGGAAAAAAACTTTCAATCTAGAAATCCAGCGAAAACATCCTTCAAAAATGAAGATCACCAAACCAAGATGCAGTAAATATACTTCTTCATACTCTTCCCACCAAGTTCTGGTAAAACCCAAACCAAGCGAAAAACTCACGCCCACTAATAACGAAAACTGAATATCACATATAAAACAAATATGAGAAGACTTTGAAAGGTGGAGAGAAGAAAACAGATCAGCATGAGATCTCAGACCCTACATAATGACATGGCAGTGAGTCCTTGGTTTCTTCCCCCACTTGTATATCCTACATCAGGTGCTGGAGAAGTAGATAATGTGAAAACATAAAGCTAGAAAAGACAAAAGGAGCCTCAAGAAAAAACCTACTGTTTCTAGCCAAAGGACAAGGAAAGGGGGAATATAGGAAAACAGAAAACCCTTAGACAAAAATTGCCCTACTGCAGCTTCCTACCCCTGCCGGAGTGCTCTCAGAATGGACTGGGTGAGGAGCCAGTAATTTCATTTCTACCAGCAGTAATCAAACACCTCCATACCTGATATCATTGGGGAACATTATGGGGATTCTGGACCCTCCGTCTGCAGTAATGAAGTGCCCCCTCACCATCCTTGCCTGGAGTAATGTCAGAGGAGGCCACGTGGGAAGCCAGAACATTCACCGCCAATCCAGATTGTTCCTGAACGACCAACCTTACGTAATTGACATTAAGAAACACTGCATCCAGCAACTGTAGAAAACAGTCTTTCCAAGCATATGTGAAACATACACAAAGATTGACCACGTGCTGAGCCATAAAATAAGTGGACCACACCCAAAAAGATTGAAATTAATATTACTCAATCAAAAAAATTGAGTAAGAAATCAGTAACAAAAAGAACCCCAGAAAAACCCCCAAGTATTTGGAAAGTAAGCAACACACTTCTAAACAACCAACAGATCAAAGAAAAAATTAAAAGGTAATTAGAGAATATTTTGAACTTAATAATAATAGCACATATCAAAATTTATAGATTGCAGCTGGAGGGAAATTTATAGCTCTAAATGCTTATATTAGAAAAGAAGAAGGAATTTAAACCATGGGTTTAAAATCCATCTTTAGGGGCAAAAAGAAGAGCAAATTAAATCAATGTAAGCAGAAAAAATGGAAATTAAAAAGAAAAGAAATCAGTGAAATAGAAAATACAAGACCAATAGAGAAAAGTAACAAAACCTAAGTTATTTCTATGAAATTGTTAATGAAAACCTAACACTGGAGGTCCCAGATTTAGAAAACAACTACTATTAGACCTAAGAAATGAGATAGACAGCAACACAATAATAGTGGGGGACTTAAATACTCCACTGAAAGCACTAGACAGGTCATCAAGACAGAAAGTCAACAAAGAAACAATAGATAGAAACTATACCCTAGAACAAACAGACATATATATTTACAGAACATTCATCCCAACAACTGCAGAATATACATTCTTCTCATCAGCACATGGAACATTCTCCAAGACAGACTATATGATAGGCCTCAAAGCAAATCTCCATAAATTTAAGAAAATCAAAATAATATCAGTATCTTCTCAGACCACAGTGAAATAAAACTGGAAATAACTTCAAAAAATCCTCACATGGAAATTAAATAATCTGCTCTTGAATGATCTTTGGGTCAACAATGAAATCACAATGGGAATTTAAAAATTCTTTGAACTGAACAATAATAGTGACACAACATATAAACCTCTGGGATACAGCAAAAGCAATACTAAGAGGAAAGTTCATAGCATTAAATGCCTACATCAAAAGGTCTGAAATAGCACAAATAAACACCCCAATGTCACACCTCAAGGAACTAGAGAAACAAGAACTAAACCCAAACCCAGCAGAAGAAAAGAAATAACAAAGATCAGAGCAGAACTAAATGAAATTGAAACCACAAAAAAATAAAAATACAAAGAAAAAATGAAACAAAAAGCTGGTTCTTTGAAAAGATAAACAAAATTGATAGACCATTAGTGAGATTAGCCAACAAGAGAGAAGATCTGAACAAATTCGATTAGAAATGAAACTGGAGATACTACAACCAATGCATAGAAATACAAAAGAGCAGCTGGACGTGGTGGCTCACACCTGCAATCCCAGCACTTAGGGAGGCCAAGGTGGGTGGATCACCTGAGGTTGGGAGTTTGAGACCAGCCTGACCAACATGGAGAAACCCCGTCTCTACTAAAAATACAAAAAATTAGCAGGGTGTGGTGGCGCATGCCTGTAATCCCAGCTACTCAGGAGGTTGAGGTAAGAGAATGGCTTGAACGAGGCAGAGGTTGCAGTGAGCCGAGATGGAGCCACTACACTCCAGCCTGGGCAACAAGAGCGAAAGTCCATCTCAAAACAAAAAAAAAAAAAAAAAGAAGAAGGAAAAGAAATACGAAAGAGCATTTAAGGCTACTATGAACACTTTTACATGCACAAACTAAAAAATCTAGAGGAGATGGATAAATTCATGGAACTATAACAACCCTCCCAGATTAAACTAGGAAGAAATAGAAACCCTGAACACATCGATAACCATCAATGAGATTGAATCAGTAATAAAAAAAATTCCCAACAAAAGAAGTCCAGGACCAGGTGGATTCACAGCTGAATTCTATCAGACATTCAAAGGAGAATTGGTACGAATCCTACTGAAACTATTTCAAAAGATGAAGAGAGAATCCTCCCTAAATCATTCTATGAAGCTAGTATCACCCTAATACCAAAACTAGGAAATAACATAACAAAAAAGAAAACTACAGACCAATATTCCTGATGAACATTAATGAAAAAAATCCTCAGCAAAATACTAGTTAACTGAATCCAATATTATATAAAAAAGATAATACATCATGATCAAGTGGGTTTCATACCAGAGATGCAGGGATGGTTTAACATAGGCAAGTCAACAAATGCGATATATCACATAAACAGAATTAATAATGAAAACCATACGATCATCTCAATAGACACAGAAAAAGCATTTTATAAAATCCAGCATTACTTTATGATAAAAACCCTCAATGAAATAAGCATATAAGGGACTTACCTCAAAGTAATAAAAGCCATATATGACAAACCCACACCCAACATAGGGAAAAGTTGAATGCATTCCCCTGAGAACTGGAACGAGACAAGGATGCTCACTTTCACCACTTCTATTCAACATAGTACTGGAAGTCCTAGCCAGAGCAATGAGACTAGACAAGAGAAAGAAATAAAGGGCATCCAAATTAGAAAAGAGGAAGTCAAGCTGTCGCTTTTTTGTTGATTATATGAACATATACCCAGAAAACCCTAAAGATTTATCCAAAAAGCTCCTAGATCTGATAAACTAATTCAGTAAAGTCTCAGGATACAAAATCAAGGTACACAAGTCAGTAGCACTGCTATACACCAACAATGACCAAGTTGAAAATCAAATGAGGCACTCAATCCCTTTTACAACAGCTGCAAAAACAAAACAAAACAAAACAAAAAACACTTAGGAATATAACTTAACAAAAGAGGTGAAAGATCTCTACAAGAAAAACTACAAAACACTGCTGAAAGAAATCGTAGAGGACACAAACAAATGGAAACATATTCCATGCTCATGGGTAGAATCAATATTGTGAAAATGACCATACTGCCCAATGCAATCTACAGATTCAATGCAATTCCCATCAAAAAGCATCATTCTTCACAGAACTAGAAAAAACAATCGTAGAATTTGTCTAGAACCAAAAAAAAATCCTGCATAGCCAAAGCAATACTAAGCGAACAGATCTGGAGTCATCATATGGCTAGACTTCAAAATATATTATAAGGTTATAGTTACCAAAACAGCATGGTACTAGCATAAAAATAGGCAAGTAGACCAAAGGAACAGAATAGAGAAACCAAGAATAAAGCCAAATACTTACAACAAACTGATCTTTGACAATGCATACAAAAACATAAATTGGGGAAAGGGCACCCTACTCAATAAACGGTGCTGAGAAAACTAGCAAGCCACATGTAGAAGAATGAAACTGGATTCTCATCTCTCACCTTAAACAAAAATCAACTCAAGATGGATCAGATACTTGAATCTAAGACCTGAAACCATAAAAATTCTAAAAAATAACATCAGAAAAACTCTTCTAGACATTGGCTTAGACTAAGAGTTCATGACCAAGAACCCAAAAGCAAATGCAACCAAAACAAAAATAAATACATGAACGAGACTTAATTAAACTAAAAACGTTCTGCCTAGGAAACAAAATAATCAGCAGAGTAAACAGACAACCCACAGAGTGGGAGAAAATATTTGCAAACTATGCATCTGACAAGGGACAAATATCCAGAATCTACAAAGAACTCAAACAAATCAGCAAGAAAAAAACAAACAAACAATTCCGGCCGGGTGCGGTTGGTGGCTCATGCCTGTTAACCCCAGCACTTTGGGAGATCACTTGAAGTCAGGGGTTTGAGACCAGCCTGGCCAACCTAGTGAAACCCCATCTCTACTAAAAATACAAAAATTATCTGGGTGTAGTGGTTCATGCCTGTAGTCCTAGCTACTCAGGAGGCCGAGATGGGAGAATCGCTTGAACATGGGAGGCAGAGGTGGCAGTGAGCCGAGATCCTGCCACTACACTCCAACCTGGGTGATAGAGACCCAGTCTCAAAAAAAAAAAAAAAAAAAAAATATATATATATATATATATATATATATATATATATAAAATATAATAAAAAGAATACCATCAAAAAGTGGGCAAAGGACATGAATAGGCAATTCTATTTTTCTACGAAAAAATGCTCAATATCACTAATTATCAGGGAAATGCAAATTAAAACCACAATGCAATACCACCTTACTCCTGCAAGAATGGCCATAATTTAAAAATAACAATAGATGTTGGTGTGGGTGTGGTGAAAAGGGAACACTTTTATACTTTCGGTGGGAATGTAAACTAGTACAACCACTATAGAAAGCAGTATGGAGATTTCTTAACCAACTAAAAGTAGAACTACCATTCGATCCAGCAATCCCATTACTGGGTGTCTACCCAAAGGAAAAGAAGTCATTATATGAAAAAGACACATGTGCTTAGTTCCCAGTTGCAAAGACATGGAACCAACTTAAGGGCTCATCAACCAATGAGTGGATAAAGAAGATATAATATATATATATGTTTTATATATATATATAATGGAATGCTACTCAGCCATAAAAAGAAATGAAATAATGTCTTTTGCAGCAACTTGGATACAGTTGGAGGCGATTATTCTAAGTAAAGTAACTCAGGGATGGAAAATTAAATATTGTATGTTCTCATACATACAATGTGTATGATATGTTCTCTCTTAAAAGTGGGAGTTAAGATATGAGGTTGCAAAGACATAAGAATAGTATAATGGACTATGGGGACTCAAGGGGGAAGCCTGTGATGGGGGTGAGGGATAAAAGATTACATATCGGGCAGAGTGTACAGTGCTTGGGTGACAAATACACTAAAATCTCAGAAATCACCACTAAAAAACTTATCCATGTAACCAAAAGCCACCTGTACCCCAAAAACTGTTGAAATAAAAATGAACATTTTAAAAAAAGAAATGTTCTGTATCTTGATCGGGGGGTGGATACAGGGGAGTATGTGGTTTGTCAGAAATCACTGAGACTTGTATATGTCACTATATGTAAATTAAACCCCAATAAAATAATCAAGCTACAAAAAAGGACATTCAAACTCCCCCTCCACAAAAAACAAACATCAAAATAATGATTTATCACATTAGAATGCATTTTACAAATTAAGAAAATTTAAAAGCATTTAATGATGTAATACTCTTAGTTTATAAACAAATATTATAAATCAATAAAAGCAAATTATCTCCAAGAAAAACATAAGTAGAAACTATAAAAATCAATTTACAAAAAATACGATATACTTTTGGTAACTGTCTCAAAGTCACACAATTACTTTGTTGAAGAACAATAACTCAAATTTAGATTTCCTGATTCCTTTTCTGTTACACCAAGAGAACGGAGATTGTATCAACAAATGCTGAAAACATTTAAGGGCATGATATTCTCAGAATTGTAATAATAATAATTCTCTCCAAAAGGATGACATGGTTATCAATAGAATGTTCTTCTCTTTTTAAGTTAATAAAATTCAAGTAATTCTAAAATAAGACAATTCTGAGAGAAAATTTTAAAAATTGACAGAAAACAGTAAGTTACAAATACATTACAATGCAGTTATAATTAAAGTGTACTGGTGCAAGAACAGACAAATAACTTACTAGGGCAGAATTACATACTTTCTTTGTATAGAACTTTTAAAGGGAAAGAGAATATTAGTTAATAAATTACATTGAGATAAGCAAGTAATTTGGGAAAAAAACAATTTAACGTCTCACTACACCATGCACTAAAAATACAAAAAACTAGCCGGGCGAGGTGGCGGGCACCTGTAGTCCCAGCTACTCCGGAGGCTGAGGCAGGAGAATGGCATAAACCCGGGAGGCAGAGCTTGCAGTGAGCTGAGATCCGGCCACTGCACTCCAGCCCGGGCGACAGAGCGAGACTCCGTCTCAAAAAAAAAAAAAAAAAAATTTAACAGTGAAGAAAATAGTATCAAATATAAATGAAATATTTGAGATTAACATTCTGGACACAGAAGCAATTGAAAATAATCTTTAAGGAAATGAGACAGATGGAGAAATTTTGATTTGTTAGGTTATGATGAACTTCAACTGACTGCTAATAAATTCAAAGGTGAAAACAAGAGGCACATTTTGCCATGCAAAAGTTTATTTTTAAGTAAGATTCTAATTTTAATTGAAGCATAATATTTATACAGAAAGACGCACAAATCTTAGGTGTGCAGTCATTAATCCCTACTCAAAAGTAACCTATATTCTAACTTCTAATACCACATATTAGGTTTGACTATTTTCAAGCTTTATATACAGGCAATCATATGGTATATAATATTTTGTGCATTACTTAGTTCCATCAACGCTATGTAAAATTCTTTCATGTTATTATATGTAGCATTCATTTTCACGGCTGTATAGCATTCATTCTGCTGTTTGCCATTTTGATCTATTAAAGTAATGCTTACAAAAACATTGTTGTACATGTTGTTTGGCACACATATGCACACTTATGATAGAATTGTTGGTTTATAAGGAACATCTATTGTGATGTGTTTAGGTAGATACACCAAACAGCACACGACAGTTCCCACTGTTCTGTATTCTATACTTGGTACTCCCTCCACCTCTTTTAGCCATTCAGAAATGGAGGAATGGGAGGTATTATATTATCTTACCGTGATTTTATTTTCCATTTCTTCAATTAATTATGATGTTGAGCTATTTGGTACCATATTTTGTGAAGTAGCCATTAAAGTTTTTGGCCCATTTTTAAATTGAGTTGCCTTTTTCTTAACAATTGGAGAAGTTTTAAAAAATATTTTGAATGTAAGTCCTTTGTCATTTATATATAATATAGACATATTTTGTTCAGTGGATTCTCATTTCACTTTCTTTTTTTTTTTTTTTTTTCTTTTTTTCTTTTTAGACAGTCTCGCTCTATCGCCCAGGCTGGAGTGCAGTGGCATCATCTCAGCTCACTGCAACCTCCATCTCTTGGGTTCAAGTGATTGTCATGACTCAGCCTCCTGAGTAGCTGGGATTACAGGCCCACGCCACCATGTCTGTCTAATTTTTGTATTTTTAGTAGAGATGGGGTTTCACCATGTTGGTCAGGCTGGTCTCAAACTCCAGACGTCAGGTGATCCGCTCGCCCTGGCTTCCCAAAGTGCTGAGATTACAGGCATGAGCCACTGAGCCGAGCCTTCATTTCACTTTCTTATGACTGTTATTTTATTAACAGATGTTCTAAATTTTAACAAGTCCAATTTGTCGGTCCTTTACACTTTGCATATTTAGATTTACATTCCACCTGGAATTTAATTTTTTTGTACATTGTGAGGTACAATGTAGGTAGGTAGGATTCAAGTTGAGTTATTTCAAATACAGTTATTCATTTGGCACAGCCACATTTATTGAAAAGAACTTCCTTCCTCTCTGCACTGCAGGAACATCTTTGTAATAAATAAGTGACCATATATGTACAACTTTGTTTCTGTTCTTTTTGCTTGCTTACTGTCTTTGCCCAACACTATACTATTTTAATTACTGTAGCATTATAATAAATTTTGATATCTGATAGTGTGAATTCTACCTCAATATTATTTTTTATCTTCTTAATTTTTTAAATTGCTATATACATATGCGTCTGTGAGGGAGAAAGTGAGCCAGAAAGTGAGAGAGAATCACTTTTAAACTTTTACCCCCAAAATGCACACCTTCTAGGTTTTTTACTATGATTGCATTGAATCTGTAGGTAAATTGTGGGAGAAATTACATCTTAAAATACTGAGCCTTCCACTTTATGAAAATTGTATATCCTTCCGCTTATTTATGTCTTCTTTGATTCCTCTCCATAAAGGTAGTTTTATTTTCAGTATAAAGTTCTTGTATGTCTTTAAATACATGTATTTTAAAGATATTTGATTATTTTATGCTATTCTGAATTCTACCATTTAAATTTTAATTTCTTTAAGTTGCTGGTGTATAGAAATACAAGTGATTTTTGGATATTTGTGCATTCAGTAATATTGTAAAATTCACCTATTAATTATATGTTTTACCTGCATAGCTTTTTTATTTTCTATGTGCAGAATCATTGTTTTTTGTGCATAAAAGAAGTTTTATTTATTTCTTTCCTATGTTATGCCTTTATTTCATTCTTTTATCTTATTCTATTGGCTAGGTCATCTTTCAAATAATGATGAAAAACTACAAAATTATTTAGATAGGTGGTATTAACTCACAGATTTTTGTACACTATCCATTATCCAAAACTTCCCCTTTTTAACTTTTTTATTTGGATTTTTTCCCTTTAGCTATTACTTCACAATACTTAACATTATAGGTTTTGAATATAGATAAACAAAAAATGTAACTGAACTCTGTCTACTTGGAATTGAAGATTTAGCCAAAGTAGTTGGCTGGAAACCAGCAAAATGAGTTTAGTGAATTAGTATTAGATGTCATTTCTTCATAATAGTCCCCATTTCTCTGCATTTCCGTGAAAATTCTGTCAGTAGTTAAAAGTTCCAAAGGCCTAGCATTGTTCATTGTCTCTGTTTTTCTGAAACATAAATTAATCATCTGCTATGAAAAAAATCACTAAGGAAGGAACACTATTTTGGTGGAGGAAAGAAATGACAGGTGAAGAAGAGGAGGATAATTTGGAATTCAAGAATCAAAAAGCTCTGGGTACAGTCAGAATAATAACTTCATAAAAATTTAACTTTGAATTGTCAATTATTTCAGAATTGGAAATAACTTTTTAGCCTGGTATATATAGCAGGTGCCAATAAATGTTTCATTCTCAGAGAGCTAAAGAAATAATTTAAGTCACTATTTACACCACACACACTCTACCTGTAGTAGCTAACACAGTGACTTCTGTTTCTTTCCTTACCACTGGCACTGTGATTGACTGGCTTGCGATTGACTGGCTTAAGTCTAATAAACATCTCGCTGAGGCGGAAGACTTCACACTTTGATGCTCTATCTTTGTATCTACTTAATTCGTTTTCTCACCACTAGAACCACCACTTTTATATACCCATTTTCTACTCACTTTACAAATGAGAAATGTCAAAATGCAAAAAAAAAAAAAAAAAAAAAAAAAAAATTAAACAATTGCATAAGCCGAGACAATGAGCAAGGTGACAAAGGTGCCTAAATGGAGCCACTGGCTGGCAGACATCATGCCCACAGCACCTCAGCACCACAGCACACAGGGCTCCCATTTTCTGCTAATGTCTCCGCGGACTGGCAGAGTCGGTGTTCTAAAGATTGTTTGGAACTTGACTATAGCAGTATTGAGGTCCACACTTGACTGTAGCAGTATTTGAGGTCCACACTTGACTGTAGCAGTATTTGAGGTCCACTTGTAATTACGTGCTGCCTTTTAGACATTACCCTCCTCATTTGAAGTATATACAAATAAGAAAGGCAGGGGAAGGAGCAGCCCAAGTTAAAAAAAAAAAAAAAAAGAAGTAATCAGTACAAAAGAACAGAAACCAGTAAAAAAGAGGGAGGGCTAGGGAAGTACCAGTGAACTGAGGAAGGAGGCCTTCAGCTGTGATTTAAAAGTGGGGAGGATTTTAGGCTTTAGCAATCTGGACCTAAATAGGTGTAGATATATAGAAGTGCATATAAATATAATGACGTACTTATGTTCACATACATGAGTGTATGCATACACACATACATGGGGGCAGGGGAGAGAAACAGTTGAGTTTTTCCACAGTTTCTTCATAACTCTGTGTTCCAAAACATTAAGTATTCCTGCATAACAGGAATTCAGGTGTGTTTTTTAAAATATGCCCCAACTTTTTTTCTGAATTTTATGTACAATGAAGAAGTACTAGATTTAAATAATAAGATTTAAGTAGAATTATAAAATCATTAATGAAAAATAAATATAATAAGATTTAAACAGAATTATAAAATCATTCATGAAAAATAAATATAATAAGATTTAAACAGAATTATAAAATCATTCATGAAAAGTAAATATAAGTAGGGAGTGTTACGTTTTCAAGTAGGAAGACAGTGTCAGGAGTAGAGAGATCTTCTCTACCTACACAAATACCCCACAGGAGTCTCTGTTGAAGTTCGTGGGCTACAGAGAAGCCTGACTCTCAGGAAGTACCGATTGCTCCAGATCAATTATTTAACTTACTCATTTTGAATCAAGTTGTATCTGGCTCTAAGCCTGTATTGCATATTGTTTTAATTTTTCTGTATATTATGTCTCGACATGTTGAAAAAACTTTATGGAGGAGACAGACAGCCTTCCCTGAGCCAGCTAATTGTCAGAGCCCAACCCAGCCCCAAACATGCCTCTGATATGCAAACTAACCAACACACAGCCGCACCTCCTCTATCCTGCCCTTGCTCCACAGGAGGCAATATTCCTCTGCCCTAATCATCCCAGGGCCAGGTGCCAGGCAACTCCCTAGTGTGCCACCCCTATAGCTTAGGGCCTTCTGAAATTATGCAAAGCAGCCAATCCTAAAGTGTTCACCCACCTTGCCTTGTCTCTCCTGGAAAACTCCAGTAAAGGCTCTGGCCTAAACCTTCTCGTTGTCTTGCCTTCTGCCTCCTGACCATCCTGGCGTCTTCCCCACGTGACTCTGCTTGGCACTAGAAACTGTGAGGATCATGAACTTTGTTTTACTGAGCCTCTCCAGTGTCTCCTCTTGTGACCACAGCTGGCTGACCATCTTATATGAGAATACAAAATGCCAAACACAGTGGCTCATGCCTATAATCCCAACTCTTTGGGAGGTTGAGCAGTGAAGATCACTTGAAGCCAGGAGTTTGAGATAAGCCTGAGCAACATAGCAAGATCCTGTCTCTAAAAAAAAAAAAAAAAAAAAAAATTAGGCAGGCATGGTGGCATGCACGTAGTCCCAGCTACTGGGGTAGCTGAGGCAGGAAGATTGCTTGAGCTCATGAGTTTGAGGCTCCCATGAGCACTGATTGTACCACTGCACTCCAGCCTGGGTAACAGTGAGACTGCATCTCTAAAAAAATAAATAAATTGAATAAATAAATACTTTTTAAATAAAAATTACAAAACAAAACCCTCATTTGTCAAGTTTGGTAAAAGATTCAATCTACACTACTTTTTGGGGACCCCTCCCTGCTTCCTGCCCCCCTGGGATTTAATGAAAGGCTCCTGGCTAACACAGCCAAGGAAACTGGAGAAGGGCTTCTGGTGTTCAGGCCTCAGAGGCTGTGCTGCCAGTGCTCAGGCTCTTGGGCATGTGAAGTTGCGAGAAGGACACCTGCTAGTGCCCCCTCCCTCCCCACTCCCCACTGCCAGACTCTGCCATGGGGACATCACTGACTCCTGGCACCCAACACAACCATCCCACCTTGAAGCCCTGCCATCTCCAGGTTCAGAGCTCTTCCACTTTCTCCAAGAAAAATTGGAAATCATAGTTTCTGGGAAAATCTCCTCAATATCTTAAAGTTGGCCACCAATTAAACATCTTATGTGCACTGTAGCTGTCTACATGGCCAGGGGTTGAGTTTGCCTGAACTCAGCCCCCAGTGGCCTGGCAATGCTTCCCATGAGGGTGAAGTGGCAATTCCACATTCTCTCTTTTCTGCTGATAAGCCGACCCAGCAAAAGCAATAGCACTACTGCTAATTTTTCAGTAACTCGTCCTGTTGTGAAAGAAGTATGGGTGCTAACTGCATGTGTTTGAGGTACCAGGGAACCTCAAAAATAATGGAAAAAAAAATGACCAAAGTCATTATTTCCAAAATGGGCATAATAAAGCCCTTGCCTTCCAGACTTTACAAGGTTGTTGGGAGGATCAAATGAGTTGGGATGCTACAATGCTCTAGACGAATGCATATATGGTAAAGAAGTTGGGTAGTACCAGGTGGAAGAAGAGAACAGATAGGGAGTACAGGGAGAGCTGCTGGGACTACTGTTGCTCAGAGCCACTCTTGCTTCCTTTACATTTATGATACCTGTTTGCAACAGTGAGCACTGCCGTTCTATGTAGCCAAACGGGAAAAGGACAGTCCTTTTCCATGTCATGTAGCTTCAGAATTGCCACCTGTACATAAACGGGTTGCATTACCCAGGAAGAACCAAACAGTTTTACGTACCAGCACCATACTTTATAAATGGCGATACACTCATGTCTAATATCCTCTTTTCACTATGGAAGGTCAGTCAGCCACAGTGTGTTTGTCCATTTTGCGTTGCTATAAAAGAATGCCTGACGCTGGGTAATATAAGAAAAGAGGTTTATTTCACTCATAGTTCTGCAGGCTGTACTAGCATGGCACTCACATCTGCTCAGCTTCTCATGAGGCCTCAGGAAGCTTACAATCATGGTGGAAGGTGAACGGGGAGCTGTCATGTCACCTGGGGAGAGAGGGAGCAACAGGAGAGAGGAGGAGGTGCCAGGCTCTTTTTAAACAATCAGCTCTTACATGAACTAACAGAGTGAGAGCTCACTTATTATCATGAGGACAGCAACAACACATTCATGAGGGATCTGCCCCATGACTCAAATGCCTCCCACTGGGCCCACCTCAAGCACTGGAGGTCACGTTTCAACATGAGATTTGGAGAGTCACATTCAAACCATGTTACCGAGTGTGTCCATTCTAGAGTAGAATGCACAGGAGCAGAGACATGTGACCGATCGCAGAGGAGAGGACCTTGTATCTGTGGCTTAGCCCTCTGATGCCCAGACAGATAAATGGAAGAGAACTGGAGAAATTAATAAAAGAAATTCAGGATATCATATGCACAGAGGCTTTGCTGGCCATAGTACCACTTTGTGTTTCCTGTTCTTCTTTGTGGTTCTGCTGACATTATTTATTCATGATAACAGGGAATTAGATTGTGTTCTTCAGGGCAGCGAAACAGATGTGAAATGCAGCAAATGCGAGGGGGTGTGTGTGTGTGTAAATGTATCTAAAATGGGTATGGGGACATATAAAAGCTTCACAAATCACAGGACTACCTTATATGTTTTGTAAAATTTTAACATGTGCAAAGCACTTTTTAATGTGTTCTTTCATAAATTATGCATGTTGATGAACATCATAATTTTATGGGATTGGGCAAGAGGGAAAGCCCAAGGTGTCTAGGGTTTCAGATTGCAAGCACAGCTGAAAGAGTCTGCTCTTTCTGGAAAAGGCCATCAGACTCAAAGACGACTCTTCTTTGTGCTGCTTCTGCCAATCCACTCTAGATCTGCCCCTTCCCCTGAGAAGTGCTGATGAGGATGAAAGGGCCTGTTGGAGGGTCTAAGAAGGATGAGCAGCGCAGGCTGGAGGGAGCCACTGACATTGCAAGAGGCACAGAGTGTGCTGCTTTGGACAACTGTCCAGAGTGGTGCAACCAGACCGGGCCAAGGGGCCTCTTGCACCGACTGACGTGAATGGCACCTGTAGGAAAGTTGCCGATTGTGCATAAACATGCTTCATGCAAACGAGGCCGGCTGGAACCACTTTACGCCCTCGTCTTCCCTCACCCTGCTTCCACAAACACACCCAGACACACACCGACTCATACACATGCAAACACATTCAGGCCCTGTGTCCTCCCAAAGCCTCACCTGGCGTGGACAGCTGGCTAGCTCTCAGGAGGGAGAGTCAGAATAGAACAGAGCAGATGTTAGCCATACGAAAATGCTGAAGGAGAAACACAGGGCATGCGGAGCCACGGCGGGAAGAAGGAAAGGTACGTTAGAAACTGCAGTAGCAATCATGAAGTAGTACGTGAATCTGGATTGTATACCAGCTTTCAGCCAGAGATCTCAGAGAGCTTCACTAGCATCATTAGAGAGGTTATCATTTCCATTTTGGATGTGGGAATGCATCGAGGGAAAAGGGTTGGATCCCTTTGACCAAGGGGCGAGGAGCAATCCTGATGGTGAAGGAGCCCAAGGTTGTTTCTCCATTAGACTGGTTCAGATGGTTGAGAATCCAGGATGCACAGTGACCTCAAACATCCCTACCCTGGGCACTCTCAGTGACCCCAGGTTGCAGGACTTTCCTTTCCATTAATAATGGATCACATGCCACAGAAGGGAGGTCTCTAGTCAAGCGTTTTGTCCCTGGTCCCATCCTGCTAAATATTTTAAACAATTTTTTTGTGAAAACAAAACCAATCTGATTATCAAATTTGCAGCTGCCAAAAGTTAGGGGAGATGACTCATTTCTTAGATAACAGAATTGCTTTGCAAAAAACCTCTACCAAGCTGGAATGATTGACCTGACCTAACTTGATAAAATTTAAAAGGAATCAATGGAAAGCCCTAAACTCAGGTTTAGAAAGTCAGCTGCGCTGACACATGACATAGAAAACCAATAATAGCAATCTTTTTGAAAAAGAATTGAAATGTTTAGTTGACTCTGCAATTTAGAGAAAAACTTCTAAGAAAGCTAATGCAACCGAAGACACATTCATAGACATATAGGGTCATGTAGTCATAGAATATTATTACTGAAGGTGACATTAGAGGTCATTGCATGATGGAGCAGAAGTCCTTCAAGGTTCAATATCAGACTAGATAGAAAGGATATAACATGGGTTCTATCTTGTGCATCAGCTCTAATCAATGAGAAGTTGCTGCCTGGAGAACCACTTTTGAGAAGGATTCTGAATTCTTATCTGGGCTCAGCAGAAAGGAGGGCTGTGAGAATGGAGTGATTCTGTCGTGGCCTAGAGAGGGAGTCCCAGGGCTACAGATGTAGGAATAGAGAGCTCCATGGGCCTGCCTGCTCAGCCCCATGGAGCTCTGTATTACACTGCATCCTGTTGCAAGCACCTGCAACCCCTGCCTAGGCACGTTCTCTTGATCTGCACATGGGGGAGGCTGGGTGTGCTATGAAGTAAATCCCTCTGATAGATGGGAGTGGGAAGATAAATATCCCTGACATCCTCGCCCCTCAAAGGGGAAAATCCTCAGGTGTGCTCTGCAGCCTCTCCTAGAGTTCATCAGCAAGTTAAGTCTCAGTTGCCCATAGCAGTCACCGTTGGATGCCTTTCTTGTCTGTCTCACCTCCCCAGTCCTCCACAGATGCTTCCAAGAATCACCTCCCAAATAAAGCACTTTCACCCAAATCTTTGTGTCAGGATCAGCTTCTGGGGACACTCACCCAACACAGCTTCTTGTTTTTCATTCTTGATAAAACAAAGAAAACAATAAAAAACCCAACAGGAGCTGGGCGACATGATCAAGTATAGTGTGAAGCACTAGATCACTGAGAACCTGAGAGATCAGGATTATGAAGGGCCTGGTGTCCCTCAGCCAATAAGGAAGAACTCACAGAAAAGGGTGATGATTCTGGGAAGCAGAGAGGGCAGAGGGCAGAAGGCAATGCTTCCGCTACACAGAGGCAGTTGAGCATTGAGGTTATCAACACTGAGTTTGGTTTGGCAACCCTGGGTATACAGTTCAGAGTTGCCACCTACTAGAAGTGTAATCTTAGATATGTTTTTTACCTTTTTTAAACTTCTCTAAAACTTTGTGTCCTTATCTGTAATATAGACATTGTAATCATGTCTACCTCTTAGTGTGACTTGGTGAATTAAATGTAATAATGCCTGACTCATAGTAAGCACAAAATAAACACTAGCTATGTAAGACAAGCAAGACTTCTTTTTAAGCTCTTGAAGGCATTATTAGAGCCAGTGTTTCAATATTAAAGGCAATCAGATTCACATTTAAATTAATCAGATCATTATTTTTAAATCATACTGATAATGTGTGTTGTCTGGCAATGAAACTGGCTTCCTTGTGAATGGCCAGGAGGAGGCGAGAGTTGGCTGTGGGTGGGTTTGGGACAGATGCCCCCTCTCCCTTGCCCTACTGCTTTCTCCAGCCTCTTCCCCCAGCTTTCTTCCTTACCTCCCCCATTTCCCATCCAAGGCCCTAAACTGTTTAAAATCTCCAGGGACTCCTTTGTTTGCTTTCCTTATAAGCATATTCCTGGCAAATGCAGATCTCAAGAGACTAATTTGGTGCCATCTGGAAAGAGCACTTTCGTCTTCCCCAGCACTTCACTTCCAAGATGCATTTGTACCAAGCCCCAAGGCAAGTGGCTGGGCAGCACAGCTTCAGAGGAACATATGGTGGAGGGAAGCCACCCACGGGGACCCTGGAGAGGAGCTGAACACGGACTTCCTTTCTCCACTGACTGGGGTTGTGAACAAAAGGTTCATGAAGACTCCTGCAGCAGGATTGAATAAAACCAGTGTCACGTGGTCATCCTAGAGCAGGACCCAGTCCATCAGGACTGGGAAGCTCACATCGGCTAGATTGCAAAGTAGACAGGAAACTACCTTCCTTCCTAATCCTCATCCATGCCCCCTCCTCCATGCAGTCTACCTTCACTGTCTCTCCACACTCCACATTGCTACAGGGCCATTTTACTATTACACTCTTTAGAGAGAGGACACACACAACAAACTGTTACTTTATGAGAATATCTAAAATATGAAAAAAGTATTAGCGCTAGATCATACACCAAATACTCCCACCAACATCAAAATTAACAAGGGATTGTTGGTATACCATGATGTCAATTCCTCTACACATTTAAGTTATTACTTACTTAAAAATCACTATATTTGAAAGTAATTTGCAGTTTAGAATTTATCACTTCACAAGAATTCCCGAGTAGGCCCCAGGGCCAATGATATTAGATAAAACACAGTCAAACATAAGGGCGTTACTTCCATTCTTCCATTGCTGAAGTAATTTTTTTCCATTTAACAAGCATTGATTGATTGTCTACATGCTGGACATTGTTTTATATGCTGGGGATTCAACCTCAAAAAAGACAAAGTTGGCTGAGCACTGTGGCTCGTGCCTGTAACCCCAGCACTTTGGGAGGCCAAGGCGGGTGGATCACGAGGTCAAGAGATCAAGACCATCCTGGCCAATATGGTGAAACCCTGTCTCTATTAAAAAATACAAAAATTAGCTGGGCGTGGTGATGCATGCCTGTAGTCCCAGCTACTTGGGAGGCTGAGGCAGGAGAATCGCTTGAACCCAGGAGGCAGAGGTTACAGTGAGCCGAGATTGTGCCACTGCACTCCAGCCTGAGTGACAGAGCGAAACTCCATCTCAAGAAAAAAGACAAAGTCTTTGCCCTATGGGGAAATTATTTCAAACATTAAAAAATAATCAATAAAATTCACTGTGGAATGCAATTCCCTAATGATATATGTGCAATGATCTGCGTGGAAACTATCACAGTCGGAGTACCAACTGGGCCTGCAGAACTCCAAACGCACCAGCCCCAAGTGGCTGCCTTGTCCATTATGTACATTGTTAACTCATAACTAAGAAGAAGCAACAATGTAGGGAGAATGTGTGAATCCATGCTTTGAGGCCATGTAGAGAAAAGAGTAGAGACCACAGAGGTAGCGCACCAAGTCATAATACCCTGGAACTCAAGGATGTGTCTTAATTATTTTTATGTTTCCTGCCCCTGGCATATCATAGGAGCTCAACGAGTATTTATTAAACTGAAAAACCTAACATATAGCGCTGGCATTACAGCCAATTTTGTTTTATCCTTGGCCTTTACTGTTGAATATTGTTTAATTCGCTGGTTTGCTCAAATTCTCTTGATGGTGCTTGTGCACGAACAATGCTTCCCTGCAGTGAGGCATCCTCTTTTCCTTAGCTTTGTTCTTCCTCATTTTCTCCTTTTAAAACTTAGTTTTAATTGCAAGATAAGCTGGGGCTATTGCAGAAAAATCAGCAAAACTCAGCACAAAGAAGAAGAAGAAAAAAATTCTCTTCTTTTCCTGCCACCTGGCAATAATCAGTATACACATTTTGGTAAGTCCACTTCTATATCTTTTATGATGTATAATTGGAGGAAAAAAATATATATACATCCCCTTTCCAAGTGCCATTGTCAATTTACAGGCATGAATGGGGGACTATATCCCACTGGGAGTTAATCTGGCCCTGGGCCATTTCTGTTTGGCCAGATCTACCTACTGCCCAAAGTTGACCACTGAAAGTCGATGGCTATGTTGTTGAAAAAGGCATGATGTTAAAGGCTGTTTCCTGTGGATCAGGGGAGCCTGGGCTGAGCCTGAAAGCAGGAGGCTGAACAAGGCAGAACTGCTATTCTCCCTCATGAGCGTTATCTCCATTACAGGCAAGGGAACTTCTGGAAATGATGTTGCATTGAAGAAAATGGTTTTTTTAATTACTGTGGATTTAAACTGTGAACTCTGTGATGCAAGCCGGCATGTTTTATCTAGTAGATGTCCACTGGAGGGTCACAGAAAGAATCAAGTTACATATGTACCCCTCAGTGCAAGTGAGAGAGCTCATGGGGTTGGAGCGGGGAGATGGTCAGTGCTGAACTTGAACTGACAAAGCCCAACGGCTTTGGTGAAGATCCCACCACGCCTATTTACCTCCAATGATGGCATCTTCACTGCGTTGTTCAGAATTGGAGACTAGAGTGGGTTACTGAGCTAGGCAGTAGAAGAAAGCAGGGTCCTAATCCTGTGAGGTGGCAGGATTTTTCCAAAAGAAAAATATAATTTTTATTACTTTAGAAGAAAGTGGATCTCTTTCCAAGAAAAAAAAAAGAAGGCAGATTTCAATACAGGAGGCAAGACTGTGAAAGCACCCCCATACAAATTTTAACTTCTTGGTTTTCTTCTCTCTTGGACTCCAAGAATAGTCATATTTAGCACCCAGGATAACTTATAGCTACAATCATTCTCTTTCATTTTTTTTAACCCTACAGTCACTCAGGTACAGAGTCACAGGACTTAATGAAGGGGCAGTAGATGAAAATGTGTCCGCCCACATCACCCCTTTGCCGAGGCCAGGGCAGGGTGGCAGTGTGTGCAGAGTTGGTCTTCACTCCCAGAGTTCCAGTGATCTCAGATCTTTCTATCCAAGAATACAGTATGATTTTCCATCTGTTTAATTTGGTCCTCATGTCTTCTAGGAGTGTTTCCAAGTTTTCCTTATATAGTTATTAGATATTTCTTGTTAAAATCATATCTAAATATTTTATACATCTTTTTGTTATTGTAGATGAGGTCTTTGTTTTCATTATATCTTCTAATTGGTTATTATTTCTGTGTATAAAGACTATTAGATTTCTATATGTTAAATTGCTGGCTAATACTTCAAATACAATATGAAATAGTAGTGACTTTATTGCTCCTGACCTTAGCAGGAATGTCTCCAGTGTCTCTCCATCAAATAAGATGCTAGTCTGGGGACTAACATGGACAGATATTGAGATACTTTTTTATTTTTTTTATTTAGGAAATATCTGACTTCTACTTTTTTCAGGGTTTTGAATCATAAATGGGTGTCAATTTCATCAAATATTTTTTCAGCATATACAGCTACATCATATAGTTTTTTTTCCTCTCAGATCTAATAATATATTGAATTACATTAACGAATTTAATATTTAACCAGCCTTGCATTTCTGGAATAAGTTCCACTTGGTCATAATATATTATTCTGTATTATTGGAACTAGTCCATGGTCATAATTTTTCTGGAAGCAAACAGTAAGAAGTGTTTTGCTATATGACTTTATCCATCACACTAAAATAAATGAAAAGAAAAAGGAATTAAATGATATGCAGTATATTTTTCTTCTTTTATATGCTTGTCCTTTATAATTTTCTAAAGATTAACTCTATGGCTCTTGGATAATTTCAGCTAGCCCCTTGAACAACCTTATATATAAATGACTGGGTTTTGTAGATTTGAGCACATTTAATTAATCTGAACAATCTTTAACTATATTCTTCCCTGACTCAGTATGTGTGGTTTGCAAAATGTTACTTTTGACATTAATGAGGTGGCTGACATCCAAGGGGACTTTGAAAACTCCTGTATTTTCAGTCCCAAAAGTCTCTTTCCTTTTCAGTTAAGAGAAGTCTTTCTTTTTAATCTTGTTCTGTGTCTAATGCACAAAGTGATATATTTCTATTTTTTCATCTTTTGGAAAACACCTTTACTTTTCAATTTCACTGTTATCGTACTTGTTCCTTAGCTAGTTTGTTTCCTTCCTTTCCTACTATTTTTTGAAACATTACTGCAACCAATTATTTTCTGCTTCCAAATATTTACTTACCACCTTTCTTTCTTTTTTCTTTTTCTTTTTTTTTTTTTTGGAGACAGAGTCTCATTCTGTCACTCAGGCTGGAATGCAGTGGTGTGATCTCGGCTCATTCCAATCTCAGCCTCCCAGGCTCAATCGATTCTTGTGCCCTTAGCCTCCTAAGTAGCTGAGACTGCAGCTGTGTGCCACCACACCTGGCTAATTTTTTTGTGGGTTTTTGTTTTTGTTTTTGTTTTTGTTTTAGCAGTGACAGGATTTCACCATGTTGGCCTGGCTGGTCTCAACCTGACCTCAAGTGAACCACCCGCCTCGGCCTCCCAAAGTGCTGGGATTAAAGGCACGAGCCACTGTGCCTGGCCACTTCTCACTTTTCTATACTGCCCACTGCTATAGGACTTGCGTACCTCCAATGAGAACTGTCCATCCTACTCCACTGATGTTGGTCTTGAGATGTACTTTGACCAAGGGAATGTGAGCAGAGATGCTATATGTCTTATCTAAGCAGAAACGTTGAGCTGTTGCAAGTTTCATAATTCTTACAGCCCCAAAGTGGTTCTAACAGCTTGGGAAGACTTTTGTTTTTCTCTAACGATACCACTGCAATGCAAAACATTTTTGGAGCTCCTCTTTTGGAGTTCACTTCAGAACCATTTTTGAAAACCTTTAATAGCTTCCTAGCTATTTTTTGAAGGCATATGTATTCATTGAAAACAACCTAAAGTCAACCACAGCCAAGTACATTTTAACGGGTATGAGTATGAGCTTGGATTGAGGAAGCTCTGTATTTAAAGCATGGCTGTACTATTTAATTTCTGTGGCAATTTATCACCTAAAAATGGGAGCAATAACAGTGATGGATATGTTTTGCAACCAGCTTTCATTTCTAGTCTCTTCTAATATTTTTCCCACATCACAGGAAAGAACATTTCCCGGTTAACTTGTCTCCAGCCTTCTCAGAAATGGAATGAGATGCTCTGATTTGAAATTTGGACAGGGAGACTGAACCCATATTAGCTTGCTGGTGGTGGATGGTAGTGCAGAGATGTGTGGAGCCCAGGCATTATGAGGCTGCACTGTGACCTCAAAGGACTCTCCTTAAACCCACTCTCATTTGTGCTGTAGGTTGATTATGACCATTGGTGAAGGCTTCTTGTAATTTCCTAACATGAGCAGTAGCAGCAATTTCCTGATTCCCCAGGCCACATGGTAAACCTCAAAGTTAGTGGTGGCCTTTCTTAAGGTTTTATTCTCTAGCCCTTCTCAATTGGAAATTCCTTATATTAAATCACAATCTATTTAGAATGCTTAGCAAGGTTTCCATTTTTCTGACTGATTACTTTTGCCATAGGATTGCTGTCATAAGACTGTCCCAGAATTAAATAAAGTAATACATTTAAAATGTTTAAGACAGTGTCTGAAAATATTCCATAGCTATTATTACTATTAGGAAGCTGATCAAAATGAACAATACACCCTCAAGTCAAAAAAGGAGGTGACCATCTAGATGGGAGATTGGTACTCACAAGTGGTATGAAAATTGAATATGAAGACAATTTCAGACGAGGAATTAGGCTCCCTAAAATAAGGCTGCCATCACCTGAAAACTCTAAAAAGAAAGACAGTTATTTAAGCAGATGTTTTGATATATTGGTTCTTAAATAATATACTAATTTTTATACATTTTTTGGAGTATTTTGCTCAGGTTTCCCATCTATGTGAGGGAATGTGAGGGTTGTGAACCAGAGGAAGAGAAGCACCTCCTACCTCCTCCTCCTTCTCTGTCTCCTCCTTTTCCTCTTCCTCCTCCAGAAACCCCAGACCCAAGGAAGAACTGAATTGAACAACACCTTCTTGTATTTCCATGAGTTTTTCCTTAGTTCCAACAACACCACACAAAAATCCAACATCACTGGCATTTTAGGAAGGGACTTACCTTATTCACATTCCAGGTGGGTCTTCAGGCTTCCTAGACAACAAGGTTAGATATATGAGAAATCAGATTGCAGCAAAAGTACTGGGTATCTAGGTTGAAGATTGGAAGTGCTTAAAGGGAGAGAAAATAATGTAGAAAGGAGGATCCTAAATATAAACGTTCAGGAAGTTGCAGCCTTGTCAAAGATGGACTCTGTTGCCAAGTACCAATTAAACAATTCACAAATTAACAGTGTGACGCTCATCAGCTCACATTGCTTCAAGGACTGCCTATGAAAATTCCATCATGTTAAACACAAGCTACTTCTGTTGATGTCTTCTTTCTGTGTCTATCTAAATAGTGAATAATACTCAATAGAAGAAGATTAGCTTGAACGTTAGCTAAAAGTTGCTCTATTTTAATCACAAGACACCAAGAAAAGGGAAGTAAGATGTTTCTATTTTCTGTTAACATTACTTGGTTTTATATCTGGACTGAGGGAATCCAATATAGCCTCCTTCTGCATAGTCATCCATAAGTTTAAGTCTTCTCACCTATAGGAGGGGGATAGTAGTAACTACCTTGCAGGGCTGTTGTTAGGATTAAGATAATTTGTGCAAATCATCTGAAAGATTACTGACCCTTGATCAAAACTCCTCCCAAAGGTGGTTAATTCTTGCTGCCTCCCATGACTTCCTCTCCTGTCCTGTGTCCACACAGTCAGGCTTCAGTCCCATGTGCGCTGGAGCTGCTGGCAAGAACCCATTGCAGCATCTCTTCCCATCTTCAGGTTCAGTGACGTCATGCTATTAGCTTGAAACCAGCTCCTTGGGAATATTTATTTTATGGAGATTGGCAAATGCTATAAATCAGGATTTTGTTTTTGTGTTTTGGAGAACCAGATTACCAGCACACTCACCCTGCTTTGTCCCACTTTCCCACTGATTCTGCTCCTACCAAAGTCATTGATGACCTATGTCTGGCTAAGGTCAGTAGTCAGCACATTATCTCCTCTTATTCAAGCTCCCTGGTGGACCACTGCTCTTTCTTTGAATGTTTTCTTCTCTAGAACTCTACACACACACTTTGTTTTCCTCTTACCTTTTCAGTTGTGCCTTTTCAAGTTCATTTGTTGGATCTGCTTCCCCTACAGACTTATAAATGTTAGAGTGGCCATTGCTGTGTTCATTGGCTTTCTCTCTCTGTTAAATACTCTTCTATCCTTACTTGGTCTTACATAGTTATGTGACTGTAAATATAATCTATAAAACTCCCCAGATCTATTTTTTTTTTTTTTTTTGAGACAGATTCTTGCTCTGTCACCCCTGGAGTACAGTGGCACAATCATAACTCACTGTGGTCTCGAACGTCTGGGCTCAAGTGATCCTCCCACTTCAGTTTCCCAAGTAGCTGGGACTACAGGCATGCATCACCGTGCCCAGGTATTTTTCTTTTTTGTTTTCTTTTTAGAGACAGAATCTCCCTATGTTGCTCAGTCTGGTCTCCAACTTCTGGCTGCAAGCAATTCTTTCATTTTGACCTCCAAAAGTGCTGGGGTTATAGGCGTGAGCCACCACGCCCAGCCGCAATTCAATTTAAACTCATACTGCCTACTCAGCATCTCTGCTTGCATGTCTAATCGAAGTCTCACACTCAACATGGCCAAACTACAGACATTCCCCCTCACTCCCACCTGCCCCCCACAACCTCTGCACAAGTATCTTCTCTTTGCTAGAATCTTCTCTGTCTCAGCCAATAGTATTGCCATTTGCCCACTTCCTCAGGCCAAACAACGAGGGCTCATACTTGATTGTCTTCCCACACACTCTTCACAAATGAGCGTAATTTATATGAGTAAAGACCAAGATTCAAGGCTAACAGCTCAGGTATGAACAAAGGTCCACGTGAAAACAGATGGAAAGTTAGGAATGCAGAGTCATCCGGAGCAATTGAAAGGAGGTATTCGGCCTGGCATGGTGGCTCATGCCTGTAATCCCAGCACTTTGGAAGGCTGAGGCAGGCAGATAATGAGGTCAGGAGATTGAGGCCATCCTGGCTAACACAGTGAAACCCCATCTCTACTAAAAATATAAAAAAATAGCTGGGCATGGTGGCATGTGCCTGTAGTCCCAGCTACTCAGGAGGCTGAGGCAGGAGAATCGCTTGAACCGGGGAGGCAGAGGTTGCAGTAAGCCAAGATGGCGCCACTGCACTCCAGCCTAGGCAACAGAGCGAGACTTTGTCTCAAAAAACAAAAAAAAAAAAAAAAAAAAAAACACGGAAAGGAGGTATTCAAGATGAATCTGAAAGTATAGTTTGATGACAGATAATTGTTCTGTAATAAAACAATTATTCTTTAGGCAACAGAAAAATCACTGGAGGTTTTTGAGCCTGATCTGACCATTGGTTTAGAAAGATAAGTTTGACCATGAATTTAGACGACCAGAAAGAATCTGAACTACGGAGTAGGCAGAATGAGAGAAAAACTTCAACTGCTAAAAGCACTAGGATTTGACTGATCGAATATGAGAAGATGAAGAAGAAACAAAAGGTAATTGAGAGGGTTCCAGTTAGTGTCTCCTGGAAAACGGAAATGCCAAGAACCGAGGTAAGGAACAGATGAATGGTAGGCAGATTGTGAGAAGAAAAAACAAAAATCAGGTTGGTTTTAGACACAATGTGTTTGAGATGTCTATGAGGCAGCGAGATGGAGCAGGGACCCTTCTTAGGGGCTGCTGGGCATGCCCCACCAACCTTGGAAATAAAGGAAAATCTTGAGTTCCTTCATGGGAAATTCTAGGCACCTTATCCTTGAGAAGTAAGTGAGCAACCTGAGAAACAAGAAGGTAGTAGTAACTTTAAACAATTGCCAGAAAGTTAATCACAAACTATTTGGTTCCCTATAAAAACTAAAGACAGCATCTTAACATATGTCCCTGAGTTGTTTTTCAGAAACCCGGACTCCCACCTTATGAAAGATGCGGCCTGCTGGCACAGAAACTTCAGATGAGGGAAACTGGCTTCTTCCTGAGGGGTCCGGAGGAGGTCACACCCAGGAGCCAGACCTAATGCATCTTCCTACTGACCCAAATTTTTAAACAAGTTTTTCTTCCTTAACCGATCGCAATTCATAAAGTTGTTAAATCCACCTATAGCCTGTGGACCCCCACTCTGAGGTATCCTTGCTTTTTAGGTCAAACCAATGTATACCCTCCATATATTGACTTACAACTTTGCCCACAATCTCTGCTTTCCTGTCCTTAAAAATCCTTATTCATGACTGGGCGTGATGGCTCATGTCTGTAATCCCAGCACTTTGGAAGGCCGAGGTGGGCAGATCATGAGGTCAGGAGTTCGAGACCATCCTGGCCAATATGGTGAAACCCCATCTCTACTAAAAATACAAAAATTAGTCAGGCGTGGTGGTGGGCACCTGTAATCCCAGCTACTTGGGAGGCTGAGGCAGAAGAATCACTTGAACCTGGGAAGGTGGAGGTTGCAGTGAGCCGAGATCGCGCCACTGCACTCCAGCCTGGGCAACAAGAGCAAAACTGTGTCTCAAAAAAAAAAAAAAAAAAAAATGCTTATTCATAAGCCATCTGAGAGTTGGGGTCTCAAGCACGAGCTGTCTGATAGTCCTTACCTGATGCTCCACAATAAATGCCTAATGTTGTCTCCCTGCAAATCCCAATGTCAGTGTTTGACTTTGCTGTCCCAGGTGGGCAAACTCGAGTTCAGTTCAGTAACAGTGGTGATGAAATGTCCAGCAGAATCAAAGCTCAGAAAAGAGGGCATAACTGTAGAATGATTAGAGGGTACTGAACCATACCCAACTTTGAATTTTGCATTCAATCCAGTACCTAACATGTGGTGAGTGTCCAGTGAATATTGCCAAAGAATATTGTATCTTTGGGAATAATCACTATGGACATGTTGTAAAACTTGTTAGAACAGATTAAACTGCCCAGTGAGAGAAGAGATCTAGGACAGAGACTTGGAGTATCTATCTTTCAAGCACAAGAAAGAATAATCATGCAGAAAGATGGATGTAGGATAAGACTATTGGGAATGGAGTGTCATGGAACCCAAGAGAAAAAGGAGGTTCAACAAGCAAGAGGTTAGTTTCCACACTGCACATTTCTACTAAAATGTAGAATGGAATGAGGGCAGATAAAATGCTGTTGGATTTGGCAGATCATGTGTGAAAAGAATGTTAATGAAGTGGTGGGAACAGAAACCATACCATGGAGGCTATGGAGTGAGTATGTGATACAGGAGCCCAATGGTGCAGTCATGCCTGAGAGTACTGGGTCCTTGTGAAATATCACAGATGTCTCCATAGTCAAGTTTCATAGTTTTCTGGTAGTGATATAGATAATAATGAATCTTTCAGCCCTTCTGTCCATGCATATAACCCTCTTGTCATGGGCATGTGGAAAATGCCCATCATGACAGATCTGTCCAGCTTTCTGTCATGTTTCAAAACCAAACCATACATTTTTACCCAATAACTTTGTGTGGCTGACATGGGGGCATCACATGCCTGCCCCAGGCAATGTCTGGGGAAGAAAGCTTTCATTCCGACTGCCTTTGTTAATGTTTTTCCTAATTTGGAAAGTCTTTCAGTAATTCAAGAAAATCCTTTCCTTCCTCTACAGGAGAGAGGGATCTCATTATGATTGAGAAAAATATCAAGGAAGAGTGAGTCATATTTTCTTGATAGCATAACAAAGTGAAAAATAGGGTGTAGGTAGGTTGAGAGCGATTATAGCAATCTTCTTAGTGGCTAAGAAGATTTCCCATAACCATCATAAATGAATAATGATTCTACAAGGAAGAGATTTAACAAGAGAGGGAAAGGGGGAGTAGGGAGAGGGTGGGGCTGGGGAGAGCACCTAAATGATTTAATGTTGGTCCCCACTGAATCAGTTTTTAATTCCCCTTGTGGCTACTTGAATTAATCTCCCCCAGTGATACTTGCTTGAGATCAATCCTTCCCCTGCCAGGGCCATTTTTCACATGTGTCTCTTAGCTTGGGGGTTTCTGGCCCACAGAGTCAGTAAATTTGACCCCAAGCCTGTCTGAGAGAAGGCTATCAATTCTTAGGGCAGACTTTTTTTCCCTCCCAAACCTAAAATTTGGTCTGAGATTTTACTAAGGTTGAAACCTTATGGAAGGAGGGGGTGCCCTGCCTGCCTTTGGAACTTTGTACAGGCATAGGGCCGACTCTGAGAACAAGGACCAGGCCTGAGACCCCAACACTGCCTTGCCCCAGAGCCTCCTGCCTGCTAGTGGACAGAAACATAAGAAGTGTACTGGAACACAAAAGAAACAAGTTCACCATGACTTTGCAGACTAGCTGAGAATCTCCCTCACAGTTTCCTCATTATCAGGAAGGACTCAGATCTTCCTAGGCACAAAATATTCAGATGCCTTTACTCTGGTGAAATCTCAAGGCAAGCATCTCCCTGGTAATTGCCAGCTCCTCAATTCAGGAAGAGATGCCTTTCTATGCTTGTCCTTAAAAGTCAAAACCCTGCCTAGCAAGACAACCCTTTAACGCATGCCTTCTGCATTTCCCAACTTCCCTCATGGAAAACTAATAAATCAGAGATGATTTTCTGTGCATTGTGTGGTACACGCCGTTACATAAAGAACTTGTTATTTTTTTCTTTTTTTCTCAGGGGTTGCAACATGTCATTTGCCTCCCTCTGGCCTCAT
Organism: Rhinopithecus roxellana; assembly: GCF_007565055.1. Lineage (NCBI taxonomy): Eukaryota > Metazoa > Chordata > Mammalia > Primates > Cercopithecidae > Rhinopithecus > Rhinopithecus roxellana. The sequence continues at coordinate 96,386,203 of NC_044556.1, read as the reverse complement.
TGTTATTTTCTCATTCTCTCCTCCCATATTTTGTAAGAGTGCATTAATTTATTGCCATTTTCATTTTTTAAAACATCTTCCTCCTACCTCAACAAGCATTTTTGCCCAAAGCGAGTATTATCAACTTCCCTCCAGTTCTCCTTGTGTTCATCTGTCAAGTGTTCTTATTCATTCCATTTGTGAAAAAAAGAACTCTCTGGGCCAGCACAAAGCATCTGCTGCTTCCATCCAGGCAAAGAAAGACCGTGGCATGGGGTTTTTATTTACTGAAGGCTCGGACAAATGCAGACCTAAGTGTGCATTCCTGGTGCTCCTGGCTTTGTAGTTGTTACAGATGTTGTTGCCCTGCTAGGAGCAGAAGCCCCTCACAGAATGCAGAAATCAATGCCTGCGTCTCAGCCTTGCTCTTAAGGGTTAGTAAATGAAGAGGGTGTTTTAGAAGCACTATGAACTCACCCTGAAGTTCTCAAGTAATCAGGAACTGCCACTCTCCTCTTCTCTTCTACAAAGGAAATACAAATACATGAGGTAAGAAGAAGACATCTAAATAATAAAAGCCCCAAGTGGAAACTATTGGTAAAAATTAGGAAAAAGTCATTAAAGTTAGGTAGAGGCAAAAGAGAATGGCAATTTCAAGAACTGAAATGCACCTTTGGGGAATTCACGAGGGACTGGAATCTGCTTTGCCACACTGCCTAGGGGCAGAGGATGTGAAACAGGCAGGGGCCAGGCAGCGGAAGGAGGACTGTGGCTAAGGCCATCCCAAGCAAGCTCTGGCTGGTGTGCAATTCTCCAAATTGGGGAGGTTGTTCTAGACAAACCCTTGGATGTTTTTGAATATTTACCCTCAGCTTTGCTGAGCTGAGCAGATTAAATAGAAGTTAAATAGAAGCACTTTGCATCTCAAGCATTCACGTTCTCCCAAGTGTCTGAGACCATCCTGAAGATTGAGGAAGGCAGATCTACAGAACCAGAAATTGAAAATACTCCTTTTCATATTAAGAAATCTACCTGAATTACCAGGTACCTCTTGAGAGTCACTTTTTCTAGGTTGAGTACAGTGTTCTCACTTGACTGGGTTACGTCCTGCTTTAGATTGGTTCTGTTCACTCCATATAGCAGAAATTTCAAAAAAAATTTTGAAGCATGTATGTATATGTTGCTTTTTTTAAAAAAATATTTTCACATGTATTGACTCTTCTGAGTTTTTCCACAACCGTGAAAGGCAGGCTTCATTTTGCAGGATCAACAAGGTAAATAATCAGCTTAAAATCATACAAGTGCTAAGTAGAAGACAACTTCAGTCCACACCTCTAATCTTTAAATCCTGGATTCTTCCATGACTCTACACTTTTTATCTGTAGACAAAATAGGAGGAGCACAGACCAACAAGAGTAGTATCGAAGGAGATCAATAAGATACAGCTGCAGGATCGACATTGCTCATTGTAAATGTTAAGAATTATCCGACAGTGACTCACCTGATGTGGTTATTGTGGATATATTCATGATGAGCAGGAACACCACAAAATCAATTAAACCAGTCAATATCTGGTTGAGAATTCTCCCTGCAGAGGAATGGGCCCTTGCTGGGCTAGTCATTGTGTTCAATTCTGTTCCTAATGCTAATTTCATCTCAACTATACCACTCTTTCTTATCTTTTAGTAGTTTCACTCCTGGGAATCTCTTCACAGGACATAATTTAAAGGAAAGGAAAAGCTACACACATGAAGTTATAGCAGCATTACCTGTAACAACAAAATATCAGAAGGATTTAATGTCCAATTATGTGGGAATAGCTAAGTTTGGTAGATCAATTTGATAGAATATTATGTGGCCATAACAATGATTATAATGATTATATAGCAAAATAGAAAATACCATAGTATTAAACACAAAAGAAGAATAAAAATGTGCTGGCTATAGTTTGTTGAAAATATAGTTTTGTATAAACAAGGGCTGAAAAAATTAGAGCAGTGGGCTATGCATGAATCTTTAAGAATGATTATTTTACATTTTCTTATGACAAATAAAAATCAAATAAGAAATAATAATAAAAAAACTGTTGCTCAACATTAATTAAGCTGCTGTGTGTGTGTGTGTTTGTGTGTTGTTTAATGATTTATTGTATGGATTTAAAACCAAGAGTCCCTGGAGTTGACATTCAAAATTCTTACTGCTTGCTGGATAATTTTCACTAAGCCTTTTAACCTCTGTAGCTTGAATTCATTCCACTATAGGAAGGGCAATTTTTAGAGTAGGAGTCCAATGCTTCTTGAGTGAATGAATAAATAGACAATGGGAAAAGGTCTCATCGCTGTAGTAAAGGTTCTGTTTCCAATGGATTCAAGAAGCTGTTTTGTCCTATTGTGAAGATGAGGGAAGTCAACTGGGCTGTTCTTCATGCTGGTGTTTGTGATTGCGTCTTCCACAGTGGAAGAGTGTATGTAATATGTACATTTAAAAGCACACCTAAAATTGGATAAAACAATGAGCGCATAAATAGTTCCTGGGGGACAATGAAGGGCAGAATGTGACTCCGTTTCCCAAGTCTCCATTCTGCCTACACAATCAATCACCTCTCAGGTCTCTTTGATACAGGGCTCAAAGTAAGGAGACTTGATGTTATTTCCTAACCCAGAAGGGAGAGAATATGGGTTTCAGAGAGTGCTGAATTTTTAGTACTAAATCCCCAGATGTCGTTGTTCAAGAAAATGGTGAGAACAAAATCGATCCCTTGTCTTTAAAGTGATAAAAGTTTCAATGATAGTCATTCATTTCTGTATTAGTCCATTTTCATACTGCCATAAAGAGCTTCCCGAGACTGGGTAATTTATAAAGGAAAGAGGTTTAACTGACTCAAAATTCAGCATGGCTGGGGAGGCCTCAGGAAGGCCTGGTGGAAGGCAAAGGAGAAGCAAAGCACCTTCTTCACAAGGCGGCAAGAAGGAGAAGTGCTGTGTGAAGGGGGAAGAGCCCCTTATAAAACCATCAAATCTTATCAGAACTCACTATCATGAGAACAGCATTGGGGAAACTGCCCCCATGATTCAATTACCTCCACCTGGTCTTTCACTTGACACATGGAGATTATGGAGATTATGAGGATTATAATTCAAGGTAAGATTTGGGTGGGGACACAAAGCCTAACCATATCAATTTCCTTCTCATCTTAAAATCGTCTGATCACATTATGTCATAGGTCATACTTGCCTTTTTATCACCAATATCAGGTGCATACCCTAGCACAGTGCTGGGCACACAGTAGGTAAATAAAGAGCAGATGAATCCTGCATGAGCAGCAAGGAGACCTGGGCAACCATCAACAGCCTGTGTGCCCAGCCCTACTTGAGGGCCTACTCTCAGGCTCATTAATTATGTTTTTTTTTCTTAAAGAAATGATTTTATTTTGAATAGGTAAATATATGCACACAGTACCAAATGTTTAAGAGAAGAGTATAGAGCAGAAAAGTAAACCTTCTTCCTATTTTTTTTCCACTAAGTCGCCTGGATACCTTTCCAGTGATAGCTCTGCAGTGACAAGCACATATGTACATAAATTTTTTTTAGCAACTGTAAAGCATTCCATACTGTGAATGTACAGTAATTTATGTAACCAGCCTCCAATTTATGCAAATGAAAATGTCAGTTGTTTCTCATTTTTGTCCTTACAAACAATGCTACAAATGCACACCTGCAATTCTGCACACATGTACCACTGCAGTTTAAGTTTCTAGACACAGAACGGCTAAAAGGACGAATGGGAGAATGCATATGGGGGCTAATAGACATCTATTGTCCCATTTGGGATCAGGAAATATTTATAAATTGACTGCTGGAAATTTTTAAATTTATGATGCCTTCCTATCCAAAAGCTTAACGTGTCTTTCCATGTATTCAATTCTTGTCTCATGTCCTTCATCTTAAAATTTCCTTCATCTAAGGCTTACGCATTTCTTATATAAATGTATTCTTAGCCATTTTCTCTTGCTTTATGTTGCTACTGAAAATGGGGTCTTTTCTTATACTCGATCTTCAATAGTCTGCACATATGAAGGCTGTTGATTTTGGTTGTGTTGATTTTGATTGTGTTAATTGTGTGAAAGTTTTTCTACTGATTCTCTTAGGTTTTCAAGCTTACAATAACATCATCTGTGAATATTAAAGCTTTATTTTTTCTTTTCCAAATTGTAACCCTTCTATATTTTTCTTGCCTAACTAAATTAGCCAATATCTCCAGTAAAATATTTTCATTGGTATTAAGGGTGTCTTTGTCATGTTTCCAACTCTTAGTGGTAATGTTATTTTCAATTTCCTTAATCTAGGAGTCTGGCAATAGAATATTTCATGATTTTCTGATTTACTGATATCTGGAAGTAAACACATATGCAATTCTAAAGCATGGCTTTATTATAAATGTTTTGTATAATGTAAGTAATTGTACAATTAATCATCCTGTAACAGAAAGATGAGATGAATAAACCTGATACATTTTTCTATCATTCATACTTCAAAGGACAAAAACTCATCAAGGCGCACCATGGCTTGGATATCAGCTTTTATTTTCTATAACAAAAAGTAACCTTAATGAAGCAATAAATTATATGACAAAATTCAAAGATCAGATAAGGTGAGGATATTAAAAATAAAAGTATTGAATTACGTATACAAGAAGGCCTTGACCAGTAAATGCATGGTTGCTTTTCTCCACAACACGGAATTCACAATACTGGAACACTTCTGAAAAACACCAATTGGTTGAGGATCTTCAAGAAAATCTGCCCAGTGTCAGGCTGTGAGTGGTTGTTCCTGAGATGACTGGGGAATGGTTAGGTTAGGATGATGGTGGGGTGAATATGTTTGTTGAAGCCTGTCTGAGCCTAGACTTCACAGTGAGGCTCCCCTGGCAGTGTGGGAAGCCTCATTTGCCCCAGGCTCAGTTTCTTTGACTCCCCAGCCAAGATTTCCACAGTGCCCATGTGTTCTTAACCAGGTGAACGAGTAAGTTCCATGGTTCAAAATCTCAAAAGGACATTAAAGGAACTTTAGGAAGAGTGCTGGTTAAGAGCATGCTGCCTGTCTGTGACTGTTAGGGTCACTATTACTCCCCATTTTACCAGCTCTGTGGCTTAGAAAAAGGGAATTAGTCCTTTTAAGGCTCAGTTGCATCATCTACAAACACCATCCTTATAAGGTTGATATAGGGATTATAGGATATGACTATAAAGGGCTTAGCATGGTAAGGGCTTAGCATGGTACCAACCCTTACATGTTTCTGGGGTGGGGGAAACCAGCCTTACTGCGGGGAAAGATAAGTTCCCAATATTACACACTAATTTGGAGAAGGATCAATTCAGTTTTGAAATTTCAGAAAGTTGGCCGGGTGCAGTGGCTCATGCCTATAATCTCAGCACTTTAGGAGGCCAAGGTGGGTGGATCGCCTGAGGTCAGGAGTTTGAGATTCTCCTGGCCAACATGGCGAAACCCTGTCTCTACTCAAAATACAAAAATCAGCTGGGCCTGGTGACGAGCGCCTGTAATCCCAGCTACTTGGGAGGCTGAGGCAGTAGAATAGCTTGAACCCAGGAGGTGGAGGTTGCAGTGAGCTGAGATTGCGGGGCCACTGCACTCCAACCTGGGTGACAGAGTGAGACTCCATCTCAAAAAAGCAAGAAAGCAAGAAAGCAAGCAAGAAAGCAAGCAAGAAAGCAAGCAAGCAAGCAAGCAAGCAAGCAAGCAAGCAAGAAAGAAAGAAAGAAAGAAAAAGAAAGAAAAAGTAAGTTGGATGGAACTGGGACTGTTGTGATAGACAGCATGTCCTAACTCAGGCCAGTGAAAGAAAAATGGGTGACCATTTGAAAGCCAGCATTCCAGCAAGGCAAACAGTATAATACCACACATTCTCCCACACCACATCCCAGTCACATCAGATTCTAACTCATCATTTTCAATATGTGCTTTTGCTTATGATCTTGGCTATCTCCAATATAAATTTTTATTGTTGTTGTTTCGATGCTTTTAAATCTAAGCCTTAACTTCTCTTGGATATTTTTATGTTCCCCTGACAAAAACTGCTCTATAGTATGATTGAGGATACAAATCCTGTGTCTCCCAGGGTCAAAGTAGCTTAAGACACTGGGGTTGTCCTGAGGAGGTGGTGTAGCCAGAGGAAGCACTCTGGCCCTTAGCAGGCTTTCTGAATAACACTCTAAGACCAAGTCAAGACAACAGATGAGTTACAGTACATGGTTTAAACATTACTCACCTGCCCAAATACTTCAAAATTTGCAGCAGGGAAATGAACACACTATCTACTAGAGGTACCAAGGAACCCTTATTTGGGGTTCAAATAATTCAAGGCAGTTATTAACTTGCAGAATTTTCAAATACATCATGACCTCACAGAATTATTTCATGATGGTGTCTGTGTAATACAAAACACTTGGGCTAGTGACGGTTAAGATGTCTTGTGTCTGGGAGGCTTTTTAAAAAGACATATGTCGAAGTAGGAATTTGCTATTGGCAATGTGGCCAATCCTGACTCTTCCCAAGTTTTGCTTCACTGGAATTAATTCAAGGACTCCAAGTGCCATGTGACCAGTTCATAATTTTCTGTAGACACAATTATAAATAATTGAGGAATTTGGTTCATCATTGAAAAGTGAAGTCCAGGAACAAGCTAATTATACTTATTATTAAAATATGTAGAGTGTATTTTACTCAAGATGAAGCCATAGGGAACACAATCAGCATATTCACATATTGTGCTTTTGGTTTGTTTCCTGGACCCCAGCCAACCGCTGGCTTCAGCAGGGCCATCTCCTTGACTGAGGACAGAAGTGTGGCACAGCATGGAAGGCTGAGCAGAGCACCAGATGCCTTCTGGAAATGCCAGTGTGACTTCAGGAAATAACAAAAATGGTGTCATATCCATGGATCCTAGTGAAGGCAGGAACATCACTGTCCCTAATCACATATATGAGAACAGAAGCACAGACAGAACCACCACTGGATTAAATTTACCGATCTGTGGCAGGTAGTTATTAAGCTCAACACTCTGCAAAACTGTGAGTGTGGTTTCTACAGCGATGTAAATCAGAGTTTGGACTTGCACTTCCTCAGAGAATGCAGTGCTGTACGATACTAGATCTGTGGCATATGAATAGGAGTTACATGAAAAAAATTCACGATCCATTAAGCTTGGAAAGTTTGAGGTTAGATAAAATCAAGTGAGTTTACTTACTATAAGTTTTCTCAGACTAATATGCTAATGCGCGTTGTGGTTCTCCAAGCAGATATTATGGTATGGTGTATTTATCAAAGGTACTTGACCGGAGAGGGGACTCCTTTGTTTAGAGCATCTCTTGGGGCCACCTTCCTCAGTGCACTTTGGGAAGTGCTGCCTAATTGAAATCAGCCTGTTTTGCAGCTGTCTCAATAGGAGTCCCAGCTGGGCCAAAGAAGCAGCCCAGCAGGAGCCTGAAATGCCCTTGCATTATTGAGTACTGCACTGATATACTAAGGACTACATTGCCTATATAAGTACTCAGTACTCATAGTACTGAGTACTAACTGCCCTGTGTCACTGAGTTCTGTGCTGTCCTACTGAGTACTACACTGTGTTACTGAGCACTCCACTGCCTTACTGAGCACTGCACTGTGTTACTGAGTTTTGCACTGCCTGACTGAGTACTGTACTGTCTTACTGAGTACAGTACTATATTACTGAGTACTGCACTGTTACTGAGTACTGCACTGCGTTACTGAGTATTGCACTGCGTTACTGAGTACTGCACTGCCTTACTGAGTACTGTACTGTATTACTGAGTACTTCACTGTGTTACAGAGTACTGCACTGTATTACTGAGTATTGCACTGCCTTACTGAGTACTGCACTGCCTTACTGAGTACTGCACTGTATTCCTGAGTACTGCACTGCCTTACTGAGTACTGCACTCCCTGAGTACTGCACTGCCTGAGTACTGTATTGTATTACTGAGTACTTCACTGCCTTACTGAGTATTGTACTGTATTAATGAGTACTGCACTGTGTTACTGAGTACTGCACTATTACTGAGTATTGCACTGCCTTACTGAGTACTGCACTGCCTTACTGAGTACTGCACTGCTTTCCTAAATGCTGCACTGCCTGGCATTGAGTGAAACAGGCTCCACGGGAAAACAGAACAGGCTCAAACATTTTATACAGGTTTTCCCTGATCCATCCACAGCCTCACTGTGGGTAAATTTCATAAATTTCCTGATGAAACACAGACTCTCAGGGATCCTTTCTTCAGGTGCAATCATTGCCACAAAAGGAAAATTGAAAGGTGGTATACCACTGAGAGGCTGTTGTCTTACCAAAATATCTTTTGGAAGTTGCATATTAATTTTTCTAAGATAATATTAGATCACAGGAGAAGTAAGGTGAAAAGCTGTTAATTCCAGACTCTGAGGTTAATTAGCTCTCTTAGATCGTGCACCTGTAGGAACGTGTAACAGGTATGATGACAGAGTCTTATGCTTGGTTTCCTTTTTATAGAATCTTGAATCAGGAAATATTTTAGTTGCAGCAGAAGACAAATGCTACAGAGAAAAGAGACATTTTTCCAGAATTCACCCCAACTTCTAATGGGGGCTGAGATGAAAATATTCTCAAATCCTGTGCAAGACATTCCCATGAATGACATGGAAGAGAAATTTTTGAGTGACATTTGGAAGGAAATTCAGCAAATCCGTCTCTCTCTCCATATTCCAATTTGCAGACTCCTCAGTTTCAGACTCATGAGAATGAACATGAGCCACCTTTCCAATGAAAGACCTCAAGGCTCTGTATCTCCATAATTAATTCAGGCACATTAGTTATGCAGGGGGAGAGGATAGCAGCCCCCCGGGTCCAAACTGTTGACATGGTGGCCCACCTCCCCCCCCATCCCGTCTCTCCTCAGGCTTATGCTTCCCGGACACCAGCTGTCACGCAGGAAGCTGCAGCTTCTCTTTCCCCTGCCTCCTTTGCCGGCTGCAGTTGCAGGATCATGGCCTGCAGAGTTTCCTTCACCATCTGGAGCTCCCTCTTGAGAGACTGTGGGCACGTTGTTAAGGAGCACATTTGAAGGTGATGGTGGCCCTCTGCAGCCTCCAAGGGATTGATGAGCACGTGAGCCTACTGGAAGCAGATGGGCACTGCCACCTAATTGCAGTTTCAAGTTCTTTCAAATTGGATGAATTAAATATTAATATAAATTTTATACTTTTTCTTTTAAGAATGACTGCAATTTCTACAATGCCTGAGGTATTGACCATCTCAAGTCAGGTCTTAGAAAGGAAATGGAAGAGACAGCTCTTAGCCGAGACAGATGGCCAACTTAGATGCTCAATGATATGCAGTTGGCGTAACCATAACTCCAGCTAAGCCCCAAGTTGGGGCGGGGCAACTGTCAGATGCAAATACTCTTGACAGTGGAAAGGGTAGAATGCTTGAAATCAAAATCTCGTCGAGAAATACAGGATTTGGGGTCACCATAAGTCGGGAGAGGCATACTGGACCAGACTCAGTTATTAACACGGTCTCTGTTCACCATTAACCAGTCTTGTCACCCTATGCAAACCAGTTAAAGCCTCAGTTTTCTCTTAAGATGATGACTTTGAAACCCCTCCAGGTCTAACCTGCTGTTACCTGTTAGTATATTCCCAGTGACTAGGAAGGGCACTCAAGACTAGATAGAGTCCATCAAAGGGCAGAGAGTCTGCTTTCTCCGGTTTGGTTCGTTGGTTCTTTTTTTTTCTGAAGCTGTTGGGCTCTTCATTTTCTAACCTATAAAGTTATTTCTCACATGGAGAAAACAATCATAGAGAACTTAGCAAACAGTAACAGATAAGGCTGTAGTTCTCTTAAGAAATGGGTTCTCGTCCGGGTGTTCAAGCAGGGGAATGTTTAACCAACAGTGGTTTTTCTGTCCACACATCATCCAGTTCATCCTTTCCCTTTTTACTTGTAGTCAGAACAACTCTAAGGCAAATGCAGGGTGAGAGTTGGGTTTAACAAGCAAACTGATCCATTTTCATCCAACAGGGACCAAGGGGGAAAGTAGAAATATGTTGACACCACCTAAATATGCTGAAGTCATCACATGAAGCCAGACCACTCCAATAGTACTAGATCAGACACGGAGGGAATGGAGAGCTTTGGGAAAGGGAGTCTGACTATTTACAGACCACCTACACTACCATGTGGTTCTCCCAAAGTGCAATGTCAATGCAACGACAAGAGAAAAAGACACCCTTACAAACCACTGTGGAAAGCGTTCCCTTTCTTTTTCTTCTTCTTTTTTTTTTTTTTTCTTTTTTGAGACAGAGTTTTGCACTTGTAACCCAGGCTAGAGTGCAATGGTGTGATCTCGGCTCACTGCAACCTCCGTCTCCGGGGTTCAAGTGATTCTCCTGCCTCAGCCTCCCAAGTAGCTGGGATTATAGATGTCTGCCACCATGCTAATTTTTGTATTTTTAGTAGAAATGGGGTTTCACCAGGTTGACCATGCTGGTCTCGAATCCCTGACTTCAGGCAATCTGCCTGCCTCGGCTTCCCAAAGTGCTGGGATTACAGGCATGAGCCACCATGCCCGGCCTCCTTTCTTTTTTCAACAAGGAACTTCAGAGGATCCTGGGAATTATGCAAACGAATCTCTTCTAAGCAAATGTGCCGAACCACCCTGCAAAGTTCTGGCAGTTTTTCACCTTCTTGAAGCTTCACTAGACTCTATCATTTGTTTAATTTACATGCATTTACTACTAGGGTTCTCTCCTTGCATTTGAACTTGAGGAAAATGGGAGGTGGGTAGGAGGGGGCCCAAGGGAGGAAAGAATCCAATATTCGCCTTTCTTTTTCTTTCTTTTTTTTTTTTTTTAAAGAGGCTTTGGTTGCTTCCATTTCTTGCATAGCTCTGCTAATCTTTAGTGAAAACATATACGACTTCATACAAGCAAAAGCGTAAGTGGTCCCAGACTGAATACCAAACTGGAATTTAATCACAAAGTTATGCTACAACTATGAAGAGCAGGCATGGAACTTAAGCAGTTTATGAATCCTGACAAACTCCTGAGATTTAATTACCTTTGACATGTAGCCTGGGACTACATGCCGCTATTTGTAATGTGCTAAATGATGACAAAGGTTTTTAGAGAGAGAACGTGAATCAAAATGTGATGTTTCTTTAAAAACTCATAAAACTTCTGGCACTGGCAGAACACACTGAAAAGGTTAAAAGTAAGGAGTGAGAAGTTTCAAAAGCAAAAGACGAAGTTAGTCTATAACTAAATTAACACATCAGCCCCTCATACAACAATCACTAACACAGATAGGGGTCAGAAAACCAGCATTTGAGGAGGTAATTCCCTAGCTATGGTGAGCTCGGCAAATCATTGAATGCTTAATTATTCTACTGGTAAAATACTGAATCTCGTACCTTCCTTACAGGGTTAGGGTTCCAAGAAATATTTTTTCCTTGTGAGAGTATAGTGTCTTTTTTTTTTTTTTTTTTTTTTTTTTGAGACGGAGTCTCACTCTGTGGCCCAGACTGGAGTGCAGTGGTGCGATCTCGGCTCACTGCAAGCTCCGCCTCTTGGGTTCACGCCATTCTGCCTCAGCATCCGGAGTAGCTGGGACTACAGGCACCCGCCACCACGCCCGGCTAATTTTTTTTTGGTATTTTTAGTAGAGACGGGGTTTCACCGTGTTAGCCAGGATGGTCTCGATCTCCTGACCTCGTGATCCACCCGTCTCGGCCTCCCAAAGTGCTGGGATTACAGGCTTGAGCCACCGCGCCCGGCCTAGAGAGTATACTGTCTTTTGTGAGTCGTCATGAGATTTAAAGTTTATTTCTTAATATAACAGATGTAACAAATACCTTAGGCTCTGTCAAAGCAGGGTTGGACATCAGAAATCCTAGAAACCTCATTTAATGAGCCTGTGGGGGGAAAAATCATTAAAATAATAATTAAAATAATATTTTATTTGCAAAGTACTTCTCTCTAACCAACCTGCCTCTATGATCCCTTACAAAGTGTGAGTTACAAAGCATTTTGGATGTACTGGAATGGAAGAGTGCCCAGGGAAAAATGCACAATGGGGTGGGGGAAAGCACATTCGAGAATAATTTGTATGGAATGATCCTAATTTTGCAAACAAAGACTATTGAGATAAGCCATTTATAGGTCTAGAAAAGGGCTTCAGGAGGACAAAGTAGTGATCTCCAGGTAGAGGCAATGGGAGGGAAACAGCTTTTTTATTTTCCATACTTCTGTGATATTCACAATGGAAATGCATTGCTTTCATATTTAAATCAATATGTTTATAAAATAAATCACTGGAAACATTTCCCTGTTAAGCAGTTGGGAGAAATGAAAGTGCAGAGAGAGGTCCTCATTCTTTCTTTCATTCATTCAAACATTCAAATGTTTCCTGAGTTTCCACTGTGTGTTAACAAATGTTATGGACACAGCAGTACAGGAGTGAATCAAAGTCACTGCTATCATGGATGGCATAAATACCTACGAGAGCAGCAGACAGTAAACAGGCGCCATGTTGATAGTATGTCCAGCTGTGCTGTGTTCACAGTGAGATGGGAGGAGCTGTGGGAGGACCTGGAGCAGAGGGGTGACATGTCAGTTTGGCTGCTGTGCTGAAAATGGATTAAAGGGGGTAAGGGTAGAAGCAGAGAGTGACCAATTAGGAGACCACTGCAATCGTTCAGGCAAGAAACAATCATGGCTTGACCAGGGTAGTGGCAGTGGAGGTAGGAGAGGTGGCTAGATTCTGGATGTGTTTTGCAGATACAATCAAGAGCATATGGTGACAGACTGGATGTGGGACATGGAAAACGGAAAAGCCATCAAGAAGGACTCCCTGATTTTTTATCTGAGCAAATAATTAGAAAAACACAAAACACATCTGTATTTTATTAAGAAGGAGAGGACTAGGAATGAGCGTTTGGTGTTTTTGGTAGAGGAGGGAAGGAATTGGATTTTAGACAGGATAAGTTGGACAAGCTTATTAGCCAAGAGAAGATGCTAAGTAGAAAATAGATAAAAGTCTGGCATTCATACTGAACCATATATTTTTAAAAAATATTTTGCAACATTTTCTCACTGACTTACAGAAAAATAAGCTATCTCATTTGATATATCTAAGCAAGATCTTAAGGCTAAGTAGTAGCTATAATCAGATTTTCTGATCACTAATCCAATAAGCTCATAGTTGAAGCCCATTGAGACACTTGACCTTGACCTTAATTTTTGTCAAAGAACTGAAAAACAATTGGAATTTTAGGCAAATTGAAATTTTAGGAAAATTCCAAAACTATTGAAATTTTAGGCAAATCCCAAAACTAGAATAAAGGTGCTAACTGCACCTAACTGCAAGAATAGGCCTCAAAAAAGCAGAATAATTCTTATGAGCCCTGTGCCTTAGGGACCTGAGTTGCTAAGTATCTGCCCCCCATAACAGATATATCACCAAGTACCCGTGGTATCTAAGAAAATTAGCAGATTCTTTATAACAACGTCACAGGGATGAACATCCTAACATCTTTAAAACACCTTTGGAACCCAAGCCCATTCTTTACCTCCCTGGAATAGACTAGCCACATGGCAGGTAAGTATGTAACTTGCTAAAAATGTCTGTGTTTGCAATTAGCAAAGGAGTAAGACAGCAGGACACCTGCATTCAGGAATAGATGATAAGGCAATATTGTGATTTGGGGCACCATTTGCAAAAGATTCTGGAATTCTTTAGCTGGAGTCTTCTGTTTTTATAAGAAAACAATTGAGTGTCTTACTGTCAATGAAATGTCCAAGTGAGCATTTCAATGGCTTAGTCAAACTTAGGTCTTCGGTTCATCTGACCTAGTTTGATTCAAAAAGAAACAATAGTACAAGTTGAGCATCCCAAATCCCCAAATCCAAAATTTGAAATACTCCAAAATCCAAAACCTTCTGAGCACTGACGTGATGTTCAAAGGAAATGCTCATTGGAACATTTCAGATTTTGGATTTTTGGATTTGGTGTGCTCAACTAGTAAGTATAATGCAAATATTCCATCATCTGAAAAAATCAGAACTTCAAAACACTTCTAGTCCCAAGCATTTTGGATAAGGGACCCTCTTATCATTTGAAAGTGCTGCTCCTATGCTACATTATTTCTTCTTACCACCATTCCTTCCTGGGTAGCCACTACAGCCCATAGTGCTGGAGAATTTAGTACTGGAGATCCTCATGGAAAAGCCACGAGGATCGCAGTCTTTTAAGAAAAAAGAGGAAAACCTTGACTATACCCAAGACTTGATTCAAAGAATTTGATACTTGTACACGGAAACTCTGTGTTGCCTATCTTGTGCCAAGCCCACCTCGTGCTTAGCCAGAAGCAGGACAGCCCTGTGTCTACACCCTTGCCCTTCCCCACTCACTGTAGGGCTCCAACTCTTCCTTGTCCCGTTTCAAAGCCAAGTGAGAGCCTAAGGAAAGAACTGTGACTACTATATCTGCACCAGCCCACCACTCACAAAGCTTTAGATACTGCCATCTTAGGCTCTGGGTTTTCTTTCTTTTCCTTTCCTTCTTTTCTTCCCTTTTTCTCCCTTCCCTTCTTTCCCTTTTCCCTTCCCTTCCCTTCTCCTTTCCCTTGTCTCTTCTCCCTTCCCTTCTCTTCCCTTCCTTCTCCTTTCCCTCTCCCTTCTCTCCCCTTTTCTTTCCTCTTTTCCTTTTCCTTTCCTTTCCCCTCCTTCCCTCCCTCCTTTCTCTTTCTTTTCTTTCTTTCTCTTTTTCTTCCTTTCTTTTCTTTCTTCTTTCTTTTTCTTTCTTTCTTCTCCTTCCTTCTTCTTCTTCCTCTTCTTCTTCTTCTTCCCTCCTTCCTCCTCCTTCCTTCCCTTGGGAAGGACGGAAGGAAGGAAGGAAGGAATTCCCTCCCTCCCTTCCTCCCTCCCTTCCTTCCTTCCTGTTCTCTCTCTCTCTTTCCCTTGTCTCCCCCTCTTTCCTTCCTTCCTTCCCACCCTCCTTCTTTGGCAGTGTCTTACTTTGTTGCTCAGGGTGGAGTGTAGTGGTGTGCAATCTCAGCTCACTGCGACCTCCACCTCCTGGGTTCAAGCAATTTTCATGCCTCTGGAGTAGCTGGGACTACAGGTGCGCACCATCACGCCCAGTTAATTGTTGTATTTTTAATAGAGATAGGATTTTGCCATGTTGCCTAGGCTGGTCTCGAACTTCTGGTCTCAAGCAATCCACCCATCTCAGCCTCCCAAAGTGCTGGGATTAAGGTGTAAGCCACCACACCCGGCCAGGCTCTGGATTGTTTTTATCTATAAACTATGTGAGTGGAGCTCCATGATCCACATGATCCCTCTTCCAGCCCCTCAGCTCTAGAAGTGGAAAACATCTCCAAGGAGGCAGGACAATTTCCCATAATTCCTGTTACCTTGGTCTGTTCAAGCTAAAAATTTGAAAGTTGAACTAAACCAGGGTCCTACAGAGCTGTGGTGTTTGCGCACAAGCCTGGATGTATTTAGAGCATGCCGTCGAGCACCACCAAAACTAATCAATTGGGCACCATGCACTCCAAATAAGCAGAGAAATAGAATTCCACAAGGGCTTCCCAGACATGAATGTAAATACAACTGCAAACAGAACCAGAGTGTCTCTACTTCGTCTATGACTGAGGGGCAGGCAGAGCTACCCTGAGGGCTTTAAAATATGCCAAAAATGTACATATCACAAGTGTACTTCTTTTCCTTTGAAAGTGTGTTGTAGAAATTGAAGGAGGAAGAAAATGAGAAAATTCCTGCTTAAAAATCCCCCTTAATTTGGAAGGTTTTTGGTTACAACATTTTGAGCATGGAGGAGACACTGCACACAATCAAAATGTTTTTCAAAACATAACTGCTAATTAGGACCCCAGATGACTGTGAAAATGCACTAGAGATTCACTCTACTGCTCCTGGAAGTCCCAGCTTGACTGGCTGTGAAGTCACACCTCCTGTCCCCTTCTCAGGCACTAGGCGTGAGCCACCTCTCCACCGCCAGCTCTCCCAATTAATGGTGCAGACTGTTTTCAGACACTCGCTGCCACAGTAGCTGATGGGTTTGTGTTGTTATTTGGTCATGCTACATGTAATTTGGTGAGCCTGTCAGGACGATGAAGAGGCATGGGCTGTTTCCTCTCCCTCCTTGGATTTGTCAATCAGTGTCTTCTTGATAAAAGTAGGAGACACCCAGTAGGCTGCCCATAACATGAATATTAAATTAGGAGGCCACAAGGACCTATTTGGAAACTCAGTCCCACTGCCCACCCCTAGCCTCTGTTGATGCCACACTAATAGTCCTTACGCACACGTATGGTTTATGCAAAAACTAAGTGTTTTCCACACAAAGAATAAATATCCATGGTAGCATCTGTGGCTTGAGTCTTTCAGACGTGGACGTCCAATGTGGGCTTACATTAATCACATTCCAATGTGGACTTAGATTAATTGGGTACCCTCTACCTCACATGCACAGTAGGCTCTGGCAGCATGCTTAATGGAATCAAACAAAATACTGCACTCACTGTGCAGTCCTTCTGTATCGCTTACAACAAGCTGTTTCTTTCAGCCACACTCAGCACTGTATCTTTGATCAAACATGGACATATAAACCAGTCAGAGTTTGGCTGTAGGATTCTGGCAGCCTCTCTGAATCTCTAGAGAAGCTCTCATTTGAAACAACGGCTTTTGTTTGTGTAGGGGAGCCTCCGTAGAGCCTTGTAAACATGTCTTTCTATCTTACGGTGTAATGTTCCACTCAAATTTAAGTGCCTCTTTGTATGAATTCAAAGACACCTTCTGTGTATTTATTCTCAATCAGTGACAGAACAAAAGACTGGAATTTGAAGAAAAGTCTGGATTGAACTCCATATCATTGTGTAGATTTTATTGGAGGGAGGGAGAGAGCTGACTTCAGTACCTAAACCAGTGCTTCTCTGCTTATCACAGCAGAGATCAGCGAAATTCTCAAAAAATGTAACATCAGTAAAATACTTTTATTATAGCTTAAAATTTTAAAGTAATTGTGTGTTCCATGGAACAGACCTGTCCATTTACGTATAGGCAATAGCTGCTTTCTGATGGGCCAAATAGGCCCACGGGGCTTGTGGCTGGAAAGTTCTGCTACTCATCAGAAATGACCTTGTGCCAGCCAAGTCGTTCTTATTTTTCGACTGTCAAGTCTTGCTTTTTTTCAACTGTCAAGTAGGGATAATAATCCCTATTTGTAGACGTTTTATCAGAATTAAATGACTTTTCATCTAAGCTATTGTGGAGCTACTGATTGATTTCTTTAAGTGTTTATTACCAAATAGTTGAATCAATCTACCTTGAAACTTTTTGTGCATAAATGGGATGTTCTTGGAGCTTGTGACTAACTTACTAAGAACTATGAGACAAATGGACTTGGATAACACTTTTCTACCTAAAATCATGCACTTACCCCTGGCTACGTTAAACGTACATTGTGAATATGGCCTTATTGAACCCCCATAAAAACCTTAGAGGTGTATGTTATCCTGACGTTACAGATGGGAACCCTAATGCTTAAAGAGGCATTATCACTTATCCATGATCCCACTGCTACTAAATCTGGCTTGGATCAGCTGTGGAAAAACTAAAAGGATCTTGTTTAAACACTGCTTAACCCCTTTTATTCTCAGGGGTCTTTGCTAGACCTGCCTCCCAGCTCTAGTAAAAATACGATCCAATTCCCCAGAATCAAACTAACCTTTTAGAAAATTTCACAACAAGAGACCAGCACAGAACCCTGACTGTAGCCCTTAGAACTGCTACCTGAAGACAGAGGTACCTCCTACTCAGGAACTGCCCATTTGGTGGGCTGGGGAACAGGAACTCCTTCATATCCACTGACTCTCTGCAGTGGGTTGCTCCTCTGTGCCTCATCATCTGCCCATTTGCTGGGAGCCATACCACCTTAGATGTGCTCAAAGATTTGTGACCCCATGAACATGGAATAAATAAAAACACCATCCTTATTCTATGTTTCTATGTTTCTTTGGGAAACTTTCTGATAATAGCTTAAATACAAGATTCTTAAGAGGCAGGAAATTATGAAGAACAGAGTATCTGCTTTTCAAAATTTACCTAAAGCAATGTGAAAATCGTTGCTGATTAACTTGAATAAATTTTCTGCTCAGCTTAATAAACAAGGTCAAAATATAAAGTTATAGCAAGGAAGGAAGCGTAGCATTGGATCTATCGTTAAGTCGCAGATCTGAGTATTTGTGACTAAGATTAATCCTTGGCCATTCAAAGCTACTTACACACACACACACACACACACACACACACACACACACAGCCCATAAAGTATGGTAAAAACTGGAATTCTAAAAAGTAAGACAGCAATGACAAGCAAAGACCAAAATAGCTAAATTTCTCACAAATGCATCTAATAAAAGACATTCTACTGAATAGAAAGATGAATAGGGAAGTGTTTTTGGCTACAGAAGTGTCAACTTGTGATTAAATAACTGAAAAGATATAGGGCTGCATATCCCTTCACCCACTGTGTACCCATTCGTTTGCTCTCAGCAGAACTAACCAGTGACAAACTGTGTCTACAGATCAAGATAGAACAGAGTGCTTCATATGGATGCATACCTAAGCCAGTATGTTCTCAAGCCATCTTGCTCACTAGCAGCTAGTTTTGAGGAAGGTGTTTATAGGTTAACACCAAGGATGTTAAGTCTGATGCAAGAAATTCTATCACTGGGAACCAGAAAGGACTAAACTGAGTTCAACCATGTGTATGTACATGGTTAGAAGTTGAAAGGAAATAATCCAAAGTCCTGTTTGTTTTGTTACTTACTGCCCATTACTAAGTAGAGTTGCTAGATAAAGAAACTCAGAGGTGGATTTAGGACACTTGGTATTGAAAAAGCTCATAGGAAAATGAGCCAGTCAACTGTTTTCTTCCACCAGGGCCACACAGAGCCGGCTTTACACCCACTGGAAACTGCATTTTGCTTTGGCTTCCTTGTGTGCATGTCTGAACTTAATTGTTAGCGGTTGGGTTTAGCAATTAAAAATACTGAATTGCAGCCGGATGTGGTGGCTCAAGCCTGTAATCCCAGCACTTTGGGAGGCCAAGGCGGGTGGATGACTTGAGGTCAGGAGTTCTAGATCAGCCTGTCAAACATGGTGAAACCCCGTCTCTACTAAAAATACAAAAAAATTAGCTGGGCATGCTGGTGGGCGCCTGTAATCCCAGCTACTCAGGAGGCTGAGGCAGGAGAATCGCTTGAACCCAGGAGGTGGAGGTTGCAGTGAGCTGAGATCACACCATTGCACTCCAGCCTGGGCATCAAAAGCGAGACTCTATCTCAAGAAAAAAAAAAAAAGAAAAAAAAATACTGAATTGCTTACTGAAAACTAGAGAGAAAATGTTTCATACCTGATAATCTCAGAGATCTGAGGTGCTCTGCACTATAAATAACAGCAGCATCTATTTGTTGCCATCTTCTGAGGCATAACTACCCTTTAAAGACGTTCTTTTATAAAATAACTTTGTCTTGCTTAATCTGCAAGATGAAAAGGATATGAATGAGATCTTCATCGTGACTGTGGATTGCTGTGTGAAGTTGCTCTTCCAAGTACAATAGCTTCTTGCCTATGTCTTCACACTTTTCTCCAAGTTCTGCAGAAAGGATGTAAGATTCCTGGCAAGAGGGGTGGGGGAAACAAGATCACTGGTTAGAGCCGTGAACACAGACAGCACACAAAGGGAAGCTTCCTGGAAAGAGCTCTCCCAGTTTCTGCACCTCAGTCAGAATTGTGCTAGGGCCTGTGTCTCCCCCGGGGATCAAACTTGAGAAGTTGTGAACTGATTTCAAGTTATGACCAAAGAATGAGCTTTGTCTACATAGTTCCACAGGCTACCTCCCTTGTCTGGTCATTTCAAAGTGCTGCTTCCAGTATGTCAAGTCCCAAAGCGGATTTATCAAACAGAAACTCTGAATCTTCCAGCTGTATCAATGGGCAAATTCAAAATTTAATAGGGATTCTAAAAAAAGTGGGGAGAGGGGTCACAGGAGCAACTGGGCTAACCTGTAAGGACAAAGGGAATATTCCTTTAAGGACACAGGAATTGACTAGGGCACTGAACATTTGTTTATACACTGACCACAGTCTCTGAATGCTAGAATGTAAGTGCCATGAGGTGTATATTGCACATACAGCTGCTGCTACCACCACCATACATGGGAGCTTAAGCCCCATAAGAGCAGGATGATGATGTCTTGCTTGCTGCTGGTCCTAGAGTCCCTGGCATAGTATCTGGCACATGACAGGCAGGTAGTATTGATTGATTTAAGGAATGAACAGTTGAGTCTTAGAGCTCCTTCCTTCTCTCATGTTTTCCCTTCAAACTTATTTCTATGAGCCAGAAAAGGGCCTTCTTTATGTCACTTTCCTGCACAAAACCACCACAGAGCAGAGTCTAAACTCTGCCTTCATATGACCTGGCACAAAGCCCATGGTTCAGCTGTATCCCCTCTACTCCCCTAAAGGCAAGCTAAGCTTTGCCAGCCAGACTAACCTGTTTGCCTTCTCTCATGCTGTTCTTTTTGCCCATGCACTCTTTCCCATTCTTCTCTGAAACCCAACCTTTCCTTCAAAGGCCCCAAATAATAATTTCACCTTGTAGGGCAATCATTCTGATAAGTGCTGTGTCCACTCAAGTGAGGTAAGCTCCCTGTGGGTAAGGGCCATGGGTTCATCATTCATCCCAGGGCCCCAAGTTGAATGCTGGGCATGTAGGAGGCCACAGACTTGTAAAGGAAAACAATAAACAAGGTTAAGAAAATGAGAACAGAAGACAGAGATTCTTAGAATAAAGCAGGGGGAGAAGCAAGAAATGAGCTCAGAAATAAAACTTAAATGTAAAGGTAATATTTCCTCAACTAAGAGTGAAAAGCTTAGAAGATACACTAAAAAAATTTTGCAGGTAGACGCAGTGGCTCGTAGCTGTAATCCCAGCACTTTGGGAGGCTGAGGTGGGTGAATCATGAGGTCAGGAGTTTGAGACCAGCCTGGCCAACATGGTGAAACTCCCATCTCTACTAAAAATACAAAAATTAGCTGGGCATGGTGGTGGGTGCCTGTAATCCTAGCTACTCAAGAGGCTGAAGCAGAAGAATCACTTGACCCCAGGAAGCGGAGATTGCAGTGAGCTGAGATCGCACCACTGCACTCCAGCCTGCACAACAGAGCAAGATTCCGTCTCAAAAAAACAAAAATGCATAAGGTAAACTATTAAGATATGTATTCAGCTTAAACTACAAGGTTACTACAAAAGCTACAGTGAATACCAGACAATAATAACAAAATGCCCAGGTGTGCGATAATAGTCCCTGTTTAAAGGTCTTTGGAGATTATGCGTTATATAATATTATAATCAGGATACACAAATAACAATTAAATTCAGGTATATAATTTGACTTTTGCTATATTAGCTTTAAAATTTACATGCCAATGGCCAACTACATTAGAATAAAATAGTGCTAATGGGAACTGCAAATAACTATTGTAAATATTGGAGAAGTCTAGTATATTGAAGAATGAGCTACAAGCTACAGAATGAGCTATATACATTTACTGCAAGTAAGTGTACATAGAAAAGAAATCTAGTGGCAATAACATACAATTGTGGGGACATATGGAAACAATTAAAGGAACTTTAATGTGAAGCACCCAGGAAAGTTTACTTGAAATTGACCATAACAGTGGTGATAACACAGCAAATACATAAAAATCAAGGATACATACATACATATATATATATATATATTTTTTTTTTCCTGATCCCAAAATAAAATTATCAGTCAAAGATGTGAAATTGAGGGTAGATTACACGCAAGTGTAGGAACTGGATAATGAGTAACACCGTCATCACATATGAAATAAATGAGACACCAAGAAAAAGAACATCTGGGAAAAAATGATTGACAGTCATGAAACCACAAATCATACAGGAAGGAGAAAAATACAGTGTTAGCAGGAAAATATATATGACTGAAAACACACTTAAAGAGAGAAAAAGCATAGACTCAGAACAGAAAACCAAGGAATTTAAAACACCCTTAAATGAAATCAAATGACTCAATCTTCATCTTACGGCTACAACAAATATGAAATCAAAGCTAAATTAAACAAATTTAAAATACAGTTTTACATTTCTCCCCCAAACATATAATTCCTGCTTGTTTTCCTTTTTAAATTATGTGCAGATTGATAGTAATGGCATAAATTTTGGAAAGCAATTTCAGACCACATAACAAGCGTTTTAAATTGTTCGTATCTTAGGACCCAATAATTTCCCTTCCTGGAATCTATCAAAAAGAAATAATTTGTTCATTTAAATTGAAATAACTTTTATTAAGCCCTTGTAATAAGCATGGAAGAATGCCTATCACATATATATCAAATAGAAATAAAAGATTTTTCATGCAAAAATGATGGCATTATAAGTATGGGAAAGAGGAAATAACTGCCCAACAATAAAGGGAATAGTTAAAATAAGTTCTGGTACATTAGATTTGAATTTAGCCATTAAAGTCATTTTTAATAAAAGAGCATTTAATGATGAAATAACTCAAATAGGCAAAGCATTAAAATATTTATAATTATTATTTTGTGGGGCAGTATTACAGGAAGTTTTTATTTTCTTCTTTATACTTGCCTGAACCTTTAACATCTCTAAAATTTGGAAAAAAGTTACCAAAAACTCTAATTCAAACATAACGAAAAAGGAAGAAATTTACCTGAATTTTTTTTTAGTTTTTTTAGTGATTAAAAAACAAAGAATATAGCATAAGGGAACAAATCCAGAGAGCTCAAGTCACCTTGTTAGCTAACAGAAGATCTGACTGGCATTCTTTTGTGGGGCTGGTTTTCCAAGGCAGTTACAGGACCTCTCTCAGGCTTGTGCAGGAACCACTACTTGTTGGTCTGACAGCTTGTGATTCTCAACTGAGAGGATATTGAACGTGAACCAGGTGGATATGACTTAAGAGATGTATTACTTTACTATAATGCTCTCACTTGGAATCTTGGGAATAGAATTAGTTTAGACCTAAACTGAGAATTGACAGCTGATGAGAGGGTAGATTAATATGTTTCTATCAATCTGATGAAAAATTCTGTTCTGTCCAAAGAAATCTGTCTGTCCAGAGAGAGCAGGGTGGGATCAGAACTATGGGTATTGGCTGGGTGTGGTGGCTCGCGCTTGTAATCCCAGCACTTTGGGAGGCTGAGGCAGGCGGATCACAAGGTCAAGAGAGACCATCCTGGCCAACACAGTGAAACGCTATCTCTGCTAATAATACAAAAATTAGCTGGGTGTGGTGGCTCACACCTGTAGTCCCGGCTACTCAGAAGGCTGAGGTAGGAGAATTGCTTCAACCCAGGAGGCGGAGGTTGCAGTGAGCCAAGATTGCACCACTGCACTCTGGCCTAGCAACAGAGGAGACTCCATCTCAAAAAAAAAAAAAGCACCATGAGTATCAGCTGTGCAAAGTTGCCCAGGTCCTGCCTACTAGCCCATAAATCAGGGACTAGGCAAAACTTCCTTGGCCATTTCCATACCATGCCCAGTTATGGCAGAGTGTAGCTGTGGTCATAGCAACACACTTTTCTGGAACATTGCCTCTCCACCATCAAGAAACAGAGTTTATTACTTCTCCTATTAAACCTGGATGGCCCTTGAAATTCCTTCAATGTATAGAACATAGTGAAGGTGACACTGCCTGACTTGCAAAGTCAGGTCATAAAAGGTGACATGTCTTTTCAGATCACCCACCCTGGAACCCAGCCTCCATGTTGTGAGGAAGCCCAAGCTATGGGCGGGCTGTTTATAGACATCTGGATGAGAGCCTCACCTAAAGCCCTAGTCAATAGTCAGACTTGGGAAGGACCGAACCTTCAGATGGTCCCAGCCCCTGTCTTCAAGTCATTCAGCTAACACCCAGACATTGTGGAGCAGAGACACCCTCCTCACTGTGCCCCACCCCAACTTCTGATCTACAGATCCACAAATATCCTAAATAGTTCTTTTAAATCACTAAGTTTGTGGTGATTTTGATGCAGCCATAGTAGCTAAAACAGTGGGCTTACATGGGTTGTCCCTACACAGAACCTCACATGAGTGGATAAAACGATTGCAAAATGTTAGCAAGAAGTGCATCTTCACTGGTATCTAGTTAGGGAGTTAACTGATGAGACTTTTGAAGCTCACTAAAGTGCTAATGCCCAGATTTGTCTCAGGGAGGGGAGCTCCTACCCATGCAGGGTGCTATGGCCATGAGGCTGGGAAGTGCAACAAAGACATTACAATGAGTGACCACCACCACTGGTCAGTGATCCCAGATCCCTGGCTCCTAGTTTAATATCTAAGTTATTGAACAGTACAGGCACATTTTCTGAGGGGTGTGTGTGTGTGTGTGTGTGTGTGTGTGTGTGTGTGTGTGTTTATGCACCAAGTATAGTCAAAATTTCCTAGGAAATTCCTCAGGAAGATATACCACAGTAAGTCCAACATATCTGATTGCAATACAACCCACAGGGCCTCACTTTCTTCCAGCTTTAGGAGAAGTGGCTCTTTCTTCAGTGGACACTTAGCAGAGCAAGGTGCTCACATCATGAGAGGCAGAAAGGTAAGAAATATACAGATTCCTGTCTCCCGGGCCCTCACACTGGCCTTGGGACACACCCACTGCCTAGACTGAAGGACAACATTGCTGTCTATTTAAATGATCATGTCCTCCTGGTATGTGATGTTTATATGTTACGGTCACACAGGACGGCATAGTCTCTGCAGGAAGCATCGAGCGTATTACACCACTTCTAGTTTTTCCCCTGCTTTGAAAGTACCTTGCTGGAGTATGTTCTCTCAAACCAGTGGGCTTTAGGCCTTATTCTGCAGAGATCCCCTGGTAGGAGGAAAAGGGTTTTTACTGTCAACCCTACCCCAATTTCTAATTTTATCTGTTTTATTTGTTAAGCCTTCAGAGAAAGCTAAATAAATAAATAAATAATGGGAGCTGTTGAAGAGAGTTTGTTTGCTTGTTTTAAAATAAAAGAAACTTTTTTTCAAAGAAGGTATCCTTAGTGAAAGCTTTGGAAGCACCGACATTTCTGTTTAAGCCAAAATAGTGAGTTGTAAGCCAGGTGTATTAATCAGGAGGCTCTGCCTTGAGATATAACTGCAAGAGAAACGGAACTTCCTTATCTTAACACCATCTTGTTTCCCAGGACAGCAAATGCATTTACAAAGATCTGCCTCCTTCAGGGCTACTAAGCATGTCGGAAACCTTCCCTGAGAATCTTAATACCTAGAAGCAGAGAGTGCTGCTGGATTTGGTAGGGGTCTTAGGAACCATCCTCAAGATTCAATTCCTTCTTTTACACACAAGAGGCTCGAAGAGTCTTTTAATTTTTATTTTTTTTATTTTTTTTGAGACAGAGTTTCGCTCTTGTTGCCCAGGCTGGAGTGCAATGGTGCAGTCTCGGCTCACTGCAACCTCCACCTCCCGAGTTCAAGCGATTCTCCTGCCTCAACCTCCCAAGTAGCTGGGATTACAGGCATGTGACTCCATGCCAGTCTAATTTTTGTATTTTTAGTAGAGGTGGGATTTCTCCACGTTGGTCAGGCTGGTCTCGAACTCCCAACCTCAGGTGATTTGCCTGCCTTGGCCTCCCCAAGTGCTGGGATTACAGGTGTGAGCCACTGCACCCAGCCAAAGAGGCATGTAACTTGGACAAAGTGGTGATGGAAAGAAATCAGAGAAGCAAACAGCGAGCGCCTGAAGACATGGTGTTCTCTTCCCTTCTACCCTCAGAACTCCGCAAAGTCTCAATTCCTGGAGCGTTCAGTCTTATTAAAGGGATATGCTCCCTCCAGGACACAGAGGCATACTGAGTGGAGATGACAGTGATGACGACCATGACAACCTGGGATGCAATGATGGGATGCAAGGACCCCCCCATTCACAAGTCCATAAAATACCAGGCTGGAAGCAGAGAAAAGCAAGCAGGCACATGGGAAAGGTGGCAAGAACGTCTCCTTTCCTAATAAGAACATGAGTATCTGGTCCCATCTCTCCCATCAACTCGGTGGATTCCAAATGAACATAGTCTGAACCATGTCCACAACTTCACACACTGAGTGTCTCTCAGTGTGCAATTTGTAACTTTTGCTCCCATTTGTACTTTTAAATTAAATGTGATGTGACCAAAAAAGAGAAAGCCTACATGACTGATACTTGATAATTAAAAATGCCACCCACTACAAAGCCACCAGGATTCCTAGCCGAAATGGAGTTTTGTAGGATTTGCAATTCTGAATGGATCACTGAAAGTACAGGTTGCTTGGCATTTCAAAATGTCTTTGAAGACTCTCCAGTAATTTGTCTTGTCAGGCAGTCCTTTCAGCAATTCAAATTATTATATTTTTCCTTTCTGAACATCCATCCCATCACTTAGCCCTAGGAATCATTGTTTTCCCTGCAGGTCAGAATGAAAAGCAGCTACAACAGGTAAATGGTCTGACTGCTACACCTAACACCCCCTCTCTTCAAAACCCTGCAGATTCCACTTCTTCCAGGAATGCTCCAATCCCGATTCTCCAACCCTGCCTGCCTCTGGGTAAGAGGAATTCCTCCCTGAGTGTGTAACCGCCTGTCTTCCTCACCAGATGATGACAGAATGATGTCCTGCCCCTGCCTCTGTCGTCCTACCTTGCTCATAAAAGGTGCCCAGTAATGCTTGTTGCAGCAACGAATGGAGACTCCTGTATCTTATGAGAACTTGGAAGAAGCTGTGCTGTTTTTCAGACTCCACTTCCAAGAGATCATTTCACCCAAGTGTAAAGAGCCAGGAAGGAAAACCAGCAAGAAGAACCTTTCTGGATGCTGAACACATGCCTTTGCCTCCGTGCAGCCAAGAACAGCCTGGGTTAATTTTCTTGCCACAGGGACAACCATGGGGTCCTGGGGTCCTCCACAGTACTGCTGTACACACATGGCTTTTATTGACCTCCAAGAAAGCCCTACCATCTTCCCTGCTGTCCCTCCACACGGGAATGATTCAGTAGCACCGACTCAGCCAGGCAATATTTCAAATATAATTTGCTTAACTCACCTCACGATCAAAACCCATAGGCCTGAATGTTTGGGCAGAAATTTTCAGCTGTGTTGAATTAGAGCTGATGTCAAATTTCTGTCCTGCTCACCCAACTCAGGGAGTGTGATTTAAAAACAGAAAATGGGATTTCCTTTGTTAGGCAGGATTTTCCCATTAAAGTGACTTTCAAAAAACATTTTTCTATAAAAGTGTATACCCAGAAAAGCATTCCGTTGCTAGCCTGAGCAGATGTCTAAACCACATGCCCCAGTGAGAAGAACAGCCACAAATTCCATGACCAGGGTCTCCAAGGACATTTTTACTTAGTTATAGTTCCCATAAACAAGGCTTAAGTCTTTCCCTATGACATTTGGAAGATATCAACATTTAAAATTTTAGAACTGGAGCTTATATTCAAAGGGTAGGGAATATATTACTAAATAATAATGGTTGTTTTGATAAGAGAAAGTATCTGGAAACAATATCTCATCAGGCTGTATCTAGAGTGATGAGGAAATCATATTTATTATTTCTATTCTGAATAGAAAATACCTTTGGAAGAGGTAACTGTTTACATTAAATTGCTAGGTAGGCGGGTACTACTGTGGCTGCCAACTCTACTTAGGAAAAGCTTCCACACCTAATAGAGCACACATTTGCAGAAATCTTATCATCAGTGGACATTTGCCACAAATTTGAGCAGACAGACTACACCTTGGGTTGAGTCACTGGACCAAGATGATTTAAATAGTCTATTTCTTAAGATGCTGTCAAGAGTTATTCTAAAGGGAGGGACTATGTGAAGTCTGTTAGAGTGTCAAGAAATAGAATAAGAAAAATCTCAAAACTGAAGTAAGAAGTACTGCTAGGATTCTAAGATTAATCTGAGAAAACAGGCAGTTACCCTTCAGGTCTCTCTTTCAGACACTGTGCTGGGGGCTGTGCTGAGAAGTCATCAGTTACTTCCACCCTTGCTAGGGATCAGTGGTGCAGGGGAGGGGTTAGTACCTGTAGCTCTAGCATGAACCTCCACCTTGGATACGGTACTCTTCGCTGTGACTCAACTGCTTACCCAGATCCTTATTTCCCTCGGCTGTGTAATAAGACATCAGCAACAGCTATCCACAAAAGTATATTTGCCAATCCACAAAAATATTTAATTCCTGGCCGGGCGCGGTGGCTCAAGCCTGTAATCCCAGCACTTTGGGAGGCCGAGACGGGCGGATCATGAGGTCAGGAGATCGAGACCATCCTGGCTAACACGGTGAAACCCCGTCTCTACAAAAAAATACAAAAAAACTAGCCGGGCAAGGTGGCGGGCGCCTGTAGTCCCAGCTACTCGGGAGGCTGAGGCAGGAGAATGGCGTAAACCCAGGAGGTGGAGCTTGCAGTGAGCTGAGATCCGGCCACTGCACTCCAGCCTGGGCGACAGAGCAAGACTCCGTCTCAAAAAAAAAAAAAAAAAAAAATTTAATTCCTGCAGTGCAAGTCACAGGCTACACAGTAAGACAAACAAACAAACAAACAAAAAGGACAGGTGCTCCCTTATGGCCTTCAAGCCAACTGTTTACATATTTTACATATTTTGGGGCCATAGCAGTATTTAAGTTTTTTTTAAATTTTAAAAACGTAAAACTGAACACAGCACACACACATGCTTACAAGCCAAAAACGCTACTTGAACCTCATAATGGTTGTTACATCATGAAGTCTCACTCCTTCTCCTCTGGCTTGAGGTAAACCCGATGTGATTACCACCATCCGTGAACTTGGCTGATGCATCAAACGATTTCCTTAGTTGAGTACTAAAATCACTATCTTAAATGTGTTCCTTTGGGCTGTTTTCCAAAATATATGCTTGGCAAATACATTCCAGGAATGCGATATGGTTTTCTCTTTCTTTTTAAAATACTATCTAGATAAAGAATATTTACTTCAAACAAATGCCTGCCCACAACACAAAGAATATATTTCACATGTATTTGACACAGATTTTATGATGTTTGCCTTTTCATATAAATGCCGAGTTCTACAGTTGTGTAAATGCCAATAAGCAGAGATGCAAAATTGAGACACTAAGCGTCTATCTTCATTACTCTGATACGAGTATTCATCCAAATATTCAAATTATATGGTTATTCTCTGAGTAACTGTGTATTTCTTTTAAAAGCATCCAGATGTCATCAGTGGTAAAGAAAGCATCTGAAATATTTAGACCTCTTTAGGTCAAAGCAAACAATGAATTGTCTTCAAGTATCTGCATGTTTGTTTTGAAGGTGGCTCGGAGAAACAGGCTCTAAATAAAAGTAATTAACAGAACGAAACAAATTGTTAGAAGAAGAAATTGCTTGCTAATTGGCATGTTAATTGGCCTGTGGTTTCTAGTTTAGTTGAAGGGAAACCTTTGAAAAGCTCCAGTTTATATTACACGATCATGCAAGAGGATGTGAACTGCTTTTCTTTAAGCACACTGGGCTTGATTGTCAAATCTGAATAAAACCAAACTTCATTAGAACCCTCTAAGAAAATAATCCATTTGAATCCAAAACGAGATTCATGGCATAGGCTGGTACCTAGATACACTCCATTTAACAGAAGGATTCAGATTCTGGGGATAGGGACATCCAACCCTAAGGCCCTTTTGCATAAGAAAACAAAAATGAAAAGTGATTTGAGGGATTCCTTTGAAGGGAATGTGTTCTTTGAGCTAAGAAATATTGAACTGTAAAAGGAAACTATGAAGACAGAATCAAATCCCAAACTCCATCCAGGTTCACTTTACAGTAAAACAAATTTGAACTTCAAGTGTTTTTCTGTAAACTGTTTAACTATGATACTCCCATAGTTACTGTTTTTTTTTTTTTTTTTTTTTTTTTTTTTTTTTTTTATTTTTTATTATACTTTAAGTTCTAGGGTACATGTGCATAACGTGCAGGTTTGTTACATATGTATACTTATGCCATGTTGGTGTGCTGCACCCATCAACTCGTCAGCACCCATCAATTCATCATTTATATCATGTATAACTCCCCAATGCAATCCCTCCCTCCTCCCCCCTCCCCCCTCCCCATGATAGACCCCAGTGTGTGATGTTCCCCTTCCCGAGTCCAAGTGATCTCATTGTTCAGTTCCCACCTATGAGTGAGAACATGCGGTGTTTGGTTTTCTCTTCTTGTGATAGTTTGCTAAGAATGATGGTTTCCAGCTGCATCCATGTCCCTACAAAGGACGCAAACTCATCCTTTTTTATGGCTGCATAGTATTCCATGGTGTATATGTGCCACATTTTCTTAATCCAGTCTGTCACAGATGGACATTTGGGTTGATTCCAAGTCTTTGCTATTGTGAATAGTGCCGCAATAAACATATGTGTGCATGTGTCTTTGTAGTAGACTAATTTATAATCCTTTGGGTATATACCCAGTAGTGGGATGGCTGGGTCATATGGTACATCTAGTTCTAGATCCTTGAGGAATTGCCATACTCTTTTCCATAATGGTTGAACTAGTTTACAATCCCACCAACAGTGTAAAAGTGTTCCTATTTCTCCACATCCTCTCCAACACCTGTTGTTTCCTGACTTCTTAATGATTGCCATTCTAACTGGTGTGAGATGGTATCTCATTGTGGTTTTGATTTGCATTTCTCTGATGGCCAGTGATGATGAGCATTTTTTCATGTGTCTGTTGGCTGTATGAATATCTTCTTTTGAGAAATGTCTGTTCATATCCTTTCCCCACTTTTTGATGGGGTTGTTTGTTTTTTTCTCGTATATTTGTTTGAGTTCTTTGTAGATTCTGGATATTAGCCCTTTGTCAGATGAGTAGGTTGCAAAAATTTTCTCCCATTCTGTAGGTTGCCTGTTCACTCTGATGGTAGTTTCTTTTGCTGTGCAAAAGCTCTTTAGTTTAATTAGATCCCATTTGTCAATTATGGCTTTTGCTGCCGTTGCTTTTGGTGTTTTAGACATGAAGTCCTTGCCCATGCCTATGTCCTGAATGGTACTACCTAGATTTTCTTCTAGGGTTTTTATGGTATTAGGTCTAACATTTAAGTCTCTAATCCATCTTGAATTAATCTTCGTATAAGGGGTAAGGAAAGGATCCAGTTTCAGCTTTCTACTTATGGCTAGCCAATTTTCCCAGCACCATTTATTAAATAGGGAATCCTTTCCCCATTTCTTGTTTCTCTCAGGTTTGTCAAAGATCAGATGGCTGTAGATGTGCGGTATTATTTCTGAGGACTCTGTTCTGTTCCATTGGTCTATATCTCTGTTTTGGTACCAGTACCATGCTGTTTTGGTTACTGTAGCCTTGTAGTATAGTTTGAAGTCAGGTAGCGTGACGCCTCCAGCTTTGTCCTTTTGACTTAGGATTGTCTTGGCAATGCGGGCTCTTTTTTGGTTCCATATGAACTTTAAAGCAGTTTTTTCCAATTCTGTGAAGAAACTCATTGGTAGCTTGATGGGGATGGCATTGAATCTATAAATAACCTTGGGGAGTATGGCCATTTTCACGATATTGATTCTTCCTATCCATGAGCATGGTATGTTCTTCCATTTGTTTGTGTCCTCTTTGATTTCACTGAGCAGTGGTTTGTAGTTCTCCTTGAAGAGGTCCTTTACATCCCTTGTAAGCTGGATTCCTAGGTATTTTATTCTCTTTGAAGCAATTGTGAATGGAAGTTCATTCCTGATTTGGCTCTCTGCTTGTCTGTTGCTGGTGTATAAGAATGCTTGTGATTTTTGCACATTAATTTTGTATCCTGAGACTTTGCTGAAGTTGCTTATCAGCTTAAGGAGATTTTGGGCTGAGACGATGGGGTTTTCTAAATATACAATCATGTCATCTGCAAACAGGGACAATTTGACCTCTTCTTTTCCTAACTGGATACCCTTGATTTCTTTCTCTTGCCTGATTGCCCTAGCCAGAACTTCCAACACTATGTTGAATAGGAGTGGTGAGAGAGGGCATCCCTGTCTTGTGCCAGTTTTCAAAGGGAATTTTTCCAGTTTTTGCCCATTCAGTATGATATTAGCTGTGGGTTTGTCATAAATAGCTCTTATTATTTTGAGGTACGTTCCATCAATACCGAATTTATTGAGCGTTTTTAGCATGAAGGGCTGTTGAATTTTGTCAAAAGCCTTTTCTGCATCTATTGAGACAATCATGTGGTTCTTGTCTTTGGTTCTGTTTATATGCTGGATTACGTTTATTGATTTGCGAATGTTGAACCAGCCTTGCATCCCAGGGATGAAGCCCACTTGATCATGGTGGATAAGCTTTTTGATGTGCTGCTGAATCCGGTTTGCCAGTATTTTATTGAGGATTTTTGCATCAATGTTCATCAGGGATATTGGTCTAAAATTCTCTTTTTTTGTTGTGTC
Source organism: Rhinopithecus roxellana (assembly GCF_007565055.1). Taxonomy (NCBI): domain Eukaryota; kingdom Metazoa; phylum Chordata; class Mammalia; order Primates; family Cercopithecidae; genus Rhinopithecus; species Rhinopithecus roxellana. The sequence goes on along the minus strand of NC_044556.1, from coordinate 96,353,607 downwards.
TCTGCCAGGCTTTGGTATCAGGATGATGTTGGCCTCATAAAATGAGTTAGGGAGGATTCCCTCTTTTTCTATTGATTGGAATAGTTTCAGAAGGAATGGTACCAGCTCCTCCTTGTACCTCTGGTAGAATTCAGCTGTGAATCCATCTGGTCCTGGACTTTTTTTGGTGGGTAGGCTATTAATTGTTGCCTCAATTTCAGAGCCTGCTATTGGTCTATTCAGGGATTCAACTTCTTCCTGGTTTAGCCTTGGGAGACTGTAAGTGTCCAGGAAATTATCCATTTCCTCTAGATTTTCTAGTTGATTTGCGTAGAGGCGTTCATAGTATTCTCTGATGGTAGTTTGTATTTCCGTGGGGTCAGTGGTGATATCCCCTTTATCATTTTTTATTGCATCTACTTGATTCCTCTCTCCTTTTTTCCTTATCAGCCTTGCTAGCGGTCTGTCAATTTTGTTGATCTTTTCAAAAAACCAACTCCTGGATTCATTGATTTTTTGGAGGGTTTTTTGTGTCTCTATCTCCTTCAGTTCTGCTCTGATCTTAGTTATTTCTTGCCTTCTGCTAGCTTTTGAATGTGATTGCTCTTGCCTCTCTAGTTCTTTTAATTGTGATGTTAGAGTGTCAATTTTAGATCTTTCCTGCTTTCTCTTGTGGGCATTTAGTGCTATAAATTTCCCTCTACACACTGCTTTAAATGTGTCCCAGAGATTCTGGTATGTTGTATCTTTGTTCTCATTGGTTTCAAAGAACATCTTTATTTCCGCTTTCATTTCGTTATGTACCCAGTAGTCATTCAGGAGCAGGTTGTTCAGTTTCCATGTAGTTGAGCGGTTTTGATTGAGTTTCTTAGTCCTGAGTTCTAGTTTGATTGCACTGTGGTCTGAGAGACAGTTTGTTATAATTTCTGTTCTTTTACATTTGCTGAGGAGTGCTTTACTTCCAATTATGTGGTCAATTTTGGAATAAGTGCGATGTGGTGCTGAGAAGAATGTATATTCTGTTGATTTGGGGTGGAGAGTTCTATAGATGTCTATTAGGTCCGCTTGGTGCAGAGATGAGTTCAATTCCTGGATATCCTTGTTAACTTTCTGTCTCGTTGATCTGTCTAATGTTGACAGCGGAGTGTTGAAGTCCCCCATTATTATTGTATGGGAGTCTAAGTCTCTTTGTAAGTCTCTAAGGACTTGCTTTATGAATCTGGGTGCTCCTGTATTGGGTGCATATATATTTAGGAGAGTTAGCTCTTCCTGTTGAATTGATCCCTTTACCATTATGTAATGGCCTTCTTTGTCTCTTTTGATCTTTGATGGTTTAAAGTCTGTTTTATCAGAGACTAGGATTGCAACCCCTGCTTTTTTTTGTTCTCCATTTGCTTGGTAGATCTTCCTCCATCCCTTTATTTTGAGCCTATGTATGTCTCTGCATGTGAGATGGGTCTCCTGAATACAGCAGACTGATGGGTCTTGACTCTTTATCCAGTTTGCCAGTCTGTGTCTTTTAATTGGAGCATTTAGTCCATTAACATTTAAGGTTAATATTGTTATGTGTGAACTTGATCCTGCCATTATGATATTAACTGGTTATTTTGCTCGTTAGTTGATGCAGTTTCTTCCTAGCCTCGATGGTCTTTACATTTTGCCAAGTTTTTGCGATGGCTGGTACCGGTTGTTCCTTTCCATGTTTAGGGCTTCCTTCAGGGTCTCTTGTAAGGCAGGCCTGGTGGTGACAAAATCTCTAAGCATTTGCTTATCTGTAAAGGATTTTATTTCTCCTTCACTTATGAAACTTAGTTTGGCTGGATATGAAATTCTGGGTTGAAAATTCTTTTCTTTAAGAATGTTGAATATTGGCCCCCACTCTCTTCTGGCTTGGAGAGTTTCTGCCGAGAGATCTGCTGTTAGTCTGATGGGCTTCCCTTTGTGGGTGACCCGACCTTTCTCTCTGGCTGCCCTTAAGATTTTTTCCTTCATTTCAACTTTGGTGAATCTGGCAATTATGTGTCTTGGAGTTGCTCTTCTCGAGGAGTATCTTTGTGGCGTTCTCTGTATTTCCTGAATTTGAATGTTGGCCTGCCCTACTAGGTTGGGGAAGTTCTCCTGGATGATATCCTGAAGAGTGTTTTCCAACTTGGTTCCATTTTCCCCCTCACTTTCAGGCACCCCAATCAGACGTAGATTTGGTCTTTTTACGTAATCCCATACTTCTTGCAGGCTTTGCTCATTTCTTTTTCTTCTTTTTTCTTTTGGTTTCTCTTCTCGCTTCATTTCATTCATTTGATCTTCAATCGCTGATACTCTTTCTTCCAGTTGATCGAGTCGGTTACTGAAGCTTGTGCATTTGTCACGTATTTCTCTTGTCATGGTTTTCATCTCTGTCATTTCGTTTATGATCTTCTCTGCATTAATGAGTCTAGCTGTCAATTCTTCCACTCTTTTTTCAAGATTTTTAGTTTCTTTGCGCTGGGTACGTAATTCCTCCTTTAGCTCTGATAAGTTTGATGGACTGAAGCCTTCTTCTCTCCTCTCGTCCAAGTCATTCTCTGACCAGCTTTGATCCGTTGCTGGTGATGGGCTGCGCTCCTTTGCAGGGGGAGATGCGCTCTTATTTTTTGAATTTCCAGCTTTTCTGCCCTGCTTCTTCCCCATCTTTGTGGTTTTATCTGTCTCTGGTCTTTGATGGTGGTGACGAACTGATGGGGTTTTGGTATAGGTGTCCTTCCTGTTTGATAGTTTTCCTTCTGACAGTCAGAAGGACTCTCTGTTGGTCTGTTGGAGATTGCTTGAGGTCCACTCCAGACCCTGTTTGCCTGGGTATCAGCAGCAGAGGTTGCCGAAGATAGAATATTGCTGAACAGCGAGTGTACCTGTCTGATTCTTCCTTTGGAAGTGTCCTCTCAGGGGTGTACTCCACCCTGTGAGGTGTGGGGTGTCAGACTGCCCCTAGTGGGGGATTTCTCCCAGCTAGGCTACTCAGGGGTCAGGGACACACCTGAGCAGGCAGTCTGTCCGTTCTCAGATCTCAACCTCCGCGTTGGGAGATCCGCGGCTCTCCCCAAAGCTGTCAGACAGAGTCGTTCGCGTCTGCACCGGCTCCCGCTACTTCCCCTGTTGGTCTTCAGCTGTGCGCTGTCCCCAGAGGTGGAGACTACAGAGACAGGCAGGCTTCCTTGAGCTGCTGTGAGCTCCACCCAGTTCGAGCTTCCCAGCGGCTTTGTTTACCTACTTAAGCCTCAGCAATGGCGGGCGCCCCTCCCCCAGCCTCGCTGCTGCCTTGCGGATAGATCTCGGCAGACTGCTGTGTTAGCAGTGAGGGAGGCTTCGTGGGCGTGGGACCCTCCCGGCCAGGTGTGGGATATATTCTCCTGGAATGCCTGTATGCTTACAGCGCAGTATTGGGGTGGGAGTTACCCGATTTTCCAGGTGTTGTGTGTCTCAGTTCCCCTGGCTAGGAAACCGGATCCCCTTCCCCCTTGCGCTTCCAGGTGAGGCGATGCCTCGCCCTGCTTCAGCTCTCGCTGGTCAAGCTGCAGCAGCTGACCAGCACCGATTGTCCGGCACTCCCTAGTGAGATGACCCCAGTACCTCAGTTGAAAATGCAGAAATCACCGGTCTTCTGTGTCGCTCGCGCTGGGAGTTGGAGACTGGAGTTGTTCCTATTCGGCCATCTTGCTCCGCCCCCAGTTACTGTTTTTAAATGTCAGCATTTAATCCTGGTTCTGGATGTTACCCTTCCAAGGGAGAGCTTGCTACCCACCCTAAAGAAGGTGGTGCCCGAGGTGCTCAGAGGTGCCTGAGAAGCACCTTCTCAGGCACTTCTGTAGTTTGCTGGAAATAGATAGGGATGCTCTGGTTGGTGGTATCTACCCTTTCTCTCAAAAGGCACTCAGACAAAAAGAGCAAAGGACCACTCTTCTTTTCTCTCGCTGTTACACAAGCTTGTTGGCCTGAGGTTCCTAATCATATCAGCAAAATAAGATCTGCTCTGCCATAATCAACGGTTCCAGGAAATACCTGGGGGCCAGGTGGAGGAGGGGGTGTGGAATAACCAGTGGCTGGCAAAGCAGAAACACCAACATAGACAGAACGGAAAACGTTAAATTATTCACTGAAAAAGGCAGTGCAGCAAGTCTTGGGCAGAGGTAAGAAAATTTGATGCAGGAGTTTCCTGGAACCCCAGTCCTCATCTCCTGCCTGCTGCTAGCTAGGAGGGGCAGGAATAGCTCACGACCAGCTTGTGGGGGTCCAGAAGCTCCTGACTTTAACTGCCCTGGCTGCCAAGTGGTGGGGAAATCAAATGCACTGTAGCTATGATGACAGGACAGGAAGCTATTTTATTTTCCACATTACAAAACTTCTCAGCTACTCCCAGGACACCACTAAGGATTCATTGGATAACACTTCCTCTGTTACAAATGCCAAAAATGAGTCCTTGCCATTCGGGCAGAGGCCATCCTGCTATCGATCCCTCAGTCTGCATCAGTGAATGACAAAGAATTTCCAAGGTGAACGGCGTCACCAAGAGCCCTGAGGTTGTTTTCCTCAGAAGTGCTGAACTATTTTTAATTAGTGGAAAAAGGGCCACCGTGAGGCCCTGGAGCACAGAGCAAGGTTCCACCATGTTCCGAAAGAAGGAGAAGCCAGCAGATCAGAGGAGTCCCCTTCCTTCCCTTGGGCGGGTGAAGGAGGCTGAGAAGCTGATGACAGTAATTAACTGAGAAAACCAGCAGGAGCCAGCTCACTGAACGGAAGAAACACCTCTCTTACCCACCTGCCAGCTTGTCCCTGGGCTCTGCTTTCTCTCTCAAATTCAGTGGCCAAGGCCAGGCCAGGGGCAGGGCCCTGATAAGCCTGCGCACTTCTGTTTCTATTGGTCAAGTTGCATTTGTTTCTTAACTTCTGTAGGCCAGTTGTATTTAAAAACCCTAATCATACCATCTAAATAAATACTATGGAGAGCAATGATATATTAGTGTGAAAAAAGAGTGCTTGTCTCCATAAAAAGCAAGTTGGAAACCTTGGAAAGACTCAATAACATTTAAGAGAGAGGGAGAGGCTGAGAATCGTTTTCCAAGTGCTCTTAAAATTTCCAGTCCACTTTAAAGACACCAAAAGTGGCAATTGTTAATGATGCATGACAGGTGAGGTTTACACAAGAAGGGTCATGTGAAAAGCCAATTAGCAGGCTCTACAAACAGAAATCCTTGGTCCTATATCGAATGAACAGCAAATGAGAGGGCACATTTTCAGCTAGAAATAAAAAGGTTTAAAATACACATGTATCATCCTTTATGATGCTCTGCCTTTTCTGACTTTTTAATTAACCAACCAATTACCAACCCTGCGTCCTGGTTGCTTCTACTGCTCTACTCTTGGGAAAGATGGCTGCGTTTGCAAAACTTCAAAATGTAGTGGAGATAGAACTTTTCCTCATGCCCTAGCTTTTTGCTTTCTGCCCAAAGACATTAAACAAAAAGAGCAAAACCAGCTGATGGGTAAGTGAACATTTTTCCCTTGTCAGTTCTTTTCAAAAGTGGGAGAGATATCAAGAGATCACGTAGTTGGGGATATGCTCCTTGGAGAATCAAAGTGAATTTCCAGCGGTCCTAGGGCCAGTAAGTGTCAGAGAAAAGAAAAAATCAGATCTGGACCCATTATGGCTGAAGAGGAAGCACTTTTGCCCAATAGAGACATTTCTAGATACAGAAATCAGTTTAAGACAAGGAGGACAAACATCTTCATTGTGGATCACCTTTTCCAGCCTTTTTTTCATGTGAAATTGAGTAAAAAGGAATGGAGATACTTATGTTGTGGCTCACAGTATGATACCCCAAAGTGTGACACTTTGGTATGCCAAGTACTTTGAACCAAAGGAGACTGGAAGGCTCAGAAGCGAGGTCTCTCTGACCTTCTCCTGCCCTCCTCTCTCACACTCCTTTTTCTCCCTGGATGCAAGCCACAGAAACCGGAATTCCTCTTCCTCAAAGCCAGTCTTAGAAACTAGGACTCCTCTCCTGCAAAGCAACCATAAAACCTAGAAAGGTCACTCTCTTCCTTCTGCCTTGAAGACCCTCCATCCAGAGAAGTCCTGCCCCATACCCAAGAGGAATAAATACTACACACAGTGTCCAGGAAGAATTTGAACAGACAGGACTTGCTGGTCCGCTCACCCCCCAGGCTATAACCATTAGATTACATCCATTTTGTCCAATCACATTCCTTCATAGTTAATTATTCTTCATTACACCTGAGCATGAAAGTAGTTTTCCCTGGGTCTTTGAGTCTTCATTTCTGAAGCCTCCTGTGTCATGTAAAACTGATTAAATTAATGTGTTATGTTTTTCTCTTGTTAACTTGTTTTTGTTATAGGAGTGTTAGCCCTTATGATGGCTGAGGGAAGGTATCACACCTTTCCACCCCTAAACTTACAATGCTTTTTGAAGACCTCGATCTGAACAGACGAGGCTACATGGTTGTGTTGTGTCTTACTGCTAATTCCTTTCATTGCAGCCGTGTTCACACACTGGCTACTCACATACTCCACGCGATGACTCAACATTGCCATGTCCTCTTTTGGCCTCTTTAGTGAGAGCTACTGGCTCAGAAAGGAAGCAGCTGGGATGAGAAGTCTGGGGGAGCGATACTGTCCAGGGAGTCCATTATGTAGGAAGAGGAGTGGAAACAGAAAGCACCCCGCAGGCTAGGTTGCAGACAGGAAAGAAAAAAATTACGCAGGTATTATGGCCAGAACAGCCAGTACAAAAGAGTCACTTCACAGCAGAGGAAGCCTGGCTCACGATTTCCCTGGCTCCTGTCTGGCCCCCATACAATTTCTGTAACATCTATGAACCAGGGCCAATAGCAGCAGATAGTTTCCAGAGTCCTCAGACAGGCTTGGAGGAGAGCTGTCATGAAACTGGAAAAGAAAAGGGCTCTTACAATTCGAGGAAGTTCATGCTAAGTTTGGCACAGAGCCCTGTTGCTGACTTCCTCTGTAACAAAATCCAAAGCAAATTGCTTCGCCTTAATGGGCCGAGCTGTAAAATGGGGGAATGGTGCTCAGCAGCCTGGCAAGGACCGTAGACACAGGGAAGGTGTTAATTAACGACAAAGTCCTTGTGATAACAAATTATCACGAGAATGCACATCACCACATTGGCCAGATAAGCACAGAAAAGGCTTTGAAAACTCATTTCCCTGTGGGCCTCTGTAAGAAGTCAGTAATTTTTCATGGAAGATTTGGGTCAAAAGGAAATTGACTGCCTTCAGGGCATCAAGCTTCAGTAGAGAAACCAGTATAGGATGCTCAGACCCAGCAGGGAGTTCCAAAGCAAAACCAACCCAGACCTGCAAGCAAATAGACATTTTAGCCACAGGATAAATGCAAAGTACCCAGACTTCAATGACTCCCTGGAAAACACAGGCAGGAAAACAAAAGCACCTTCCTAATGAGACCCTGTACCTTCCATAGTCTAAAATCCTGGACCCAAATACAAACGAGATTTTTCCTTCGTTAAACCTTTCTCTGCCTGGGTCTCTTCCACTAACTCATTGCTCATGTCTACTTTTTGACAAAAAGTGAGTATATTACACATGTAAAGGAAAATTTAAAAATCTCAAGCACCCCCAAACTCCTTAGGCAAAAGGGAAAGTTAAGCCTGGAGACTGAGTCATGCAAAACCCTCTTTCAAACAAATAGCTGTTGCTAGCATTAGGCATACAAAAAGCATTTTAGAGATGCTTGTGAATGCCAGAAAGAGTGATAGGAACAAAAGTTAACACAAATTAGCCTCTACTATGTATGCATCTCTCACTTTGAGATGCATCCTTTCATTTAAATCTTCATCACAGCTTCATGAGATAGTTTTCATTATCTTCTCATGCCGTGGTAGTGTTTTTCTTAACAGATGTGGAGATGCAGCCTGTAAGAGGCCTAACTGAGGATTGCAGCAGACTCAGACTCAAGCCTTGTGCTCTTTCCGGCAGGCCAAATTGCCTTTTGACAGTCCTGAGACAAAAGCACTGACTCAAACATCTCTAGCCCAGTTTTTAAATAGGTAGACATTTAAAAAAAAAATTTTAAATCATTGTTGTAAAGTCATACACAGTAAAATTCACTCTTTCTAATGTAAAGTTATGGATTTAGACATATGCATACTCACATAACTACCACCACAATCAAGAGAGAATACATCTATCATCCCGCCCCCAACTTCCATACACCAGATTCCTTCCTGTTGCTCTTGGAATGAGTCCCTTCCCCTTTCCCAGCAACAGCTGATCTCTTTTCTGACCCCATAATTTTGCCCTTCTCAGAAAACATTAGCTTAAAATCCATGGCACTCATGAATTCAAAGAACGGCTGCCCTCTCTCTGAACACAAACCCACCACTGTGATACAGGAACAGGGAAATGATAGCGAAAGCCTGCAAAAGCTATAAGGTCCCCTCTAAAGCACCTACTCACCCCCAAGAAAGTAACAAATAAATATAGGACATCCTCAGCATTTCAGTTGGTGGAGAGGATCTAGGAGGCTTTCTGGGGGACCCCTGGAGCACCTAAACAGCAGCCACCACAGGACCTAGGATAAGGTTCCACTCTTTATTCATCCTTGACCCCAAGCTTCCTATTTTTCAACAAATATAGCTCTGTGTTCTTATAGCCAGATAGTGAAATTGACAGTTGCTTATAATCTTATGCAGGAAAACAAATCCTCCTATGCCTGGGAAAGTCTGTCCCCAGAGAGCCCGGAGGGTTCAGGGCTCAGTGGGTAGGGCAGAGAAGGGGGGGGAGAGGGAGGAAGAGAGTGATGGGGTTCAGAATACACTACCCCAAAATATGACACCTTGGCATTTGAGGAACAGCAGAAGCAGGAAAGTCTCTCTGACCTTCTGCAGCCATTCTCTCCTGAAGCAGGCCATAAATAATTCTCTGAATTTCCTCTAACCACCTCTGACCACCCTCATCCTTAAAGTGTATAACCTATACCCAAAGGAAAGGAGTGTCCTTATCTCTGAAGACACAGGGATGCAGTGAAGAATCTGAGCAAACAGGCCTTGCTAAGCTCCCCGCAGTTTATTGCCATTAGATCACATTCCTTTTGTCCAATTATACTTCTCCACATCTGTCTGCTATTCTTCAAACTTAAGCATAAAAATACACTGGTTTCTGTTGCTTTGGGTCTTCATTTCTGCAGGCTCCTGTGTCATGTAAATTTTATATTAAGCAAATTTGCACATTTTTCTCTTGTTACTCTATCTGCATAGGGGCCTCAGCTGAGAACCTTTAGATGCATAAAGGAAAGATATTGATTTTTCTCCCCTACAGGAGTAAGGGATCTCTGCTGAATCCGTCCTGGCCTCCAGCAGAATCAATGACCCATGGACTCCATCACATACCTGGCATGGCTTCTGACTGCCCCACACTGAGCTCCTCCTGGAAGCTCACTTTGAAAAGCCAGCCACACCTTCAAAGACTCATTTCCAGAGCCTGCAGTTTCTTCCATCCAGGAATAAACCTTTGCTTAGGTGGCACTTCCCTCCATCCCAGAATATTCTTTCAAACCATCCACCTGCAGCAGGTGGTAACTTTTCAACACCTCTACCCAGAGCACTGGAAACCAGGCTTTGCTGGAGGATTCCACCTGCAGCAACTGGGTTAACAAAAGAGGTCAGATATCTATAAATTATAGTAGAGCCTGTGATTGGGCCAGCAAGGATGCAGAGTGACAACGGTTGCTTTCTTATAAGGCCACGGAATCCAAATATAGGATCAAGGATCAATTTTCCAAGCAGTCCAGAGGCAGTGACTAAGAACACAAAGGTCTGCTCTCTGAAGGTCATGGTCCTGCAGAGGGGATGTGAGGCTGCCAGGGCTGGCCTGGGGAGGTAACAATTTCCTCACCCACCAGTGGTGAGTACTGGCAAAGACCCAGGGAGGAAGCACAGCTAACATCTAACATCAACCATGAGATTTGAAGGCCATGTGTCACGTTCCTCCAGCCTCTCCATGCTATTTCCTTTTCACACTCAGAACACCTGGGAACCTGGGCCAACAAAGAGCTCTGAAGACTCAGGTCACGGCACTGAAACAGGAAAAACTTCCTAGGGCCTTTTTATGGAAAAGACTCTTGTTAGGGTGGGAGGAGGAAAGTGAGAAGAGGAAGGGGAAGGGAGAGAGGAAAGGGGGGAGAGAAAAGTAAAGTTAAATAAAACCATATTTTAATTTGTAATACATACATCTCAGGCCAAACTTTAGTTGTGTTTATGAAAGAAGAACATTATAAATATTCATTATGATCTGGTTTTGGTAAAAACAATTAATGGGATAAATATATATATTTGAATGTTTCATTCAAATAAATAATAATATATTGTAATATATAGATTCTAAACATATAATTAAATATCATATGATATATGGTATATAATGTTATAGTATATATGTTAAATGTCATGTATGGCATATATAATCTATAGTGTATAACTATGTTATATATGACATATATAATGTATGCTATATATGGTAATTCTATATTAGACTGCATATTCTAATTCTAGCCACTAAATTAGAATGAAAATGGAACTAAATATGCCAAAAGTTGGGTTTTTTTGCTCTTCTATATTTCAAACTTTGACAAAAATTCTACATTATTTTGTAATCATATTCAAGTTACTGAAACTTTTAAAAGTTTATATGCTCAATGGGAAGCCCTCCCAATATGTATTGTTCCCATTTGAAGCATGGTCCCAAAGTACCCCCTAGAATAGGGGTCCCCTCTAAAGGCCATGTGGAAAGGACAGACCTCTTTCTGTTCGCCTCCAGCACAGTACAGAGAGGGGATCAGGTGAGCCTTCCATTCTTCCAGTGCCTGCAAAGGGGTCTTCTTTTTATCCTCGGAGTGGAGCCCGGGGGGAATGGGAGGAGCAGCTATACAGACAGCTCCCTCTAAGTCATCCATCTGCCTCTCATCTTCTACAGACAGGCTTCCCCTGGCTTCCTGGAGTTGGAGGCTCTGGATAAGCAATCGACAAGCTTCCAAGTCAGCTTCCCACACTTTCCCAAGCAGTGGACACTTGCAGCTGAGACAGAGAGGAAACAAAGGCATAAAAATAAACTCAGTGATGTTTCATCATACCAGGTCAACAGCTTGTCTACCAGGCTAAAAGTCAGCCAGTCATCTTACACTTGATGACTTAATTTCACAGTGATAAATTACTTCAACTAGAAGATGTATCAGAGGGACTAAATTTGTACACCATCAAGTCACCATGAAATGTGTTGGTCCTTAGCTGCTTGGTCTGCAAAGGCATCCAAAATCCTATGTATTTTTCCAGACTCAGCAGCCCAATACAACACAGTTTCTGCTCATATCTGTATTTCCAGCCCTACTGTCTTGCTTTGAATCCTCAGACCTGTCCAACTCTTCCAGGCTAGATCATCTCTCTCTGTCCATTCCCCACCAACACACATACACCCAGGCCTTCATCTGACTAAATCATATTATCTTCAGAACTCGGCTTAAATAACCTTTTTGGGAGAAACATTCCCTGCCTTCTAACTGGAAAATATGATGGATCTCTTAGCATTTTTTACTTTTATTTCAGAATATTTATCACAATTCTAATTATTTATGTGATTATTATTTTCTTTTCCCTGAGGGCAGGGCTTGTAACTATGTTGTTCTCCACTCTATTGCTAGACTCTTTGTGTTAGTCTGTTTTCATTCTGCTAAAAAGAACTGCCCAAGACTGGTTAATTTATAAAGGAAAGAGGTTTAATTGACTCACAGTTCAGCGTGGCTGGGGAGGCCTCAGGAAACAGACAATTATGCCAGAAGGTGAAGGGGAAGCCAGGCACCTTCTTCACACGGTGGCAGGAAGGAGAATTGCAGAACGAAGGGGGAAGAGCCCCTTATAAAACCACCAGATCTCATGAGAACTCACTATCCTGGGAACAGCACTGGGGAAACTGCCCCCATGATTCAATTACCTACACCTGGTCTCTCCCTTGACATTTGGGAACTATGGGGATCACAATTCAAGATGAAATTTGGGTGGGGACACAAAGCCTAACAATATCATTTCACCCCGGCCCCTCTCAAATCTCATGTCCCTTCCAAATTTCAAAACCAATCATGCTTTTCCAACAGTACCCCAAAGTCTTAATTCATTCTAGCATTAGCCCAAAATTTCAAGTCCGAAGTCTAATCTGAGACAAGGTAAGTCTCTTCCACCTAGGAGCCTGTAAAATCAAAAGCAAGTTAGTTACTTCCAAGATACAATGGGGGTACAGGCAATGGATAAATGCTCCATCCCAAATGGGAGAAATTGGCCAAAGCAAAGGGGTTACAGGCCCCATGCAACTCCAAATTCCATCCAAGGAGTCAAATCTTAAAGATCTGAAATGATCTCCCTTGACTCCATGTCTTACAACCAGGTCATGCTGATGTAAGAAATGGGTTCCCATGGTCTTGGACAGCTCCACCCCTATGGCTTTGCTGGGTAAAGTCCCCCTCCTGGCTGCTTTCACAGGTTGGCATTGAGTGTCTGCAGCTTTTCCAGGTACGTGGTGCAAACTATCAGTGGATATACCATTCTGGGGTCTGGAGGATGGTGGCCCTCTTCTCACAGCTCCACTAGGCAGTGCCCCAGTGGGGACTCCGTCTGTGGGCTCTGACCCCACATTTTCCTTCCACACTGCTCTAACAGAGGTTCTCCATGAGCACTCCACCCCTGCAGCAAACTTCTGCCTGGAAATTCAGGCATTTCCGTACATCCTCTGAAATCTAGGCAGAGGTTCTCAAACCTCAATTCGTGATTTCTGTGCACCCACAGGTCCAACACCACATGTAAGCCTCCAAGGCTTGGGGCTTGCACCCTCTGAAGCAACAGCCTGAGCTGTACATTGGCCCCTTTCAGTCATGGCTGGGACACAGGGTACCAAGTCCTGAGACTGCACAAAGCTGCAAGGCCCTGGGCCCAGCCCACAAAACCATTTTTTCCTCCTAGGTCACCAGGCCTGTCATGGGAGGGGCTGCCATGAAGACCTCTGACATGCCTTGGAGACATTTTCTCCATTGTTTTGGGAATTAACATTTGGCTGCTTGTTACATATGTAAATTTCTGTAGCCAGCTTGAATTTCTCCTCAGAAAATGGAATTTTCTTTTCTATTGCATCATCAGGCTGTGAATTTTCTAAAATTTTATGCCTTGCTTCCCTTTTAAACATAAGTTCCAGTTACAAATCATCTCTTTGTGAATGCATAAAAATGAATTCTTTTAAGAGCACCCAAGTCACCTCTTGAATGCTTTGCTGCTTAGAAATTTCCTCCACTAGATATCCTAAATCATCTCTCTCAAGTTCAAAGTTCCAGAGATCTCTAGGGCTGGGGCAAAATGCTGCCCATCTCTTTGCTAAAACATAACAATTGCTCCAGTTCCCAAGAAGTTCCTCATCTCCATCTGAAACTACCTCAGCCTGGACTTCATTATCCATATCACTATCAGCATTTTGGTCAAAGCCAAGTCTCTAGGAAGTTACAAACTTTCCCACATCTTCCTGTCTTCTTCTGAGCTCTCCAAACTCTTCCAACCTCTGCCTGTTACCCAGTTCCAAGTCTCTTTCACATTTTTGGGTATCTTTATGGCACCTTCAACATGGATCATGAACTCAAATACATAGCATGCCCAGCATGCAATGTAAATGTGTGGAGCAGAGAAGGGATGATATAAACCATGACAACTAATATTCAGCCTCATTGATAGAAGATAATAAAAAAGAGTGACTCTGGCTAGTTGGGAGTACATATCCCTGTATACGGAGCACATCATCAACTCATCAACTCAGGCACACTGAAATTATGAGGGATGTAAATTCAATGTTGACAAAAATTTTGACTTTTTTTGGAAAACCAAAAATCAGGAATTTTCAATGAAAATATATATTTTCATCCATCCAGACAGCTTCATGCCAGATTATTTTCTACAGACCTATCTTCCATTTAATAACCCTTCCTTCTACTGTCTTGAATCTGCTGTTCAATCTACTATTGTGTTCTAAGTTTCAGTTACTTTTAATTTGATTTTCTTTTATATATTCCAGTTCTCTGTCAAAATTCTCCATCATGTTCCCTATTTTCTTAGACATATTAATTAACATTCTCCTAAAGCCCATGTCCATAAATGATGAGATCAGAAGGATAAAGAAGGAATTAGGCCGGGCGCGGTGGCTCAAGCCTGTAATCCCAGCACTTTGGGAGGCCGAGACGGGCGGATCACGAGGTCAGGAGATCGAGACCATCCTGGCTAACATGGTGAAACCCCGTCTCTACTAAAAAATACAAAAAACTAGCCGGGCGAGGTGGCGGGCGCCTGTAGTCCCAGCTACTCAGGAGGCTGAGGCAGGAGAATGGCATAAACCCGGGAGGCAGAGCTTGCAGTGAGCTGAGATCCGGCCACTGCACTCCAGCCTGGGTGACAGAGCGAGACTCCATCTCAAAAAAAAAAAAAGAAGGAATTAGGCAGAAGTAATATTGGAAGATGGAAGAGATTATCAGCTGAAAATACCATGTGTTGACAAAGAACATCACACCACACATTTAGGAAGCACTACAATTCAAAATAGGAAAAGATCAAAGAAAACACATACCTAGGCCCATCATAATGAAATTTCTAAACATCAAAGACAGAACAAAATTCTTAAAAGCAGTGAGAAAAAAAAGAAAGGTACCTTAACTTCAAACGAACAAAAATATGGATGACAGAAACAGTGAAAGCTAGGAGACAATAAAACATCTTTAAAATGCTGAAAGAAATTAATTGGCAATCTAGAACTATGCAATCATTTTGAATTTTCTTCAAAAATAAAAGTAAAATAAGTTTGGCATGGTGGCTTATAATGGGAGAGGCATAATGGGACTTCTCATGTACAAGAAGCATTTTATTTCTTGATGGTGATGATTCCATGAGTTCATTTTGTGAAAAATCATCAAGCAGCACATTCATGATGTGTGTATTTTATGTCCATGCCAATATAAAATAACAAAAAGAGAAAGAAAATATAATAAGAAAAGGAGGAAGGAAGGAAGGAAGGAAGGAAGGAAGGAAGGAAGGAAGGAAGGAAGGAAGGAAGGAAGGAAGGAAGGGAGGTAGGAAGGAGTGAGGAAAGAAGGAAGGAAGGAAGGAAAGAAGGATGGAAGGAAGGAAAGGAAGTAGGAAAGAAGGAAGGAAAGAAGGGAGGAAAGAAGGATGGAAGGAAGGGAGGGAGGGAGGGAAGGAGGGAGGGAACAGATTTTCTGAGAGATGCACTGGAGCAGCAGTGCAGGAATGGGGTCTGGTCCACACTAGAAACAACAGTCCTTAGTTGGGGGCACTTTGGTATTTTTCGTTTTCCTAATTTTAGCCAATCTAATAGGTAAAAGGTAGGATCTCATTTGAAGTTGCATTTCTCCACTAGGATCATTTCATAGCCACTCAGATTTTCTTCTGTGAATTATCTTTTCATATTCATTGTCTATTTATTCCTTTCTTGGGTTCCCTATCCTTTTTCCGAAGGGTTTTGTTGAAGGAGACATTTTATTACCATTTCAATATCTTTAACTTTTACACTCTATTCAACTTTTCCATTTATTCTTCTGTACATTTTAATATTTTATATCCTTTATATAAATTAATCCTTTTTGAATGAATTTCAAATGTATTGTTACATGTTTGTTCATATTTTTTGAAACTATTTTAAAAATTACTTGTTTGTAGATCTCCTTTCCAGGATGTGTTTTACTTATTCTTTTTGTGATTTATCTTATTCAGTCTTATCAAAGGTTTGCTATCTTATTACTCTTTTCAAAGAACTGATTTTTCCTTTGTTAATCTTCATATTAATCATTTTTCACTATTTCATTGATTTGTTCTTATCTTATATTTCCATTTTCCCCATTTCTTTGGATTTATTATCTTACTTTTTATTAGCTTCTGTTAAACACTTAACTCATTTGTTTTCTTTTTCATATTTTCCTCTTTTGATATTTTAATGTTATAATAAGCATATTTAAAGCTCTTAATTTTTGTCTGAGTAATACTTTAACCATGCCCAATATATATTTAAATTTTTAATTATTATATATATATATATATATATATATATATATGTATGTATTTTTTGAGACAGAGTCTCACTCTGTTGCCCAGGCTGGAGTGCAGTGTGATCTGAGCTCACTGCAACATACAGAAAAATATGGAAAATAATTTAGCAAACACTTGTGGGCCTATCACAAAATCTATCAATTTGAAATATTTTTCTGTAATAGCATTATATGTTTTTTTAGAATTTATAGCATTATTGTCCAGCAGATTTTACAGACAGCGTTTTTCATTATCTTTCCTAATGGTTCCCTTGTTAATTCAAGGATTGTATAGTGATAGATATGTCTTTTAGTTTCTAAATAGAAGAGATTTTTTTCACCTCCCTTTTTGTTAGATTAATACCTAATTTTATTGCATACTGGTTGAGAATTAACTCTATAAAATTATCTGAGGGTTCTTCTATCACCTAGTACTTCATTGATTTTTGTAAAATTTCCCTATGTGTCCGAAAAGAATGAGCATTGTGTTCATTGAAAGGAAAGTGAAGGCATATTATGTTATTAAAATTTTTATGTATTTGTTTTTCTTGTTGTTTGCTTCATCTATGAGTTTCTGAAGTGAGTGTTTTAAATTTCCAACTATAATTCTTGATTTTTCTATTTCCTCCCATAATTTTATTGGTTGTTTTATTAGTCTCAGATTATGATGTTAGATACCTAGGGGTTCCAATCATTACATTTTCTAACTGCTTCTTTTCTTTGTATGACAATTTTCATTATTGATATTATATTTTAACCTTAAAGTCTATTTTGTCTGATATTAAAATTGTTATTCCAACACTCTTTTAGTTCAATTTTATCTTTTTACCATTCTATGTTTTCAGTCTATTTGCATATTTTTAAAACGACTCTAACACAAAACATTTGCTGAATTGTATAAAACCCATTCTAAGATTTTATCTTTGGATTGCTGGTTTTAACCCATGTACTCTCAATAATTGTAATTACTGTGTAATTATTGGTGTTTTCTCGTTGATTTTAGCCCAGTTTTTCAATTAAAAAATTCCCTTTTTTCTTTTTTCTATTTTCCTTTTTCTTTTTATTAAATTCACATACAATTGTAAGAAAGAATATAGAGAGTTCTCATGTACCTTTACCCAGTTCTTCAAAATGGTAACACTTTGCAAAAACAATAGTGCAATATCATGCCAGCATATTGACATTGATAAAATCCACCGATCTTTGTCAGAGTTCCCATTGTGTGTGTGTTTTCATAGTTTTATACAACTGTATCACTTATGTAAGTTCAGGTACCCCTTACCACATTCAAGCTACAGAACAATTCAATTATCACAAGAATCCGTATGTCCCCTTTTATAACCACACCTGCCTACGTCCCATGCCTCCCCTCCCTAGTCCCTGGAGACCACTAAGTCTGTTACCCCTTTTTAAAATGTTGTCATTTCAAAAATGTCATATAAACAGAATCATAAAGTAGATACCTTCAGGAATTGGCGTGTGTGTGTGTGTGTGTGTGTGTGTGTATGCTCAGTATAACTCCCTGGAGATTCACATATCAATTGTTTGTTCCTTTTTAACTGCTGAGTAGTATTCCATGCTATGTATGTACCACAGTGTGTTTAACCATTCACCCACAGACAGATATTTCGGATACTCCTAGTCTGGGGATATTATGAATAAAAGATGCTATGAACATCTGTGCACAGGTGTTTGTGTGAAATTAAATTTTCATTTTTCTGAAATAATCGTCTAACAGCACAATTACTGGGTTGTATCATAGTTACATGTTTAGTTTTGAAAGAAACTGCCAAACTGTTTTTCAGAGTGGCCATACCATTTGCATTCTTATCAAAAATGTATGAGTGATCTTGGATCCTCACCAGTAGTTGGTGTTATAATTTTTTTTTGTTTTTGCCATTCTGAGAGGTGTGCAATGCTATCTCATTGCAGCTTCAATTTCCATTATCCTCATGTCTAATGATGTTGCCTACCTCTTCATGTGCTTCTTTGCCATCCATATAGCCTCTTCAGTGAGGTATATTTTATGTCTTTTGCCTCTTTTCTACTCAAATTAACATTTTTTAGTATTGAGTTTTCAGACTTGATACATTCTACATACTAATGATTTGTCAGATATATATGGTTACAAACATGTCTCCCAGTCTCTAGCTTGTCCTTTCATCCTCTTCACATGAATCTTTACAGAGCAAAAGGTTTTACTTCAAAGAGGTTCAGTCTATCAATGTTTCCTTTTACTTGACTGTGCTTCTAGTGTCGAGTCTTAGAAATTTTTGCCTTGCCTTAGGTCTCAAAGACTGACTCCTCTTTTTTCCTAAAAGGTTTATAGTTTTATATTTTACAATTAGGTCCTTGATCCATTTTAAGTTAATTTTTGTAAGAAGTATGAGACTTAGTTTGAGTTCATCTTTTTGCTTATGAATGTTCAATAGCTCTAGCTCCATTTGTTAAAAATTCTATTGTTCCTTCATTGAATTACTTTTATATGTTTGCCAAAAATCATTTCATCTCAATTTATTTATAATACGTTGGATTATATCTCTTGGTATATTTTGCATAACCATTGTTCTGTGTATTACAATATGCTGGTGGCATCACCATCAGCTGGCACCAATATTTTGCTACTTTAAGTACACAAATAAGCCTCCCTTCCATTTCAGTCTCTACTTTCTGCACTTCAAAATATTATTTCCTGGCATATTGGTTCACACCTGTAATCCCAGCACTTTGGAAGGGCGAGGCAGGTGGATCACCTGAGGTCAGGAGTTAGAGACCAGCCTGACCAATATGGTGAAACCCCATCTCTACTAAAAATACAAAAATTAGCTGGCACGGTGGCACGTGCTTGTAGTTCCAGCTACTCAGGAGGCTGAGATAGGAGAATTGCTTGAACCCGGGAGGTGGAGGTTGCAGTGAACCGAGATCATGCCACTGCACTCCAGCCTGGGTGACAGAATAAGACTCCGTCTCAAAAATAAAATAAAATAAAATATTATTGTCTTAAGTATCAGATGACATTAACATTTTTGTCTCAATTACCATAATACAATACATAAAATTCATGAAGTAAAGGATAGTCTACTGTGTTTCTACTCTTTTCATTATTCTATATTCCTTTCTGTATCTCTAAGAGAATTTTGTCTAGCTAATCTTTAATCTGCTAACAACAAATACATGTAGTTTTCTTCATCTGGGAATATCTTTATTTCCTCTTCATTCTTAAAGGATAATTTTGCTGGATGTAGGATTCTAGGTTGACAGTTCTTTTCTATTATCATTTGATAATTGTGCCACTTCTTTCTGGCTTCCATAGTTTCAGATGATAAATTCACTGTTACTGAAATTTTGTTTCCCTATAGGTAATAAATCTCTTTGGGTGTTCTCAAGGATTCTTCCTTGTCTTTAGTTTTCAGAAACTCGGTTCTTATGTGTGTTAGTGTGGATTTATTTGTATTTATTCTCCTGGGGATTTGTGTAGTTTCTTGAATCTGTAGGATTGTGCCTTTCACCAAATTCCAGGAGTTTTTAGCCACTGTTTCTTCAAATATTCTTTAGCCTCACTCTCCTTTCCTCCTTTTAGAATCCAGTGATATAAATGGTGGATCTTTTGCTATGTCCCACAGAGCCCAGAGGCTCTGTTCATTTTTTTCAGTCCATTGTTTCTTGTTCAGATTGGGTAAATTCTATTAATCTGTTCTCAATTTCGCTGAATCTATTCTGTCACCTTCACTCTACAATTGAGCCTCTGCAGTGAGATTGTTATTTCTGTTTTCATATTTTTAGTTCTATAATTTACATTTGGTTTTTTAAAAAATTTCTGTATCTTTGCTGACCTTTTCTAATTTTTTCATTTGTTGTAATAGCTTATTGAAGCATTTTCATGATGACTGTACACAATTCTTGTCACATAATTCCAACATCTGATTCATCTCCATGCTGGTTTCTTTCTTTCAGTTGATTATCTTTCCTCATCCAAGCTGTGATTTCCTTGTTTTTTATTATGATGAATGGTTCCTAATTATATCTTGGGCACGTGGGTCATTATGCTAAAAAAAGTTGAGTTCTATTTAAATATTTTATTTTATGAGGGAATTCTGTTTAGCTTTATCATGTAGGTCCTGTCCTGTCTATATGTGGTTCCAACGGAATTTTGATTTTTGAAGCCATTACGGTATGGCTCCTATTGTTTGTTTGGCTTTGAGTTTTTGTTTTCAGTTGGTTGTTTTGTTGTTGTTGTTGTTGTTGTTGTTGTTGTTTGTCTGCTTGATTCATCTGGCTCTATGAGAACTTCCACTGGTCCCTGATGGTGCTAGCTGAAGGGGCAGAAGGGGCCTCCCCCAGGTCAGGTAACTGAATGTCTCTTGGTGGGGGTGTAAAGTCTCAGGCTCTGGAGGACAAGAAGACTTCCTTGGCTGGGTACCTACCATGGCAGAATTCCCCTTGCCCCTGGTGGGGCAGGGAGGGGAGAGTAGGACACTTCCCAGGCTGGGCATCTGTTGTGGCAGGGGCTCCTGGCTAACTGGGTGTCTCTGGGAGGGGAAGGGAGTTGGAGGCCAGCAGGGAAGGAGAGCACTCCCCTGGCTGCTTATTGTTAGCAGGGCTCCAAATCTAGACCAGGAATAAACCTAGCTGAGCTGCCTTTGGCTGCTTGGTTGGAGGTCAGGGAATCCAGGTCTAGGTTGTCTTTTTTCATGAGGTAGGTATGTAGGAAGCCCTGAAGCTATGTTTTCCCTCTAGTCCTGCAGTCCCAAGGCAGATTACTGTCCTCTCACAGTCTTTTAGAGTTCTCCTTCAATTAGCTCTTGCATTATTTTCAGGATTTAGAATTGCATTTAGTGGGAAGAAGCAGAGAGAAATGGGTCCATGCCTTTTTTCCTAGATCAGAAATCCTCCCTTACTTTTTAAACAATTTTTCTTTTTATATTTTCCTACTTTCCATTGAGTGGATCAAATCTTCTTCTATTGGTCTAAAAATTATACATTATATTTTTGTCTTCCGGTAGTTTCCTTTGTATCTATAAGGTCATATTTATGTTTTTCCATGTACATTTGCTGAGCTTTTCAATTTCTACATCTTCCTCCCAAACAAGAAGAAAAGTGCGTTAGTATATTTTCACCTCACTCTCGTTCTACCCCATCCCACCCCTGAAGCAATAAATTGATATATATTTTGAGGCTATATTTTAATTCCAGGTTTTTATTAAGATTTATTTTTGCTGTTTGTTTGATTTGTAAGTTCTCTATTTCATCAACAGTAAAAAATTTGCTAAGGTTTATTTGCATACTCTGTGACACAGCTCATATTATCCTCCTAGATTTTTCATCTTCTTGAAATACTTCCTCTAAGAATATTCCCAAGAAGCTTGTGCATGATAAACCTTTTATGTATTTCCAGGTCTCACAGTCCCTTTTAAATAATGGTTTTATTTAATATTCTTGGTTCCACATTTTGAAAATATTACTTGATAGCCTCTTGTACGATGTGGTCTATTGAGAAGTCTGAGATCAATCTAGTTCTCATCCTTTAATAATTGACCTGTTCTTAGAATGTTCTCTCTACCACTGTTTTACGTAAATGTTATTACAACCTATTGAGGTATGCCTCTCCCCTTTTTTTCTATCCTGTTTTGCACTCTACTAAGCCCATCAGTCTGAGATTTTATACTTTTTCCTTTTTCTGGGTGGTTTTCAATCTTTCTCTCATATGTTTCCTTCCATTCTTCTACTGATTGTTTTCCTTCCTTCTGGGATCCTTTTTACATGAACGCTATTCTTCATATTGCTTCACTTATCTTTTAAGTTTTCCCTCTCTCTGACTATTGCTGATGTCCTCTGAGAATTTCTGAGATCTTCTGGTTCACTCATTGGTTTTTCAGCTGAATCCATTTGGCATTCAATGCATTTACTGAAACTTAAAAAAAAATTATACTTTGCATTCTTTGATTTTCCATTTGACTCCTTTTTAGGGTTTCATGTTTTATGTCATGTTTCCAATATCCTTCCTTATCTTTGGGGAATATTTGATATGTGTGTTGAACACCTTGTATTTCTACTTCAATAATTATGCTTCAGGTTTTAGCCATTCCATTTATTATTGTTCTTTTGTAACAGCTGTCCTCCAAAGCAGTCTTGTTTATTTTCCAACGGAGTTCTTATGTCCTTAGGCATATTAACTGCTTAGGCTGTTCTTGGGTCTTTGGAAAAGTGGATACTGCCCAGGCCCTAACTTGTGCAGGTCCCAGTGTGTTCAGGTGCTAGAAGGGTGCAGGGAAAAGATACTCTGGGGGAATCATCTATGCTCCTAGAAATATAGTCTCCCTCAGTTGTAATTACCCACCCCTTGGGGAACAGGGAGGACGGGGATGCTGAAATCCTGGCCATCTGCTTGACCCCTTCCCAGGCAGTGCTCCTCTGCTACTGCTTGTCTAGCCTCAACACCCCGAGCCTCACTGCCAGCAGGGGTTTGTTTCTGGAAGCACCTAGGTAGGATTGACCTTCCTCAGCAATGTGAAGGAGGAAGAAAAGGTCATGTCTGAAAAGCCCTCCTCCACGCTATCATCTGTTTCCTCCCCACACGTGGGCCAAATCGCCTTCAGTTACCTGAGGAGTTCTCTGTTATTTTTTATTATGAACTTGACAGATCCATCAACATCTCTCTGGTTTCTATGGTGTGTGCAAGGCTGGATTCAAAGGAAAGAGCCAGCAGCCTAGCTTATAACTTTCCTAAGAAAAAAAGGTTTGCTGCTTCTGTAAATAATGTTCTACAGTATAATGACTGGAATACTGTAACATTGTGTCTATTTGCTATTTGATGGGATAGAGGATGTGTACCCTGAGTGAGGGTAGGGCTAGTTCCCAAACTTCTCTTAGAATGCACATGTCAAAGTTTGGAAGTCAGTTTGAGGGGATGCTATGCTAAGTGCCGAGGAAAATACGCAGTTGTAAAATTACAGTGTAATTTCATAATACATAATAATTTCATCAAGCTTTAGATTTTTAAGATACCTGCTTATTGCATCAGTTTGTACTAAAGAGAGTAGTGGTTGATTTTGCAGTCTTGAGCAGCTTTGCTATTTCTGCCCCGGGGAAAACAATTAGGTCATTAGTAATAATTCTTTAAGAGAATGACTCATAGCGACTTGAACTGTGTGAGATCTTTGGTGATGTTTTCACAACCAGTAATGAGGCAGCTAGAAGATACAATTTCAGGGTTTGGGGGTAAGTTCTTGAGAACAGAACTGATATTCACCACTCCTGTTATTCCTGCCAGTTGGAAGTAAAATGGGGTCTAGGAGATCATCTGAGTGTGGCTTGAATTCTCCTGAGACTCAGGCATGTTTGTGTTTTTCTATGGGGTTTTCTATGGGGAATGGTGCTGTGGGAGAGGGTAGGCAGTGAGTTTGTAGGCTTCTATCAATTTTAGGAAAGGAAATACTGAGTTCTGACACAGATGCCTAGAGTTTCAGCTCTTATAACCAAACTCTCTTTCCTGATTTATTAATAAGTTCACTTAAAGGGCCTTAGTATTTTACTCCATTTCTCGGAAGCTTTGAAAATAACCAGGTCGTTTTACATGACGGTGTAAAGTGTCTGATGTGTGAATGGGCCAATAGTACCAAATTTTCTGCTGCAAAGTGATGAAGGCGGAATAGTCCCCACGTGTCTGTGGGCAACTCCGGGCAACTTAGCCTCCAATTCAGAAAAAAAATGTTGTCATTAGAAATGTTTAAATTTCTGGGCAACTTAGCCTCCAATTCAGAAAAAAAATGTTGTCATTAGAAATGTTTAAATTTCTGGGCAACTTAACCTCCAATTCAGAAAAAAAATGTTGTCATTAGAAATGTTTAAATTTCTGGGCAACTTAACCTCCAATTCAGAAAAAAAAATGTTGTCATTAGAAATGTTTAAATTTTATTCCTTTGTCTTTTATTTTCTAAGAAGGAAAAAGTAACACTATTTTCCACTGAACTTTTGGAAATTTTAGCCTCCTTCTCCAATGCCATTTCATAATATGAAAGGAAGAGATGTAATATAAGAAAGAGTATTTAACAAGGAATCTGTAGAGGTCGTTGTTGGTTGAAACTACCCACTCTTTCTTGTTTTGCCCTTCCTAATAGAATTTGGTTTATATTCAGATCTCCCTTGGAACACAATGGATAGCAACCCCTCCCTGGATTCTTAGTTAGAATGTGATGAGATTAAGGCAATTAACCTAAGACAATCCCCTTCATAGTTATAGGAAATATGAATTAGGTAAAACCACTCTTTCCGAAACTCAGCCTGCCAGACCATAAGGGACATTTTGCAGAAAGGCAGTGCAGTTACTCATCATCATCCTCATCCCCATCCCCACTCCCACCACCACCATCATCATTGTTAATAGTTTTTGGTTAGGTGCTGTTCCAAGGGTTGTACATATATTACTTCATTTAGTCTTCAAGACAACCTCATGAGGTAAGATGGTGTTGCTACATTGTAGTGCTTTTAAAACATAACCTTTAAACTGTTGACATTCCTATAATAAAGAGCTGGTGTCTATATCCTCCTCTCTTGAATCTGGGCTGACTTTGGTGCCTTCCTTGGAGTAACCAATGGAACAGAGAGGGAGTAATACCATCTAACTTCCAAGGCAAGGTAGGGAAAGGCCCCGTAGCCTCCACCTGGTTCTTCTGGGACCCTTGCTCTGGGGCAAGCCAGTTGTCATGCAAGGAGTCTATCTATCTCAAGATTGTCATGCTGGAGGGACTACATGCTTGGTCAGTGGCCCCCACTGGGATCCCAGCTGACCGCTATTGCCATTGCCAGTCACATGAGTCCTGGCGCAGCCCCGCACAGAGAAATGCCCAGGCAAGACCTTCCCAGATTTATGACTCACCAAATTGTGAGCAAAGTACAAGGACTGTTTTAGGACAGGTCTCTAGTTCACAGGTGAAGAAACTAAGATGTCATCAGAAATCAAAGATTTATTCTAATCATTAGCGTAACAAACTTCCCTTTCCTGTTGTGGATAAGCAAACCAGCCTCGCATTTTAAAGTGCTTTCCAACTTTGCAGCCTACTTTAAACTTGAATAACAATTTATTTTCCTGTATCACTCCATAGTATACCAGGATGAAGAGAGAAAGAGAACACCACCAGGAATAATTAAATTGATAATTATCTGAAGCAAGAATTGAAGTTTTAAGACACAAATTAAAAGTTATCAGGGATCCCCATCAAATAAGCTCTTCTTCTTAATTTCTCCATTTTTATTCATGGTGTCCTTATACCTGCCACCATCCTGGCCTGTTTGCTGTCTGTGGCCCCTTGAGAGCAGGGATCCTGTCTCTTGCCAACTCCTCCAGTCCAAGCGCCTAGCACAGTGCTGACATAAAGCAAGCACTCAATGCATGTTAAGAGAGTGAACCAAATGAAGGCTAGAAATCTTGGTCATTTTTAAGCTTCTTCTTTTCCTCAGCCCCAGTACCCTCTTATAGATTATAAACTGAGAATATTGTTCAGGTCTGCTTTTCCCCATTTCCAGCACTACCCCAAATTAAGCATTTTATTTCTTTATTCCAGGAAAACTACAATTAGTGATGGGCCTTTCTGCCTTCAAATATTTCATACTTCCAATCTATCCCATCTATTACTGCTCCAAAAATGTGAATGTCTCTTATTCCTTGTCAAATGGAGAGCAAAATTCTCAGAGGCCTTTCCCAAGATGCCCTCAGCCCTACTCTGGACTCCTCATTCATTGCACCCCTGTGAGTTCTCCACATACCCGCCAAGAGGACCTCTCTCTCTTCATAGAACAAAGGCACAATTTTCTAATTACAGATGCCTATTTCTTATGCCGTTTCTCCAAAATCCACGCGCATTGAAATCCAACCATTTCATCAAGGCCCATCTCAAGGCTCACGTCACTTTAATACAAAACTCTTCCCTGACCTCACAACCATATGTGATGTCACCTTTCTCTGAACCACATGGCAATTTGCAGTACTCTCAAGAGAGTTGTTACATTCCGCCTTGATCTCTGGGTTTTGTCTACAGGTGCCTTCTTCTACTGCATGTAATTAATGAGGTTTGAGAATATTTCATGTTCATTTTTTAAAACCCTATGAAGCCTGTAGTCTAGCAAGATGTCATCCACTATAAGAACTCAATAACTAATGAACTGAACAAACACTCAGGGAAACTATGTTCAAAGGACTCCTACAATGAAAAGCACAAAAAAATTGTTTAAAAATATCCATTCTAGTAAAGATTGATAGGGTAAAATCCTTTTCTATAAGTGATCCCAATGGATTCACTGCATTAGAAACTAAAGTCTCAGGGTGAGTCTCAACATGCCAGGCTATTTGGCCAGTGGCCAGTCCAGTATTGGCTTCTAAGCTGTCCAATATCTAAATGAAAATTTTTGCATTATTTGACTCTAACTTGAAGTGGGGAAAACCTTTCTAAGCAAACACAAACCAGAAACCCAAAAGCAAAAAACAGTGAAAAATCTAGATACATATCAATGTAAACTTTTATGTGGCAAATGTGCCATAAATGAAAGTCAAAATATAAATGACATATTAGGAAAAAATATTTCTAACATGTTGCATGGTCTATGAGTTAGATTTCTTAATCAGCAAACATTTGTGAAAGCCAAGAAGTAAAAAGCAAATATCCCAAAAGAAAATAAGCAAAAAAGGCAGAGGAAGAAAAAAAAACCAGTCAATCAATATATGATTTGCATCCAACATAAAGATGCGCAGACTCAGAGACAAAGGTTTGGGAGTTGTACAGTTTGCTGTTTTAAAGGTGAGGGATACGTCAGCTGCCTTTTTTAGGAAAGTAATTCAGCAATATTGGTCAAAATTTAAAATGCACATGCCCTTTGCACTAGCTATTCCTCTTCTAGGCATTTACTCTACAGGAACATTCAGACAAGGTAAAAGAGACACATAAAAAAGGATGATCATTGCAGCATGAGAAATAACTGGAAACAACCAAATGGAGAAAATTGGAATCAGCACACTTATTGTTACATATCATACAGCCATTTTTACCTTTTAAAGCTGAAAGACCTCCAAGAAAAATTAAGCAAAAAAGGCAAGGCACAGAACAAAATTCTGTTATGATTCCATTTGAATTTTCTTAAAGTAACAAAAGGACATATATGTCCATACATGCGGGAGGTATTTCTGGAAGGATGCACTTAAAACTGCTAACAGCTTCCTCATGGTTGGAGGAGAGCAAATGGGGCTTTTCCTTTACATTTTACTCCTTTCTGTTGTGTTTTTGTTGTTGCTCAAATAAACCACACACACCCTTTAATAATAATAAAAAAAGTAACATACTTTGTCCACTTATTTTCCTTTTGTAATTCTGCCAAAGCATGCACCATCCTTAACTGTGGTGCTAAACATCCCCCCTTTGCATAGATATCCCTGTGATGGTTTGTGGGGGCCCCTGTTTTGATCAGTGCAAGCTCAACGTCAGGGAGACGGGCTTCCTAATAAGTGGCCTTCAGAAGTACAAGAGCTCCATTGAGTCTTGAGAACTATAGGGTAAATGGAAACACATGCCACACTAAGGGCAGCCAAGGAACTTTAAAGGGAAGCAGGAGTAAGACAAGGAGAGAGCATTCCTCGTAAATCGCCTCTCAGCTTATCCCCTGAATACATTCCAGCAGCTCAACCCAGAAAGAATAGGTGCTGGCCAGACCCCACACTATAGGTAAAATGTGTTATTCTCCCTACCTCTCAGAACACACGGCTTCCCGAAGAGGGCTCGCTAATAAATGCCAAGAGAGTGGGATGGAAACAGATCTGCTAACGAGCTCTCGCCCAAAATGTTTTATCTGACAAATGTGTAAGTCAAAGAGTTATGGAGACAATAATTATGTGTAGCTAAGTGGACACATTTATCTGGCTGTTGGAGAAAGAAAACACAGAAACGTGCCCAAAGTATTCTTTGTTCTAGAGAGGACAAAGAATAAGCCATGCTGCTATGCACACAGGTGCCGCCTGGCGAGGCTGACGGCTTACCATGAGAACTGCAGGACATACAGGCAGGACTGGGGTCAGGTGAAGGCCTTAGGGATGCTCTCCCTTGTATCTGGTATTCCCTATCCACAAACCAAAGAAGGGGATGATGTTACCTCCAAACATAGTAACTGCAGTTCAGGAGACGTCTATGACAAAGTTAGGAGTAGGAGGAGAAGGGAAATGTCCCAGCAACGGTCAAGGAAGAGAGCCTCTGTTTCTGATGTTGAAAAAGGAGCAGAGCTAGCGGCCTGCAGCCTCATCAGGGCATGTTTGCAGGGGAAGCAGAGTCATTTCCAGTGCCCAAACCCCAAAGATTTAAGCCATGCCTACTTCTGGCAAAGAAAGCCCACACGTGACTCCTTTAAGAATGGCAGCCCACAAGTGCGAGACAGAAAGGCGTGAGGGAAGTAATCTGGGCTTTGTCTGACCTCACAGGCTGTCAGACTGTCACCCCAAGTACACAGAAGCAGTGAGGAATTTGACAACAGTATGAGGAGCAGTGCAAACCAATCACATATGTTTCCTATCCAAGCAGCCTTATCATCCCCCATCTCCCACCACCACAGGGTTCCTACACCATAAACACCTTTAGCTGTGGAGAGTGGCGCCTGGGTGGGGGGGCGTTAGGGGGACTCTTCAGGCCGCCTGTGCTTCTGCTTGCCTTCCCCATGTCTTTCCAGGACCTTAGTGGTGGCCAGGACTCTCTGATCTACAACAGGATGTCAGGTCTTCTCTGAGACTGATGGTAATGCCTCATGTCTGCAGTGATCTGGTTTCCATGAACTGTGAGATAACAGAACCACCAGACAATACTAAGAAATATCCATTTCTCTTTTCCCCCATAACTCAGTGGCCCTAAGTGTTACACAGACACGTAGTGATGTGAGGATGGACATGGCTCATTGATGAAGTGGAGAGTTGGAAAGACTGCAGAACCAGTAGTGGAGGAGAAAACAGTGCCTCTTGAGTCCTAGCCAAGGCAGTGCTGCAAGTTTTATCCTGGAAGCACAGGGAGGCACCCTCTGCCCGGAAGTCTAGTGTAGAAGCCAGACTGCATAGGTTCAAAGCCCAGTTCCACCACTTGCAGCCGCACCGTGTTAAGATACTGAACTCACCACGCATGCGTTTCCTCATCCATAATGGAAGGATTGTTGGACTGTGGAGAGAACTGCACAGGTACTTGATATAAAGCACTTACACCTGTGCACGTCCTACAGCAACCAGGGTCTAAGTGCTAGCTCTTATTCTTAGCAGCTCTCTCACTTCTGCTAATACGCCTGTCTCAACTCAGTCTTCCCAACTCTGTAGTTTCTCACAATAAGCAATTCTACAGCCCTTGTCTCAGGCAGTGTCTGCTTTATCCCTTAAAAGCCAGCTCTCTTTGATGCTCTCCCTCACTCCTCTTGGAAAAGCTAGTTATTCCTTCCTTCGTAGCAACATAGCATTTTGTACCTGTATTTTGACATGAAGCATTTATTTTAATCATCCGTGTACATGTGCTTCCTTACCAGAGCAAGGACTCTTCAAGGTCAGGGCATGCCTGGGATAAGCAAATCACCCAGTAAGTGAACAAATTTCTTAAAGGGTTTTCTTTAGCCTGTGTTGCGTTATCCTTACGCCATCACCAAAGATTAGAAGAAATCAAAGCACAGACCAGAACACAGAAGTGAGCTTCCAGCAGGACCTGCAGAATGGGTGGACCGTCAGCCGAAACAGCAGGAAGACCCATTTTCTCCATCTCATCTGTTTATGAGCCTGATTTGGGTAGGAAAGAAGCTTGATAGACATGTTTCAGCTAACTGCTATTACTTCATGGTCATTCTGAAATGTTTGGTACCCACCAGTCCCTAAATTGAAAAAGGAGAAAGCAAAAGACCAGAGTAGCCAGGCAAGGAAAAAAACAGCAAGGACTGTTTAATCAGAGCCACAAGGATGAAAGGGACTGCTGAGGCTGGCATGGGACACCCTGGAGGCTGGTGCTGCTTACATAGACAAGGTCTGGGCATGAAGGTGAAGACCTGGTCAATGTGACAATCCAAGAGCAGTATGGGTCAGCATTGTTGGGGGCACATGGCATCTGGGGACTCCCCCAGGCATCTCTCTGCTTCCAGTGAATGGAAGTCTCATTGAAGTCCATGGAACTTGCACCATTGAAATTACATGCAAATTGTGTGTGTAGGTACATTTTTATGGGAAGAGGTTCCACAGATTTAATGGGATTCTGTCTTAGTCTGTTCCAGCTGCTATAATAAAACTGCCATAAACTGGGCAGCTTATAAACAACAGAAATTTATTTCTCACAGTTCTGAAGGGTGGGAAGTCCAAGATCAAGGGGCCAACAAATCTGACATCTGGTAAGTTCCCGATTTCTTGCAGGTGGTGTCTTCTTGCTGTATCCTAACACGGTGAAAGGAACATGGGAGCCCCCTGGGCCCTCTTTTATACGGGCACTAATCAGCACTCAGGAGGGCTCCACCCTCGTGACCTAATCACCGCCCAAAGGCGCCACTTCTTAACATCATTGCACTGGGGATTAGGTCTAAATACATGAATTTGAGAGAGACATAAACATTCAGATCATGGTAGATTTTTTAAAAGATTTGTGACTTTAAAAATAATTTATGTGCCTATGAATCACTTAGGGAAACTTATTAAAAGGCAGGTTCTGATTTGTAGGTTACAGAAGTGCCTGAGATTCTGCATTTTTAAATACACCCATGTGATATCAACGTTGCCGGTCTGCAGTCCACACTTGGAGTAGCAAGGACCAAGTTGCGGTTCTTTATTTGTTTGAGACAGGGTCTCACTCTGTCGCCCAGGCTGGAGTGCAGTGGCGCGATCTCGGCTCACTATAACCTCTGCCTCTCAGGTTCAAGTGATTCTCCTGCCTCAGCCTCCTGAGTAGCTGGGACTACAGACGTGTGTCACCACGTCCAGCTAATTTTTGTATTTTTAGTAGAGACAGGGTTTCACCATACTGGTCAAGCTGGTCTTGAACTCCTGACCTCATGATCCACCTGCTCCAGTCTCCCAAAGTGCTGGGATTACAGGGGTAAGCCACCACACCAGGCCCAAGTTGCTGTTCTTATAAACTAAAATTGACGGCTTCTGGATTGCCAAGTCACATGCACCCATATAATTTAGATGCAAATTGATCTGAATTTTAATACATGTGGTAACATACACGTCACAAGACAAGCTCAGACAGGTATTACTGGCACTTTCTCAGATTCCTTTGAAGTTTAAGACCAGCTCATTGCTAATACCAAAGAATGAGGAAGACTGCTTTAGTTCATGGCCTTCCATCCCAGCTGAGAAAAAGATACCTGGACTCCCAGGTACCTGGGTCCTTCTTGTTTGTTCAGAAGGAAATCCAGCAAAGAAATACTTTTTTCTTGTCTGGCTTTCATCCGTCACCTCTGGGAAACTGTT
Source organism: Rhinopithecus roxellana (assembly GCF_007565055.1). Taxonomy (NCBI): domain Eukaryota; kingdom Metazoa; phylum Chordata; class Mammalia; order Primates; family Cercopithecidae; genus Rhinopithecus; species Rhinopithecus roxellana. The sequence goes on along the minus strand of NC_044556.1, from coordinate 96,322,039 downwards.
TAGAAAAGCAAGAATGGTCAATAAACTCATTTTGTTCGTAGAGAATTTGGATGGTGCTGATTATTTATGCATACAAAAGATCAGATTAGGCCTTTACAGGCAGATAGCAGACTTGGAGGCTGCTGGCAGCAAGTTCCACTGGCAAACACTGTCAATACAAAGTGCATCTTAACCCTATTGTCATGGCTCAGCTTTCAGCTGACAATGAAGGCAATGTGACTGAAGAGTTCTAAGGCATTCAGGCTAAGTGAAAAAATCTGTCAGGGGCAGGTAGAACCCAGAGCATCTCACTGCTGAATTCTGCATCAACAGCTCTGTCCCCAGTACACAAAGTATCATGAAGGCTGCAATCTAAATTGAAGTCTAAAAATAGCACAATAAAATTATTTTCTTCTTTCACTCCACCAGAGAGCAAACAGGCTGACATTAATATCTGCAGGGCACAACCGACTTCTCAGAGTTGATGTAGGGAGAACCATTACACAATCACCCTTTCTCAGGAACAGACTGACTGTCCCAGGAAATAAGGAAGAGAAAGTAATTACCCTGTTGCCGAAAACCAATAATGGATATTTGATTATGATTATTAATCGGGGGGAGAAGGAGGCAGACCGCTGAGCAGCAACCAACCACTAAGTGAATCAGTATAAGGCTCTGGGAGGGAGATTAATTTTTGTTTTCTTTTCATCTCTCAGCCAGTCATTTGAATGAGACGCCAAACTTTAAGCATGGCCTGCCACATCCTTATCAGTATTCAATGCTACCGCCCTGTGGTCCCATTATCTTCACTGGATACACCAAGTGAAGTGACAGGCTTCTTGCTGTGGGGGATTGTTTTCCTTTGATTCTAAATGTGAAATGGATGAAGCAGGGTAACTGACATGTCAGATTTAGGAAACTCATTTTCAAGGCAGCAGAAAGACATTTTGTAGCAAATATTTACTTCTCTGTTTGTTTCCGACTGATATTGAACATACATGATCTAATCTGAAGGATGCAGGATTTACAATCTCTGTGAACAAAGGGATGTTACAGCTCATTCTGAAGAAAACAACACCATCAATTCCTTCAGCCCCTGGTGAAAACACTACTGTAGCTTGAAGTAACATTTGTCATAAAATAATGAAAGGGACCATGAGGAATGTAAGTAGAGACAAGATTGCAATTTCTCTGACTTCATATTGCTCCCTAAAAATCAGTTCCCCTACACTGTCTTACACATCCATTGAATTCCCAATAGAATGTCTGCCTCTAAGTACAAATGAACATGGCAGCTTCATCCAAAAATGACCATTCCCAACTTGAGATCCCCAGACAGGAGAAGCTGGGGACAGGGAGGGGTGACTTAGAACATGCAGGATGAGGGGACTGATGTGTATCACCCTCTCTGTGCCCAGCAGGGTACGAGACGCTTTTTATGCATTCTTTCATTCTAGTGTACAATTTCACTGTGAAGCGAGTATTACTATTATGAACTCAACTTTACGGATCAGGACACAGGCTGAAGAGCATCTGGTGTTTGCTCAGAGTTACCTAGCCAGCTGGGTGATGAATCCAAGACTGAATCCCATCCCGATGACAAAACCTATGATCTGATGGCACCAGATTTTCGCTCATTTTGGGAGAAAGATTTCAAAGTCTCCTTTTCTATCTGGGAACCACAATCTCCTATTCTACACTGAAACCAAATACAGCACTTACGAATTCATGCGACGAGTCATTTTGGTGTCACATACACAGCAGGAGACCCATAAAGTCACCCTTACCTGATCATTTTTTGCGGTAGGTCTTGCTCATTTTTGTGAAAATACAGGAACACTTTACTGGAGATGACAGAAACAACAATAGTGGTTGTAAATGGCTAACAGACATAACAGATATTCATTGGTATGTGCAAAACTGAACATTTCCCTGTGCTACTGGTTAAAAACAAAGGTTTCAATTGAAAACTATTTCAAAATTCTGTGTACCCACACGCATACACATAAATATGTCATGACACACTTTCTGACATCTAATCCTTATTATTCTTCTCAGAACTCTAATTTTTAGCCTTTTCAATACTCCTCATCCTACTGCTACTAATGGCAGGAAAATGTTAACTGAGCATGTGCCAGTAATGGTAAGAACATGCTTTTCATACCATTCAATCTGCATAATAGCACACTGAAGAGGGTACTACTTTATTTTATTATTATTTTTTTTTTGGTGGGTCAAGGGATGGAGTTTCACTCTTGTCGCTCAGGCTGGAGTTCAATGGCATAATCTCAGCTCACTGCAACCTCCACCTTCCAGGTTCAAGCAATTCTCCTACTTCAGCCTCCCAAGTAGCTGGGATTACAGGCATGCACCACCATGCCTGGCTAATATTTTTTGGATTTTTAGTAGAGATGGAGTTTCACCATGTTGGCCAGGCTGGTCTCGAACTTCTGACCTCAGGTAACCCACCTGCCTTGGCCTCCCAAAGTGCTGGGATTACATGAGCCACCATGCCCAGCCTACTTAATTTTCTTATATAGACAGAGAAATTGAAATTTAGAGAGATTAAATAATTAGTCCAAGATCATAAAACTAGAAAATATTGAGGAGGCCAGAATTAGGTAATCTGATCCCAAAATCTATGTTCTTGACTTCGTGCTATGCTTTTTCCTCAAACCCCCTTCAGTTCGTGTCCTTGCAAACCCCTTACTTGTGTCGGCCCCTAATCTAAATCTTCCTTTCCTCAGCAGTCTTGGCCAGTTCTTCATCCACTCAAATGCTACACTTTCTTGGTACCTTCCCTTGACTTCCCTCTTGGGCAGAACTAGTTCTTCCTCCATATATTATTTCTTTAGCTCTTCATGTATGTCTGTAGTAATGTCCTTATCGTGTCCGAGCCATGAGACAACAAACTCCTTAAGGGAAGGCCAGATGCCTTACTCATCCTTGTACCCCTGGTCCCCAGCCTGAGGTCTGGCGCATGGTAAAAGCTCCATACAGAATTTCCTAAAAGCCCATCACTGGTTCCATGTTTTGTTTGTACCCTGCCATCCCCTCATCCACTACAGATGAGGAACATTTTATCAAGATCTTCTGAGTGACATCTCTTCAAATCCGTAATAATGTTTTTGAATTTTCCCCCTCTTTTCTGTTTTTGTCAAGTGAAGAAGCCTGAAATTCATCAAACTATACTTAAAATATTATTTTCTAATTACCTCAATCATCCAATTTCTCTACTTTCCTTTGAAAGGCATTGTATTCTCCATATGTTTTATTCTAATTTGTGTTTCCTGGTAATCTTGTACTTTATTTTAAAAGTAACTAAAATTTCTAAATTCATAAAATCTATAAAATAGAGGTGGCTGATATAGTCACAGAAGGACTGACTGCAAAGTTATTTTCAGTATTTATGTTTCCTGATACATTTATCTGTCTGTTTAAAGATCAGTAATGACTTTATGGAGTCTGGGGATAGATCTGGAGTTAGACTGACAGCTCATGTTTGAATCCTGGCCCCATGCCTCACTAGTATGTGATTGTGAACAAGCAATTTAACCTCTCCAAGCCTCAGTTTTCTTGTCTGCCAAATGGGAATAATAAAATTATCTATTTCATTGGAGTCAGAAGAAAAAATTAGTTAAAATGTGAAGCACTAACCACAACCAGTACCTAAACGAATACGATCATAACCACAACTGTGAGGCCCTCAGAGACTGGAGCCATTACTACTTCTCTATGCCAGTTTATTGCCTCTCAGCTCCAAATGTGCGTTGACTGCTCTGCAATAATTTAGCTGGTCCCTTTAGATATTTTCTTTGCTAGCTGACACAGTATTAAGTTTTGTCAGTAGAGGGAGCTATAAAGACCTTGCAGGAGGAAAAGTTCTCACCCCCCCACCTCCCACCTCCTCCCCCATTCCCCCAACCCTCACCCCTCCCCCCACCTCCTCAACTGCTACCTCCCTCTCCTCCACCCCCTTCCACTTCCCCCCAAACCCCACCCCATCACCAGGCCCATATCAGTGTGCTCTCAGCCAGCTCCTAAAACGCAGATGGCTTCTCTAGACCCTGCTCCCACACCATGCACAGACCTCTAGCACCCACAGCTCCTGAAGCATGTGTTGTTTCCTCTGCTCCCAGCTCCTGCGATACAGTGGCTTCTCCAGTACTCAGCTTCTACACCCCTTGACTCCCGCAAGCATACAGCTTCCCCAGAATTCAGCTTCTGCCGTCTGTGCAGCTTCCCTAGCATCTGGATGCCAGCATTTCCCAGAAGCCCCTTTTGTAGCAGATTGCCGCTGGTGAAACAACTCCCTATGAATAACTTTCCTTGGCATCATGGAGGGTGATGACGAACTTTCAGAAAGTTCTTCCAGAAGGCACTTCCAGCAGGTTACACTGCTGCAGCATGACACTGACTTGTTGGCTATCCGGTTTGCCATGGTCATGCCCTCTCTAACCAGGTCTGGGTCTTATCTTGGGGGCAGGAAACCCTGTATCTCAGCCCTGCGGGTGGTGGCTGCTTTGTATATCTGCTGCTCTTATACTTTTTAGACTTGTCTTTACTTCCTACTGGTGAATCCCTCATGACTCCAGTTCTCTGTTAAAATTAATAATTATTTGTATTAGACCATCCCTGTTTAAATTACCAGGTGGTTTCCATTTTCTGATCTGCCCTTAACTGAAACACACTTTGCCCTCATCTCCTTGCTCTTACGACGTACCCTCCCACGCCCTCAGCTTTCATATTGTTCTTCACACACTCCAAGGCTGTTCTTATCTTTTGAGTATTTGGTTTTTTCTGCCTACAGTGACAGGAAATGTCACCAGATCCTCACATGGCTGACACCTGAGTGTTTCCCCTAAGTTGCTTTCCGGAAGCTCCACTCTAAAGTAGTACTGTACAGTCCCTGCGGCCTCAATCACCAGCTAGCACATAAGCCTATTTTATTTTATTTGTAGCACCATGACTATCTGAGTTACCTTGTTCTTTTATCTGCCACCCTCCCTAATTCAATGTAAGCTTCAGGAGAGCAAAGATGGTGTGTTTTGTTTATTGGTACCAGAGCTCCAGGGAATAGAATAGTCGCCAAATTTAAAAGCACTTAAATAGTTACGTAAAGATGAAAAGAAATAAAGGAGGGAAGGAAGGAAGAGAGGAAGAGATGGAAGAAAAGAAAGAGGGAAGGAGAAAGGTAAGGAGGAAGGCAGAGAGGTAGGGAGGGAGGAATTCACTATATCATCCCCCTCCCATTCTAATCTAGTTCCCAGCCCTAATGCTGCTGATTTAATCAATACTTTGCATTGCCCATTCTCACAATCACCGATGCTTAAAATCCTGGAATCACTACTCTGTTATTTCCCACACTCAGTCACCAAGTCTCATTAATTAAAGAAAAAATTGGCCTTACTTCTCCTCTCTCTTCTATAATAATGTCATCATTCTGGTCAGCTTTCCACGGAATCATGACTTTATTATCATAATAGGTTCCTTTCTGGTCCCTCTAATTTCACGTTTCTTTTCCTTTTTAATCTACTCTTAATAGTGTTGCCAACCATCTTTCTAACATACTGCTTTTCATCAAGCCCTTCCCCACTTCTCTACATACCAATTGTTACTTGTTTCATCACACTTAAATATATTTGTCTACCTTCTAACACTCTCCTATGTGACCAAAGGCTACCTAACAACCTTCACCGACCATCAAACCACAATAACCCTTTCTGTCTGGTCAGACTGGTTCTCCCAGCCCCATGAACGAGTCATGCCATCCTTGTTCTGGGGCCTTCACTCATAAGCATCTCTCTCCCTCCTACCATTCTGGACAGGGACAGTTGAAACTCTACCCCACAGAACCTTCATGGACAACCATAGGCTCACCGGTCAGCTCCTCTTAATTCCTATAATCCAAAAACACCTCTGGAATTATTTTTCATTAATGTATGTTTTCTTTTCTTCATCTTACCAAAAGAAATATGTAAGCTCCATCCTTCTCTGTGGCTTCGAGTAGAATGCTGAACAAGCAGTGGAAAATGGTAAATGAGAAACCACTGTTAGCCCCCAGCTGAGGATCAGTATAAGCTCTAAAACCCGGAGGATCTGTGTGGTGGTTACCTAAGATTCTGTTCTAGTAGAGCAGTCTATGACAGTCATCTGTCCAAAGTCACAGTTTCCCTCATTATTCACATATTAAATCTGCTATAATACATTTTACATGCCACTGATATAGACAACTTATTTTAGAATGAAACAACAATGAAAATTTTTCATAAAGATTTTTGTTCTTTTAAACAGCCTCAGGCCAGGCACAGTGGCTCATACCTGTAATCCCATCACTTTGGGAGGCTGAGGGAGAAGGATCACTTTAGCTCAGGAGCTCAAGATCAGTCTCAGCAATATCACAAGACCCCATCTCTACAAAAAATTTTAAAATTAGCCAGATATGGTGGTGTGTGCTCGTGGTCCTAGACTCGGAGGCTAAGGTAAGAGAATTAATTGAGCCCAAGAGGTTGAGGCTGCAGTGAGCTGTGATTGTGCCACTGCACTCTCACCTGAGTGACAGAGCAAAACCCTATCTCAAAAAGTTAACTTAATTTAAAAGGGGATTCTCCCTTCTATCTTCATCTTTTGTACTTTGGATATTTTTCTTCTCTTGAAATTGTTGAGTAAAAGGCTTTCTTGGGGTTGGGAAGATCTCCATCTTTCCTTACACTTCCACCCCTCAAAAAAAGGACCCCAGGAAAGTAAGAACAAGATATCTTTTAGCTCGATGGTGTCAGTCCCCATCAGTTCAAAGCTTCAGGGCTCTTGAGCAAAGAGAAATTAATGTTTTAAACTATCATATAACAAAAAGTTAGAAACCAACCAAATGCCCTTCAATGAAATATGGTAAGCAAGTTCTAGTATGTGCACTTATTGGAACACCAATTACTATTAAAACCATGTTTATAATTATCATATAGTAACATAGCAAAATATTTTCTGGGCAAACCATCTGGCTGAAAACAACAACAACAACAACAGTATTTCCAAAATCAGGGCATACAATGAATTATGACTGCTGTTCATTTTGGGGGATCTTGAGGTGGTATACTGGAACTATAATGAGTAAAACATTAATATCATCACAGTATGAGTCAAACACAGACTCCTGAAAAATCTAAACTCTAAAGAGGATTCTGGTTTCCATTTTTGCAGGACTGACCCTTTTGTGATAGAATGACTGATAGGTCTACATTAAGAAAATAAATAATGGTCTATTTCCCAAGCCTAGGGAGTTTTACTTTCAAAAGTTGTGGTACCAGATGCAGAATAATGTGCTTAGTCTCACACCTTTTGCCTAACTGGGGATTATGAATATATATGGCTAAATTATGAAAAAGCAGTAGAAGGATAAAAATTGAATAAAAATGGTTTTCTATAGGTGGAAGGTAGAAGAGAGAATAAAAGTCAGGTTGGAGACAGAATAAAAGTCATACTTCTCTGAATATATCTTGTTTTATACACTTGACTTTGAACCATAAGGTTAGTGCTACATATGCTTAAAAATAGCAACCACTAACTAGAAAGCAAAATAAAACTAATAAGCCTATCTGTGCATTGAGCTAACTATGCATTGAGTTGGTGGTTTAACTACACTAAGGGGAATTAATTAAAATGATTTTAAAACTCTGCGATTTAACTGTACATCTCTAGTAGAATTTATCCTCAGAACAAAAGAAACTGTAGTTAAATCTTAAGCTGTTTTTAGTTATATTATTAATAACATCACTATTTATATGTATCTGCATATTACAGTATACTCCTAATATACTATTACATGTGTATTTGCATTAGGATATTAAATATATATATATATATATCAGTATACTATTACATATAGAGAGGATGTATTAGTTCATATATAAAGAGAGAGAAATATGTACATACATATGCTTAGATATATATATATATATAAGTATATATAAGTCATTATACTGAGGATATTTGGAACCAAAATTTTCAGCGTAAGAGAACATAAATACAAATATAATATAACAGAAATTAAATAAAACCATGTAATATTAACTTTGAATTGAAAATAACAGTATAAACCTGTGATATCAGTTCTTTTGGTAAACAATTTTCTAGATTCGTCTAACGATAAGGCCAAGCAGCTCTGAGCATCTACAGCAGTGGTCCCCAACCTTTTCGGCACTGGGGACTGGTTTCATAAAAGACAACTTTTCCACAGATCAAGGGGGGTAGGGATGGTTTCGGGGTGATTCAAACACATTATATTTATTGTGCATTTTATTTCTATTATTATATTATAATATTTAATAAAACAATTATACAACTCACCATAATGTAGAATCCGTGGGAGCCCTGAACTCGTTTTCCTGCAACTAGATGGTCCCATCGGGGGGTGATGGGAGACAGTGACAGATTCTCATAAGGAGCAAACAACCTGGATCGCCAGCATGTGCAGTTTACAATAGGGTTCAGGCTCCTATGAGAATCTAATGCCACTGCTGATCTGACAGGAGGCGGAGCTCAGGCAGTAATGTGAGTAATGGGGATTGGCTGCAAATACAGAGGAAGCTTCGCTTATTCACCTGCCGTTCACCTCCTGCCGTGTAGCCTGATTCTTAACAGGCTGCAGACTGGTACTGGTCCATGGCCCAGGAGTTGGAGACCCCTGATCTACAGGACTTAGACTATGGTCTCTAAATACCATTTTCTACTAAAAGAAACAAGGGCTTTTTTGGAGTAAACACTGATTTGATATTTGGGACAGTAAATATACAAGATGAGTCTGAAACATTTTTTTACATCAGAAAACAATGAAGTTTCTAGGTTAATGTCAAAAGAGTCTGTAGTCAATCTGAAGGGGCTCTCATTGGTCAAAAATGGGGCAATTTGAAAAAGAATAACTTCTGCAAAGAACTGAAATATCACGAATATATAAAACCATGACTTCCTACTAATGCACATATATTCATACACAAACACTCTTCCATCCTTGTAGGATGCTAGAAAACCAGTTATTATTGTGGAAATGGATGCATTAGGAGAAAGAATTAGACATTTCTCCTGTCTTTCTTTCATAAATTGTACCTCACGATAATGAAATAAAGGAAATTTAATTTTTTTATAGAAGAATTCTAGCTAAAAATGAAAATTGAATGACAGAACCGGATTATGACTATTTTGTAACCCCCCCTCATGAAGTAATGAATCGAAGCCACAATCACCAATGTAGGTAAAAAGCTGATGGGGAATTTGATACAAGAAGGATGGAGCGCTCAACACCTCAACTCAGCAACCAACCTTAACATCACAGGAGGGAGACAACAGACATTATTGGCTTCCTTGTACGGTACAATAGAAAGTCACGATACTATTGATGAAGCATTCTTGCCCATGAAATCAAATTCTTGGCCGTAAATATGACCAAGTCTCAAGACCTAACTACCAGTTTATTGAAAATACAAGAAAAAAACCACACATGTGAATGACCACTGGAACACATTTGCCAAATTCTGTAAGACAAACAACCTAGTTCTCCCAACAACAAAGAAGGAAGTAAAGGAAAAGGAGAGGGAACCAATAGATTAAAAGAGACCTAAGATACGTTTCTCAATTTGAATAAACCACTTGTTAAAATAAAATTATGAGACAATTAGGTAAAACTGAAACACTGACTAAATAGTGATGGTATTAAAGAATTCTTATTAATGTTTTTAGGTGTGATAATGGTATTGCAGTTATTTTTTAAGTCTTTATCTTCTTGGAAGCATGCACTGACATATTTATGGATTAAATAAAATGTCTGAGATTTGTTTCAAAATATTCCTGTTGGTGCTAGGGTGGGGGTGGTAGATTCATGGCTCCCCAAATATGTCCATGTTCTAATCCCGAGAACCTATGGATTTTATCTTGCATGCCAAAGAGGATGTTGCAGATGTGACTAAGTTAAAGATCTTGAGATGGGGAGATGATCCTGGATTATCTGGTGGATCTGATGTAATCACAAGGTTATTATAAGAGGGAAGCAGAAGAGTGAGAATCAGTGTCAGAGGAGACAGTGATGTAATGCGGAAGCACAGACTGGAGTGAGGCACTTTGAAGATGGAGCAAGGGGCCACAAGTCAAGGAGTGCAGGTGGCCACTGGGAGGTGAAAAAGGCAAGCAAATGGATTCTCCCCTGGAACCTTCAGAGAGAACCAGCCCTGTGGACACCTTGACTTTATCCAGTGAACTTGATTATGGATTTCTGGTTTCCACAACTAGAAGAGAATAGCTTTGTGTTGTTTCAAGTCACAAAGTTTGTGACAATTTGTTACAGCAGCAAAAGAAAACTAATAAGGTGGGAAAGTAGGTGGGTGGATAGCTAAAACTAGTTTGCCCATGTATTGAAATTTGTTGAATTTTTAAGGTGCATACATGGGGCTCATTGTAATTTCTCTAGTTTTGTATATGTTTGGAAATGTCCACAGTAATCATTTTTTTAAGTCTTGCTAAAGGAGCTCCTGTTGGACTTTTGGTAAGGTGCTGAATCTCTCTGAGTCCCAGCTGCCTTATATATTCTTGTTAATAATAGCACTCACCCCTCATTGGGTTGTTAGGAGGCATACAGGACATAATCCCTTTAAAGTATCTAGCAGATTATCCAATGCACAGATCTCTTGATGAAGGTTAGTTATTGATATTATCACTGCCTGTCATTTTCAGACATTTCCAACAAACATTTGAAAAATGTCTGAATCAGTCTCTCTACCATGATCATTGCAATCCTCTAAAATGTATTTGTGCCATAAGTATTAAATATTCCATTTTTAAAAGCTCTTGCTTCTGTTTGATTGTTCTGATGGTTTCCCCAGATAGTGAACAATTTTAGTGCCAAAGGTATGGAATTAAACCCAATATGGAGGTTATAAAAGAAATCTCTATCCTAGGAAAGTAACTGGCTGGCCTCTCAGGTTCCAAAGAATCCATAGTCTTTTTCCCCAGGATGAGTGTCTGTGCTCCTTGTTTTGTTCTCCAACATGCAACTAAGACTCAGAATTCTTATTACCCTATTTAAACTGGAAAGAGACCTTCCTTTTTCTGTCCCAAAGTGACATCATCCTCTGAAGCAGCCACAAGAAAGGTCACCCTGGCTTCTTCAGGAACACATTAGCGGTGACTGTTCTGTGCCCCATTCCTTCACAGAAGCACTGCATTTTCTGCTCACTGGTGGCAACAGAAACCCTAGCGGGGCTTAAAGTGAGATTCACGGCTGACACCCAGAGGCTATGAAATAATCAGCATTTTCACAAACATCCCTTTTCCTGTATACTGTCTCAAGTTAACGTTAGGCCCTGGAGTCATGCTGGAGCTGGAGATGGGATTCACAGACCCATTAATGAACACTTTGCACCAAAATAGTTAGGTCCTTTGCTCCTGGCACCTGTCCTGGTGAGAAAGGGAAGCACAGCTGCCCACTGCCTGGCCTCACCTCCTGCCTCAGAAGTCAGAGAACTTAAGAAAGCGCAGTGAGCCATGTAGATGCTTAATAAGTAAACTAATGAGCATAGGCTAAAATATTTCATTTCATTTTTTATTTGAATAAATGCATGCAGTACAATGGCAATTTTGTTACATGCATAGATTGCCTAGTGGTTAAGTCAGGGCTTTAGGGTACCCATCACCCAAATTATGTACATTGTACCCACAAGTAATTTTTCATCATCGACCCCCTGTCACTCTCTCACTCTCTCACCTTTCCAAGTCTCCATTGTCTATCATTTCTCTCTCTATGTCCGCGTGAACACATTTTTTAACACCCACTTATGAGTAACAACACACGATATTTGATGTTCTGTGTCTGGCTTGTTTCACTTCAGATAATGACTTCCAGTTCTACCCATGTTGCTGCAAATGACAAGATCTCATTCTTTTTACGCATTTGTATTTTATGCATTTTATGTATTCCATTGTGCATATATGCCAAATTCTCTTTATCCAATCACCCACAGATTCCACATCTTTGCTGTTGGAAATAGTGCTGTGATAAACATACAAGTACAGGCTTTTGATACGCTGATGTCTTTTCCTTAGGGTAGATTTCCAGTAGTGGGATTGCTGGATCAAACGGAGGTTCTATTTTCAGTTCTTTGAGAAATCCCCATACTGTTTTCCAAAGAGGTTGTACTAATTTAAATTTCCACTGAGAGTGTATAAGAGCCTCCTCTTCTCCACATCTTCATCAAAATCTGTTATTTTTTGTCTTTTAGATAATAGCCATTCTGACTGGGGTACAACAATATCTCATTGTGGTTTTAATGTGCATTTCTTTTTTTTTTTTTTTTTTTTTTGAGACGGAGTCTCGCTCTGTCGCCCGGGCTGGAGTGCAGTGGCCAGTTCTCAGCTCACTGCAAGGTCCGCCTCCTGGGTTTATGCCATTCTCCTGCCTCAGCCTCCGAGTAGCTGGGACTACAGGCGCCTCTGATGATTAGTAATGTTGAGCATTTTTTCATATATCTGTTGGCCATGTGTATGTCTTCTTTTGCAAAATGCCTTCTCATATTAAAACAATTCTTTGTTTTTTGTTGTTGTTGTTGTTTTGTTTTGAGATGGAGTCTCTCTCTGTCACCAGGCCTGGAGTGCGGTGGCATAATCTCAGTTCACTGCAACCTCTGCCTCCCAGGTTCAAGCAATCCTCCTGTCTCAGCCTCCCGAGTGGCTGCGACTACAGGCATGTGCCACCACGCCCAGCTAATTCTTTGTATTTTTAGTGGAAATGGGGTTTCACCATGTTAGCCAGGATGGTCTTGATCTCTTGACCTCATGATCAAGGCCTCCCAAAGTGCTGGGATTGCAGGCGTGAGCGACCACACCCAGCCTAAAATATTTCTTAAATTCCTCCATAGGCTTTTGAATTTCTTGAAGAAAATTACTATACAGATTGGTATTATTGATTCCTTTTATTACAATACTAAGCTAGACTTAAAGAAACTGGCATAAAAAGCACTGGTCAGGAAATCATAAAGTTGACCAAATTAAGTGTGGCTATAAGAATTTAAATTCATGCTTCCACCCTCCTGGTAATTATCTCCAGGTTTTTCTAGGGATTCTTGCTATAGAAGTTAAGCAAATGGAAGCATCCACTCAAGTGCAGATAAACCAACTTTCTCCCTTAAAATCTATGTGAAAAGGTCTGGCTGTGAGAATCTATACAAAAAGATGTGGTTATCCGATGAAACCACATCTCTTGCCAGATTTTTGTTAGGCTTATTTTCACATTTTTTGAGGACCTGCACATAAGGCTTATATTTATTTTCCTGACTTAAGAAAAAAGACCAATAAAATGGTCCAATTAAGAAATAACGTTAATTTTTAAAGGTTGTTGAGTTTATTTTAAATGATAATCATGTTTCGGCATATTTGTTATTGTTGTTTTCAGTCAAGCTCAGACTCTGAGGTGATCCTGAGCTAAACATCCAAAGAGAGACTCACACCTCCCACTCTTAAGACCACAGGAAGGCCAGCCCTGCACCCGCGCACACTGCCCTTCCCATTCTGGTCCCAGACACCCCAATCATGCTTCTCTCCTGCTGCTTTGACTCACCTGACCCTGCTTAGTGTGTGAGCTTTGGAGATGGTGACTTGATGAGTATGGCTGCAAGAAATACAATGTTGCAAACATAAACATGTACCCCTGTAAGAATAAAAAAAAATCCCCACCAACTCAGAACCACAGAAACAGCCATAGCTCTTCAGAGAAAATGACATTAGTTTGGAGTGGGAGTGAGGACGGTCCTCCGTGTTGTAACTTGCCTGTCACTGCTTAAACGGCTGACTTTTCTAGCTTTTCACTTTTGAGCCCTGAAAACAGAGCACTATCTAGAGGGTCTTGTTGCTATTATTATTAATACGACTATTTATTTAAAAAGGATGGCCCACTCCCAATTAGAATGTTACAATCTTTGTTTGTAAAATTAAAAAAAAAAAAAAGATAGCTCCACTGCTTGGGCCATGGGGAAGGAAATTATAGGCCTAGGAAAAATGCATGTGATCACACAGTGAATACAGATCTGAATGCTGAACTGCCACGGACAAGACGAAACAACTGACGCTTTGGTGGGTTGTTGATGATGTTTATCAACCACATCGTCGAAGACGCTTATGTTTTGAAACCAGATCAACAGCATCCATGATCCAAGTGATGTGGTCGATTTGAAGGACATGGGGAAAGCCTTCCCTGTCTGAAGTTACTCTTGGACCAGCAAACCCTGTCCTTCAACTTGCTGCTTCTAGACCTTTGCATAAGGTTGTAGCCATCTTCCAAATGTGTATTTATTCTTCCTTTAAAGAACAAGACATTGGCGGCCTGGTGCGTTGGCTCATGCCTACAATCCCAGCACTTTGGGAGACCGAGGCAGGTTGATCATGAGATCAGGAGTTCGAGACCAGCCTGGCCAATATGGTTAAACCCCGTCTCTACTTAAAAATGCAAAAATTAGCCTGGCGTGGTGGCACATGCCTGTAGTCCAAGTTACTCAGGAGTCTGAGGCAGGAGAATTGCTTGAACCTGGGAGGCAGAGGTTGCAGTGAGCTGAGATTATACCACTGCACTCCAGCCTGGGTAACAGAGTGAGATTCCATCACAAAAAAAAAAAAAAGAACAAGACATTGGCATAGCTAGTCTCACAATTCTCAAAATTACAATTGACTGGAATCCATCAAATGAGACAATGGGGTCAAGTTGTAGAGGAAAGAGGAGATGCAGCCCAATATTACGGGTTTCACATAGGGCCCATGTACCCTACAAGTAACATATGGTCACCACTCTCAGTAACAGCTTACTTGCTTTTTTCTAAACCTTATAACCAGTTTCATTCTGTTTCTTACTCTTGAGTTCAGGTAGTGCTAGTTCATCAGACTGGCATAGCAACAGGCTGAGATATCAATTGCCATTTTCTTTATCTGCCTCCAAAATCCTATGTCATGAGGTCTAGTGGCTGTGATTAAGAGTCACAGTTGGAGATTTAGGCGTGGAATCTGAAGCCAAATGAACAGTCAGTTTGCTTTCAGGAGTCTGTCTCTTGAGATTTGTATCTCTGGATATTGTGCCACTGAATTCTTCTTAGAGAAGAATCCTTCTTCCTAGGTAGACTAACATAGCTGGAGATGAGAAGCCAGGCTCTCGTCATCACAGCTGCTAAATAATGCCCTAAACACTCACCACCTGGGAAACAAAGATGGGGCCACATTCATTCTGAAACCATACAGTTACACTTGACTAAACCCTTCTAGTTGAAAGTCTTCATAGTCACTTACGGATCTAAGGAATCAGATGAAACAACTCCAGGTGAGCCCCTGCCCCTTTGGCAAGCAGAAGGGCAAGACATCTTACAGAAACACATCTCTCCTTCATGCTCCCATAAGCCACACAAATGAGCACACTTATGCCAAAGCAACCCTCTAGAACAATTTCCATTCAGTAACTACTAGAGTTGATAAATGCCATCAACAAAACGAAAGTAAATTCTACTGAGCAGCAATAAATCAAGAAAATTCTAGAGACAGAGAGTCAATTAAAAGAGACAGGCTTGAGTTCATTCGCAAAGTGAGACCGGGCAGCATCATTACCACTCTGCACTGGAGGAACACATCCATTGCAAAACCACAGCTGATAACCAGCATGTTCACTTATTTTCCCATTTACAGAATAATAAAGGAAATAACTCAGTCAAATGACTTCGTGTAATTGTCACAAGTCATCATGTTGGTGATTCTCTTCTTTTTCTTAGTCCGCTAAATAATTGTACGATTTCTACTGGGGAATTTTTTTCTTAAAGAAGCACAACTGAAAGGCCCTGCTTTTGTGATGAATGGGAGCTACAGAATTATCTTCTGAGACTTAGCATACAACATGATCACATAAAATTCTCTCAGCTCGAGAAACTTCATCTTTACATCAGCAGCAACAGAAGGAAAAAAAATGTTTTCCGCCTGAGGCAGTTGTGATAAGGGATTTAGAACCCATCCTGGTGTGAGCTTCCAGATATAATGGGATACAGCCCAGCACCTAAAGTGCCTGCAGCTCGCTCCCTTGTAACTAATGTTCTAACAGCTGTTGTATGACTCAGGGTGGCTAGAGGGGAAGGGGAAGAGGGAAAAAGGAGCAAAATGAATCATAGAAAATGTTGCATGTAATATTTTGTCTAACCTACATTTGCCACGGCTGCTGCAGAATGTCATCAGTAAAGTGAGATAAGGACATTGAGCAAGTCTCAAAAATGACTGCACGCTAGAACTGAGCATCTGAGAAATTCCATGAGGGGTTTTACTTTTATTAATCATGTGTCTGAAGCTAACGGGTTCATACCATGTTAGCAAATTAAACTATCATACAATCTTGATGACGCTTCCTCAAATCATTTAAAAGTCTTCTCATTTAATTAATGACAAATTTGTTATCTACCTACTGGGGTTTCCATTGATACAGCAACTAATTTTTCTTTAAGATTTCCTAACTCCCAGCCAAAATGCATCAAAAACACTCAAGCTATAATGGTTTATCTTGAGTTTCTAAAAATCATCTAAGATTGAACATTCACCATTAATTAATTAAATTGTCTTTTTAAAACTGTGACAGGTGCCTTGAAATGTGCACACTGTGAAGCACATGACATATCGGGGGATAATGAGTGCACAGGCTCATAGAGCACCACGGACATAACCTACAAAAGACACTGCCTTCCTCAGCTCAGTCCGTTCCTTAGCTCAGGCCACATAAAAATCACAGCTGAATATCTTTCTGTCAACTTAAAGAAAGAGGAACCCTCAGGTTTCTTCAGTCACTGAGCACCTTGCCAAGTCTCAAACCTTAAATATTGGTTGATTTCTCAATTGATCTCAGTTGGCAGAGTGATCGTATCATTGTTTCACAGCAGAGAAACTTTGGGTTGAATTGTGCAACACAGGGGAACCTATTTAATGAACCCTTTTGTTTTAAGTGATAATCAATCTCCTGTCTATTTTCTATTCTATTAGTGAAAGTCATGGTCATCTTTTTCTTCAGGCTATCTTTTAAAAACACCACTGCATTCGATTTTCAATGACAAAGAAAATGATGACAGGCAACTAAGACCCCACGGATTCCACCCTCATAGTGCTACCCAGATTCTTTCCATGCTGCTAAAATAAGTCTTGGGAAGAGGGCCCGCACCAGACAAGCCCACAGGGCTTCACTTCTAATCTTCCTTCTTCTTCTTTTCTGTCCATGCCATTCTCTAGGGTAATATTTTTGCTTTCTCCAAGGAAAAATACCAGAAAGAAAGAAACAAGTATATTGGAGTATCTTCCCCGCAAAATACTGTCTCTGAGGTCAAGATGATTTTCTTTTGAGCTCCACTGAGGGTCAAGAGGAGGGGCCTTGGAGCTCCCCAAATCTCAGAAGCGATGGGAAATCCTCCCCAGCACCTGAACTTTGGAGCCTGGGAACTCAGGGCTCTGTCAATCTCAAAAACTCTAAAACAGCCAGATCGGTTCTGAGAGCCGCAGTGTGCTCTAGGATCCCTGCCACTTGATTGTAGGAACCACTGAAGTCTCTAAATCTTCTGTCACAGCGATTAGCAAGAACTCAATTACCTCATTTCTTTTTCTTCCCACCCTCTGCAGGAGGTGCTAACAGCTGGCCGAAGAGCAGACAGCAAAAAAAAAAAAAAAAAAAAAAAAAAAAAGCTGGGTGTTTGGATAATCAGATCCTTAATGGAGATCCTTAATGGAGGGTATTAGCTACAAGCAAACATCTCTCTGCTCCGCACAATTTCACCAGGAAGATAAGGGATTCTCTTCTGTTTTTATAAAATAAAACCTATTTTTTAATGTAGAGTTTCTTGGTTTCATAATTTCCATCGTGCCATAATTCCTACTAGTACATTCTAGTGATCATTGAGTAATCCCTTATTATATGTAAGAAATAGTTTTTATCTTATCCTACTGTTGTCCCAATTTTATGACAGAAAATCAAGTCTTTAAGAGCTGTATTAACCTGGTAAAGACCCACAGCTCAGAAGTGACCACACTTGAATCCAGACGATCTGATTCCAGAGCTGGTACTTGAAAATAACAATCCTCAGGAGAGGGGTTACTGATGAGGCCCCTTCATGAGCCCCTCTCTATATGAAGCTTCCAGATCAACCACAAGGAGTCGGCGGTGGACAACACTGCTGCCACCCTCAGGGGTCTTCACTGCATAGGGAAACAGAAACAGGTTTTGTGTGTGTGTGTTTAAGGGTTTTTTGTTTTTGTTTTTGCTTTAAAAGTAATACCTCAAGAGGAAGGACACCTTTTATATTAATTACTGTGTCTGGTACTTCTGCTCAGGGTACCGAGAAGGGAAGAGTTGCCTCCGCCCCCCATGTTGTGGTCCAGATGTGAAGAGGCCAGTTCCAATTCGGGGTTGGTGGCTTCTTTTCTCGTTCTGAAGGAAAGACTTTCCTCAAACAGGGAGCTGGAATTCTAGAGGATGGAACTCTGCTTTGTCTTTCTGAAGAACTGCATGTAGATTTTTTGAATTGATCTGAGTACTCTGGAAACTAAATTCCATCACAAGTGAATATTTCCTGGGAAAGTTATTTCTGAGTTAAAATTCACTACATGGGTTCTCAGAGAATGGAAAGTATTATAATAACCAATAGGCCAATGCAGAAAAGTTAATTATAAATTATATCATTCACATTTTACACTGTAAAATGTTACTTAGTTTTACATACATATCAGTCAATACTTAATTGAGTATCTAGAATAGTGAACTACTATGGTGGTGAGTCTAATCCCCATCAAAATGTTACTAATGTTTTTCTTACCTTTGTTTTCCTTCCTTATTTTACTCTTTTTAATTCACGCCATTTTGTTATATTTTATGCATTTTTTTCTCTGTGTATGTTTAGTTTATGCATTATTATTTTAAGCATACTGAAGATTTTTCTGATGAGATAAAATAAGGTAAAAGTTAAATGCAAAAATCAATGATTATAAAATTAAGGATCACATTTAACTTTGTAGAATTAAGTGCTTTATATTTTCTTACAGTTTGCATTTCAAACTGATAAGGTGATATAAATCATTGTTTCTCTTGTAAAATTGGTCAATATAGTCAAATAGCTTCAAAGTTCAAAAGTGTATAATCCAACAATGAATATCTTTATGGACACTGCTATGGTTTAATATTAGAACATAAGTAAAGGGATATTTTTTCAACACTCTCTAATTTAAACCGTGTGCACTCATCAGTAAGAAAATTATGAAACACCAATATTTGTTTCACAAATGATATACTTGTAATACTATATACATATAAAACATTTTTTAAAGATAAAATATAAATGGATGAAATGGAAGCATAAAACAGAAATTATAATATGTTCTTCCCACACTCCAGTAAATTGTTTTGTGTGCACCTGTTTTGGAAACAATTGCTCCAATCTTTGACCCTAATTCCCATCTTCATTAGATTGAGAGCAGTTGGCAGTTGACAGTCTTTTTTGGCTATGACACACAGGCTCTGGGGGACTGGGGTGAGGGAACAGATCTTGGTCTTTGAGGTGCTGCTCACCCTGCTGGCCACCTCTGGACATTCATTAGCAGGTGAGTTCACCTGGCTATTATTCCACATCAGGCTTCCTATTGAAATTTTAATAATTAAAAAGTAAACATTAGTTTTTAAAAAGAGAACTGGATCATCTTTGGAAAAATACATCAGTCTCTAAATTTCAAAGTAAATTTCAGATAAGACCATTGAGTTCTTGATAGTTCCTTCTAAAGCTAAGAATGGCCTCCAAGGAGGTATCCAACTACTTTCTTCTATGTTCAAAAGAGATTTAAATGATTTTTTGTTTGTCTTTGCTGATGATAAAAGTGTGAGACACACTGGAAACAAACACTTGAGGAACACACTAGAGTACAAGGAAGCAAACATCACCTATAATCCACTAAGTGCTCAAGAGTTTGTGGTCAAGGTTTTATGTTCAACTTCAGGGAAAAAAAAAAAAGTAGAGTTAGAATGAAGATATTCTAGAAAGAAGAGAAATATTCACATTAGTCATGCATACAAGATTCCATCAGTTAAATGGGACCACTACACCCATCCTCAGGGGGAGGGCTTGGCCCACTTGGGCCAGAGACATGAGTTTGCCATCCAGCATTAATGAATTCCTCCTATACAATGGTGAGAGATATAAGATCCATTTAAACAGGAACTCATCTACAAAGTAAGGACTTCTGAATATTTCATTTGACTCTTAAAAAAAGATAGATAACAGAGAATATGTAGTAATTGAGAAAATAAAAATTAAAGCAAGGTTTGTCTATAAGAGAAAACAAACTAGGAGAAAAAATTACACTTAATTACTAACCTCTGGAAACAATAAACCTGAAGAAGTGCAAGTAAGTTGGTCAAGCTCTTTAAGAGTAGATTTTTCTATTCTATGATATACCAGTAAGATTTGATGGCAAGACAAATGGATTTGGGCACTGTATCTTCTTAGGTTGCCTTGACTTTCTGAATGTAAGAGTTGAGAATATAGTGTCAAGATAGCCAAGTTGCAAATAAATTTTCAAGGAGGAACAAGATAAAACTGCTATTTATCCACTCATTCTTGCATTAAGTACAATTGTCTGTTGACTACACGCCAAACAGCATGTCAACCACTTAGAATACAAGGAAAGTAAGGCATGGAAACCTTACAATACAACTTAGAATATAAGGAAGGTAAAGGCTCCATCTACAAGAAGCTCACAGTCTAAGAGAATTAGACAGACTGAGTGAACGCAACACATTCATGTAAGTGGCTACCACTATGGGTACCATGCAGGAAACAGCAGGAGGCCAGAAAGACTTTATAGAGAAGGACAATTGTGCTGAGTCATAAGAGTGAGTGTGAGCACAGGGGCTAGGTCAGGGAGGGCTCTGCAAAGATGCTGCTGTGGAGCACAGCTAACGTGGGGAAATGGGCTAGAATGGAGCATCAGTCACTTGGTGCAGGTGAGGATTACAGAGATGAGGTTGGACCAGTAGGCTGGAACCACCTCATGAAGAGCCCAAGAGGCAGAGAGGAGGAGGACATAACAAGGACTGTGGAATTTAGGCTGGATGTGAAGGGAGCCTAACAGGATGGTAAGAAAGTCATTCTGGCTGTGGGAGAAGAGCAGAGTAAACCGTTGTGAGCCAGGGGGGAAGACAGGCTGTTAGAAGATAATTTAATGGGCCAAGTTGCAAGTAGTAGTGATGGGAACAGAGAGGAAAGCCTCTATGGAATGACCAGGTAACTGACTGCAGCCACCCTCCTGGATATTTGGCTATACATAAGGAGAAGGAAGGATATCACTAAAACAGGTGGAAATTGGAAAAAAGATTCCACAAATGGAATCTCTCCTTTGTAGAAGGAGGAACAGGAATATATGCATCTAACTTATAACTCAGATGATTACAAGGCAAATCCTTGTTTAAACATACACTAAAAGTCCTCATGTAATATTTGCCCACTTTTGGCTTTGGGTTATGCAAGATGTGCTTTTGAACCACTGACTGCATCAGATACTTCCTAACTTTCTAATTCACTTGACGTGCTTGATAGAGAGTGGATCTTGAGTCCACATGAGTTTGCCTCAATATCTGGGCCTTCAGGTCTCTGTATACTTTGAGAGAATAACAAAGATAGTGCTATCACTTGAATTTGTCCCCAAAGTGGTGACTAGCCAGATCTAGGTTTCTTAGCTCTGATCTTTAACGATATGCTCTCCAGCATTCTAATGGAAAAGGAGCAACCCATTCTGTTCTCAGCTGCTTCCTCTCTAAAATCCTGTAAGATCAAGACATGCTAAACAGGGGGAACAGGTAAAGATTTTCATCTTCTTTAATGGACAACTTGAGATGTTAATCAAGCAGTCACTAAGATGCACCATTGTGTCAGGTATTAAAACTGTTTTCCTATTGTAAAACGTTGATCCTCTTGGAAAGGAACTGTGAAGGTGACAGATTCTCAGTGGAGGCCACAGAGTGTCTGAGAACAGCCATAACTACTGGGCTCCGTCACAGAGATCCTGACCGTCAGCAGACTTTTGCAGCATCCACTCTGGCCTCCTGTTCTGAAGTGAGAATAGAACTGCCTACTGCCAGAGGGGTTGCAGACTCCTAGCTGCTTTTTCTCTTCCCTGTTCCCTTGTTTCTACCATACCAGTTCACATGAATCTGAGCCAGGCCTCCTAATAGCTTGAAACAGCATGAAAAGGGCCTTCCAGAAGCAGGCTACAGGAAGGGCCAGCTACCATTATGGTCATTTGAGACTGTGGCAGGATCCTAGGTAGCTAAGGTATGTGAGTCAAGAAGCCAGGGACAAGGTGGCTTTGCAACATCAGCAAGGCTGGAGAGGCAGAGAAAGAGGCTGAAGATGATAGAAGATGAGCTTAGGATGTTTCTAAATTATGTACATCAATTCACATATTTATTCAATCATTCATTCAATACACGTTTATTGGGAACCCCTGTACCATCCAGCACTGGCAAATCACAGAGAATACAGTCCTGAACAAGGCAGACTTAATCTTATTAAGGGAGGAGACCACCCCTCATATTGTCTTATGCCCAATTTCTGCCTCCAAAGAAAGAAGAAGTAAAAACTAAAAGGCAGAAATGAAATCCACAAGCAGACAGCCTGGTGCCACACCCTGGGCCTGGTAGTTAAGAATTGACGCCTGACCTAATTGGTTGTGTTATCTATAGATTACAGACATTGTATAGAAAAGCACTGTGAAAATCCCTGTCCTGTTCTGTTCCATTCTAATTACCAGTGCATGCAGCCCCCAGTCACATACTCCCTGCTTGCTCAATCGATCATGACCCTCTCATGTAGACCCCCTTAAAGCTGTGAGCCCTTAAAAGGGACAGGAATTGTTCACTCAGGGAGCTCGGTTGTTGGAGACGTGAGTCTTGTCAAAGCTCCCAACTGAATAAAGCCCTTCCTTCTTTAACTCAGTGTCTGAGGGGTTTTGTCTGTGGCTTGTCCTGCTACATTATAATACCTGTCAAGGAGTACTTGGAAAGTGAGAATAAATCATTGCAAGCACATTACTCAGTCTTGATGAGTCAGGGAATGTTTCAGAGAGGAGAAATCTAAACCTTGAAGGCTGAATGGGAAGGCCTGGTGAGGGTGAGGGTGAGGGGTGGGCTGGGAGAGGCCCACCAGGCCACATGCAGAGGGGTGGGGGAGCAAGCTATGCTTGTGTGTCAAGGGCAAGGAGACCAGCCAGCCTCAGTTTACAGCATCTGACCCTCCTGAAGATGACTTCAAATCCCTAAGTATTGGGTTAACTATATGAAATTGTCATTTTTATAGGTCAAAAATGGTGAAATATCAGCAATTTCACATGGTTCAATCAAATACTTCTCTGGATGATACCCCTTAACCCTGTGCCCCTCTAAATTAGTTTCTTTCCAGAAAAAAAAAAATGCAATGGCATTGGGAAGCATAAGGGAACAAGTATCAGCTGCAATAGCGTGATGATGGGGTGGTGATGGGTGATACTCAAGTACATGCAGAGGCCACATGGAAGAACGTCATGAACCACGGTAAGACATTTAGGCTTTATCCTTAGGACATCTGGCAGCCTTGTGCAGTGACCAGACGGATATTTTAAGATGCTTACTCAAAACCACCTGGAGAAGGTGGTAAGAGGGCAACAGTGGAACAGCCAAGCAGGAAAAGTTGCTACTATGATCAGAAGAGGGGCCCACACTGTCAGTGTGATAAAGGCAGGCTTGTGAGATACTAAAGAGGCAAGACTAACAAGACTCCGGAACTGAGTGAGAAAGGAAGTGGGGGAGCCAGCATGAGCCCATGGTGCCTGCCCACCTAGGCAGCCAGGTGGGTGGTGGGCCATGCATTGGGCTGGATGAAAAGGGGGAGGAGCTGACATGGAGGGAGAGAGGATGAGTTCCAGGCATGACTGTCATAATTATGTATATAGGTTTTCATCTACAGTTCCTGACTCGTAACTCCCACACCCACTGTTATTTCTCCCCTAGGCAGGTCATAAAAACTAAAAATATACCCTAATCTCCCCCCGCCTTTCTGTGTTGGAGCTGGCCATAAAGAAATTCTCAGCTTTTATATCAGCACCCTGCTGTTTTTGTTACTGTAGCCTTATAGTATAGTTAGAAGTTGGGTAACATGATGCCTCCAGCTTTGTTCTATTTGCTCAGGATTGCTTTGGATATTCAGCCTCTTTTATGGTTGCATCAGCCTTGGGAAAGAATTTATGCCCACATCCTCTAAAGCAATTGCAACAAAAACAAAAATTGACAAGTGGGACCTAATCAAACTAAAGAGTTTCTGCACAGAAAAATAAACCATCAACAGAGTAAACAGACAACCTACAGAATGGGAGAAAATATTCCCAAACTATGCATCTAACAAAGATCTAATATCCAGAATCTATAAGGAACTTAAACAATTTGACAAAGTAAAAACAAATAACTCTATTAAAAATTGGGCAAATACATGAACAGGTACTTCTCAAAAGAAGACATACGCCAGGCGCGGTGGCTCAAGCCTGTAATCCCAGCACTTTGGGAGGCCGAGACGGGCGGATCACGAGGTCAGGAGATCGAGACCATCCTGGCTAACACGGTGAAACCCCGTCTCTACTAAAAATACAAAAAACTAGCCGGGCGAGGTGGCGGGCGCCTGTAGTCCCAGCTACTCCGGAGGCTAAGGCAGGAGAATGGCGTAAACCTGGGAGGCGGAGCTTGCGGTGAGCTGAGATCCGGCCACTGCACTCCAGCCCGGGCGACAGAGCGAGACTCCGTCTCAAAAAAAAAAAAAGAAGACATACAAGCAGCCAACAAAAATACAAAAAAGTTTAACATCACTAATCATCAGAGAAATGTAAATCAAAACCATAATGACATACTATCTCACATTAGTCAGAATGGCTCTTACTAAAAAGCCAGAAAACAACAGATGCTGGAGAGGTTGTGAAGAAAAGGGAACACTTATACACTGTTGGTGGTAATGGAAATTAGTTCAGTCACTGTAGAAGCAGTTTGCAGATTTCTCAAAGAACTTAAAACAGAACTACCATTCAACACAGCAATCCCATCACTGGGTATATATCCAAAAGAGAATAAACCATTCTACCAAAAAGACACATGCACTGGCATGTTCATCACAGCACTATTCACAATAGCAAAGACATGGAATCAACCTAGATGCCTATCAATGGTGAACCGGATAAAGCAAACATGGTACATTTATACCATGGAGTACTATGCAGTCATAAAAATAATAAAATCATGTACTTTGCAGCAACATGGATGCAGCTGGAGGCCATTATTCTAAGCAAATTAATGCAGGAACGAAAAACCAAATACTGCATGTTCTCATTTGTAAGTGGGAGCTAAACACTGGGTACTCGTGGATATAAAGATGGGAACAATAGATACTGGAGACTGACAGAGGAGGAAGGGAAGCAAGGACTGAAAACTAGTTCCAGGGGTACTATGCTCACTACTTGAGTGACAGGATCAATCATACCCCAAACTTCCACATCACACGATACATCCATATAACAAACCTATACATGTTGCCCCTGAATCTAAAATAAAAGTTGAACTTACAAAAAAGCAAGAAGGAAAGAAATTCTCTAACCTACCCCGTCTGACTGCAGGTCATAGACCCTCATCTCAGGAGCCCTGTCCCATACCTGAAGGAGGAAACGCTGCACAGAGAAGCTGTGGAATCTGAACAGACAAGTCCTGCTGGGTTTTCCCACTCAGTCTATTTGTGGTAGATCACACTTTCTGTCCAATCACATTGCCACATGGTTGTCCACACTTTAATCATGCCTACCCAGTGATGTCCCCATAAAAAGCCCAAGAGGAGGGGGTACAGAGAGCTTCCAGATAGCTGAATATGTGGAGGTTCCTTGAAGATGGTGTGCCCAAGGAGGGCATGAAACCTTGGTGCCCCTTCCCCACAGCTCACCCTGTGCACCTCTTCATCTGTATCCTATGTTATCTCCTTTATAATAAACCAGTAAATATAAGTGTTTCTCTGAATTTTATGAACCAGTCTAACAAATTAATCAAACCCAAGGAGGGGGTCATGGGAATCCCAATTTCTAGCTGGTTGGTCAGAAGCCCAGGCAAAATAACCTGGATCTGCCATTGGCATTGTAAGTGGGGCAGTCTTGTGGGACTGAGCCCTCAACCTGTGGCATCTGATGCTGTCTCCAGGTAGCTGGTGTTGGAATTGAGTTAGAGGACACCCAGCTGGTATCTGCGGCAGAACTGATTGCTTACTTTTTGGTGGGGAGAAACCCTCACGTATTTCATCACAGAAGCCTTCTGTGTTGATTATTGCATTGTGTGAGAACAGAGGAAAAGCAGTTTGTGTTTTTTCACTCAGAAGTGTTTGATCGGTTCTAATGGTAAAAAGAAGGAGGTAGTCAGGCGCGGTGGCGCACAGCTGTCATCCCAGCACTTTGGGAGGCCAAGGCGGGTGGATCACCTGAGGTCAGGAGTTTGCAACCAGCCTGACTAACATGGTGAAACCCTATATCCACTAAATTAAAAAAAAAAAAAAAAATGAGCCGGGCAATGGTGGTGCTGCCTGTAATCCAAGCCCCTTGGGAGGCTGAGACAGGAGAATCACTAGTACCTGGGAGGTAGAGGTTGCAGTGAGCCGAGATAGTGCCATTGCACTCCAGCCTGGGCAGTGAGTGAAACTCTGTCAGAAGAAAAGAAAGGAAAGGGGCGGGGGAGGAGAAGGAGGAAGGAAGGAAGGAAGGAAGGAAGGAAGGAAGGAAGGAAGGAAGGAAGGAAGGAAGGAAGGAAGGAAAGAAAAGGAAACCAAGGTGTGTCTACTGCCAACCACGTGAATGCTTTACATATGGTATTTAAATTAACACACCAGCTGGGGAGGTAGGTACCCTTCCTCCAGTTATATAGCTAAAACAAAACAAAACAAAACAGACAAACAAAACTGAAGGTGAGTGCTTACCTGAGGTTAGGCAGTTTATATTTGGGAGAGCTGCAATTTAAATGGGCGTCTCTTTATCAATACCCATGTGCTTACGGCTACAACTTGCTGCCCAATAACCTAATGTACGGTGTGTGCTGTGCTGATGGCTACAACAATGGCAGCTGCAGTTGAGATCAAGAAGAATGTGCCAGAAATCTGTCCCGAACACACGGGAGAGGAGGAAGGCCAGACTCAGAGCGGAGCACCTGACCCAAGTACAAGCTCTCCTCATCCTGCTCACCTCTGCTAATCACCTGTGTCATAGATTCTCCCCAAGTCTAGGAGCATGGGAAGCAGGGAAAGATCAATCAGGGGTTTATAGGACTTCTTCCCAAGGATGAGAATAAATCCTGTAATGCCTTGCTTAGCCTGAAGAGTAGGACTCTGCAAGGCAGGCCCTCTCAACATCTCTTAAGGGAAAAGCAGCATTTTAGCTCACGATAGTGTCCTAGCAGACAAAGGCTTAAGGCACAGCCTATCTAAAGAGTTACTTTACAAATTCCAAAATAGTAGCAAAATAGTCTCCATAAAACTAAATGACTTCCAGGGAAGAAAGCGTATATTCCACTCTAGTACTTGTTGCCTTAATTAGGAACAGATTCTGATGACTGGGATTTATTTTCCTAAGCACACATCCACAAAAGCCAGAAACATCTTGTCATGCTGCTGCATCCCTGACATTTCTCAAAGACAAATTCCTAATTGGGTCTTAAAAAAAAACAACCAGAAATTTTCATGCTGATTCTGATTCAGGATTCAAAACAGAACCCGAGACGTGCATTTCTATATTATTCCAAACCATGTATAAACTGCCTTAAAATCCTGAAGACTCCCTTCAAACACTAAAGTTTAAAAAAGGGAAAAACAGACTAAGAAATGAATTCTGAATTTAATGTAGCAAAGAAGATTCTTCTCTGTCTTATGGAACATGAAAACTATCCGGTGATCTCTCCAAGACACTTTTAAACACCTTAATCTACTTACTTTTTAAAAGACAAGATGAGGGCTGGCACCTGCTCTTTCGCTTATGGGGTTCAAAAGGCTTTTTTTGTGTCTTTCTTTGTTAATTTATTAGAGAAATTGGTGAGCCTTTTTCATTGATTTAACTAAATTTTGTTATAATAAAGAATCTAGATGTGCCACGGAGTCTGAAATACAGAAATTATGATCCTTACCTGCACAGTTTATCCTCAAGTGTTTCCATGTACTTCATAGTATTTTCCTTCACACTTGTTTCTGGGGGAAAAAAGGAAATCCAAAGTGAATGCAATTGCAGTCACAATTGAACAAAAACCATTCAACTAAAAGCTCAAAGCCAAAGGACTGAGGTCAAGCCACTAGTAATCGTAACATTCTATAGTTGGAAAACATTCAAATCCACTGGAGTGGCTGCCTGAAGTCATGAGTTGGGGAGGATTCTGGGCCTCTGAGTGTCTCTGCAGGAGAAAGTCAGAGGCTGGAGGAACAGAGCTGAGCCAGCCTCGCTATAGTCTTTCAAAGGCAGCTCACTGATAGAGTATCACTGGACGATGTGTGCTCTGTCTCCTACCTTTCCCAACTGATAGCCATGGGCTCGGTTGTCCAATACAGGGAAAGAGAACCTGACAGTGTAATGATTCCCATCCTACAGATGAACCAGGAGAGCCTCACTACAGGTAGAGGAGGATTGTGGACCCTTTCACTGAGAAACAAACAAAAACATGGGATTCTGCCAGTAACTAGAAAGCAATTGCTCAACCTCCAATGAGTGATGAGATCAGCTACTCTTCAAGACAAACTCAGCACTTCCTAATCACCAAATGTTGAAGGAATGAATGATTGCTATGGTTTGACAGATCAAAGAGGCACTTTATGGATAAAAGAGATTTGATATACTTTGAACAAGTTCTCCCCTTTTGCTCATCTGAGGAATGAAGGTGCCTTCCTCTCAAGGTGATAACTAACAGACATGCACACCAAGTGCCTGGAATAACACCTGCAGCCAAGGGGTTTTTAGCAAATGGTGGCTGGAATGATCAATGATGCTGCCATGTCTATTATTAGTATTGTTATTGTTATCGTGGGTTTTATCATTGTTTTTATTCCAACCTTTATTCTGAAGGATTATTTATGCCAAGGGCTCATGTACTCTAAAGTTGGGGAATGTGGAAACACAGAAGCCAGGCTGCCCAGATTCATGCTACTAGAGTGTCTGGGGATTCTTGGACTTCTATTTCAGTCAACATGTATGTGTAACGTGAGGGACAGTGGAACTGGAAAAAGTACCCTGACATTCCTCATAAAGAAACTAAATACTTAGGTGGAAATTAAAACAATTACACATTCTGGTTCATTAGTCCATAAAAGGTAAAAAGAGATATTTACACAGTGAAAACAACTGTTTAAGTTGCTATCTTTTCTTACTGACTTATGCTTGTCTAACACACACACTTAGTTGTGCTAGTTGGAGCAATTATTGCAAGTTCCAAATGCCCCAACCAGAAACGCGTCTCTGTTTCACATGCCATACATATTTATGTGCCACACACTGTTCTAGGCATGTGGGATAGCTCAGCAGTGAGGGATGCTAAAGAATAAACATAAAAATTCCACAGAACATTAGAAGGTGATAATGACAATAAGGATTTAAGGGGGAAAAAAAGACAGCAAGCGAAACGGGGCTGTAGAGTGGTTAGGAAAGGTATCACCGGGGAAATGATACTCCCTAAAAGTTTGCAGAGGGAGGGAAGAGGGAGTCAACAAGCATCCTGGGAAGAGTCGAAGTCATCCTGGGAAGGGGTGTCAACAGGCATCCTGCGAATGGAGTAGGCAATCTGAAGGCCCCAGGGCAGGAGCACAACTGTGTGCTCCAGCGAGTGTGGCCAGAGCAGAATGTTCCATGGGGAGAAAAGATGAAGGCAGAGAAACAACCCAGGTCCAATCATGCAGGCCACTGTGGTAAACTATAGCCTCAAAATGACCACAGCAATATTTCTGGTACCACATACTCTTCCAGAACCTTGCCGCTCCCTATCAAGAGGTAAAGTATATTTCCCTCTTCTTGAATGTGGTCAGGCTGAGACTGCTCCAACCCACTGAGTATGATGGAAGGTATTCTGTAACTCTTCTGAGGCTAAAGTCCAGTTTCTGCCTGGCTTTCTGTCCTGGGAACCCAGCCACCATGTTGTGAGGAAGCCCAAGCCACATGGAGAGGCCCCGTGTAGGTGTTTCAGCTGAAAACCTGGGTGATGGTCTTAGACTACATCCAGCACCAATCTCCAGATATCTGAGTGAATGAGCTTTCAGGTGGTTAGGGCCTTTGAGTCTGAGGGATCCAGACACCACAGGATGGAGACAAGTCCCCCCACTGTAAGCTGTCTGAATTCCTGACTCACAGAATTTTGCACATAATAAATGGTGATGTTAAGTCATTAAGTTTGGGGATGTTTTGTTGCACAGCTGTAGTAACTAGAAGGCCACTGTCAGGATTTTGAGTGTTCTGAGTGGAATGGAAAAACACTGTAGAAGAAAAAAATGAGACTGACCTACAGCTACTATGTTGAGAATACACCATAGGGGAGGATGAGGTGGAAGCAGAAAGATATGGACGAGGTTAGTGCAATCATTCAGGAAAAGATGATGAGGATGTGGAGGAGGAAAAGTAGAATATTTTTCTCACCCATCACCAGGGTCATGGCTGACACCCCTATAACAAAAGACAGGTTAACAAGAGAAAGGCATGACAAATTTATGTAACCAAAGTTTTATGTGATATAGGAGCCTTCAGAGATGAAGACCCCAAGACCCAGAGAAAACTGTCTATTTTTGTGCTTAGGTTCAATGAAGCATATGAAGAATGGACAGCTATGTAGAAACGTGATTGGACAAAAAGCATATGATCTAATGGTGATAAACTGGAGCTCAGCATGGCCTGTTTGTTCAGAATCTTCTTGGCCTCTGTGTAGTATTCCTTCCCTCCAGGTGAGGGGGCAGGGCAACTGTCACATAAGGGTCTTACGCCCACTTTTCAGGGAAGGTAACCAACAGAATCCTTTAAGATCAGCTCTCACACAGAAAGACAGCGGATGGTCAGAGTGACCTTTCTGCTTCTGCTGTTTTCTCAGTTTCCAAGGTGCTGTACTTTGTAGTATCATGTTCTATGTCCCAACAGGGACTTAAACTAGTGCATTAGCAGGAGTTAGTGATAAGTGGGTAGATTTTAGATATATTTTAAAGGTAGAGACAATAGCTTTCCTAGTGGGTCAAACGTCAGGTGTGAGAAAAAGAAAAGTTGGCTGGGCGCGGTAGCTCACGCCTGTAATTCCAGCACTTTGGGAGGCCGAGGCAGGTGGATCACCTGAGGTCAGGAGTT
Source organism: Rhinopithecus roxellana (assembly GCF_007565055.1). Classification (NCBI taxonomy): domain Eukaryota; kingdom Metazoa; phylum Chordata; class Mammalia; order Primates; family Cercopithecidae; genus Rhinopithecus; species Rhinopithecus roxellana. The sequence continues at coordinate 96,290,653 of NC_044556.1, read as the reverse complement.
CAAAACCAGCCTGGCCAACATGGTGAAACCCCGTCTCTACTAAGAATACAAAAATTATCTGGGTGTGGTGGTGGGCACCTGTAATCCCAGCTACTCGGGAGGCTGAGACAGGAGAATTGTTTAACCTGGGAGGCGGAGGTTGCAGTGAGCCGAGATCGCACCACTGCACTCCAGCCTGGGCAACAAAGAGCAAAACTCTGTTTCAAAAAAAAAAAAAAGTCAAGAATGACTACAGATTTTTACCCTAAGCCACCAGAAAAAAACAGAAATTGCTATCAACTGAGATGGGAAGAATGAGAAATGAAACTGGTTGGGGAGACAAGAATTTAGCTTTGGATTTGTTAAATTTGAGAAGTTTTTAGACATTCAGTGGAGATGTCCAGTGTGAGGTTGGATATCTGAGTCTGGAGTTTGGGAAAGTTCTGGAACAGAGACATTTGGGATTGGCATTTGAAGGAATAAGACTGGACAATATCACTGAGGAAGTGGGAGTAACTTAAGAAGCCCTTGTTGATCATAGGCAATGCACCATTTATATTGTGATAGCACCTTCCATCCAATGGACAAAAATGGACAGCACCCCCCGAGGAAAAGAAAGCCATATTCTTATGTTTAAAAACAGTCTAGATGTCTATGAAGCTAATCACTTTGTTAAGAAACTGAATGCTAAGTACTTGCCTCATCTCAGTGTCTGAAGCACCAGTTGGTGATACGCTGGACCTGCACGAGAACTTCCAGGCAGAGCCATGGGCTTTTCTACTTGCCTGGAGCCTGCCATCTAAGGAGAATGCTCTGTTGAACTATTACTTTCATTGGACCCAACCTATGTCCCAGCCAGACAGCCTAAAAGTACCTTGCACGTATTCACTAAGTTGACTCACAACCTTCAAGACAGGCCAAGACTGTAGACAGGGAGTTTAGATTTTAAACTTCCTAAAAAATACACCCACAGACACAGTGACTGAGAATAGAGCTCACCTTTTCCTCTCTTCTTACTTCCCTCCTCTTCCTTTCTTCCCTACCATTTTAGGCCCGATAGAGCAGGGACCTCTGAGAATGGTGATGGTAGTAAGGCAAGGTTCCAAGAAGCAAAGAGGGCACTCAAGGAAATGCCGAATACAAAAGGAAATGCTACGAAACAAACAAGACCAGAGGACTGCAGGCCTCCTGATCAGGAAGAAGCAGGAACACATTAACTGCTTCTGTTTATTAAGGGAATCTGATATCCAGATTCAGGCCATGATATCAGAGTGGAATTCATACCATTAGTTTGATGAATCCAATTAAACAAAAACTTGGATTAACGGATTGATAATTAAATGCCATAAATCAGTAAACACAGTAGAGTGCATGAAACAAACACACATCACGCTACAGGAGTTCAATCTGGGTCCTCCCTCACGCAAGACCCTATACTTGGCACTAATTAAATATAAAAAGGACATAGCTTCCAGAGACACAGAGATAGCTGTGGGGCCAGCCTCTTTAACACTGATTTCTCACTGGAGTGCACAGCAACATTTCCCATAAATATTCATCATAACCAATAATCCAAAAATATCCCTATGAGTCTGATGGGAAAAAAAAAATAACCAACCTACCCAGCAACAGCTTTTTCAGTGTAAACACGGAAGTTGGAAGGTAGAAGAAGTCAACACGGAAGTAGAAGAATGTTAAGTGGGAGGAAGCCCAACTAGGTTTCAATGCGTTGTATCCCTTGCATAATAAAGGGACAGCAGTATTTGACATGAAAATAGCATGGGAAATGAGTAACACCCAGGCAGACTTGCTATCAGATTGAATGGACCAGTGACTTGAAGAAACTCCAGCCCCACCACCCTCAATTAACAAGGAAGACATGCTCAGATGGGGTCAGTATGATCCGATCTCACCTTTGAAAATGGAAGCCAAAGGGACCTCCCCAGTTTAGCATTAATGGTAGTTTGTCAAACATTAGCCATGTTATTGGAATTTTCTAAATTAACATTAAGTACCAAGTGAAACCTGGCCTACATTTACGAAAATAAGTCATCAGATTTCAAAGATCAATATTCAAGAATCTATTTAGATAAAATTAACTCCCACCCACTTAGTAAAATCTTTCAGAAGGAAGATGTGAAAGACAAAGGAGAAATTTTAGAACTCTGAGAAATTTTCAAATAGCTAAGGTATGATGCTGTCTTCGAGTGAATGAAAGGACTTTTGTTCGGATAATTAAATCATGCACGAGGATGAAGAGGTAACATAATCCTGAAAAGACCCAGGAAAGTCAGCAATACCGGAAAACGGACCTGCAGCTGGAATATCTTGGCAGGTGGGATGGCGTAAGATTGTGTCAGTTCTTGAAAGATGGTAGATTCTTTCTATGAAGTCCTACATGAGTGAAATTTCACACTGAAGGGCAAAATGGAAATATCAACCATGAACCCCTAAAACCTAGAGAGTTTTGTCTGCTCATACACAAATGACATTGACTGTCACATTGGAGACCCAGTGTGTGGACACACGTGATACCGATTTAGCTACCATTTTACCGAGCACTTTCTTTTGCAAGACCTGTTTTAAACACCTTATTCTAAACATGAACTAAATAACAGTATCAATGAAGCAGCTCTATCATTATCACCATTTTATAGTTGGTGAAATGGAGCAGGAGTAAGGTTCAAAGTCACACTGCCAGTGAGGGATAGTTCCAGAGCTCATTGTTACAAAACACATGACTTCAACTTTATATAACATGAGAGCAGTCAGTGCACACTGAATTAATGCATGTGAAATCTCAGCACTAACAAAATGAAGCAGGTGTTCAAAGACAGTAAATTCAGGAGAGGCCAAAGGCTGTGCCGTAAAAAGTCAGAGTTATAAAGAGTACTGACCATTGCAAAGATGAGCCATCAATAAATGAAAACCTCATTGTCTGTAAAATGTAGGGAAGAATGCTAACAGTATATCAGCATAAAACAAATCAACATTGTGTAAAATAAGTTCATATATATACACAAACATACACGTATATATGTATGTATATACGTGTATGTTTGTGTGTATATATATATATGTATGCATACATATAAATATGAAAGAGAATAGGCCAAGTTGATTTCAAAGGAGGTTGCAATGAGAAAATGATTAATAACTTTCTAAAGCATATATCTACCCTGGCTCATTCTCCCCAGTGACAGGTTAATTGTGTGATTTTACTAAAAGATTTTGATTTGCATGTATAAATTTATTTATTTGCAGCATTTCTCTGCTATCATCTATATGTGGTAGTTCTAGTTTAGCTAGAACTCTCAAGAGAGGACTTCTGAGTTCAACAGAATTCAGTCCTTCCCAGGCTTTTGACTACTCAATATAAATTCTCTAGATCCGAGCCCAATAAATGCATCATTACCAAATTAGCAAGAGATTCATTTCTCATTGTCAGGGCATCGTTCAGTATGTTGTTGTTAATTCTCTGTCTCTTTTTCTCTGATGTTGATAAGATGTTTACGGATAGAAGGAAAATTATTAGATACGAGTCCTACAGATTTAAGAAGTGGTAACAGGGAAAGGGTTTCTCTTTGGAGTTACACCTGACTGTCATTCATACATTAATCTAATGTTTTTTCTTTTTCTCTTTTTTTTTGAGACAAGGTCTTGCTCTGTCACCCAGGCTAAAGTGCAGTGGCATGATCACAGCTCACTGCAGCCTTGAACTCCTGGGCTCAAGTGATCTTCCCACCTCAATCTCTTGAATAGCTGAGACTTGAATAGCTGAGACAGGTGTGAGCCACAGTGCCCAGCTAGTTTTTTTTTGTTTTGTTTTTGTTTTTAATTTTTTTGTAGAGATGAGGGCTCGCTTTGTTGCCCACGCTGGTCTCGAACTTCTGGCCTCAAGCAGTCCTCTCACTTCTACTTCCCGAAGCACTGAGATTACAGGCGTGAGCCACCACACTCTGCCTCTAATGTTCCTTAAATGCCTACCACATGCCAGACTCCATGTTAGGCACTGGGGCCACAGAGATGAATATCATGCTACCCACGGGCTTAAGAAAATCAGGCTTGGTAATAGAAAGAGTCGCATCATTAGATGACTAATAAAAGCAACAAGTTAGATTCCATAATAAAAGCAGCAGTCATGCTCGAAGCATCATGGAGGGAGATTTGGCCCAGCTTGAGGGGGTTTAAACATGACTCCCTGAGGAAGTGATTGAGTTAGAGATCTTGAAGGATTTTCCATGCTAGCTGATGCAGGAGGAGGCATGGATAATCCAAAACAGCAGTTGCACGTAAAATAAGATTTGTGTTTTAGAATAGCAGGCATTTCATGTCATATCATTTTACCTTCCCAAGTATTTCCAAATCGTTTCCCTCCAAGCTTACTTTATGATTACTAGATGTACTACATGATCCCATACCAAAGGAAGATGGAGTAGCTACAGGAAATCAGCCTGTCCGAAAGCACAGGCTCTGCACTCCTACCACTGCCCTAATAGCTACACTTGAACGCGAAGGTAAGATTAACTCATTCTTCCAGCTTTTCACCTTTGAGTAACGCGAGTGAGAATGTTGAGTTATAGTAAGTAACTTCATGCTGGCAGAGGTGCCCAAAGAACAGAGACTGAAAAAGTGTTTTCAGAACTAGCACATCATCCTGTGACTCAGTTGTCCATGAAAAAAGTAAAATCAATTATTCTGAACTATGTTGATGCCTCTGCTTCCACTGTTTTGTCCTGTGGGGTGGTGTGTGGCTGTTGCTTCTCAGCGAGTCACCACCCCTCAGAGAGTTCTGACCCATTGCCCTTGAACCCTGGAGCACATCTCAAAGACTTGTCTGTCTTGATACTCATGTAGGTAGACACAGCTCCTTGCTTAGACAGGGAGAAAGAGTGGGCAGGAAGAAGGAAACGAGAAATGAGTAAGGAAGCTCCACCAGGTTTTAAAATGTTTGCTATGTGGCGAGTGCTTATAGCAGATAAAGCCCAGGTTCCGATTTTACCTGCTGTGCCTGTCACTAGTTAATTGGGTATCATCTAATATAGTAATTCTCACTTTCCCAGTTCAGACCTGCTCCTACATGCAATCTCCTGATGCCCTTGAAGCACACAGCCTAATAAATCAGCACAAGTCAATGACAAAAGAAAAACCAAATGCTTGCGGTATGGAAAGCAGGTCAGTAAAAAGCTAACACTATCAGTTCCAAGCAGGTTCACTTCACAGCCTCCCACTCACGTGCCCTTGTCAAATGCTTTTTCTAAATGGAAAGACAGGCTAACTTTTCTCAGCAATCCCTGCTGACAGCAGCAGGCATATCTGGGTTTGCTTTCTTGCTTTCTGGCGCATATAACTGAAAGAGTTGTGACCTGGATATTAATTTACAGTACTTTTAAAATTGCTTAGAATGCCTATTTACTGCCTTACCTAGTAGTGTGCAACTGAGAATATGCAGTCTCATTCTGTGATTCTTTCTCCTATTATTTCCCTGAAACACAGGCATCACACACACACACACACACACACACACACCTTTTTTTTTTTCATTCTTTTTGATTGACAGAAGAAAGAAAATTTGGGACTTTGTTTTAAAAGTGAAATACTGTCTTCTTAAACAACTTGTGTTTAAAACCAGCCCCAATCCACACTTGATCTTCTTAAGCTAGGAAAAGTGAGCTCACACTGAGTGCTGGCAGGATGCTTCATGTGCGTCATTATTTTGTTTAATTCTCACAATAACTCTCTAAATCCCTTTTGAGGATAAGGAGACTGAGGCTGCGAGAAGTTATTTCAAGGAGTAAATAAGAAATTCAGACCCACTTGGGTTTTATGCCAAAGGTTCTGTTTTTACAAATACACAATATTGTTGCCCAGTTGTGATGAAACATAATTTATGAATTTCACTGAGGGAATTTCGCAAAAGGAAAGAATTTACTTTTCCCTCTAAAGCAGAGGCTTTTCATATGCAACTGTTAAAAGACACAAGAGCTTGTGGGTCTGATGGTTGGTTTGAGCTGTTGCTGTTGGGAGAGACGCTGGGGCACTAGCACGAAGACGTAGTTTGTGCTCAGTGGCGAAAGATGGCACTCCCCGAAGGCAGCCAGATCCGGACTACGCCGTGTTTTCCAGGCTGGAGGTGCCCTCCTCAACTGCCTTACGAAGTTCCCAAGCAGCCAGCCCAAATACTACCTGCTCCTTATGCCGAAGGGATTTGGCAGGAAAAAGGCCAAATTGGCCACGCGGAGGCACAAAGTGAGGTCAGAACAACTTCCCATTTGACAAAAGCCTTTCATTGGCTATGAGGTTCCAATCATCACTCCATGCCTTACTCCCACCCCAAAACACACACATGCTGTCCACATCCAGGCACTGGCCCTCACCCCTACGTGGCCTCGCTGTGCCTGACTGGGCACCTCTTGCTTATAAACATAGTTTCATTAGAGGCCAAAGATGCTAAGACAACGTGCCCCGGCTAGTAAGACACACACAGAGGTCTCCTCTCCTTTAATACGCGGGTGATAGATACGTGGGTGATGAACAAGTATGTGTAAAAAATTAACACAGGAAGGCCAGGCGCGGTGGCTCACGCCTGTAATCCCAGCAGGCGTTTGGGAGGCTGAGACAGGTGGATAACGAGGTCAGAAGATTGAGACCATCCTGGCTAACATGGTGAAACCCCGTCTCTACTAAAAATACAAAAACTAGCTGGCCGTGGTGGCACGCGCCTGTTGTCCCAGCTACTTGGGAGACTGAGGCAGGAGAATCTCTTGAACCTGGGAGGTGGAGGTTGTAGTGAGCCGAGATCGCGCCACCCCACTCCAGCCTGGGCGACAGAGTTGAGACTCCATCTCAAAGAGAAAAAAAAAGATTACACAGGAAAAATGCAAATGATTATCTGCTTCAATCTAGAATAGCACTTAGACATACCCAAGAGGGGCCCCTGCCATGGGCATCATGCTAGAGAACTCTCGCTTCTAGATTCTTCCAGACTGCCCTTTTGCATGGTGAGGCGGTCACATGGCCAAAAGATTTGCCCTTTCAATTCTGCTCTGTGTTCTTGGTACTCAGAATTTCCTGCCCAAGTGTCTCTGGGAGCACTTCTTCTTCTTCTTCTTCTTCTTCTTCTTTTTTTTTTTAATACTTTAAGTTCTGGGGTACATGTGCAGAACATGCAGTTTTGTTTATTAGTTATACACGTGCCATGGTGTTTTGCTGCACCCATCAATCTGTCACCTACATTAGGTATTTCTCCTAAAGCTATCCCTCCCCTAGCCCCCCCCCACCCAACAGACCCTGGTGTGTGATGTTCCCCTCCCTATGTCCATGTGTTCCCATTGTTCAACTCCCACTTAAGAGTGAGAACATGTGGTGTTTGGTTTTCTGTTTTTGTGATAGTTTGCTAAAAATGGTGGTTTCGAGCTTCATCCATCTCCCTGCAAAGGACATGCACTTATCCTTTTTTATGGCTGCATAGTATTCCATGGTGTATATGTGTCACATTTTCTTTATCCAGTCTGTCATTGATGGGCATTTGTGTTGGTTCCAAGTCTTTGCTATTGTGAATAGTGCTGCAATAAACATATGTGTGCATGTGTCTTTATAGCAGAATGATTTATAATCCTTTGGGTATATACTCAGTAATGGGAGTGATGGGTCAATGGTATTTCTAGTTCTAGATCCTTGAGGAATCGCCATGCTGTCTTCCATAATGGTTGAACTAATTTACACTTCCACCAACAGTGTCAAAGCATCCCTATTTCTCCACACCCTTTCCAGCATCTCTTGTTTCCTTTTTAATGATCGCCATTCTAACTGGCATGACATGAGAGGGTATCTCATTGTGATTTTGATTTGCATGTCTCTGATGGCCAGTGATGATGGGCATTTTTTCATATGTCTGTTGGCTGCATAAATGTCTTCTTTTGAGAAGTGTCTGTTCATCTCCTTTGCCAACTTTTTGATGGAGTTGTTTTTTTCTGTTAAATTTAAGTTCTTTGTTGATTCTGAATATTAGTCCCTTTGTCAGATGGATAGATTGTAAAAATTTTCTCCCATTCTGTAGGTTGCCTGTTCACGCTGATGATAGTTTCTTTTGCTGTGCAGAAGCTCTTTAGTGTAATTAAATCCCATTTGTCAATTTTGGCTTTTGTTGCCATTGCTTTTGGTGTTTTAGACATGAAGTCTTTGCCCATGCCTATGTCCTGAATGGTATTGCCCAGGTTTTCTTCTAGGATTTTTATGGTCTTATGTTTAAGTCTTTGATCCATTTTGAGTTGATTTTTGTATAAGGTGTAAGGAATGGGTCCAGTTTCAGTTTTCTGCATATGGCTAGTTAGTTTTCCCAACACCATTTATTAAATAGGGAATCTTTTCCCCATTGCTTCTTTGTGTCAGGTTTGTCAAAGATCAGATGGTTGTAGATGTGTGGTGTTATTTCTGAGGCCCCTGTTCTGCTCCATTGGTCTATATATCTGTTTTGGTACCAGTACCATGCTGTTTTGGTTACTGTAAGCTTGTAGCATAGTTTGAAGTCAGGTAGCATGATGCTTCCAGTTTTGTTTTTCTTGCCCAGGATTGTCTTGGCTATGTGAGCTCTTTCTTGGTTCCATATGAAGTTTAAAGTTGTTTTTTCCAATTCTATAGAGAAAGTCAGTGGTAGTTTGACGGGGATATTGAATCTATAAATTACTTTGGGCAGTATGGCCATTTTGATGATATTGCTTCTTCCTATCCATGAGCATGGAATGTTTTTTCCATTTTTTTGGTCCTCTCTTATTTCCTTGAGCAGTGGTTTGTAGTTCTCCTTGAAGAGGTCCTTCACATCCCTTGTAAGTTGTATTCCTAGATAATTTATTCTCTTTGTAGCAATTATGAAAGGGAGTTCACTCATGATTTGGGTCTCTGTCTGTTATTGGTGTATTGGAATGCTTGTGATTTTTGCACATTTATTTTGTATCCTGAGACTTTGCTGAAGTTGCTTATCAGCTTAAGGAGATTTTGGGCTCAGACAATGGGGTTTTCTAAATATACAATCATGTCATCTGCAAACAGAGACAACTTGACTTCCTCTCTTCCTATTTGAGTACACTTTATTTCTTTCTCTTGCCTGATTGCCCTGGCCAGAACTTCCAATACTATGTTGAATAGGAGTGGTGAGAGAGGGCATCCTTGTCTTGTGTCAGTTTTCAAAGGGTATGCTTCCAGTTTTTGCCCATTCAGTATGACATTGGCTGTGGGTTTGTCATAAATAGCTGCATTGATTGGATACCAGATCCAGATGCAACTTTGGACTCCTTCAGTTCTTTAGCCATTTTCTTTAGTCCCCACAAACCTGAAAGAGACTGACAGCTGGGAGTAGCTGCAGAAAGCAGACCCCTCCTTCCAGAAGAAGGATCTGGGTACTACATCCAAGCCCCCACCGCAGAGCAGGTAGACAAAACTCAGACACACATGCTGGAGTGTCTGTGCATGAATCTGTAAGACAGTCATAGTGAGGGACAATAGAGATGTGTGAAAAATAGAGCTGGAGGCTGGGTTCAGGGGACCAGGGCTCTGGCACCTCTGCTTTCTGATGCAGAGTCCAAGGAATTCAAGCATTCTAAACTCATACCTGGTCTCCTAATCATTAATCATTAAGAAGTCATATTTGTGGCAGGGTGTGGTGGTTCACGCCTATAATCCCAGCACTTTGGGAGGCTGAAGCAGGTGGATTACCTGAGGTCAGGAGTTCAAGACCAGCCTCGTCAACATGGTGAAACCCCATCTCTACTAAAAATACAAACATTAGCCAGCTGTAGTGGCGCATGTCCATAGTTCCAGCTACTCAGGAGACTGAGGTAGGAGAATAGCTTGAACCCAGGATGTGGAGGTTGCAGTGAGCCAAGATTGTACCACTGTATTCCAGGTTGAGTGACAGAGCGAGACCCTGTCTAAAAAAAAAAGAAGTCATATTTGTCAAGTGTATTAATCATGTTCTTTTCCATTTTCAGTATTTTATGATGCTTTGACATCTTGGGGCCTTGCTGACTCTAGAGGGACTGCTCCTCCCAGGGTTATTCCTAGAAAGAGTAAACAACTCACATGTGAGCACACCCTTGCTAGGATAACCAAGCAATCCAGAACCCACACCTCCAACCACCTCCTGTACTGGGATCTCACACGCTGGGCCACTATCCCTTGCCCCTGGCATCAGATAACTAGGGACACCCCCTATACCGCAGAGTCCACTGAAATTATTCAAACTAGCTAATCCCAAGCCTGGTTGCCCTGCCCTTCCCATTCCTTCTCACTGAAACTGCAGTAAAGACTCTTGCCCACATCTTCCCCCTCACTCTCTCTACCTCCTCACCAACCCTGGTGCATCCCCATGTGGCCTGGCATAGCATGGCATGTCCCAGCCCTTGGGAACTGTAAGTAACAAACTCTTTTCAATGGCAGCTGTCTCCTGATCAGTTGGTCTCACCATGCCTGAATAATACATTTTAAAGCATCAAGGTAGGACAATAGAACATTTAGCCATTTACTAGGCTGATTTATCTCTGGAAGTATGCAGATATATGGTATAGGGGCCTTAGGCTATATCATGGCCCAGCTCCACATGTATTAGTGGTGAGCCTGCTTTTACCAATATCCACAGTTAATTCTAAAATGGACAAAGGAAGAAAAAAAGGCAAGCCTTCTTAGCTGTGAGCACGACATTATGAAGGGGCTGAATTTCAACCTTTTCAAAATAGTCCACAGGGAACATAATCCTTGATCTCCCACAAACCCCAGCAATGTGTGTTATGAGGCTCCCAGGCAGCACTTTCCTGGTAGAAGCAGGAAGGAGGCAATGCCAGGTGCTCAGCACAAGGACCCATGGGCAGCTGGGAGTGTCCCTGCTGGTACAACTCAGAGTATTCAACCCAGTTCCCTGAAGCTAAAACGAGGCACCTCTGGCCATGGCATTTTCTTTCTTTCTTTCTTTCTTTCTTTCTTTTTTTTTAGACAGTCTCACTCTGTTGCCCAGGCTGGAATGCAGTGAGCGGTACAATCTTGGCTCACTGCAACCTCTGCCTCCTAGGTTTAAGTGATTCTCCTGCCTGGGCCTTCTGAGTAGCTGGGACTACAGGCATGTGCCACCATGCCCAGCTAATTTTTGTATTTTTAGTAGAGACGGACTTTCACCATATTAGCCACGGTGGTCTCAAACTCTTGACCTCAAATAATCTGCCCGCCTTGGCCTCCCAAAGTGCTGGAATTACAGGCGTGAGCCACTGCTCCTGGTCTGGCCATGCCATTTTCTGTTTCCACGCAGCACAGCTGGGAAATAGAGAAGGTTGAATGCAGAAGTCTGATGGGAACTATGAGTGCTGTCTTCTCCAAGGCCACCCAGCAGGTTCCCTGTTAGGGGAGGAGCCTACACCTCCCCTGCACCTTTTTATTCTTGTCCTTCTTCCCGGAAGTAGATCCCAGAAAAACCTGCTTGATAGCCTGCACTGGCTTTCCCTGGATCTTGAATAAAATCCAAATCCTTCCTAAGACCTTCAGGTGCTGCACGGTCAGCCTTGCTTGTTTGTTCTCTCTTTCCCTCGTCCCCTGGTTACCTCGTCCGCTGGTCCCCAGATCACAGGTCTGGTTTTCTCATCTCCACTGCAGGAGCTCTTTCCCCATCCTCTGTATGGCACACTCTGCTCCCTTCCTCTGGGGGTGGCACTTAGTCTTTAAGCCGCATCTTTTTTTTTTTTTTTTGTATTTTTTGTAGAGACAGGGTTTCACCGTGTTACCCAGGATGATCTCGATATCCTGACCTCGTGATCCACCCGTCTCGGCCTCCCAAAGTGCTGGGATTACAGGCGTGAGCCACCGCGTCTGGCCTTTAAGCCTCATCTTAAATGTTCCCACCTTTGAGGACACTTTCCCCTACAGTTCTTGGCTGGCTGCCACCCTGGTAATTTGCTCTCTGATCCTTTACTGGTGCCTCTGCAGTCCTTTTAACAATTGTATATTTTTTGTTTTTTATTTTTGTCTTTCCCATTAGAATTCAAGTTTCAGGCTGGGTGCGGTGGCTCACGCCTGTAATCCCAGCACTTTGGGAGGCCAAGGCAGGTGGATAACGAGGTCAGGAGACCGAGACCATCCTGGCCAACATGGTGAAATCCTATCTCTACTAAAAATACAAAAATTAGCTGGGCATGGTAGCTTGCGCCTGTAATCCCCGCTACTCGGGAGGCTGAGGCAGGAGAATTGCTTGAACCTGGGAGGCAGAGGTTGCAGTGAGCCGAGATCGCATCACTGCACTTCAGCCTGGCAACAGAGTAAGACTCCATCTAAAAAAAAAAAAAAAAAAAAAAAAAGAAAGGAGTCAAGTTTCATGAGGAGAGCACCCCATGGTGGGCTCTCCATACACATTTGCTGGATTATCTATGAGCTCTCCTACCTCGCTTTACTGGTCTTGCTCCTGGAATTTCACCCTTGCTTTATAAAGCAGAAAAGGGAGGGCAGGAAAGCTTCCCGGGGATGAGCACAGGCAGTGGGAATGTGGGAGCTGGCTGAGTGTTATGAATTAGCAGAACAAGGGTCACTGGTGTCTTACACAGCCAAGCTTTGGTGTGAATACTCAGCACCTCCTGCCTGCAAGAAGCCCAAAACCTCTCACTGCAGGCATGCAGAGCAGCCCAGTGTAGGGATATCTGTGCAATCTGAAGGCTGCAATACCAAATCCTAACCCAAGAACTCAGATTCAGGACTGTGGGTGAAGGGAAGCCTCCCACCCACCCATCTGTTCACCTGCATGCCTACGAGAGCAGGTGTTTGTAGGCCAGGGCTCGGTGCACCCTGCTAATGCCCATGTCTTAATCTGCTCCCCACCTGCCATCTGATGGGTGTGGCAGAGCTGGAGGAACACGTCAGCTGGAAAGCAGAGGAAAGAATGTTAAAGCTCCCCGCTGTGATGCACCCGCAAGCTGGCCACGGGCAGCCCCTCATTGCAATCAAGAACGTCATGCAGCAGCAAATGTTGAGGCAGAGTCTCAATTTCAGTCTTTGGTTTTAGAAATTGTATTTGGGGTAATGTTAATGTGAAAACTGCATGTATTAAAACAAAGTGCAATAACACGCAGCATCTCTAACAGCTTACAATGAGTGTCTTCTTTCCTTTCTCCCCACCCCCTTCCTTCCCCTCAAATACACCCTAAAAGAACACAGGGTCTAGGAGAATTTAAAAATAGACTCACATGGATTTCAAGTGGAGTAAACTAAATGAGTCCAATTTTCTATGCCTTTCATTTTAAATTATGTGCTGAATGTCGGGAAGCATAAGATGTAAGTGAGGAGAATACGACATTTAAAATCTAATTTTCAAAAATTAGGTCCTAAGGCAGAACAGTGAAAATGCATTTACACATATAATTGCGCCTGCAAATCAATACTGGCAGAACAAGTGTCCCCCTTGGCTTGGGAGAGTGCCTGGCCAGGGCTCATGGGAAGCCATGGGAAGCCAATTCACTCACTCGGCAGGTATGTGCTGAGTCCCTGCTAGGTACCAGCTGGTGCACTTGATGCCCAAGTGGATTGTACTCTCCAGCTCACGGCCTCAAGAACCATGCAGGCCAGGCCAGGCGCGGTGGCTCAAGCCTGTAATCCCAACACTTTGGGAAGCCGAGACGGGCGGATCACTAGGTCAGGAGATCAAGACCATCCTGGCTAACATGGTGAAACCCCGTCTCTACTAAAAAATACAAAAACTAGCCGAGCAAGGTAGTGGGTGCCTGTAGTCCCAGCTACTCGGGAGGCTGAGGCAGGAGAATGGCGTAAACCCAGGAGGCGGAGCTTGCAGTGAGCTGAGATCCGGCCACTGCACTCCAGCCTGGGTGACAGAGCGAGACTCTGTCTAAAAAAAAAAAAAAAGAACTGTGCAAACTAGTGAGAAAGTTGCACAGGTAAAGCAGTCTTTACCACACACAGAGAGAGGGGAAGGACAGAGGCCAAGATAGAATAGCAGTGAGCACCAGGAAAGGCACTTTCTCAGTGGAGGTGGAGGTCAGGGAGCTGACCCGCCCTGAAGAAGGGAAACAGCTGAGTTGAAATATTAATATTAAGAATAAGTGGAGAAAGCCGAGCACGGTGGCCCACACCTGCAATCCCAGCACATTGGAAGGATGAAGCGGGTGGATCACCTGAGGTCATGAGTTTGAGACCAGCCTGGCCAACATGGTGAAATCCCATCTCTACTAAAAATACAAAAATTAGCCAGGCACAGTGGCATGTGCCTATAATTCCAGCTACTTGGGAGGCTGAGGCAGGAGAATTGCTTGAACCTGGGAGGCAGAGGTTGCAGTGAGCTGAGATCAGGCCACTGCACTCCAGCCTCAGTGACAGAGCAAGACTCCATTTCAAAAAAACAAAAACAAAAAAAAAAACAAGCAGAGAACAGGGCATGTAGTAGGAAGGAATGTCAATGGTAAGGAGCTCATATGCAGGGGCTTGGAAGAAGAGGGAGGATGGGACATATCAGGAAAACTGAAGGTCCAGGCTGATTGAAGATTAGCGTTTAAGGAAGGCAAGAGAGGATGACAGGGGAGTTTTGAGAAATAAAGATGGAGGCAGAAAACTGAGGGCATGACAAGAAAGGTGTGTGCATCCCTGTAGGAGTGTGGGTTTTCTCCCACAAAGGGAAGCCATTCAAGGGTCCTACAAAGGAGAATAATACAGCCAGTTTCTTAGTTCATTACAGATGGAGAAAGGTGGGTTGTTAGGAAAGGTATTTAGGAAATAGAATCGACAGGACTTCATGTTAGGCTGGAATCATTCATTCATTCGTTTATTCACTCAACAACTACTTACTGAGCAACTACTACATGCCAGGCACTATTCTAACAGCTAGAGCTATGACTGTGAATAAGCAGTATTAGATAAGTGGGTATTTGTAAAAATACTCAGAGCAGTTCCTGACACTTGGAAACCACTATATCACTACTCGTTAAATAGAATTAATACAATAAAACACATACACACAGACATTCCAAAAGGGAAGACAGTTAATAATAAGCAAAGTTGTAAGCAAACATGTAATACGCTAATGCTGATGAGCATAAAGGACGATTACGTGTAGGAGGGGGGCTGTCATTTTAAATCGGGTGGTCGCAGGGGACCCATTTGAGATGCTGACATCTCAACCGAGACCTGATGGAGTTGAGATTACACACTGAATAAAACAGAGAGGAAAGAATCCAGACTGACTCGAGGTTTCTGGCTTTGTCAGCTGGCAGTGAGGTATTAACATGTAGAATTAGATGTGTTTTTAACACAGCCAAGCAGAGTTGCCCAACAGAAGAAAGTCGTGAGGCTTTGGGATTCAGCAGAATGGGGAATAGGGACCGGCCATCAGTTTACAGAGTTAACTGATAAAACCAATCCACCCATTGCCAATGGTTTTATGGCTGCGGTACTGCATTGCCACACATTTAGCAGGTTAAAACAACACGGATGATTTGTTTCATGGTTCTGTAGTTCAGAGGTCCAACACAGAAGGACTCGGCTGGCTCTCTGCTCAGTCTCACGGTTGAAACCACGGCGAACGCAGGGCTATGTTCCCTTCTGGAGGCTCTGGGATTCAAGCCATTTCTGAACTCCTTCAGGTTGTTGGCAGAATCCAGTTTCCTGTGGCCCTAGGCTCTCCCCACCTCGGGATCCATAACCTTCCTCACGTCTGCAAAAATCCCTTTGGCCTTGAACATCCATCTTCACCGGGTTCTGGAAATCAGGGCATGGACATCTTTGGGAGGGTCATTATTCTGCCTACCACATCAGGCATGTGGAGGAAAATGAAAACCCAGCTGGGGACAGAACCAAAAGAACAAAACTTTAAAACGACAGGATGAGAAGGAAGGACCAGTAGAGAGAACAGAGATGGAGTGGTCAGGGAAGCCAAGAACCCACAGGAGGAGATGTCTATAGAAGCCAATGAAGAATTAAGTGTTTCTAAAGCCGTCAACTGGATCAGATGCTGCCAAGAAAGCTCGAAGAATTGAGTGGGATTTGCAATAAAAAAAGATTATTTGTGATCTACAGCTGCTTTCATGCACACACGCACACATACACGCGTGTTTAGGAATCCCTCTTTCAGGTCATTTCCTATCAGACTGCTGTGCTTCCCCGCCCCATCAAAACCGGGTGCCCCGTCAGTCCCCAAGCCTCTCCCACCCTCCGAAATCTCCAAGTGCCCTGTCAGTTGCAGCTTGGACATCTCCCGGTCCACCCGTCTCCACACAGGCCCAGCTAGCAGAGCCGCACAGAAGGGACCACGTTCTGGTGCTGTCACCTTGGCCTGGGGCCAGGACTTTGTCAGTCAAATAGAGCCTGGTTCTGAAATAATCAGCCTGGCTTTATCCCACAGGCGTGCTGTCCCTCCTGTTGCATAAAATGAAAGCTTCATGTGCAGAGGAAGCAGAGAATCAAGTCTTTTCCTACTAAATCCTCTGAGATCGATCCCCCTGATGTCCGAAAGCACTAAATGCCTACGGAAAAAATCTATTCTCCAACCCCCACAGTTTCCTGGTATTTGTTTTAAGTATTTCAAAAGCATTAGGCTTGACACCGGAATGGCTAATACGTTAATGTCCTAGATATTTAGGAGGAGCTAGGTATAAAATTATTGGCTTAAAATGATCCCAGAGAAACCATTTCTTCTAACAAGATCATAAAATGCACTTTCCCAGTGAGTCATATATAACTGGCTCGACTATATAATAAAATGGGGATACAGGTTTAATGGAAGACAAAATCTGTTCAACTGCAGATTAGAGTGTAATTTCTGTCTCACACTGCTGTGTGTTTGAGGGATTGTAGTATCTTTTTTCTGATACTCTTTCTGTCATGAGACTCAGAGATAAGTAAGTAGTTTCTCCTTATCACAGGGACATGTTATAAATATGTCAGTTGGAGGGTGACTCCTTCAACCAAAAATAAGAAATTACAGGAAGTCCAAGCTCAGTTTTTGATTGTACAGATAATATCAGAAAGGCCTTCATTGCTATCTTAGAATCTCATTACGGTTTAAAAAGGAAGAGAGTTTCAAAGGATTGTGAAAATATATTTATTCTGCTTAAATATCTGAAAATAAGATGGATAAAACTCCTACGGGCTCCTTCTTAATTACAGGTATTGAGATTCAGAAACATAAAGGGCAGTGTCCTCAGCCACCATCGTACGCTATCACCATGTGACAACAGTTCCTGGGATCTTTAGAGACAGGTTTGTCATCCTGTATGTAAACCTAGCCCTGCAACTCACTTCTCTGCCAGTTTTTCCTCTGTACTAGTTTAATTATGCAATTCTTCATGACATCTACCTTCCACAAATAAAAACATTCAAACCTCTTTCAAAATGGAGAATGCAATGCTGTTGTCTCACTGTTTTTCACAGTGTGGGTGGAGAGAGTGCACAGGTATCAGACCTACCCTACCCCGTCACATGCCACCTCACCTGCAGAGAGGCGACGCTATATAACTGACCAGCCTACAGCAGGGGCAGCAGAACTAGGAACTGGGGCTAGGTCTTGGCTGAATGCTGGGAGAATATGGGCAGGATGAAAACGGCGAATCTATGAGAAAAAAGTGGAGAGGAAGGTGGCTGGGCCGAACATCCAAGATCAAGGCCAAAGAGGCATAGATGACCCCAAGGTCTATGAACCAACCAGGGTCTGAGCCTGAGGAGTGGGAACCAGAATGTTGGGAGGTCAGCTCAGGGTGGTTCCTGGAGTTAGCCTTTCATAAGCTCAGGACGTTTCCTGCAGTTGCCCCTCCCCAGTGTGGACACACGATCCTCTCTTTCAAAGGGGCAGCCATCTAAACCTAGGATGGCCAGTTTCCTCCTGCAGTTTAATTACGTTGGGAAGAATGTAGGAACCACTTAGGTGCTAGAGAGGAGGACGCAGTAAAAAGTTCTATCCATAAATACAGTCATATCACATGCACATGTAACTTCCATACGTTCAACCAGGTGTACTCTATGTGAATGTTTTATGCAATAAAAATTTTGAAAAATTCTATTTCGCATGTGTGTTCTATTAAAAGTTGTCCACTGTGCACTTCCACATTTATATTACTGAAAAGATCCAAACACACAAAACCTTGTGTACTTGAAGGGCAACTTAAGGAATTTTCAAGGGCGATTGTAATGTGCTTAATTTATGCTTTGGGTGTTAGCTTTCGATGCCAAACCCTGTGTAAGGTACAAGTCTCTCTACTCACTGAACTGGCTTTTGAAGCCCACCGCCTTAACACCAGTATTATATAAGGATACAAATTGTTTAAAAAGTGTTTGCGTGACTTTCTTCATCAAAGGGTTTACACTGATTATGTTTCCTGAAATCATCTATTGCTAAACAATTTTATATCATGTGTAGAGGACAATATGAAAATTCGTAAGACATTCCCAACTTTCTTTTTATTTATTTATTTATTTTTTTGAGACCGAGTCTCGCTCTGTCACCCAGGTTGGAGTGCAGTGGCCCGATCTCCACTCACTGCAAGCTCCGCCTCCGACATTCCCAACTTTGGATGTAATCTTCCCTGCTTTGGAAAATTTAGTCTCTCAACTTTGAGAAGCACTTTAATAAAATTTAGTGCTTTCCTCCTTCCTCACCACGGTCCCCCACCCAACCTTTTGTGAATTTACTTCCTTTGTATATATGAAATTGTTGGAAAAAAATCCGTGCTGAAAAATGCGGGGGACCCACCCCACCCGATGGTGTTCCCCAATGTCTTATTTTCCCCTGTTGGATGTCACTTGCATATTAAACACTCAGGACATGCCACAATCCTCTGAGGCTTGGCTCAGTGCTCCACAGAAAGTCCAGAGAGCAGACTGTATCATCCTGCGGGTATTAAGATGTTCAGAAATCTCTTTAACACAATCCTTCATTGTCCCATTTGGCAAGAGTTCCCTCTGAATGTGAGCACACAAGGGCTGTGCCATTTATCTCTCTGGCTCAGTCCCAACCACAAGTTAATCCCTGCAGCCTGTTCAAACAAGAGCAGGAGGCTCTGAGATAAACCCTTTCTTCATTTTTCACCAAACTGCTCTCTGAATCAACTCCAATGGAGGATGCACAACCCAGAATTAAGCTCTGCCCCTCAGATGAGGGGAGGACTGGGATGCGCTCCTTCACCACCAGTAACCTTTGGGTTATCTCTTCAGAAGTGGAAGTCAGGGTGTAATTATGAAATGGAACAATATGTCTACCTGATCAAAATACAGAAGTATGCATTTTCAATAATTTTATTAAACAAATCATTCACATAAGAAACCTAACAATCATTGATTTAGCTGTTCTTCACCCAACTAGCTAACAATATGTACGTTACATATCTTACAACTATGAAGGGTTCCTATTTAAGAAACATTAACACTAAAAGGATTTTGCTTTCATAAGTTTCATATTTCTACTGTGATTTGTGTTACTTAAACATGATTTATTTGTTTCTTCACTTGTGTGTGCTATGTGGTGTCCACTAAACCATAGCACAGACACTTTAAGAGCAGCTATTCTTGGCCTACAAGGACATTAACAGTCTCCACAGCATGGCCTACACACCCTGGATACACTCTGAGTCTGAACAGTAACTATTCCCATAAAATACAATGCTGAGTAGCTGAGACTTCCACACATTGTAAAGGAGTTTATTTCAATATTTAACAAACCAAAGTAGAATTGGACGCTGGGTCAGAAGGAGAGGAAGGAGATGCAGACAGAGATGGCAACCCTGAAGCAAAGGGTGTGTCCAGCGCTACCAGGAAGCCCTCACAGTTATTGCTACACAGTCGCCCTCCTTTTCCTGCCTGGATTCTCTCTCCCTCTTCCCACTTTCTTTGTTGTTGACTCCCTCTGCCCTTCCTTCCAGTGATATCATGGGAGAAATTTCAGCCTTGTCGAAGGTGGAAAAGGTGAGTGAATATTGGCTTCTTGGCTTCAGCCTCCTATTCAAGTCCCATGTTGACAACAATAATTTTGTTGGAACCTGGACCAGGAAGCCTGTAGTAGAAATAGCAAGTCATGTTTCCAAGTAGTGCTTTGAGGTCAAGCAAATTGAGATTCAAACCCAGCCCCTACCGTGAACTCAGGCATGTTACTAAACCAAAGCTCCATTTCCTAATTTGTAAAATGGAAATAATAATTCCTATGTGTTAGGTTATCATGAGGATTAGAAATAATAAATATACAGGGCCTAGCAGTGTGTTCACAGGTCCTCAATAAATAGGAGCTATTAATATTACCATAGCTATTACTTCTATCATTCTATTGGTTCTAATATCAAATGTGGGACAAATATTGGTCTTAAACTAGATCAGTAGTCTCCAGGTATTTTTAAATAATGGCATTTTCCACCAGCACCCTTCCTCTTAAAACTAAATCAGATGGTGCTGATTATGCAGCCCTAAGAGAAGACAAGAGACTCATTGTCATTAGGTAGGTTATTTTGCAAGATTACACTTCCCCGGTAGGGCTACTTCTCTCTGCATAACTCCAGAGGCTCTACTCTTACTGGTCTGTCACACCAAAGTCCTGACACTGAGTTAATGCTAGAGACTGTACTTGCAATTTAGGATAATGCCACCAGGTGTCAGTGTTGAGCAAAAAAACCACGTGTACAAATAGTCGCTCCCCACAGCCATGAGCTGGTGAAAAAAATCACAGGTGGGACCAGGGGTTGGTGGCTCACAGTTGTAAAACTAGCACTTTCAGAGGCCAAGATGGGAGGACTGCTTGAGGTCAGGAGTTCGAGACCACCCTGGGCAACATAGTGAGACTTTGTCTATAACACAATTTTTTTTTAATTAGCTGGCATGGTAGCACACACCTCTGGTCCCAAGTATTCAGGAAGCTGAGGCAGGAGGACCACTTGAGTTGAAGAGTTTAAGGCTGCAGTGAGTTATGACTGTGCCACTATACTCCAGCCTGGGTGACAGAGTGAGACTCTGTCTCAAAGAAAAACAAATCACAAGCAGTGTCAAAACTGAGCTATAGAGTAGGTCCTCAAAGGATGGTAGGGTCATCATGTGTCAGAACAGCACACATATTCTGTGCTCTAGAAACACTTCTTACCAGACTGGTTCAGTCACTCACTCATTCACTCAGTGAGTCCACAAATATTGATTGACCCTGCCAGGAACCAGTGAGTCAAGTTAAAGTTTTATACTCAAAACCTCTCTAGGTCACTATGTCATGAGTAAGTCCCTAGGGCATCTCCCGGTACATAGGCATGCCAACACAAATGCACCAGAACAGTAAGTTGCTGTGCAGACTCACCCATACATCCACCTAAGGTTACAGCAATTCCTGTCAAGCCCCGGTCCAGGGTAAGTCAAGGGCTCAGAACACCACTGACCCAGAGAAGTCAAGCCTGGTGTAGCTTCTTTCGTATGAAGGACCACCAGGAAATCAGGACGACCTTAAAGCACAGGTGGTCCTGCTCCCCTCTGGTCAACTAAGAACTACCTCCATCTCCTGGGGGACCTTCCAGGACTAAACATGACCCCAGGACTTGGCCAGAGTGGGTCTCGAAGACAACGTTCTAGTTTGGTAACAAACATATAGAAGTGGACCAAAAGCAGAATGACGAGAAGAGAAGCGACATGCCCAGCCTTGAGTGTATCAGTTGAACTGTAGAAAGGGTCATGAATGGCTGCTTAAGTGGCATGTAAGGAGCTAAGAGTCAATCCTGAATGGTAGCCTGGCTTCTGGGCCTCCACCCACACCTCTGCTCACAGATGAAACCCAGAAACTAGACTTGCATCTGGCTTGCAATCTTGTACATCTAGCCTCCAAGACATCAGCTCTACATGTATTCTGTTTTCCTTTAGCCAAACAGCTGCACGAGCTAGCAACAGCGGTAGTTTGCACCCATCTCTATTGATAGGTGCCTTGTCCTTGAGTACCTTGAAATGCTTCCCCAGCTGCCCCTGCTCAGGAATATGATGTCATAAATAATGGTTAGGATCTCAGATCAGTCATGAAACCCTTTTTAGAGGCTATGTGAGCCATGTGGGGTAGAGGTTCGTAGGGCTGCTCCAGAGGCTCCCACTGCCTGGCTTGAATCCTGACTGTCACTTCCAGGCAGGAGACTGTGGGCAACAGACTTAACATCACTGTGCCAACATCATTAAATGCAAAGTAGAATTAAATAAAAATGATGGCAGCCACCTCTCACAGTTAGGGTAAAGATTAAATACGTTTAATGTGTGCAAAGCACTTAGAGAGATCCCTGGCACACATAAACAAACACACAGGAAATGTTAGGGTGAAAAGAACTCTGAGGCAGAAGCCCATCGACCCTCCCACTGCATCGGGCTCCCCTGTGAACTACCTGTGCGTCCCTAAGCCCACTTAACTTCCCTGACATCACATCTCTCATCTGCACAACAAAAGGGTTAAAGGACAGGATCTCTAAGCTCCTTCCAATTCAAAAACCAAAGAAAAATAATAAGGGGAACATTTTCTGAAACTCTATTAAATAAATACTTTTCTTTGTGAGTGATGCCTGATCGTGAGAGCCCGGTTGATCCCAAAGCCCTTGCTTTTATCAGGTCCCAGGGGTTTTCGGGCCACCTCTCACTCCAGGCTTGATGTCCAGGGCTAACAGGGTCAATCCCACACTGCCTGTAGCTAGCACCATGGCCTTTGTGTCACCCAGGCTCCTTGTGTCATATTAGCAGCCAGGTTTGAACAGCTCCTGCAATCCCTCACCCCTTAAATACTACAAAGCCTGGGGGACATCAGAAGTACAGCTCTCCTTCAACAACAACAATGGTGGAGTGTCCTGCTTTCAAACAACTTTTTCTTGTCAGTCTCAAAAGAAAACCAGGATTACCCTTCATTTCTTTCTATCTTCCTATCTGGTTGTTAATCCTTCAAAAGCCCCTTTTTGGTCCTCTAAACTCCTTGAGCCACAGTGGGCTTCATGACCCAAATTAACTACAGAACAGTCTGCAAAAATCATCTGTTTCCTTGTCCGGAGCACCTTCCCCGGAGCATTTTCCAAGAAAGGCTGATGACTTGCATATTTTAAGAGCAGGCTTGTCTTTGCTTGAAGCTGCGGGCGTGCTCCAAGGCAGTGCCATGAGGGCTCATTAAGCCTGGGAAAAATAACAACACAGTGGCAGACTAATAGACGACAGCATGAATGATTTAAGCCGTTTTTGGAGTCTCAGGGTTAAAAATACATTCTTTTGGCTGTGAGATTGTATATTGTGATCGAGACTACTCGGGGACAGGATTTCCATATTTTGTCAGGAATGGGGGAGGCAAGAAGGAGAGGAAGGATGAAAAGAACAATAATGTTACTCGAGGTTGGCTCCATGAAGAGCTAACTATCCTAAATATATCTGCACCCAATACAGGAGCACCTAGATTCATAAATCAAGTTCTTAGAGACCTACAAAGAGACTTAGACTCCCATACAATAATAGTGGGAGACTTTAACACCCCACTGTCAATATTAGACAGATCAACAAGACAGAAAATTAACAAGGATATTCAGGACTTGAACTCAGCTCTGGATCAAGCAGACCTAATAGACATCTACAGAACTCTCCACCCCAAATCAACAGAATATACATTCTTCTCAGCACCACATTGGACTTATTCTAAAACTGACCACATAATCGGAAGTAAAACACTCCTCAGCAAATGCAAAAGAACAGAAATCATAACAAACAGTCTCTCAGACCACAGGGCAATCAAATTAGATTTCAGGTTTAAGAAACTCACTCAAAACCGCACAACTACATGGAAACTGAACAACCTGCTTCTGAGTGACTACTGGGTAAATAACAAAATTAAGGCAGGAATAAATAAGTTCTTTGAAACCAATGAGAACAAAGACACAACATTGCAGAATCCCTGGGACACAGCTGAAGCAGTGTTTAGAGGAAAATTTATAGCACTAAATGCCCATAGGACAAGGTGGGAAAGATCTCAGATCGACACCCTAACATCAAAATAAAAAGAATTAGAGAAGCAAGAGCAAACAAATTCAAAAGCTAGCAGAAGACAAGAAGTAAATAAGATCAGAGCAGAACTGAAGGAGATAAGAGACACGAAAAAAACTTCAAAAAAATCAATGAATCCAGGAGCTGGTTTTTTGAAAAGATTAACAAAATAGATAGACTGCTAGCCAGACTAATAAAGAATAAAAGAGAGAAGAATCAAGCTTGCCCATTCCAAACGCAGGCGGGCCCAGCCTTCCATACTGAGGATGCCTATGCAGAAAATAACCAAAAATCATCTCCTGCTCTCACTGCCCTTCCACTGACGCTGCTTACTGAAAAGGCCCCCAACAGGACAAGAACACTATCTTGAGAAACACTGTAGAACAATTGTTTAAATATCATATCATCCCTATCTTTCTATGTGCCTTGCCTCTCCAGTTTTAATAGCTGACAGCAGAGATCAATATTATGCTTTGTCCTTTTCTATGCCTTTCAGGGCCCTTCACTGAATGG
The DNA here is from genome assembly GCF_007565055.1 of Rhinopithecus roxellana. Classification (NCBI taxonomy): domain Eukaryota; kingdom Metazoa; phylum Chordata; class Mammalia; order Primates; family Cercopithecidae; genus Rhinopithecus; species Rhinopithecus roxellana. Next base: position 96,266,194 of record NC_044556.1, on the reverse strand, counting down.
GTGCTTGCTCTAAATTAATGGAATAAACACCAGAATGGGATATTAGGGAGACTATAGAATAAATCTCTCAAGAAAAGTTTCCTAAGCCAGAGTGCATGCTCACTTTGTAGGGTGGCTTGGATACAGGTCCACAGGAGAGCTGCTGAAGGGAGTTCCTAGGTAGAAGTAGACAATGCATATCCCACCCTGGAATTGCAAAAGACAAAGTGACCTGGCGGGGCAGCCCCCTGGAGATATACCTTCACCTTGTGATGAGACAACGGCAAGGGGTCCAGCCAGGTGTAGGTGTTGGGAGACACTTGAGCCTGCTCCGAAAAGGTCCTGATCAAGGGGGTCCAGCATTTGGAAACCAGTTCATGGGCTCCTTGCCTATCTCCTTTGTTGCATAAAAATCCATGTCCCTAGCTCTCATCACATTTTATCACAGCCCTCTACTTACTTGTGTGTCCTCTCCATCAATGACTTCCTTCATATTCCAAGTACTTGGCATGGTTCCTGGCAAAGGATGGTTACCCATGAATAGAACACAATGAAGGGCAACCCAGGAGCAGGGAATATTGGCAAGGTAGGCAGGTGGGGTAGGGGTTTCAGGGAAGGATGGCTTCCACAAAGAGAGAAGTACATGACCCAGAAGAGTGATACAGACTCCCCAGTTCTTGAAGCATTGTACACATTACCAAGGCAGAATTTGATACCAGAACATAATAAAGTTCCAGCTTCTTCAGCTACTCTGGGAAGAAATGAGGTCTTGGGAAGCTGAAGCATCAGGCTATGCAGAAATCTATAAATAACAAAAAATAAGCTGATGATCCCGCTGTTCAGTGTACTTAACCTAGAAATGTGTGAGAGTGCCTCATGCTTTGGGTCAGGATTGGTGTTAGGCTTGGAAGCCAAAACATGGCTATACATGGAAATGGCACGGCCACAGGGGTGGAAGCCCAAACAGGGAATGGGAATGCTGAGCCTCTCCATCCTCTGTGACTCAAAGAAAAGGGGATTCTCTTTTCTAGTTGGAGAGCAACTAGTTGGAAGGACAATCCCTATACTATCCCCATCCCCAAAGGCTCTGTGAGTGGGTTACAGAAAAGCACTGCAGCCAAAACTTTCACCACAGTGAAAGCCATGGTACCTAGAAAGCATCGTTGGACTATCTGGAATTCTAAGTAAAAAATTCCAGGAAGCCAATAGCCTTCTGAGAAAAAATACACGAAGTGATGAAGACAATGCTTCCTCCCCTTGGGAAAATCTCATTCCTCAAATCTGGCCTTCCTTAAAGGAGGTCATAAAGGGAGCATGAGAAGAGAATTCACATTTAAGCCCTCTCTCCACCTAAGCTTTTAGTTCTTAGATTTAGTGGAGGAATAAATCTCTGCCCTTGCCTTTAAATTCAAGGAGCTTCCCTTCTCTTTTGTTCCCTGAGCTTGTCTTCTATTGCTTGTAAAAGTACTATTACCACCTCATCCTCCCTTTCAGCCTGATCTGTTAATATTTGGACTCAGAGTAGCCACTGAAAATGTCAATTCGTCCCTGTACTGGATCAGGTACAGATATGACAGCCTGGGACCAATCACCAAGTTTATAGAAATGATGAGTCACAACAGCTACATCTCTAGATCCCAATGTCCTGTGCCTTAAGCACAGCGAATTGTTCTGGTGAAGGAATATGCACAGTGAAGACACGCTTCTGGGAAGAGCCTTTGTTCCTGCCGTAACTGATGCTGCAATACTTGATCTGGCATTGTGAGTCTTCCTTTCCAAAATTTTGTATATTATACAAAATATAACACATGGGTAACACACTAGTTCTTTTTATGTAAACCCACTTTTGATAGGGGTTTGAACTGTAGACATTCTACTAATCCCAAAGGTATTAATTTGCTTATTCCATAATAAGCTTTCTGTTCTCCTGAGACTGGGGTGCGTGGAAAAGCTTTTACTTTTTCAGTAAGTTAATTTTCAGTAAGTTAACTGAAAGCAATAATCTTGGGTTGAAAATATTCATAGAAGTGGAATAACTAATTCTCTTCAGGAACGCATAGTTCTGTGCTGGTAGTCACCGCAGCGGCAGTCAATTGCTAGCACTGAGGGCTTATCATAGGTGAGATATGGAATTAGTTGCCTAATGCTGCTATGACAAAGTGTCAAAAACTAGGTGGCTTAAAACTACAGAAACTTACTCTGTCATTGTCCCAGCAGCCAGAAATCCAAAGTCAAGGTGTTAGTCCAGTGGGTTCCTTCTGGAGGCTCCGAGGCAGAATCTTTTCCGTGCCTCTCTCCCAGCTTCTGGTGGATGCCAGCAACCCTTAGCATGCCTTGGCTTGAGATTCCTCACTACCATCTCTGCCTCCATCTTCATATGGATATGGCATTCCCCTCTGTGTGTCTGTGTCTCAGATCTCCCCCTCCTTTCTCATACCAGTCAGTGGCCGGGCGCGGTGGCTCACACCTGTAATCCCAGCACTTTGGGAGACCGAGACAGGCAGATCACAAGATCAGGAGATCGAAACCATCCTGGCTAACACGGTGAAACCCCATCTCTACTACAAATACAAAAAAATTAGCCGGGCGTGGTGGTGGGTACCTGTAGTCCCAGCTACTCTGGAGGCTGAGGCAGGAGAATGGTGTGAACCCGGGAGGCAAAGCTTGCAGTGAGCCGAGATCACACCACTGCACTCCAGCCTGGGTGACAGAGTGACTCTGTCTCAAAAAATAAAATAAAATACTAGTTATTGGATTTAGGGCCCATCCTAAATTGAGGATGATCTTATCTCAAGATCCTTAATCTGCAAAGATCTTATAATCCAACAATGGTCACATTCACAGCTATCGGTGATTAGAATTTGGACTTATCATTGGAAGGGATACAATTTACCCCATTACAGGCTTAATAGGAGGCATATTACATGTGTTGTCACTGGTGGAGGGAAGTTCTGAGGTCATCTTGTCCCACACTTCCATGACCTGTGAACATCTGGGTAATATCCCTGGTAGCAGCCATTCAGCTGCACTTGAGTCTCTCCAGTACAAAAGAACTCTCAATTCTATGACAGAAGTCGTTCCAGCCTCAGTCAACTCTAGTGGCTCTAAAGACCTTCCTGGGTGCACAGCATCACCTCGCAGTTGGTAGTTTTATCATCATTGTCACCATTTTTCAGATGAAGAAACTAAGGTTGGAGTGGGATGTGACTTTCTAAGATCATGCAAGCAGTCAGCAAGGCTTGAAGTCCTGCGTTTGGGTTGGGGCCCATATTCTTAATTGTATGCCATTCTGATTTAGCAAGGAGAAGACAGGGGAGCAGGCAAAAGTTTCCAGATGAATTCTTTAGTCCCTCAACAGCAGCATAAACACGAACCTCTAAGTGTAGAATCACCTTGCTACATCTAATGCAATTTCGCCCTCACTTTATCCAGAAGACAAATGCTGGAGTGACTGGTGCTAGGTCAATAACTGGAACAAAATAATCATTTAAAAAAAAAAAAAAAAGGCCAGGCGCGGTGGCTCACACCTGTAATCCAAGCACTTTGGGAGGCTGAGGCGGGCGGATCACGAGGTCAGGAGATCAAGACCATCCTGGCTAACACGGTGAACCCCCGTTTCTATTAAAAATACAAAAAAATTAGCCAGGCTTGGTGGCAGTAGCCTGCAGTCCCAACTACTTGGGAGGCTGAGGCAGGAGAATGGCATGAACCTGGGAGGCGGAGCTTGCAGTTAGCTGAGATCATGCCATTGCACTCCAGCCTGGGTGACAGAGTGAGGCTCCATCTCAGAAAAACAAAAACAAAAACAAAAACAAAACAAAACAAAACAAAAAAACTTGCAGATGTCCTTATTGCAACATCATGGGCAGTAACTTCACTCTTCAGAATAGCCAGAGAACTCCTGCCTGTCTCTAAAGGAGAATCAGGATTCTCAGTATCACCCGATCTTTTCTTGCCTTGAATTATTCACATGACCACATTATCCTCATTTCACCTACACAGATATATTCACACCCACCCACCCCACACACTCTGCTGAACATTGCACAAAGGCTTCAATAGATTTTCCAGGAGAAATATTTTTGTCCCGTAACTATGGCACTCATATGTGCCTTCTTTCACAAGAAAGCCCCTTCCACTTCCGGTTCCAACATAATGAACAAACACACAGCCTCCTTTGTATGTACAGCTGTTCGTGCTCGGTCACAAAGGGTCTAGGAGCAATACGTGTGGACTGTCCTCCCAAGAACAGATGGGACCCACAAAGGAGGCAGGCTTTACCCCGTGCCTTTCTTTTCCAGGATGCATTGCTTTGATTGATGGTTGCCTGTACTCACTGGGGAAAAGGTTCATCTTTTTCACTTTAAATGTATTTATATGACAAGCTCTTTAAATTCCATGATTCAATCACTATTGAGCTTTCAGGGAAAATACAGAGATGTTGAAATAAGTGACCCTTAAGCCCATAATACAGAAGAGAACAAGTAAAGGAACACAGCAGGACTTGTCAAATGAATGCAAATGAATGCTCGGTTGTACAATTTCAGAAACCGAGCACATAGCCCCTAAGCTCCCATCACGCCTCCTCTGGTGGAAACAATTCTCTGGCCCGAAAATGAAGCTGTTCAGAAGCAGAATTCTTGTTTCTGGTTCTCGGACTACTCCAGTTGGCACCATTCTGATGCCATATACAAAGGCACCATAGGAGGATCTTGAAAGCCACAGCGCCTTCGGCATCTCCTCTGCATGATGGAACACATGGAATTACACACATCTTAACAAAAATCAAGTCTTAGCAGAGATGTGTTCTTGGGAATAAGCCCTAGGAAACAGCATCAGCGTGCCTTGTACAGGGTGAGTCTGAAAGTGTGCCAGTGTTTGTGAGAGGTCTTTAGCCAGGAAGCCCATACCAGGTGAAGTAATATCCGCTACAGCAATCAGTGACTAAGGATTCCTTTCTAGGCCCCAAGGCAAAATGTTGCAGGAAAAAAAAGAAAGAGAAGGCCAGTTTTTGAAACAAAATTTAAACTGTCAGCAGCTTCAAACACCTGGTAAATGGGTAAGCTGGAAGGGAGTCCACAGGAGGGCAACTGGGCAGGGCCCCAGGGAGCTCAAGTCCAAGATTTTACTACCTGCCAGGAGGGCTCAGTGGAAACAGATTTTTTTTTGGCAGGGGCGGGGGACAAAGTCTCGCTCTGTTGCCCAGGCTGGAGTGCAGTGGTGCGATCTTGGCTTACTGAAACCTGTGCTTCCCTGGTTCAAGCGATTCTCCTGTCTCAGCCTCCAGAGTAGCTGGGACTACAGGCACCCGCCACCACCTGGCTTTTTTTTTTTTTTTTTTTTTTTTTTTTTTTTTTTGTATTTTTAGTAGAGACGGACTTTCACCATGTTAGCCAGGATGGGCTCAATGTCCTGACCTCATGATCCACCCGCCTTGGCCTCCCAAAGTGCTGGGATTACAGGCGAGAGCCACCGCGCCCAGCCTGGACTTCTTTTCTGAGTCAGTATAGGTATGTTAAAACCATTTTGGCTTTTTAAAATGTATAAATATTGCATTTTCTCAAGTTGGGAGTTTGTGGCTTTAGTTCTCAGTGCCACTCAAATGATGTTTAGAGGTTGAATTTTGTAAGTGAGGTGAAAACACAGAAGGTGCTCTGAGGAGCACCTGCCGGAGAGCTCCTTCCTTCCTGGGGGGCTGGGCTTAAAAGGCGTAAGGGCATCTCACCTGGAACCCAGAGGGAGGGTACACTCACCAGGACCTGTTCCCCTCCAGCCCTCCAGCGTTATCCTGGCTGACCTGGAGGGCTGGGTGGGGGCACTGTCCTGCCTCAATGATTCCCAAATGTGTCACTGTGCACCCTGTGTTCCATCCAGAAGCACCACCCCACAGGCAGTCGTCTAGCCAACTGGCTAGGACAACTATTCCTACCGGAATCAGGATGTCCCAGTGCCAAGCCCTGCTCTGCCGCTTGCCAGACATACCCCCTTGGATGAATGTACCTTATCTGTGCCTCACATTCTTCATCTGTGAAAGCGAATAATATTAGGACAAGCTTCATGGGCTCAGTGTGAGGATTTAATGCAACAATACAAGTAAAAACTGGAGACTAGTACCTGGAACATAGTAAGCACTTCATACGGGTTAGCAACTATTGCTGTCTTTCTGCCATGAAAACTGCTCTGCAGCTCAACATCTAAGACACGGTGCCTATCTGTTAGATGCTACATATTTCACAGCAGGAGCTGTAACTGCACTTTTTCCTTTACCTCTCATGGTGATTCCATTGAGGAGGCATTCATGCTATTCTTTTATCACAGACGAGGAAACTGAGACTGAAGGTACGTGACTTGCCCAAAGTGCATGGCAGAGTCAGGATTCACCCAAATTCCCATGCCTCAGGGACAGTTTTAGGTGGCCGCATTCTATTATCCTCAGTCATGTAGAAATTATCCACTAACTGGCTTTCTCTGAGTGGTAGAAAAAGCAAAAAGGGAGATGTTGATCAAAGGGTAAAAAGTTTCAGTTATGCAAGATGAATAAATTCTGGAGACCTATTGCACAGCATAGTGACTCTATGTAATGACAATGTGTCATATACATGAAAACTGCCCAAAGAGTAGCTCTCAAGGGTTCTCATCACACTCCAAAAAAAAAAAAAAAAAAACGGTAACTAGTGAGATGATAGACATGTTAGTTAGCTGGTAATCATTTCACAACGTATGCATACATGAAATCACCATATTGTATACTGTAAATACAGATAATTTTTATTTGTCAAGTGTACCTTAATAAAGCTGGGGAAAGGAGCAGAAAGGGCAAATAGAAGTAATTTGAAACAGGACACAAGTAGCCAGTGAGGATCCCAACTTGTTTCTTTAAGTTGACTTTTTGAAGAATCCAATCATGATATAATTTCATATATTATAAATATATTCATAATATAAAATTATGGTATCATAAAATTATAATCATAATATGATTAGCTCTATAAGTGCTGTAATAAGTGTGAATTTACCGGAATAAAATGGGAAAGAGGCAGATCAAAAGGAAAGGTATCTCTATCACCCTTCGCAAACTGAGAACAAATTGTAGTTGACTGACAAATTTAGGGTATGTAGATGTTATGGTGCCCACATTTTCCCGTGTGCTCTTCACTGTGCTGGAAGTATTGAAAGTCATATGTAACTTGCATGGGAAGGTATGACCATGGTCTTTGGAGCCCTGAGCCAGTGCCCAAGCAAAGAAAGCAGTCCGGGTGGCCAGGCATGGTGGCTCACACCTGTAATCCCAGCACTTTGAGAGGCCAAGGTGGGCGAATCACGAGGTCAAGAGATCAAGACTATCCTGGCCAACATGGTGAAACCCTGTCTCTACCAAATTACAAAAAAAAAAAACCCAAAAAACAGCCAGGCATACTGGCGTGTGCCCGTAGTCCCAGCTACTTGGGAGGCTGAGGCAGGGGAATCGCTTGAACCTGAGAGGTGGAGGCCGCAGTGACCTGAGATCATGCCACTGCACTCCAGCCTGGCTGACAGAATGAGATTCCATCTCAAAAAGAAAAAAAAAGAAAAAATAGCAGTTCAGTCCTAGGGCAGTGGTTCTCAACCAGGTAGCATTACCCAATAAAATAAAACACAAGATGCCCAGTTAACTTGAATGTCAGATAAACAATGAATAATTTTTTTAGTATAAAAGTATGTACTAAAATAACGTGGGACGTATTTACACTAAAAATTATTCCTCTGCACCAATGTTCATAGCAGCATTGTTCACAATAGCCAAATGGAGGAAGTAACCCAAATGTCCATCTACAGATGAACGGATGAAGGAGACGTGGTTCGCTCACACAGTGGAATGTTATTTAGCCTTAAGAAGGAAGGAAGTTCTGACACATGCTGCAACACAGACAAACCTTAAGGACATTACACTAAGTGAAATAAGACAGATACAAAAGGGGCAAATACTGTGTGATTCTACTTACATGAGATACCCAGAGGAGTCAAATGCATAGAGCCAGAAAGAATGGTGGTTGCCAGGGGCTGGGAGAGGGGAAGATGGGGACTTAGTGTTTAATGGGGACAGAATTTCAGCTAGCAAAGATAAGAAAGTTCTGGAGACGAATGGTGATGATGTTTGCACAGCAATGTGAATGTCCTTAATGACACTGACCACTTATAAATTTTAGCTACTTAAAAATGGCTAAAATGGTAGTCTTATATTCTGCGTATTTTGCCATAATAAAAACAACTTGTACGGTTTATCTGAAATTCAAATTTAACCAGGCATGCTGTGTTTTCATTTGTTAACTCTGGCAGCCCTATATCCCCAGGGAACATCTGGCAAGGTCTGGAGACATTTTTGATTGTCACAACTGAGAGTGGGGGAGGGGGGCCACTGGCATGTAGTAGGTGGAGCCCGGGGTGCTGCTAAACCTCTTACAATGCACAGGACAGCCCCCACAACAAAGAAGTGTCTGGTCTAAAACGTCAACAGTGTCAAGGCTGAAAAGCTCTGCCCGAGAGAGGCAACAGGGAAACCCTCACATGATTTTCCTTGAGACCTAAAAATTTTAATTTAAGCCACTGATTGCAAATGACAGACGTCCACAGGAAGACACAAGTACACAGATCCGATTTGTATCAAGGCACACCTGAAATTATTTGTAATCATTTTGCCCCTTATTTTAATACACAAAATTCTGTGTATAAAATCATATTCTGTGTATAAACAAGTGCATTGTGAGACCACAATAGCTATTACACATAGCTAAAAATAGCAGCCCTAACAGAACTCATTTTGGCTGAGTCCGATGAAGACTAAGAGCTTATCAGAAAAAAAGGTCTTTCTGTCCAGTCTCAGCATCAGTATGCTCAGTGAGGCACTATAGCCACAAAAATAAAATTAGCAGATTAAACATGAATTTAAACCAAATCCCCACAGCAAATTTCCCTGCCCGGGCCAGAAAGACATGCACTTAGACCGCTGTGACAAAAACATCCACAGGAAAGCCAGTGTGCCTGGGAGAAACTCAGCTACGCCTATTTGACCTTACATTCACTTACTAAACCTTTTAAGCATAGGAGGAAAAAGAAATCCACCCAAAACTTGAAAGCAAACATGGTAAAGTCTTAAACCTGTTTTTTACTATTATAGCTGATAACACAAATGAATTGTGTTTCATTAATGCTGACTTAAGAATCAAAGTCAAAGTAGCAGCTTATTGTCAAAGCTGTTTTAAGAATAACAGCAAAACAAGATTAGTGCCACTGAGCTGGTATAAATTATACTCATGATCCATCAAGAAAAATCAATCAGTGAGGACAAACTGGTATTTTCTGCTTCTTAAAAACCATCAGGTTTCATCCATCAACAAGGACTTTGAGTGCAACCAAACAGGTAAAAATAGGAGGGAAGATAAATGATGGATGAGTTAAGCACTAGGACTGGAAAATTATACATTCTTAAAATTGAGGAGGTTCGTGGAAGGTTATAGAAGGCAACTTCTTTACAGAAAAACTCTATTGTAAAGGGAATGGAATGTAGCAAACACATACAGAGGAAAGGAAACTTAGAACCAAAATTAAGTCACAAAAGAATATTTGCAACTGAGGTTTCCGGAGGTGGGCGCTGGTGCACGAAGACTTCCAGGTATGAAACTTTGCCTTTGTTTTCTTCTTACTTCCTTCACGTTCCTTCCTTCCCCCCATGTCTCTTCCTTCCTGCTGGGCGGGTTCTCACAGCCCTTGCAAGCATGCAAAGAGTCACTAAAAATATCGAGGAATCCTCAGAGCAGAAGAGATATTTTTCTCCTAACTGAGAGTACTACAGGATAACTGTAGGTGAAATACAAAGTTTAAAACCATCTTCAGATTTCACAAGTGTTGTATTCCAAAATAATGTTCTATTACAAGTTACTTGCAAATGCACAGCTAACACACACATGTTGTATGCACACAGGCACTGTGAGGGCTGCCATCTCATTTAATTGAAATGCAACCATCAACAAGGTCCTCGTACCTCAAACACAACTCACAACCAGGAACTAAAGCTGAAAGGCCTCTTGCAGACCACCAAAGAGGTCAGAGAGAGTATGTATTCCATTGACAGGCTACCATTCAGCTCAGAGTCTGCCCTCTCCAATCTCACACAAAATTCCAAATCATGTTGGTTCTCTCATTTCTAAGATCCTAACAGATGAAAACAAACAAATTGAAGTAGGAAAAAGCTGAAACAGACAGAAACGCTGCTTGCTGGCATAAATATAGCTCATAGCCTGGAAGGAAGGGATAGGAGAGAAAAGACAAAATGATGAAGAGCCGGCACAACCTAAAATACCACAAAACACTCCCCAAATGTAAAAGCGATCGCTTATTCCCTGTGGCCTTCTAACTAAGGGCCCACAGCCACACACCACTCCACAGACCCTGAGGATATGACTGTGAGGACAAAGCCGAGAACACGTATCAGACGTTCTAGTTCCATTACTAATTTTTGCTGTTTTAGTGTTTGTAGTGTAGCTATAAGCCATTTAGCCTCCCTCAACCTCTGCTTCTTGAATCATAAAATGAAGATAGTCAAGTTGCCTTTCCAGATCTCCATGCTGAATATGAAAGCATTCTAAGAACTAAAGTGTGGTAACAGGTGAAGAATGTTATTTAATTAATAATCAGTATACGTACCATTTACCCTAAGTCATCAAGAAGAGGTTAGTTTATAGTCCACGTCCAGAAGCTAGATTATGTCCTTTACCGCCGTGCAAGAGCAGTGAGAAGTAGGCTCTCTGCCCATCTTGGGGTGAGCTGCCATGCTCGCCCCACTCCTGCCCCATCGCTGGCTTCCTCTAGCATGCGGTGTGCTGGAGGAGACAGCCTACAAGATCCGGAGCAGGAAGGAACTGTCAGTCCTGGTGCTCCCTCGTTCTATGTAGCCTTGGAAAAGTGAACACAGCTCTCCTAATCTCACTTTTCCTCATTATAAAAATGACTGCTTATGTGATTCTTAATTGTACATTATTATATTTGGAGCCATTGATACTACATAAAGCATGTGAAGACTCTAAAACACTCCCCAAATATAAGAGCGATCGCTTCGCTTCGTATTATTCAAGGCATAAGGCAATAGCACATACCTGGATTCTCTTTATGGAAAGTAAGATATAATGCATTCGGCGAGAATGAAATACACTCCTCAAATTTGATTGCATCTCAGTAGAAGAGAATGCCTTTCAAACAATCTGAATTATTTAGTAATGCTGCAGGGAAAAGGTAGGAGGATTGTTCAGCAAGTATCTTAGAGAAATGAGTCCTTCAGGAAGTGGAAGGAGCATTGGAATCCTAGTATTTCCAACACTTAAGGTTTTTAAAATTTTGTTTTTAATGGTTTAATGACAACATATCTGTATTTTAACATTATGATAATTCCTTACAAATTTTCCATTTCCATTTCTATGTCATACCCCCAAAAAGGGTGTAGATGACCCAACTAGTTACTAAGAAAGGGCATTTTGGAGACAATGGAATCCATATAAAAAGTGAATCCTATAAAGATGCCAGTAGAGTTTATAACTGGAGAGTTTATAACTCAAAGGACAAGATTCCAGCAGGGAGGGTTTCTAGGTACACAGAAACTTACCTGCCCAAAGGCCCATCCAAATGCTAGTGCTTAGCCAGGTAGGTGTCACCCGGGAATAAACTTGTCCAGCAAAGTTTAGCCACTGGAGTCAAACTGAATTTATCTTCTCAAGGAGAATAAACTTATTGTGCACAGAATTTACATTGCTAACAAGAGCAATGGATTAAATACAGCCCTGGCAACTCTTCTGAACTTTCTAGACACAATTCAGACTGTGGGTATTTGAAGAAAAGAAAAAAATGTAATATCAAATAAGCCTCAGGTTAAATGCAATGTGCTTCTATAGGTCACAGAAGGCAGGCTGTGCTGTACAAATACTATAAGGGAAAAATGACAGAGACTTGAGACCTAAAAACTAATAATGCCTCTAAGAAATTCTGACCTGTTGATGCTACAAAGTCCCCCTTGCAGAAGTCAGTTAGGTAACTTCCATTTACAAACTGTCTACTCTTTTTCACCTCAGCTTTCTTAAAGTTAGTGAAACTTCCTTCACTGTGTATATTCTAAATTGTTTTGTGGAAAAGAGCTACTCTTTGTAATCCCGTAAAAGCAGCTGCTTTCAGCTGCATAATCCACCCCCTGCAAGAAATACCCTTGGGCTGCTGCAAATACAGATTAATGTCAGTCAGGTCCACTGAGATCCACGACCTGGCGATCCCCATGATCTCTGGCTGTGAAGGCTGAGAAGAGGACTGAGCCCGGGCAGAGCCTGGGCAAAGCCTGCTGATGCCCTCTAATATCCCTTCTCTTCTGCATCCACATAATAGTGGGGTTTTGTTTTTGTTTTTGTTTTTGTTTTCTGAGACAGAGTTTCACTCTTGTTGCCCAGGCTAGAGTGCAACAGTGTGGTCTCGGCTGACTGCAACCTCCGCCTCCCAGGTTCAAGCGATTCTCCTGCCTCAGACTCCTGAGTAGCTGAGATTACAGGCACCTGCCACCACGCCTGGCTTTTCTTTTTTTTTTTTGTACTTTTAATAGAGACGGGGGTTTCACCATGTTGGCCAGGTTGGTCTCGAACTCCTGACCTCAGGTGATCCACCCACCTCAGCCTCCCAAAGTGCTGGGATTACAGGCATGAGCCACCACGCCTGGCCCACATGATAGTGTTTTGAGTCGAGCTTCCCAGAATACATCTCTTGGCTTCCTTTGCAGCTAGATGTGGCCCTGGCCAGAGACCCATGAGTGGGAGTATCATTGGGCAGTTTCTGGAGACTTTCCTTAAGGGACAACATGTAGATGTCCCTTATGCTTTGTCCCTGCTTTCATCCTGCTGCCTAGAGTGTCATGTTTCTATAAGCCATGAGGTTGAAGCCACACAGGAAGTAGCAAGATAGAAGCTGCACAATCCCCTGAAACTATGAGGCACCAAGCCAGTACTGGACTATCTATCTGTGCTTTCACATGAAAGGAAAAAAAAAATCAGGTATATTTTAAAGAAATATTATTTGGGGTTTTCTGTCAAAACTAAACTTAATGCTAATGACTGTAATGTCAAAAATAAGTAGCAGAGATGGCTGGAGGCGTGTAGTTTGTTAGCGTAATACATTTCCTCTTTAGGCAGAAAATTCTAAACAAAACAACCTCACTAGAAAGAACATAAATGCTTTTCAACTACTGACTCCTTGTTGCCTTGTCTGTTACATTCTTTATTAGCCCTCTTCTACAGCCAAGCTAGGCTCCTAATTGGTACCAGGACAGTATACACAATTTTCATATTCCTGCCTTGACTATCATTTTTTCTCCACCAGAAGTAGCCTCTCATTTTGTCTTTGCCAATACATATTGATCACGTCTTGCAAAATCTAGGACAGAAATGTCATGGACCTACAGTGCAAGCTGTTTTTCTCCATTACTGTCCCACCCTGGGGAAGCCATCCTTCCCCCTCCACATCATAAGTTGGAGATGACAAGCATGGCTTGTGTCCCTGTATAATCACGGGGACGGATGTGCCACACAAGCTGAGCCAGTCATAGTCTCCCCTGAGACTGACAGACAGGAACCAAAAGAAAAATGTTCCTTCCTGTGGTGGGGACAATAAGGCAAAGGATAAAAGTTGGAGGCCACCAAAAGCCACCTTGATGGCCATTTTCCTTCCCACATGGTGTGACTGGTTTGCAAAAGAAGCCAAGAAGAGCTGTGACAAGGATGACCAGTTAACCACTCAATAGATATTCTCTCCATCATAGCCAAGCCAGGGCTTTTATCCAACCCCTTGTACTTAGCTGAAATTAAATAAATAAAAATAAAACAAAAACAACAAGATTTCAGCTCCTCTTGCAGACAGAGTTTCCAGGGGACACAACAGTGTCCAATGGGATGTAAGTGTGAGCTACTGGTTGAGCTTCTGAGAAAGCTGCTTACTAGAGAAGTAGACTCATCTCCTAAGCACCTTTTCACTCTGCCTGAAACACAGATGTAATGTCACTGGTGGGGCAGCCATATTGTAAACAGAAGGCGGCAAACTGTGCTAGGGATGGGTGGAGTGGAAAGATCAAAGGACCCAGGGTCTCAGGGACTGGCATGCCAGCCTGGGCTGTCTACCTCCAGAACTCCTTCCTCGTTGCAAGAGAAAAATAAATCCTCAAACTGTTGAAGCCACTGGGTGGGGGCTTCTGTCACTTCAAGCTGTATGAAATTCCTAACTGATGCAGGATCCTCACATGGAAACAGGGAGTCACAAGTAACAGAACCAACACGGAAAAATGGCTGAGGAGAGGAGATGGAGCTCTGGGCATGTGGACACTAAAGTTGCTGGCTGGAAATCTGGTTTCTTGCATGTTGGCAACAACGTGAGGAAACGGTCACATACTGCACACTGGAAATACTACTTGTCAAAGGAAACTGTGATACTGGGGAAATCAGAGGAAAGAGTCAAGAGCATTGGCATCTGCAGCTCCTTCTTGACATGAAAATGAGAAGTAAACTCAGATGACTGCTAGACAGACTGCAGGTCCGGAACCAGGGCAAGACATGAGAGGTCCCCAAGACACGTGTAAAGAGACTCTCACCCTCAGGTGCTTGTCTCGCATTTGCACAACCCTGAGAGTGATGCCTGCTTAAATGGTGCAGCCCAGGCACCTCACCTGCCTTGCCCTTATCCCGCCCTGCCCTGCTACAAGCAGGAAAAGAAGGAAATGTATAGAAGGAAGGAAATACAATCCTTCCAGGAAACTCCCTGGGTCTCACCAAAGCCTGCAATACATGCTAGCTAGTCTCAAAATTTGAGGACTTCATGGCTGAAAGTGTCAATTTCCACTCTACCCCAACATGAAGCATTTATAAGCATTAGCCATAATATGACAGCCTTATCAAGAAATAAAACTTGTGCCCCACCAGCCACTGGGGGCAAGCTAGATGGCAAAGATGGGATTACAGCTACTGTCCTGGGGGAGGGACAAAGCACATAAGTAAAAACAAGACTCTTTTTTGGGAAGCTGAGGCAGGTAAATCTCTTGAGCTCAGGAGTTCAAGACTAACCTGGGCAACAGAGTGAAACCCCATCTGTACAAAAAATATTGTAAAAAATTAGCTAGGCATGGCGGTGTGTGTCTTTGGTCCCAGCTACTTGAGAGGCTAAGGAGGGAGGATCACTTGAGCCTGGGAGGTGGAGGTTGCAGTGAGCCAAGTGGCACCACTGTACTCAACTCTGGGTGACAGCAAGATCCTTTTGAAAGAAAGACAGAAAGAAAGGAAGAAAGACAGAAAAAGAGAGGAAGGGAGGAAGGAAGGAAGGGAGGGAGGGAGGGAGGGGAGGGGAGGGGTGGGGGAGAGGGAGAGGGAGAGGGAGAAGGAGAAGGAGAAGGAGAAGGAGAAGGAGAAGGAGAAGAAGGAGAAGGAGAAGGAGAAGGAGAAGGAGAAGGAGAAGAAAAGAGAAGAGAAGAAAGAGCTGCAGACTTAAATGTCCCTGTCTGACAGCTTTGAAGAGAGTAGTGGTTCTCCCAGCATGGAGTTTGAGATCTGAGAATGAACAGACTGCCTCCTCAAGTGGGTCCCTGATCCCTAAGTAGCCTAACTGGGAGGCACCTCCCAGTAGGGGCTGACTGACAACTTATACAGCCGGGTGCCCCTGTAAGATGAAGCTTCCAGATGAAGGATCAGGCAGCAACATTTGCCATTCTGCAATATTTGCTGTTCTGCAGCCTCCGCTGGTGATACCCAGGCAAACAGGGTCTGGAGTGGACCTCCACAAACTCCAACAGACCTGCAGCTGAGGGTCCTGATTGTTAGAAGGAAAACTAACAAACAGAAAGGACATCCACACCAAAACCCCATCTGTAGGTCACCATCATCAAAGACCAAAGGTAGATAAAACCACAAAGATGGGGAGAAACCAGAGCAGAAAAGCTGAAAATTCTAAAAATAAGAGCGCCTCTTCTCCTCCAAAGGCACGCAGCTCCTCACCAGCAATGGAACAAAGCTGGATGGAGAATGACTTTGACGAGTTCAGAGAAGAAGGCTTCAGACGATCGGTAATAACAAACTTCTCTGAGCTAAAGGAGGATGTTCCAACCCATTGCAAAGAAGCTAAAAACCTTGAAAAAATATTAGATGAATGGCTAACTAGAACAAACAGCATAGAGAAGACCTTAAATGACCTGATGGAGCTGAAAACCATGGCACGAGAACTACGTGACCCATGCACAAACTTCAGTAGCCGATTCAATCAAGTGGAAGAAAGGGTATCAGTGATTGAAGATTAAATGAATGAAATGAAGCAAGAAGAGAAGTTTAGAGAAAAAAGAGTAAAAAAAAAAAACAAACAAAGCCTCCAAGAAAATGTGAAAAGACCAAATCTATGTCTGATTGGTGTACCTGAAAGTGACAGGGAGAATAGAACCAAGTTGGAAAACACTCTGCAGGTTATTATCCCAACCTAGCAAGGCAGACCAACATTCAAATTCAGGAAATACAGAGAATGCCACAAAGATACTCCTTGAGAAGAGCAACTTCAAGACACATAATTGTCAGATTCACCAAAGTTGAAATGAAGGAAAAAATGTTAAGGGCAGCCAGAGAGAAAGGTCGGGTTACCTACAAAGGGAAGCCCATCAGACTAACAGCAGATCTCTCAGCAGAAACCCTACAAGCCAGAAGAGAGTGGGGGCCAATATTCAACATTCTTAAAGGAAAGAATTTTCAACCCAGAATTTCATATCCAGCCAAACTAAGCTTCATAAGTGAAGGAGAACTAAAATCCTTTACAGACAAGCAAATGCTCAGAGATTTTGTTACCAGTAGGTCTGCCTTACAAGAGCTCCTGAAGGAAGCACTAAACATGGAAAGGAACAACTGGTACCAGCCACTGCAAAAGCAAGCCAAATTGTAAAGACCATCAATGCTAGGAAGAAACTGCATCAACTAACAGGTAAAATAACCTGCTAACATCATAATGATGGGATCAAATTCACACATAACAATATTAACCTTAAACGTAAATGGGCTAAATGCTCCAGTTAAAAGACACAGACTGGCAAATTGGATAAAGAGTCAAGACCCATCAGTGTGCTGTATTCAGAAGATCCATCTCACGTGTAGAGACACACATAGGCTCAAAACAAACAGATGCAGGAAGATCTACCAAGCAAATGGAAAACAAAAAAAAGCAGGGGTTGCAATCCTAGTCTCTGATGAAACAGACTTTAAACCCACAAATATCAAAAGAGACAAGGCCATTACATAATGGTAAAAGGATCGATTCAACAAGAAGTGGTAACTATCCTAAATATATATGCACCCCCAGATTCATAAAGCAAGTCCTTAGAGACCTACAGAGACTTAGATGCCCACACAATAATAATGGGAGACTTTAATACTCCACTGTCAACATTAGACCAATCAAATACACAAAAAGTTAACAAAGATATCCAGGAATTGAACTTAGCTCTACACCAAGCAGACCTAATAGACATCTGCAGAAGGCTCCACCCCAAGTCAACAGAATATACATTCTTCTCAGCACCACATCGCACTTATTCCAAAAGTGACCTCATAGTTGGAAGTAAAGCACTCCTCAGCAAATGTAAAAGAAAAGAAATTATAACAAACTGTCTCTCAGCCCACAGCACAATCAAACTAGAATGCAGGATTAAGAAATTCACTCAAAACCGCTCAACTACATGGAAACTGAACAAACAGCTCCTGAATGACTCCTAGGTACATAACGAAATGAAGGCAGAAATAAAGATGTTCTTTGAAACCAATGAGAACAAAGACACAACATACAAGAATCTCTAGGACACATTTAAAGTAGTGTATAGAGGGAAATATATAGCACTAAATGCCCACAAGAGAAAGCAGGAAAGATCTAAAATCGACACCCTAACATCACAATTAAAAGAACTAAAGAAGCAAGAGCAAACACATTCAAAAGTTAGCAGAAGGCAAGAAATACCTAAGATCAGAGTAGACCTGAAGGAGATAGAGACACAAAAAATCCTTCAAAAAATCAATGAATCCAGGAGCTGGTTTTTTGAAATGACCAACAAAGCTGATAAACCACTAGCAACACTAATAAAGAAGAAAAGAGAGAAGAATCAAATAGACGCAATAAAAAATGATAAAGGGGATATCACCACCAATCCCACAGAAATACAAACTACCATCAGAGAATACTATAAACACCTCTACGCAAATAAACTAGAAAACCTAGAAGAAATGGATGAATTCCTGCACACATACACCCTCCCAAGACTAAACCAGGAAGAAGTTTAATCCCTGAATAGACCAATAACAGGCTCTGAAATTGAGGCAATAATTAATAGCCTACCAACCAAAAAAAGTCCAGGACCAGACGGATTCACAGTCGAATTCTACCAGAGGGACAAACAGGAGCTGGTATCATTCCTTCTGAAACTATTCCAATCAATAGAAAAAGAGGGAATCCTCCTTAATTCATCTTATACCAAAGCCTGGCAGAGACACAACAAAAAAAGAGAATTTTAGACCAATATCCCTGATGAACATCGATGCAAAAATCTTCAATAAAATGCTGGCAAACCGGATCCAGCAGCACATCAAAAAGCTTATCCACCATGATCAAGTTGGCTTCATCTCTGGGGTGCAAGGCTGGTTCAACATATGCAAATCAAGAAACGTAATCCATCATATAAACAGAACCAAAGACAAAAACAAACACATTATTATCTCAATAGGTGCAGAAAAGGCCCTCAACAAAATTCAACAGCCCTTCATGCTAAAAACTCTAAATAAACTAGGTATTGGTGGAATGTATCTCAAAAGAATAAGAGCTATTATGACAAACCCACTGCCAATATCATACTGAATGGGCAAAAACTGGAAGCATTCCCTTTGAAAACTGGCACAAGACACAGATATCCTCTCTCACCACTCCTATTCAACATAGTGTTGGAAGTTCTGGCCAGGGCAATCAGGCAAGAGAAAGAAATAAAGGGTATTCAATTAGGAAAAGAGGAAGTCAAATTGTCCCTGTTTGCAGATGACATGATTGTATATTTAGAAAACCCCATCATCTCAGTCCCAAATCTCCTTAAGCTGATAAGCAACTTCAGCAAAGTCTCTGGATACAAAATCGATGTGAAAAAATCACAAGCATTCCTATACACCAATAACAGACAAACAGAGAGCCAAATCATGAATTCTGATTCACAATTGCTTCAAGGAGGATAAAATACCTAGGAATCCAACTTACAAGGGATGTAAAGGACCTCTTCAAGGAGAACTACAAAGCGCCGCTCAACAAAATAAAAGAGGACACAAACAAATGGCAGAACATTCCATGCTCATGGACAGGAAGAAGCAATATCGTGAAAATGGCCATACTGCCCAAGGTAATTTACAGATACAATGTCATCCCATTAAACTACCAATGACTTTCTTCACAGAAATGGAAAAAACTACTTTAAAGTTCATATGGAACTGAAAAAGAACATGCATTGCCAAGGCAATCCTAAGCCAAAAGAACAAAGCTGGAGGCATCACACTACCTGACTTCAGACTATACTACAAGGCTATAGTAACAGCATGGTACTGGTACCAAAACAGAGATATAGACCAATGAAACCAAACAGAGCCCTCAGACATAATACCACACATCTACAACCATCTGATCTTTGACAAACCTGACATAAACAAGAAATGGGTGCTGGGAAAACTGGCTAGCCATATGTAGAAAGCTGAAACTAGATCCCTTCCTTATACTTCATACAAAAATTAATTCAAGATGGATTAAAGACTTAAATGTTAGACCTAAAACCATAAAAACCTTAGAAGAAAACCTAGGCAATACCATTCAGGACATAGGCATGGGCAAGGACTTCATGACTAAAACACCAAAAGCAACGGCAGCAAAAGCCAAAATTGACAAATGGGATCTAATTAAACTAAAGAGCTTCTGCACAGCAAAAGAAACTACCACCAGAGTGAACACACAACCTACAGAATGGGAGAAAATTTTTACAATCTGCCCATCTGACAAAAGGGCTACTATCCAGAATCTATAAAGAACTTAAACAAACGTACAAGAAAAAAAAACAACCCCATCAAAAAGTGGGCAAAGGATATGAACAGACACTTCTCAAAAGAAGACATTTTTGCATCCAATAGACACATGAAAAATGCTCATCATCACTGGCCATCAGAGAAATGCAAATCGAAACCATAATGAGATACCATCTCACACCAGTTAGAATGGCGATCATTAAAAAGTCAGGAAACAACAGGTGCTGGAGAGGATGTGGAGAAATAGGAACACTTTTACACTGTTGGTGGGAGTGTAAACTAGTTCAACCATTGTGGAAGACAGCATGTGATTCCTCAAGGATCTAAAACTAGAAATATCATTGGACCCAGCCATCCCATTACTGGGTATATACCCAAAGGATTATAAATCATGCTGCTATAAAGACACATGCACATGTATGTTTATTGCGGCACTATTCACAATAGCAAAGACTTGGAACCAACCCAAATGTCCATCAATGATAGATTGGATTAAGAAAATGTGGCACACATACACCATGGAATACTAAGTAGCCATAAAAAAGGATGAGTTCATGTCCTTTGTAGGAACATGGATGAAGCTGGAAGCCATCATTCTCAGCAAACTATCACAAGGATAGAAAACTAAACACCGCATGTTCTCACTCATAGATGGGAATTGAACAATGAGATCACTTGGACACAGGAAGGGGAACATCACACACCGGGGCTTGTTGTGGGGTTGGGGGAGTGGGGAGGGATAGCATTAGGAGACATACCTAATGTAAATGATGAGTTAATGAGTGCAGCACACCAACATGGCACATGTATACATATGTAACAATCCTGCATGTTGCACACATGTACCCTAGAACTTAAAGTATAATAAAAAAGAAAGAAAGAAAGAAAGAAGGAAAGGAGGGAGGGAGGGAAAGAAAGGGAGAGAGAGAAAGAAAGAAAGAGAGAAGGAGAGAAAGAGAGACTCTTTAGGCTTAAAAACAACATAGAGACAAAATTTTTAATGTAGTTATTCACTCATGGGATTGATTGGGAGGATATAAAATGGAGGCCCCCTAATTGTTTTTTCTTTCTTCTTGTGCTTCCTTTTTTCTTCCCTAATACGTATGCAGCTCCTATTTTACCTTCAGGGAGCCAAACATAATTACTAAAAATGGTCACAATATCTGCCAGAAAGCATGGTGGAGCAATAAGGGCAAGGCACTCTCTAACCTGAATGGCTTTAGAGAATCTACTTAATCTGTTACAAAGCTTTAGGAAGGACAGAGCCACCACAATCACCCAGCAGTGAATATCTAGCACACTGGCCTGAGTTTTCTTTTTAGTTTAGTTTAGTTTTGTTTTCATCCTTGCTTTCACACACAGCTGCCTTATCACTGAGAAACACCTATATTCACTCTGGACTTACTTCATATCCCTTGCATGTAAAGCACCCCCTGGGATATTTTAAGATCCCCAAACTCACACACATGTGAGTGACTTCAGTAATAGTAGGGATGCTATCCTCAAGAACAGGCAAAAATATCAAGCATTGTACTTATGTCTCTCTCACTGATTCATAGATCAAAATCCATGCCCTTGGCCAGGCATGGTGGCTCAAGCCTGTAATCCCAGCATTTTGGGAGGTGGAGGCAGGCAGATCACCTGAGGTCGGGAGTTCAAGACCAACCTGACCAACATGGAGAGACCCTGTCTCTACTAAAAATACAAAATTATCCCAGCGTGGTGGCACATGCCTGTGGTCCCAGCTACTCGGGAGGCTGAGGCAGAAGAATCGCTTGAACCCAGGAGGTGGAGGTTATGGTGAGCTGAGATTGCACCATTGCATTCCAGCCTGGGCGACAGAGTGAGACTCCATCTCAAACAACAACAACAACAACAACAACAAAAAAAAACCATGACCTCAGTGAATTCATTTTAAACAATCACAGAGCAACAGAGAAGTTACAAATATAGTACAAAGAACTTTCTATTTCCTGGACCATTTAAGAGTTGTTGACCCGCTGTTCCTCCACCCTTGAATACCTTAGTGGATATTTCCTAAAAACGAGGGTATTTTCCTAAATAACCACAATATAACCATCAAAATCAGGAAATCAATAATGATAGATTATCACCATCTAAGCCTCAGGCTTAACTGAAATGTTGCCAAATGTCCTGATAATGCCTTTTATAACAACAAAAGCGTCCCCCATGCCCCTAAGAATCACACATTGCACTCAGTCCCCTTGTCTCTTAGTCCCTTTGAGTTGGGAACAGTTCTTCAGTCATTCCTTTATTATTTTTTTAATTAAGACAGGGTCTGGCTCTGTTGCTCAGGCTGGAGTGCAGTGACACAATCATGGCTCACTGCAACTTCAACATCCCAGGCTCAAGTGATCTTCCCACCTCAGCCTCCCAAGCAGCAGGAACTACAGGTGTGCATCACCATGCCAGGCTAATTTAGAAAAAAAAAAAAATTGTGGAGATGGGGGGTCTCACTCTCTTGCCCAGGCTGGTCTCGAACTCTTGGGCTCAAGTGATCCTCCCACTTTGGCCTCCCAAAGTGCTGGGATAATAGGTGTGAGCCACTGTGTCCAGCCTGGCCATTCCTTGACTGTCTTGACTTTGGCACTTCTGAAGACCACAGGCCAGTTATTTTGTGGAAGGCACCTCCATCTGAGTTTCCCTGGTATTTACTCATGATTAAACTCCGGTTTGCATTTTTAGTAGAAATATCCCAGATCTGATGCCATGGTGCTCTCGTAGCTTACCGTGGTGGCTGAGACTTCAACCTGTCCCATTGCTGATAACATTGATAACTTGATTCAGGTGCTGTCTGCCAGGCTTCTCCACTGTAAAGCTGTTCTTTTCATCTTTGTATTTAGTAAGTATTCTGAGGTGATGTAATTGGAACTGCGTAGACATCCCATTCCTCATCAAACCTTCAGTGTGTTTATTTGCATATGTGTGGACTCAAGATTTATCTATCTTATTCACTAGGGTATCATCCACTAATATTATTTTTATTTATTTTTACGCTCAATTTATGCCCTGTTTGGTGGTGGGAACCCATTTTGGTTGACTTTGGGATCCTTTTGCATGTCCCCCATTTTTTGAGCTTTTCCTTGCTTTCCAGCACCAACAGGGCTCTAGCTCAGTCTGCACTTTCTCTGCTTGTATTCAGCAATTGCTCCAAAGAATTCTGGTTCCTCTTAGTAGAAATGAGTATTTAGAAGCCAAGAATTGGATTCTAGGGGTGTTCATTGTTCTTGGGATGTCATTGCTCCCAGACTCTCTCAGTGGGCAAAGCTGGGAGTAGACATATAAATGCATGTATACATATGCACATTGCCTTGATATTCCTGTATCTATCTGGGTATTTAGGTTCACAACTATACTTAAATTTTACTCTCATAGCCGGGTGGGGGGGGCTGGGGGGGGGCAGAGGGGCGCATGGCTGTAATCCCAGCTACTCAGGAGGCTGAGGTATGAGAATTGCTTGAACCCAGGAGGCAGAGGTTGCAGTGAGCAATATTAAAGCAATACACTGCATGATTAAATATATAATAATAAAGTACAGTTTGGAAAGTAAATGTGCAAGTGAACAAGAAAAAATAGGATCAGAAGATGATGGCATCACTGCATTTGGGTCAGAAGCGGAATAACTACCACACAATTTGTTAATGTCTGCAGTGTGCCATACAAGCCTGATTTCATTAAAGGTGCACAGAGCTTCATGTGCTGAATGCTCCCAACACACTTCAATATCAGCATCCTCTCCAGTGAGAATTAATGAGATTTAGTGACTCACCCCAATTAGGTAGCTAAGAAGAAGCAACCCTGAGATACGAACTTAGTTCTAATTGTTTGCAAAGCCTGTATTTGCCATGCATCATGCTGTCATCAAAGAGCAGATTTTAAGGAAATTATGGACAAGCAAAATTGGTGAAATTAGAATTTTTTAAAATTAAATTTACTCAATTTTCATTTCTAAATAAGAATAATACCATCTGCATAGCATTATGACATCTACTAATTATCCCCATACACTATATCTAACCATATTCTGAAATTGATGTTTTTCTGATAGCCGTTTGAAGACAGGCCAGCCATTTGCAAGGGAATTGGCTCACTGCATGACTTAGTGCACCCCACTGGAAGCAATAACATTTGGGAACTATCTGCAACAGTTACTGTCAATTGGTTTATTCAAACCCACTGCAGTCTACCATTCCACCTCCAAAACATGTTTTCTCTACACTAGAGACTCAAAGCAAAGGACTGCACTTCCCATATTGCCTTGCCATTGAGGTTCTGTATGTGGCTGACTTCTGCCCCGCAACCAAACCCATAGCACACTAGAAATGTGGTAATGAACATACTGAGGCAGCAGCTAGAGTAGATTTTGTTGCATCTAAGAAAATACACCTATTTTTCAAATCCTGTAATGTATATGCTTTGATGAATGAAACTACTCTGAATATTATCATTAATTACTGTAGGCATTAGAAGACTACCAGTCGCCTTGTCTAACCTCCCTGTCCTTCTCTTACCCCTAGGAGATCAGCAGTAGCATTGAGAAGCTCTTTAAAAATGAACAAAACACATCTGGCATGCACAGTGTTTCCCATGGCAGAAGAGTAAGTGATTCATTTCAAAGCTTTCTGAAACAAGCCATTGATTCTCTTCCTAAGAAAGTAACAAAAGAATATGGCCTTATACAGAATATAATGGTTCACAAACCCATAATTCTTCACTTGGTCATATTACCAGGTGACCTTGGGCAAGTCATTTAGCAAACTAATGTCTCCAAGGAACTCTCTCAGCTTTGTTTCTGAAGGACAAAAAGGAAAGGTTTTTCTACTAGTGAACCACTTAGGCCAATTAAGAGAATTATTTGTAGCCTTCCCTCAGATCTAGACAACTTTCTCTAACTGCACCCACTGGTTCTTGTGATAAAGTTTATTTCTTGCAGAACAGCAGTGACTTAAATCTCCACTGCAGTGGTATTTTTCCATGAATGGGGAATGTGTGCTAGCTTGCAATGGACAAAGAGAATCTGAGCTAAGATTTTTTTAGGAGCTTCAGTGTCAGCTGATAATAGCCATCTCCTGTTGTGGGGCAAGAAGGAAGAAAAAGATTAAACTATAGTCCCTGCCGAAAGCAAACGTGAAAGGCAGCAGGGTGCAAGAGAAATTTACATCCCAAAGACAGGCTAGACTATTCAGAAGAATGCATCTTAAGTTAATGCTATAATAAATAAAATAATTTTATTTGCATTGCACAGCTTCAGAAGCTTTTACTCCGGGAACAAAATCTCTATCCTAGATACACTGAAATCACTTATATAGTCCCATATAAATCACGAAGCTCCAATAAATCTAGTTGTATGTATTATGTGTCTATTTTGGGAAGCAGGGGAGTAGAGAGGGACATAAAACAACATAGAATGGAAAATCGCTACATTTGATCACTGTGGACAAAACTATCTGTACTATACTAGCAAAAAGTACTTTTCTCTTTTATTGGCAATTACTGGATTACATGACAGACTCGCCAGAAAACAATAATCAAATGCTCATGCTTAGAAACTAAAAATACACTGGGGTGATTGGGATATTTTATCTCTAATTTCAGCACTAATGATGATGATTATTAAAATATATGTATAAAGAAATCAAACCTCAGGCTTTGATCGGGAAGGGAGCAAAGCTCTAAGTACTTATTGCTGTAAATTTCATCCTCCATTTTAATCAGATCATCCAAACCAGATGCAGCATTTTAATTAGGTAAAACTTACAGCCACATTGAATAACAAAAGGAAAGGCATAGATCAAAGCATAGACCAAGGCCCTTTTGATGAGTCAAGGGGTCAATGTATAGAACCTGGAAGGAGGTCATGGCCCACACTTACCCAAAGGCAGTGGTTCTCAGAACGTGGTCCCCAGACCAGCAGCATTTGTGTCAACTCGAAATGTCTTAGAAATGCACATTCTCAGACTTTACCCAAGACTGCTGAATCAGAAGCTCAGGAACCCAGCAGCCTGTGTTTTCAACAAGCCCACCAGGTAATTCTGACACACACTACCATGTGACAACTACTGTCCCAGAGCTCCAAATAGGGAACGGAAGATGGAATTCCACCCTTTTCCTGACTTTTTAGAAACTAGTCTGAAAATCCTCAGGAGAGACAAGCAGACTGTGGCTGGCTGGTTGGGAAATCCACACTGAGTAGCCAGTGTTCCGAGGATTTCCTGGTAAGATCTGTCCTCCACTCTTTCTATCTCATCCAACTATTTGGTTTTCTTTTGGTTTGGTTTTGTTTTGTTGTCATTGTTGTTGTTTTCGAGAGTCTCGCCTCGTTCTGTCGCCCAGGCTGGAGTGCAGTGGCATCATCTCGGCTCACTGCAACCTCTGCCTCCTGGGTTCAAGTGATCCACATACCTCAGCCTCCTGAGTACCTGGGATTACAGCCATGTGCCACCACACCCAGCTAATTTTTTGTATTTTTTAGTAGAGACAGGGTTTTACCACATTGGCCAGGCTGGTCTCTAACTCCTGGCCTCAAGTGTTCCACCTGCCTCAGTCTCCCAAAGTGCTGGGATTACAGGCATGAGCCACCACACCCAGCCTAGTTATTTGTTAATGTAGAACATTCAACAACTCTTTCCAACCTTACTTGTTGATTTTCAACCTCAATTCCCAGATTATATTTTGTTTTATGGTGTTCTATTTACTTCAAAACTTTCCATGGTCAAGAAGTAAAAGTCCAGCTTTTTCTCCTCTTGTCCTCCCATTCAAATTCAATTAAAGAAAATCTTAGGTCAATCAAAACATCCTTCCCTTCACTCACTCTGCCCAGCATAGACTTCAGCCCTTCCTAGGCAAGTGTGCTTAACCTCCCAGAGCCTGTCCAGCTGCATGGACTCCAGAACTTGCCTACTCCTGAGTTCCTTCTGAACATGAAAACAGTGACAAGAATATGCATTCTTCCTAGAATCGGTATGCTATATTTTTAGGGCCCAAGTACACAGACGTTTGCACGGATGGGTTATTATGTGTAATTGTAAGAAATAGTATAACCATTGTTAAACATTTGCTGGAGGTCAAGGTTATAAATGACCTAAAGTGAATATACATAGATTGAACTCTCTGCTCACACTGCTGTGTACATGTGATACAGCTTTGGTTCACTGGATGACATCTTGCTGTTTTGTCTA